>NC_058100.1:65392500-66017500 GCF_020171115.1 Neogale vison
ACAAGCCAAGCCAGAACAGTTGGCACCCCCTGAGAGGGGGACCAGGCCTCTCTGGCACTTGGTTCTCAACCCTTGAAGTCCCTGTGGTCCGGGAGCCAGGAGGCGGTGTGGGGCCTTTCCGTCTGGGGTCCAGCAGAGGTGGACGGAGCGGGTGGCGCTGGAGCCGTGATGGTGTGGCTTGGCCGGGAGGTGTCGGGAAGGGGCCCTGCCAGGGGGCCTGATTGGTCAGCACCTGCTCTGTCCCACTGAATCCTGGTCTGGTCAGGGCTGTGAACTGTTTAATGCATATCTTGGCTCTGTCCCCTGGCACGAGGTCCTTCGAGGCTGCAGCCCCGGTTTTAGAGAGGATGTGTATCTTGCGCTGGTCACTGTTTTGGGCACGTTGCCTCCCTGTGAGATATGTAAGAGATACTGCCTTTTCCACTAGCCGGCTGTCCGTGGGAGGCCCTCATTTTGCTTTGCTTTTCTGGGCCTTGGAGTGTCTGTGAAGAAAGCAGAGGCTGGGATTGGTTCCTTGCTGGCTTCTTCCGCAGGAGCTGCTCGTGAGCTGATAAAGCCAGAGAACACCTCCAGGCCCCAAGATCTGTGCAGAGCATGCTACAGTAGTGTGGAGCCTGAGCAGGTGGCACAGGGGCCTGGGGATGGAGAGAGGCACTCAGGGAACGGTTGTGCACCATCTGACCGCAGGGCCGAGGCCAGGATCCGGGGGTGAGGGTGAGGGTATGTCTTGTGTTCAACCAGCGTGGCCCTCTGCAGTCTGGAAGGGACCTGTGTGTGCATGGAGCCTAGGTCAGGATCTGTAATCAGGCGTGGGGATGTGAGACAGGCATCCCAGTGAGTCCCAGGGAAGGGAAACTCACCTTCGTTAAGGGGCTCCTTTGGCTTATCTGATTTCATTCTTAGAGCAACCCCATGAAGTAGGGGTGACTTCCCATCTCCTGTTAAAGAAACGGTCCATATTAAGTGACTTCACCAAGGTCACACACTTGGCCAGTGGGAACGCCAAGACTTAAACCCAGGCACCTCTGATTCCAAAGCCTGTATTTTCTCTTTACCCTCTTGGATGACTTCAGACATTTGGGGGAGCTAATAAGAGCGTCCAAGATGAGGCAGCCAGCAGAACGGATGGTGAGCAGAGTGAAAGGCTGGGTGTCTCGGGGAAGGTGGCAGTGGGCGGTGACGGCTGTGCTCCCTCCCTCTTGGGGGAGGCCGAGCAGAGGCAGCTGGCTGTCGGCGCCCGCGAACAGGCAGGGCCAAGCGTGGCAGATGCAGCCCTTCTCCAGACCCCCATTCAGCCCCTGCTCTCATGAGGTGTGCTCTCTGGTGTGGGGAGAGGCCATTCCTGATGATGACAGAGGGAGCCAGGAAATCTGCAGAGCAGGCATAGATGGGCAGGGGCACACCCACACGCATCAGAAGGGTCCAGTGATCCAGATGGTGGCCAAGGAGGGAATTTAAGAGGCTGGGGAAGCCAGACTGATGGAGCCCCCAGAGTTCACAGTGATAGAGGGGCTAACCCCTCTCTTGTCCCGACAGCTAGAAAATTACCCAAGGTCCCCACGGCTTACAAGAACTTGCAGTCAGGGATCAAGACGGCAGTAGATCTCGAACCTCTGGTCACCAGCGGATGAAGGTTTTTCTGTCAGCCACCCTCCCCAGGTGCCAGCTGGTGGCTCTGCTGCAGCCTTGTCCCTGTGCGCCTCTCTCATCCTACAGATAGGGGAACACTCGGGTTAAGTCTTCAGCGAGTCACTGGCGGAGTAGGTGCCTGCGAGAGGCGGAAGTCAGCCCAGCCTCTCCGGCGTTCCCACATCCTCATGATAGAGAAAGGGCACGGGGCAACAGAGGGAGAAGTCCCCGTGTGCCGGAGGCTTGGATGAGTTGGGTGTCTTGAGAGGTCGAGGCAGGTTGGTGGCTGAAGGTGTTTCCAGTATGGGGGAGGGTGTTTCTGGCGTGTGCCGCTGCTGGGCTCAGGGCTGGTTTACAGGGTAGACCTGGGGCTCGTGGTGTGTCTGGCCATGTGATTCTTCCCTCTTGGGCCCCATGATCCAAGCCTGGCCCTCCTGGACCTCAGAGGATGCCACCTGCTGCTGAGGGGTGGGGGAGCTGATATTGCCCAAGGATGAGGTGTGGGTCTTGGGGTGTGGTTGTGGGGACTCAGGGAAAGTGGGCCTTATGTGGTGTGGTGTCGAAGACTCAGCAAGCCCGCATTCTGGCCCTGGCTCCCTTACTCACTTTACGTATTTGGGACTCAGTTTCATTATTTATAAATTGAGGGAGTTGAACCAGAACCTTTTAGAAAGCACCTTGCCAGCTCTGATGCAGGGGTTCCCTGGATGTTTCTGGAGGTATTTCTCAGGCAGAAGACTGAGAACAGCTACAGTCCTGTCTTCTGAAGAGATGCCGTCCCCATCAGTGAGGCCAGGCGGATGGAGACAGTTTGCCCAGGACCCCCGGCTGCAAGCAGAAAGCGGCCAGAGATTACATGAGGGTGACTGATGGAGGAAGGTCATCCAGGTGACAGAGGACGTGAACTCTGGCTCCCACCTAGTGGCTTGTGTGCAAACAGGTGATGTGGGAGCTGCTGGGGGTTCTCTGTGTCACAGGGTCTAACTGGAGATGCCACCGTGCTCTATGAAAGAAATTCTGGGCTTTCTGGTCTTAAATCCTAGAGAGAATGTGGGACTGTGGGTCAGGTGTCCCAGGCTTTCCCTCTTCAGGGTCTGTGCCCCTTGCTGTCAGGAAGTTTTCCTTTATATGTAGCCATCTCTTCTCATGTGGTTGTTGAAGCTCTTCTATTTAAAAAAAAAAAAAAAAAAAAAAAAAAAATTAAAAAGGAAAAGGAAAAGAAAAAAGACAGGCAAAAAGAAAAAAAACAAAAACAAAAATATCTTCAAGCCACCCATTCCATTTTGACTTTTTAGTCCTGAGTCACTCTTTAAGAAGTAGCAAAAATAAAGCACATGCAGGCAAGCTCAGGGTCACAGGCCCTCACAGGCCAGCCTGCGACCGTGGTGGCCTCCGTCTCCAGTGGCCAGCCCTGCTCTGAGACTGTGTGTGTGGGGGGGTTGGGGCTGGGGCTGCGGATACCTGCCCCACAAGCCACCAAACAGAATGCAGAGTTTTAAAATTGGCACCATTGCTTCAAGACACTGTGCACTTGCCGCGTTGCTGGACTCTTACATGGGCCTCGGAGATGTGAGTCCCCCCTGTCTCGCCCTGAGTGGTGTGGCAAACAGGGCTTTGGGCCAGGATTCAGGCAGGAGCTGAAGGGACTGGTGACCTGACGTCTTGTGCGCACCATGCCGTGGTCTGCTGCTCTTTTCCGATTTGCTAGTTCATTTGGTCCTCATGCGGCCTGCGAGGCACAGTCGCTGCAACTGAGCCACAGCCTTGCCAAGATCCACTTATACCTGCTGAGTTGCGGTCCCCCACCCAGGTCCCCCGACTCCAGATGTCATTTTCTTGGTTTTAGTTGTTGTTCCACTGACCAGTGGGCCAGGGCCAGGGAACGGCCTTGGGCAGCTGACTTGATCTCTGTAGGTCGAAGATTGCTTTCCTATACACCGAATGGGGAAGGGAGCCTCAGAATGTCCTGCTTCTCCTGTTCTCTTTTTTTTTTTTTAAGATTTTATTTATTTATTTGACGGACAGAGATTACAAGTAGACAGAGAGGCAGTCAGAGCGAGGAGGAAGCAGGCTCCCCGCTGAGCAGAGAGCCCGATGCAGGGCTCGATCCCATGACCCTGGGATCATGACCTGAGCTGAAGGCAGAGGCTTTAACCCACTGAGCCACCCAGGTGCCCCCTGTTCTCAGATTCTTTTGGCTTCTTGGAGCTCTTGGTAAACCTGGCGTGCACTCCTTGGCCAGGAAGCCAGCCATTCCCCATGTGTTTCTGGTGAGACTGCCTACGTTTGGAAGCTTCTGGAATTATGCAGTGCTTCTCAAACCATTCCGACATATTTGTAGGGCATTTCGTGCACGTGCATATAGTCCTGTCTCTAGTCCTGAGCTAGACTTCTGGTGTAGCTCACTTAGAAATAAGGCTGTCTTGTGGGATCTGGGAGATGTTTCCCAGCATACCGATAAGGGAGGCCCAGAGCTTTGCTGAGCCTGAGGGTTGTGTGGCTGTTCTCTCTGCTGGCTAATCAGCCCCCGCTGGAAGTATTGGCTAAGGGACAGTGTGAGATACTGGAACCACTGGCTTCAGCTCTGGCTGTTGCTTCCTGACAGAGTTGAAAAAGTGGGCCTTACCCATGGAGAGGAAGGAAAGTCAGAGAATGCCTAGACGTCCGTGTTCCCGGATCCTGCGTGTAAGCCCGTTCTCTAGGAGGGGGGGCCAAGGCACAGCTCAGACTGGTCGTCTTCTTGTCCGTGTGGCCCTCTGAGTGGCCTTTGCTCAGAGAGACCCAGAGTGTATATGAAGGGGCAGAGAAGTGTTTGTCTTTATTTAGAGCGCACTAACACAGGATGGTTTAGGCTCTGCCTGGGCATGAATCCGAAGGATTGGGGCTGGACAGAGGGGCAGTGTGCATACGTCTGTCTGTTTGTATTCCTCAGATGCAGCCTTGGCTCACAGAGAAGCCGTATCATGGGAAATCCACAGGGCAGTGGTTTTGCCGGACAGAGCTTCTGATAACTATTATGTGAAGATTTGTCGTATGGCATCCAGAACTTTCTGTTCTCCTGGAGGGTGGGAAGGAGGGTGGCAGAACCCAAAGCCGGGAGGTGATCTAGAGCAGACTTCAGGGAGAACTGTGGTGGCCCTTTGCTGAGGGCTTCCAAAGAAACACAGAGCCTCTTTATCTGAGAAGAGAGACTGGATGTCCCTGACAAGGTCCCTCCCGTCCCGCGTCTGTGGGGCTCTGCGACTATCCCTAGAACAGCAGGAGCTTTAGGTGCCAGGACCTAGAGCGGGCTCTGTTTTTTCTTTCTGCCTCGGAGGCCAGCCTGACCTGGGTCGGGGCACAGGAGCATTGGGCCTGCAGTTGTACCCTTGTTTCCTCATGCAGTCAGAACTTCTGGAACTGACCCAATAGGACGAATACCGTTTGTAAATAAAAAAAGAGGAGATAGCCAGGTTGTCCCCCATTGCTGTCTGGGAAGAGCCCTGAGCTGCTCTAAACCTGTATTTGAACCGCTGCCGCCCCCTGCCCCGTGCTGCTTCCCCCAGCCCTAGGGAGCTTCCAGAGAAGGCCCTGGAGAGGTGAAGGAGTGGGGGCTGGGCCAGACAGGGTTGTCTGGGAAAAGGGTCGGAGGTGGGAGTAGGACTGCCTCAGGGCAGGTCCACGGCTCTGGGACCGTGAAGCTGCCTGCCACGCCAGAGGCACACGCATGTGCCCCCATGGGCTACTATTTGTTGGGACCCCCGAAGTCTGAAATAAACCAGTTAATGGCTGAACGAGGGTTATTTTCATGGGGATAATCGTATATCCTTTTGTGTTATTCCTGTCTGCGGATTTAGCATCTGAAGGCCTGACGGGTTGAGGACATTTCCCTGGGCCCTCCTCTGTCTGTAAAATCATGCTTATTTTATGTTGATTTTCTGTCCCCTCTCCTTCCTGTTTCCTGCTCTCACACAGTCCTTAGGAACACCTGAGTGTTTGTCCGCACACTTGTGTTCCTGTCTCCTGGGGGTACCGTTCTTCCAGGCTCTGACAACATTGAATGTATTACTTTCCTTCCACGTGTGAGCGGACCGCAGGCTCACTGCAGAGGGGAGCCGTCTCTGAGATGGGGCAGCCATCCCCAGAAACCTCCTTCCCACCTCATCCTCGAGCAGGCCATCGGGAGCCCTGGGGAGATGAGATCAAGGCCCCTCAGCTGGGCCCAGCTCGGCACCCCCATCATGCTTCCTCTTTGGGGGCGGTGGCGGCTCAGGCATGACTCCCCCACCCCCAACACTGTTAGCTCTTTCTTCTTTTCCGCTTGAACCCTGAGTAGCGACCTTGAAGGTCTGAGACCACGTGTCACCCTGCTGGGTGAGGATGACCTAGAGGGACAGGGGCAGAGGGGAAGGGAACCCATGCTCCTGGCCACTGGCCTTTCTCCAAGACAGGTGAACTCTGTGTCCAGAGAGGAACTCATTTAATCTTTCGGCCCTAATGAAAGTTGTTTGTATTTTCTCTCCCTCCTCTTTCTCCCTCAACGCCCCCGCCTCCGCCCTCCAGCCTCCAAAAGAATTTAATCTGCTGGACAACAAACAATACTGTTATAAAACTTTGAAAACAAGAGGGTGAGGCCTCCCTGACAAGGAGAAGGGCATGCCGGGTAACGGCCGCGGGAGCCTGCCAGGCCCAGGACGGAGCCGGGTGAGGGCCCAGTTGGCCGAGTACCTGGGCGCCTGCCCCTGCCCAGCCCACCAGCCGAGACATCCCCAGTCCAGAGGGGAAGGAACCGAAACAAAAGCAGGGGCAGAGAAGCTCCCAAAAAGGGGAAGTTGTATGTGTTCCCCTCTCTCTGATCTGATGGGAGTGTGCTAGACTGTGAAACTTCCTCCTCCCCCATGTCCCGGTCCTCCCCCCTCCCCTTCACCCTCCCTCTGCCTGCCTCCTCCCACCAGTGACTGTTCCAGGTCCTGAGACTGGCAGGCCAGGCCCCGAAAACAGAACAAGGCTGGCCTGCCATGCAGGTGCAGACCCCCGCCAGCTGCCGGCAGGGGAGGCAAGCAGGAAAGGTGCCCCGAGTTGGCTTTGGACTCTGGACATACCCTCTGTGTGCCCAGCTTTCTGCCCCCAGCTAGGAAAGTGGAACCACGTTACGGGTTGTGGCCTGGTCCCTGTGCTGCACCAGCTATGTGCCCCAGTATCGGGTACAGCCACCACTCGGCTTGTCGGTCTGTCCCCAGCGGCCTGATGCCTGTGAGGGCCCATGCTCCAGGGAGGCTGTGGGTCCTGGGGCCTGTGGCAGGGGGCCTGCTCTCCCTCCAGGAGGAGCAGGGGCTGAGCTAGGGAGCCCTGGAGCCCCAGAGACATGCTGCCGGCAGCAGGCAGGCACAGGGTCCTGTGAGTGGGGGTATCTGGTGGGGGGCCGCGTCTGCTAGTTACTCTTGGCCGTCGAAGGAGTGGGTGACCCAGCTCCGCTTGGGGAGGGGGATGCTGGGCTCTAGCCCATCTCTCTCCAGCCTTCCCAGGTAGATTTCACCTGAGACTGAAATTTCCCTGCCACATGCATCTTGCCTGCTTGGAGCTTGGGAATGATGAGGGGGAAGGAGCAGTGGTCTGCCTTCAGCTGGGGGTTGTTGGACTTGTGAACCGTGGGGTGGGCGTTGTGTCTATGTAACGGGCTGTAGGCATGCTCGCTTTTCCTCGTGTGGGAAGCAGTTCAGGGCTGGGCCCATCGTCCTCTGCCTGAGCTGAGCCACTCTCTGGGGAAACGTGGGGACCTGCTGCCCCCCCCCACCCCACAGTTTCCCAAGGCATCCCATCCTCACAGCCGGCCGGCCCTTCCAACCTCGGGCCTGTACTGAATCTGGGAGATTTCCAGGTGCAGGTCTTCATCGATGGTGTCCAGGAAGGGATAGAGAACCGAATTTTGTGGAAAGCAGCCGCCTGGGCACTTAGGCCTCTGAACGCCTGCCCCAGAGGAAACCAGAGTTGGTGAGGCTGGGTCCGCGTGAGCAGAGAAGGCTGTGACCTCTTGCCCTATTACCTCCACAGACATTGGAGGGTCTCCGTGGGTCTCGAGCGTGCCGTTCCCACTTCAGGATCCCAGGCTCTGGAAAATGCACTGATCCCCAGATGCTGAGCCATCCTTTTGGGGGGCTGAGCAGGCAGCTCAGCAGCAGGCTCCTTGTTCTCCTCCTCCCCGGCCCTCCATACACATACCCTTCATTTTATCACCCTTTCCTCTGATTCATTAACCACAGCTAGTTGGCACCAGGCCCCACCCTGACAGCTCAAGACAAAATGTCCAGGACACTGGGTCTGGCCTGGGGCCGAGGGACAGGAAGCTGGGCCCTTGGCACATACAATGGGCTAGGACCGTCCTGGGGGGGCAGAACGGACCCTATCTTCAAAAGTGTCTTCCCTCCTAGGCCCCTCTCTCACCAAAATGACTCTCCCTCACTGCCAGGAGCCTCGGAACCAGCATTCTGGGCGGCGGGAAGACTGCCGAGCTGGGCCCGGCTTCCGCCGCCCCTCCCCCGCGCTGGCTGGAGCTGGCGTCAGTCACGTAAGTAGCCGTGACTCAGCACCCAGCCCGGGCGGGAGGGAGAAGCTGCTGCCTCGCGGGAGCCTTCCCAGTGCTCTGGATTTGAACACGTCCTGGTCGCACAGTACCAGCCGGCAGCATCAGCTTCCTGGGGGCGTGTGTCTCTTGGCTCTGTGGGTTTGCTTGTGGATCTCATAAACCCGGATTCCTCCTCTGCTCTCCATTTTCCTCCCATGTTACTTTGTGGGTGCCAGGCCTGGCATGGGATTTTTTAGGACTTTAAAAGACACAGCATTATTTCTAGAAGGCAGTAGACGCTCTCTTTGAAATCTCCAGACTGCCCTTGAACCCATGGCCCATGAGTTCTGTCCATTTAACCCTTGGATGTTTTTGTTTGGCCTCCACAGAGTTTTTGTTGATTTTTTTTTTTTTTTAATGTATCTGATTTGCATGCTTTTAGACAAAACACAGCCTCTCCGGGTCCCTACTCCTGCCGCGCATGCATGCTCCGCTCCTTCTGTCCTAGTTCCTGTCCCAGCCCTGGAGCATTTGAATGCACTGAGACCAGGCCTCGGGAGCCCTCCTGCTTTTCAGAACTGTGGTCCATTCCGGGGAAGTGCAGGCCCCTGCTCTCAGAGTCTGGGCCGAGCAGGAATTAAAGCCACGGTGTTCTGATTCACTGTGTGGTGACCTTTCCTCCACCCTCGGTCCCTGCCCAGGCAGAGGAGCGTCCTAGGCAGGAGGGCGTGGAAAAACCTCCACATGGAATGTCTGCCCAGAAATGGAGGGAGGCCTCAGCGGGCTGCCCAAACCCTCTTCCCGCACGGTGGCACCTCCCCGAGCTGACATACCCCCCCCCTGGTTTTCCTACCGGACAGCGCACCAAACCCTTCCCACTGGCCAGTTTGCATGGGGCCATTAGGCCAGGCTGAGTCCCTGCAGGCTGGGGCTTCGATGGGCTGCCTTCCTGCAGATCGAGGTGGCCATGGAGCTGGGTGCCAGGGAGCCCAAGCCCCTTCCAGCCCCCATCCAACCACCCCGCTATACTCGGCAACGAAAACGCCAGCTGACTTCAGGTGAGTGAGTCATTGCTTGGCAGACTTCGTGAGAGAAGCCTGGTTCTTTTGGGAGGGCTGAGACCTGCATAGACTCTTGTATCTAGTGGGGTTGGAGGAGCAGGGGTTTTGGTACTAAGATTACTTTCTTTCCCTCTTCTTGTGTTAGAGTGTTTATGATGATGTGTTCTGAATGATGGCTGTCTTTCTCCAGAGAACTGAATATCCTAGAACTCGGGCACTGGGAGCCCAAACTCTGGGTCGTGGTCCTTAGTTCCCTCAGTGACAGTTGGTCCTCTGCCATGCCCTCCCGCCCTGAACTCTGGCCTGATGCTCCCTGGGTAGCAGGAGAGACAGTCATTAATCACCCTGATGACCACGTGACATCTGTGTGTCCTGAAGGACAAGAACTAGGTGCTGGGAGAGGGTGTGACAGAATGCTTGGCTCACCTGGGAAAGCTTCAGGCGACCTGTGTTACCTGGGGGAGGGTTGATGGGTGGTTGCTCTGGGAGGGTAGACAGAGAATGTTCCAGAAAGAGGGAGCAATGTATGCAGAGGCCTGCTGGGGGAGGACGGGGGCCGTCTGGATGACTGAAAAACACCTGTGTGACAACATGCTTGGAAAAGTTCTGTGGATATTGGCAGTTGGAAGTGGCTAAGAAGGAGGAGTCCACCTGGGGTCAGAGGCAGAAAAGCTGAGAAGGACCAAATGTAGAGCTCCAACTCCCTCATGTTATAGGACCCCATGAAAATGACTATCGTTTATCAGTAACTTCCTGACCCTACAACCCTGCAAGTTACCTGCTTTCTGAGGCCCAGCTGTTGACTTGCAGGTGTCCTTGATCGGAGCTGCTGCCCTGCTTCCTATCAGTGGCTGAGGCCATGCAAAGGCCCTGGGCTCCAAGCCCAGTGCTGGGGTCAGAATCTGGAGTCCAGCACAGGCATCGTGGGCAGTTCCTCTCCAGTGCCTTCCCCTACCACAGCCATGCTGTGCGTGCGGGAGGACACAGGAGGCCAGCTTCCAGCACCGGGACCCCTGTAGAACGAGGGGGCCTGTCTCACCCCAAGTTAAACATGTTGTCAGTCACATCCATGGCCATGTATAAACATTGCCTAGGACTAGCCCCCCCAACCCCACCTCAACCTTGCTAACAGTTGAGTTCAAGAACAGAATGAGACTATGGACCAGCCTGGAGCAGGCACAGTAGGCCCAGGGGCAGTAACACAGACTGTGGGGTTAGATCTGGGATCTGCACCATGTGTTGGTCACATGGCCGTGGGCGAGTTACTAAAGCATAAGGAGCATTTTCTCCAGCAAGCGTGGGAACAGTACATGCTTCCCGGGACTGACACGGTTAAACCACACACCTCAGTGTTCAAATTTTATTTCCTCCTCTTTCCTGGAGCAGTGCATGCTGTTATTTCCAGGAGCTACAATAAATACAGGCCTGTCTCTACCACGGAGCTGGTAGCCGGAAAGGTACAGATTCCACTCTCTCTTTCCTTGGTTGTGCTGTCCCAGGAAAATACACGTTTTCTCAGCTTCAAACAACCAGAAACAGCCCATTTAGGAGATGAGAAATCTAATTTGAAGACGATGCAAATCTTATTTTTCAGACAAATTCCGAAAACACACACACACACACACAACTCTGTTCTCCTGTTAGAGGATTATCTACTTAACACAGCTTTAGAACATCACATTTTTTTGTGTCAGGGCTGAGAATAAGTAAGATTGCCAATGTTCTGAGCCTTACGTAAGGCCGGGAAGGAGGAGCCTGAGCTCTTTCTGAGGAGGGCGCATGGAAGGGCTGCCCAGGGCCAGTGAAACCCCCCTCTGGGTACTGGCTAGAGCCTGCTGGGCAGACAGGGAGCTTGTTTCCTGATGACGTGAGATAGGATCGCAAAGCCCTTTGCGCACTGTGAAATATTTAATACAGCAGGACGGTGCTAATGAAGCTATCAGTGCATTTTAATAATAGCTCTGGGAGACTTGATTTTATCCTATAGCTAATACTCTGTTAGGACCCGTTGTGGAATTAAACTGCATTAACTAGACTTCGTGAGTTGTGTATGGCCACGGGGTGTGTGAAGCTTCGCCGAGCCGTCAGCCGTCCTGCAGCATCCCTGGGGAGCTCTTCGCTGGGCCTTTCTCACGGATGGTGACCTCACGGCCGAAGTGGAACCACAAGAAGACCTCCCTCCCTCCTCCGGGCAGAGCCTGGGGCTTCCGATGTCATCTTCCTCCTTTCTTCAATGAGATCCTCTTCTTCTGGAAGCTGGTTTCACATGGTGGCTTAGATTTTTCCATCTTTGTATCTAGCACCATTTGAAATCAGTGTTTTAGGAGTAAGAATTGCAGCGCAGCGAAGGGCCACCTGCAGAGGAGCCTCCGCGGGTGGGACGGGCGCCCTCCGCCTGCCACCTGAGCCAGCTCAAGGAAGGAAGACCTTACAGAGGAGGAGGCACCCTCGCGTATGTGGGCTGTGCTGGGGTGACAGCGCAGGGCGGGTGTGGTGCTTAAAAAAAACTCCGCATCTGAGCAGGGGCAGACACGGTGCCGGCTCCTAGCAGCCCCCGGGGCTCACCTGCCCTTTGCGCCTTGAAGCACAGAGGTGGGGCCCTGCTCCATGCGCGCTGGGGCGGGGTGGGGGGTCTCCGTTGTATCAGGGGAGGGGCGAGGCTGTCTATCCCGAGGACAGTCCCATCCGCGTCCGCACTGCGCCTGCTCCAGACGCCCCGGAACATTCCGCTGCTGTGGCACTGCGGCTGGAATCGGACTCGCCACCTGCACGGTTAAGTGCGGGACCCCCGGGAGCACCGACGGACCCATCTCTTACACAGGCTGACCGATTTCTCCTGGTGTTCAGAGTCTGTTTTTGTCTAGCACCATTTGAAATCGGTTATGATGTAGGGGGAAAAGCAGCGGCCCCGAAGCCTCGTGCCGGCTCTGGGGAGCCACCGCCTGCGGGTTCCGGGAGGACGGACTGGCAGAGAGCGCGCAAGGACCACCGCGCGCCGTTTCCCCTAACTTCTTTAACTGCATTTATGATCCCTTGCTGCAGAGGTAAGAGAGAACCGAATGTATTTTGAGAAGTGGCTGTGCTGGATCTGCTGTCCGGGTTTCATGGTGCTGGAAGGTGGTAGGTGCCGCCCGTGCGGTCCGTGGTTGCTGTTGAATTCTCCTTCTGTGACGGGTCTGCTGGTGCTCCTGCCTGAATAAATATTTCCCTCTAGTCGAGTCATCACGTCTCTGTTTTTCATCGGTCATTCCCTCTCCATACTTCCGTGATAAGTGGGGTCCGTGTAGGTTTCGCCGCTTCCTAAGCATTTGAGAAGGCAGCCCGTTAGGACAAGGATGGAATTCTGTGAGCCAAGAAACACAAACGAGAGAAAAGATCCCAGAACAGAGATGTTCCAGCCTGGGCCGAGGGATGCTGCTCACGGAAGGGGAAACCGAGGCTGGTTCCCAACGGGCCCGAGCCCTGGCACCTCGGTGGCCCGTGATCCTTTGAGAAATTTTGCCGAACTGAACACCCTTGTCCCACGGCTGGTAAAGGAGAGCACTGAGGACTCCCCTTACTTACAAAAGACGCGGGAGGTCTACTTCTGGTGCGCAGTCTCCGTGAACCCTTGAAGACAGGGTGAACCTGTTCTGGGAAGGTATTCAAAAGATTAGGCAGATTTGAGTTCATGGGGGGTGAGACCTGGAGAATCTGCAGGTCACAGGGCTGTGACCCCTCAAGCGAGGGTTTTGCACCAGACCCATGGGGCCGCCCGTGAGCTGCCTGCAGCACCTGCCTTTCATGCCTGCGGTTCACGAGAAGTGGTGGCAACTCTACTGCCTGGGGGAAGGTTTCCCAAGTCTGCACCCCCAGATGGTTGCCGCGCCTGGTGGGGTGGGGATGGGGGGCGGTGCAGCCTCTGCCGGGAACCCTGCCCGGGGGAACGTGCCACACCCCCTCACTGCAGCTGCCGTGCTATTTAGGGCTGTTGAGTGAAGAATCTATGTGCTCCTCCCCAGGATGGGATGGTGAGAATCCTTAGGACCCAAGATTGTTTTACTCCCTTTTTGGCTAAGCTAGATACACTAAGACCTGTGAATGGCCCAGTGGCCACAATTCAGCCAGCATTCGGTTCCTCTCCCGTGTCCCAAGACCCAGCCTCCGTATTCCACGTGGAACTAGTAGACAACATGGATTCTGGTCCCCAAATGCTCTCTAGAAATGCTAGAAAATCAAGTTTCGGATCCAAGCACAAAAACCATAACTTGAGACCTCGCACAAAAACCATAACTTGAGACCTCTTTTCTGTAAAGGTGACAGAGTCCTTCAACGGTGCCACACTGCTAGGTCATGAGAAGCAAAACACATGTCCCACATGACCAGGGTGCCTCACAGAGGATCCATTAGCTTTATTCAACGAGATGCTACAGCTCTTTACCGAAAATTCCCATCTCAAGGTGGTATTCATAACAATTCGTTAAGCAGAATGTTTCTTCTGGAGACATCTTGAACCCAGTGTTTGGGGCCATGCTCTCCACTTAGAAAGCACCGGGTCAGACATGAGTCCCCATTACCACCTCTTCTTTTGTTTGTTTGTTTTATCATCTCTTTAGCTGTGGGTGTGTAGGTGGAGAGGGAGAACTGGGCAGAAGCCTCACGTACTTTGTAAACTGGCACACACTTCCAGTCTGTGGAAATGAGTACCAGTGATACAAATCCAATCTGACCAATTTAGGCAAGACAGAATGTGTTAAGTCGTGTCCCTGTTAATTCCTATAAGGTGTTGGCCCTGGCCTGCAAGGAGGAGCTGGCATATGGTGCCAGGGGCTACCTCGAAGACTAGGCTGTCCATACATGGGGCAAGAGAAGTTACAATTTGGGTTTATTCTTAGTCAGTAGTACTCCACACACTATAACTTCTAAACAGACTCACCAGGAGCCTTTCAATTAGGGATTCTTAGATTCCCCTCCATACGGGCTCTGGCTATACCATTCCAGGATCGGACCTATATCTTTGTTCTAGTTTCCCCAGGTGACTCTCAGGTGCAGCCACTGTCGACAACCCCCTCTCTGTGGTCTTGCTTTCCTACTCAAACGGTGCTGTGAGGACCCCTAGCGCAGGTGTGTGTTTCCGGTAACAAATGCAGCAACTTGGGGTTGGTCTTCATCTCCTTGGGCCACTGTGAGAAAATACTGTAGCCCAAGCAGTTTCTAAACAACCGACACTTCTCTTTGGGATGCGGGAAGGCCAAGATCAAGGGGCTGGCAGATTCAGTGCTGGCTGGGAGCAGCTAGCTGGTTCAAAGACCCTGCCTTCTCAGGGCAGAGGGGCTGACGGAACTTTCTTGGACATCTTTACAAGGGCACTGATCCTATTCATGAAGCCTCTGCCGCCATGACCCTAGTCCCTTTCCAAAGCCCCACCTCCTAGGACTGTCACCTTGGGGGTTAGGATTTGAACCAGGATTCTGGCAGGACCCAAACATTCACACGGTAACTCTTAAAATAACACACGTCATTGTTTTCAGCTCAGACATCCATAGTGCGGCATCATCCCACTAGGCTGAACTCAGGCATTGGCGGGGCCAGGCTCCCATGAGAGGTCCTAGCAGAATCTGCTTCCTTACCTTTCTGGCTTCTAGAGCTGCGCCTGTGGCTTGTGGTCCTGGCTCTGCACCCCCCAGGCCCCCAGCAGAGCCTTCAGCCTCTGGGACACGCGGCCGCCTCCTGCCATACTCAGCTTCCTCACTGTCCTCACTTCCAGGGAACTGAGCCATTCATTACACTCAGGGCCCCAGCCAAGATCCCAGGTGCAAAGACCCTTTGCCAAAGAGGGGAGTGATATTCACAAGGGTCAGGTATTAGGACTCTGAAATCTCTGCAGGCCATTAGCCTACCACAAGCAGCAGAAGGTAGAGAACTTCTGGGAATGCTGAACCTTGGGCCCCAGCTGATACCTGCTGCATCAGAATCTGTTTTCTTTTCTTTTTTTTTTTTTAAGAATTTATTTATTTGTCAGAAAGATTGAGAGCACAAGCAGGCAGAGAGGCAGGAAGAGGCAGAGAGAGAAGCAGGCTCCCCGCTGAGTGAGGAGCCTGATGTGGGACTCGATCCCAGGACCCTGAGATCATGACCCAAGCCAAAGGAGGCAGCTTAACCAACTGAGCCAACCACGGGTCCCCAGAATCTGCCCTTTTTTTTTTTTTTTTTTTTAAAGATTTTATTTATTTGACAGAGATCACAAGTAGGCAGAGAGGCAGGCAGGGGGTGGGGGGTTGGGGTGGGGAGCAGACTCCCTGATGAGCAGAGAGCCAGATGTAGGGCTCCACCCATAGCCAAAGGCAGTGGCTTAACCAACAGAGCCACCCAGGCGCCCCCAGAATATGCTTTGTAACAAGACTTACCTGTACACTGCAATTGGAGAAGCGTGGTCCCATGAGGCCTCATCCAAGAAATTCTATAGTAAGGAATTGAGCCCCATGTCAAATACAGATTGAAGGGGTGTTTTCCCAGGAGCATTTTCTGCTGGTGCTGGGTAATCGGATGACCGGCATTTTCCCAGCCAGCGTAACTAAGTGCTCATCTGAATGATGGTCTCCAGATTCTCTCTGAAGCCGCCAGCCTTACGCACCAGCATGGAGAGCTCTTGCTTGGTTCCCATTGTTCAGCTCAAGTTTTGCTGCCACTGCCACAGAAAACTATTCCAGTTTTCAAACGCTGTGTAAGGGAGATCGATGTTTATGATGTAAACATAAGCAGTTTCTCCTGCTACTCCCCATATACAAGTTTTCTTGGGGGTAGCAAGCCAGGAATCGGGGTGGGTAACTTTCTCATTGGGACCTGTACTTCCGGTGATTTGTTTACCTTCCGGTATGTGAGAGGGAAGGAAAAAGTTTAAGGACCACAGCCCCCAGTATTCCATTTCCCCATATTTAAGCAATAAGGCGCAGAGATTAGCCCTTTTAAAATGTTGATTTCGCACAAGGAAAGCAGAAAAGACCTCGTTAATGCTGGATCCAAAACAAAACTTAAAATGTCTTCTAGGAATCACAGCAAGGACGGGAACCTCTGAATCATGACCTGGTTGGAAGGACTGTCCTATGCCCGGAGCGTCCACTGGAGGGCAGCAGAGCTCCGCCGTAGAAAGAGGGACCGCTTCAGTTTAGTGCAACCTTTGGTGATGAACCTGCAAATAATGAAAGCAACATACCCTAGGTGGAAAAAACAAACAAAAGTGTGTGCATGGCACTCAATTTTGCATCGTTTCTGGAAGTCGGTACTATGTTAAATTCGGGTCTTGAAGAGTAATATGCAAACGCTTAAAATATGTGAGGAAGTTCATTCTTGGTTGCAGCCTATCGCGCCATATGAAATTTTAGAATACTGAAGTTGCCTGTTTTCCTTAAACCAAGACTATTCTTTAACAATTCCAGCTTATCCCATGTCACTGCAGCACTCCCACAGAAAGAATACTTTGTTAGAAATCTTGAACTTTCCTACATTTGATGCCAGTTTAAAAAATACATTATAATCTCAAGGCCCAATAAAAATTTGTAAAATATTTTCCTTATTTAGAGACAACCTAATTTATATCAAGTGTTGATAGTAAAGATTGCTTCAGTTTCTTTAAAACCAGAGCCTTGTTTGGTTAGCCAGGTAATAAGACCTTAAGTCTTAAGATATTTTCTAATTTATTAAATAGACTGAATTAATAAAACTCTAATTTTCTTTTATAAAAAAGTAAGCTTTTACTTTGCAATTGTACATTTATAAATCACTTTATAAATCACTAATGCAGAAGTTCCTAACTTTAGCTGTATATTAGAATCACTTGGGAGGCTTAAAAAAAATCCCTATGCCCAGGCCCCACCCCAGGTGAATTACATAAGAAAACCCAGGGGGCTGGTACCTCGGGCTATTCCCTGTGCAACATAGTGCAAAACGCTGAGGCCTGATCCCAAACATTTAACACTCTGAATTTATTCAAATCTGCAAAATGACCAGGAAGTTTTATGCATACACAAAAGCAAACCCCATTATTAGTTACACAAATCAAATTTTATACTTTCATTGCTGGGAATTGGGCTTTTCTATACTTGACCACACCCATGCATTCCAGTGATGAGGAAGGTGCGTCTCCTTCCCAGAGGCAGGGATACAGAGGTGGTATGTAGTGAAGCTGGGCAATCACAAAGGCTGATTTGGGAGATCACAGAGGCTGAGAGCTGGGCGAATCAGGAAAAGCTTCAGTGGGTGGGCAGTGGGAGCTGAGCCTTGGAAGATGCTCAGGACCCGGCAGGACTATGAGGGCTCTGGGCGGCTGTGAACCAAGAACTCAGCAGAGCACTTGGGGCACACGGTCTGCTTGGCAGACGCAGCTTATTTGAAGAAGTACATGGAGCTGCAGGAGGAGAAATCTTAGGAAGAAAAGCTGGGACTTAATCATAGGAAGCCTTCAGGGAGCACACGAAGCAACTTGGACTTGATGCTGTAGGTCACGTACTGTGGCTGAACACCTCCGGGCAGGAGTGGGATGCTAAGGGAAGCTGGGCCCCAGGGGCAAGCAAGTGTCCTCTGAGATCAAGCACGCTGGAAATAACACATCATCACAAGTGAAAAGTCTCCAATCTACACTTTATTTTTTGCAACATTTGAAGATCCAGTTTTCAAAACAATGAGCAATAAAGATCCGACACATGGGACGTCTCATTTCACTGCAAATACATTCTTACAGTTTCAGCAAACTTGCAAATTTACATACACGTTTTTATGTCATTACAGAAACTTTCTGTTTTCCCCTTATGTTAGGTGATTGACAAGTTGCCTGACAAAGAGCATAATTTATATTTACACATATATAACAATTTCCATATAAATCTACTAAAATGAAAATTAAATTTGAAGCAGAAACTACTGTACAAGTCTATTTATTTTTGAAAGCATAACAATCTTTGGTTGAAAAGATTCAGTTCGGCCTGTTACAAATAAAGGGCCCAGCCATCCCTTGCTTTGAGCCAGTGCTACCCCCCTGAAGAGTAGGCGGCAATGGGGAGGGTACCACTGGGGAGGGTATGGCTTCCCCTCCGCACTGATTTCAGAATTCCTGTTTCTTTCTGCTCCAGCTGGCGGATCCCAGAGGGAAGGAACACGGACAGTGCACCACAGACACGCCTTCATCTGCAGACAGGACTTACGCTGCTCCGCGCTGTTTTCCCAACCTTATCCTTCTCTGGGCAACGCTGCTTTGCCGAACTGGCCCTACTAACCGTCCAAGTGAAAGATGAAACTCATACAAGTGTCATGTGAGTTTGAGTGGCCGTCCCTCCTCTGCCCCTCCGGGCTTCTCTGAAGGAGACCCTGCCTGGGGTGAGGATGCAGGGGCCACAGTCTGTCCCAACCAAGCATCCGCTGCCACCTCAGCTGCTGGCCCTTTCTGTCCCTCTGCACGACCAAAGGCAGGCAGTCTCCTCCTCTGAAACGCGCGCCTTAGTCTTTACTCTGCTTTTTGAGAGAACCTGAGCTGCTCCGATGGCCACGTTCCTGCAAACCTCACCCCTTTTACATACACAACCTTGTCTAAAGTAAGACCTGTCTGCATTCAAGTACCGGGAGAAGAGGGCCCCCTGCCGGAATTTAGAGTGGAATCAAATTTTCCTAAAGAGTAGAATCCTCTTAGAGAAAACTGCAAGGCCACAGTGTTCCCTCTGGCACCAGCTGGCGTTCTTGCTAAGTGAGCACTGGATCCCTGATGTTGTACAGGAGTTTGCAACAGATCTGATCCCTCATGCATGTCTCAGACTGCTTGCTGATGCTTGAAAAAGTGAAGCACAGGTCCGTACATGTTATAGCTTCCTTAAATCACCAGGAAAATTACAAATAGTTAAAAATATGTATATATAGAATTCTTCCCCATTCAGAGTATTTTCCAATAATATTCTTAGTTAAGGAAATCAGACTTGTTCGAAATCCCACTTTTCAGTGTTCCTATTTTTAATATTAAGGGCCGAAGTAGAATATACATATTTGTAAGGCTTTTTACACAGAACAATACATAAAACACATCTTAAGAGTTATTGAAAGAATGAATCAAGACTTCTCAATCTTTGAACAAAAAGGATTTCAAAATCTCTTTCTTTACAAATAAAATGTAATTTATCTTGCACAATAGTTCTCTAAATTTGGGTATTTCATTTAAAAAACTTATCTTCCCACCTAAATACTACCAGGGATACTGTGTTCAGTTGTCCTATAAATGCAGATGTTATTTAAAGGAAAACAGGCCAGAAGTTCATTCCCATATTCATACACTGTTCAAAGCAGCATCAAAGCATTCAAACCACATTAAAATGCTAGCATTATGGCTTAAGGCTGCACTTATCTGAGTGAAAAAAACCTAGACAATGATTTTTATAGAACCCTTTTTTCCCCCTCCTGGTTTTACTGATGTAACTGACATGTAACATTGTATACATTTAAGGTGTGTATAGCCTGAACTGATAAGGTATGTTGTGAAATGCTCACCACGGAATTTAGCTGATAGCACCACAATTACAAAAATTTTTGCCTTCCTGATCAGGACTTTTAAGATCTACTCTTAACAGCTTGCTAATATATAATATAGCAGCACTGCTGAAAGTCACCAGGCCACACGTTAATTCTATCCCAGTATTTGCTAATGTTAAAACTGGATGTTTGTCCCCTTTGACATTCTTCACCCAATTCTGCCCACCCCCCTCGCGGAGCAACCACCAATCTGGTTTCTAGGAGCTTTTTCTATTTTTTTTGTTGTTGTTTTTAGATTCTACAACAAGTAAAATCCTACAGTATGTGTCCTTCTGTTTCACTTTTATTTTACTTAGCAAAATGCCTGGAGGGTCCATATATTCTGCCCTCAACAGCAAGATTTCCTTCTTTTCTATGGCTGAATAGTATGCCGCCATATTTGCGTAGCACGTTTTCTGTGAGAACGCCTCCCTCCGTGGACACTGGTTGTTTCTGCGTTGGGGCTCTTATAGATAATGCTGCAGTGAAGAGTGCTGTACAGTTATTTTGTTTCCTTTGGACATATACCCATGAGTGAACTGTTAGATCATCCAGTGATTCTCTGTTCTTAATCTTTTGAGGAACATTTGTACTGTTTTCCATAAAGCTGTGTGAATTTACTGTAGATCTCAAAGGATTTACCAGTGTGTAGAAACCTTTTAGTGATCGGCTGGCATAGTTGATTTAACCTGAGAAGGATGGTATCTGGCCCCAGGTTCTCTTTCCCTATAAGACGAGGTAAAAAGTATCACAGATAAACATAATTAAGTATATAAATTCAATTCCAAAGTCTATTTAGAAAATTGACAATTAGAAAAAAAGAAAAGTAGGAGTACATGAACTAGGAAATAAATGATTTCTAAAAAATAACTTCAAATGTATAACTAGTTTCACTCTAGAAATCCTTCTATCCCTGTTATATATTTTTTATTTCAAAACAATAGAGTGGTATGCTATGAAGTACTTACTAAATATTTTCTCATTTCAATTAAAATGAGGGCTACTGGAAAAGACTGGAGAGAAACACTCATTTTCCTAATACTGAAATTTTAAATCTGGCTCTGAGATGAAACTTTTGAAAAGGTAATGATTCCACCAGCCTTTAAGTTCAATAATGCCCCATTTAGCCCTCACTGTCAAGGAGATCGTATGTTTCTCTAAGAGATTCTCCTGAATAATTAAGGATAACATCAAAATTTCATGGTAACAATACGCATCTTTCTAAAATGTATTATTCTAGCCCAGTGCTGTCCAAAGAAATATACTATGAGTGACCTGGCTAACTTTACATGTTCTAGACGCCATATTTAAAAAAAGTAAAAGAGGCTAGCAAAGTTATTATTATTTTTTTTTAAATATTTTTTATTTATTTATTTGACAGAGAGAGAGATCACAAATAGGCAGAGAGGCAGGCAGAGAGAGAGAGGAGGAAGCAGGCTCTGCTGAGCAGGGAGCCTGCTGCGGGACTCGATCCCAGGACCCTGAGATCATGACCTGAGCTGAGGGCAGCAGCGGCTTAACCCACTGAGCCACCCAGGCGCCCGCAAAGTTATTTTTAATGTGTTTTCCTTAACCCAACATACATGTTATTTTACATTTTTCGTACTAGGTCTCAAAGTCTGGTGTGTATTTTACACTTACAGGACAACTGACACAGGATTAGTCACTGCAAAGTCCTTAGTAACCGCACAGACTATGGACTATTGAACTGGAAAACGCAGGTCTAGTCCCTGCCTTAGTAAAATGACTAGAATGGACAGATGAAAACTACCCACGGATGACTCAGTGGTTCACCAGTCTGCAAGTCACAGCGAACCCTTCAGTGATGTCGACCCAACATAAGAGCAACCCTGTCAGTTTGGGATGCCCTACTACTCCTTTCTGGGGGAGGCCATCCCATGAGCCACCACGGTCACAAAAGTACTTGTGTTCGAGCAATTTCCGGGGGACTACTGTGAGCCCTTTTATATTGTGAGTTAGCACAGTTAGTGAATTCTCTGAGATTGACATCTTTTTATACTTTTTGGAGTCAATACTTCTTTTGTTTGTGTGGTGGTGGAATCCTTTTCTTCACACAGAATTTTAAACAGAATCCGAGAGAGAAAGATAAAAAGGACTCAGCTAAATTTTAAGGTAACACTTATTTGATAGAACGATGAAGCAGTTTAAAGATGGTAAAATCTAACCTTGGATTATTGATCACAGATGTCTTATATGACCTTCAGCATCCATTATATGACCTTCAGATGTTTGCGGACACCTTGAAGCTCACAACAGACTGAAATCTACCTTCCTGGTTGGCTTTAGCCTCAAAGGAATTCTGAGAGACCAAGAAAGTGCACAGGACTGGGGAGGCGCGTCCTGCCACTTCCGGTTGGTACGATGGGTCTTCCCCTGTGCTCGTCTGACCCCAGACAGCACTCTGCTTTTGCCAAGAAACTGCCTTTCCTATTGGCCTCTGTAGAGTCTGCTCCCAGACTCCTGACTGTAAGGTGGGGTAGCACCTCACATTAGAAGTGATGGGATAACGTATCTCTCTCTTCCCGGCCGTGGAGACACACATTCTGGCACAGAGAGAGGACAGCTTCCAGTTCCTTTCATTCAACAACACAAGGTAGATGGAGTCAGAGGGTCTAAAGCAAGGCAATTCATAGTTTTTCAAAATCTAAGGATTTTTTCTGTTGGTTTCTCTTTCATACACTACAGATATCCTGTTCACGGAAAACAGATAAATGCCTTTAAACTCCATATTTACAATCTGAAGTAAAATGCTTTTTTTCCTACAAAATTAAGTAAAATATATTTTGGTTTCTAAGAAAGGGTCATTTTCCTCCCTGCACTTAAAATGTACAGATGCTATTTCTTCCCACTGGGCTAAAAAATTCCGGCACTTTGGAATCACAGCTATTAGGAGGTCAAGGAAGCCTGGCAATCTGATAAAAGGACAACGGGGACATTACTCAGTGGGAGCCTATGTCAAAGTAAACGCCTGCCAGGACATGTTATTTAAAACAGGAATGGTACAAAAACATCAATAATTTAGCGAAGGGCATAGGAATCGAAGTGTCCCCTTTGATGCTTACTGCCAACATATCTTAGTTCAGAGTATTGACATCTAAATATTCATTGACTATTTTCTATTCTAGAAAGGACATCTCTGAAAAGAAGCACACAAAGCCAATACCTTTTCATGATAAAAGCAAACCTTTCTCTCAACTCTTATTCTCATATAGAATTAAATTTTACTTCTCTGTGGCTCTCACCAGTTTGGTATGTGCTGAACAGAGGAAGGGGAAAGGCTGAATAAAACAGTCACATCAAACCAAAAGGCAGCAGAGCAGCGTAGTAAGTGGTATAAAATCAATGACAGGAAAAATCAGCTGACAGAATCATAAATGACAACTTTTCGGATTCTCATTTAGGAACTTGAAACGGGAAATTTGTGCAAGAAGCTACTTCGAGGAGCGCCTGGGTGGCTCAGTGGGTTAAGCCTCTGCCTTCGGCTCAGGTCATGATCTCAGGGTTCTGGGATCGAGCCCCGCATCGGGCTCTCTGCTCAGCGGCGAGCCTGCTTCCCCCTCTCTCTCTGCATCCTTGTGATCTCTGTCAAGTAAATAAATAAAATCTTTAAAAAAAAAAAGCTACTTTGACATTGGAGGTCTTCTAGGTTACAGATGAACAGATTCGAAATTTCTGTGCAATCTGTTTACCCCTGAAAGCATTTAGCCTGATGCAAATCGTGTAAACTCTCTGTGAGGACAAAGGGTCCTTGCCTCTCACACATTAGATTCAGAGGGAACACGCAGAGCACATATGAGATCCATGGAACACTGTCTGAGAAGTCAGTTTTATGACAAGCAGACATCTTCAGATAGATCTTGACTTCCGCATCGAGCATTTTCTCCCTGAGGCACATCTGCTTCCCGCCCAGGGAAGACCTCCGTAAAACTTATTACCTGACACCCCATTTTCCTGGGATGGATCTAAAGTTTGCTCTCTCGACTAACCACAAAATCCTTTCTTATCTATTAGCTGTTTAAAATGGTCTGAAGAGTTTGTTGAGAGCTCAAGAATTCGAGAGCCACGTAGAAAAAGGTTCAAGTTGATGTGATCCTTCCGTTTTTTGCCCCTTGTCACCCCTCTCCCCACAGCCCGATCTGGCCACTCGATGGAGGACTTCCCAGACCTCTATAACCTTCACTGAAGCACTGACGGCTTAAAGATTACAGTGACTGGCTCAGTCATTATTGTAAAAATCGGTCTGAGTTAAACCAAATAATAAATACCCTTAACAGAAAAAAAAAATGGGAAAACTGCTTCATCACCGGTAAAAAAATACATAAAGTATGTAAATGATTCTAAGGGACTTCAGCAAACTCTGGCTTCTCCAGGGATGATGTCACCAGAGTAGAGAAAATCATACATTTATGAAACGAAAATCACCACCCACATGTGAACACATTAATGCCAGGCAAATGCATCTGTTTTCCAGAGCCACACAGTCATGAGAAGCCAGACAGGACTCAAGCAGTAGCAAAGCACTGGACAAGGGGAGCGGACTCCTGGATGAGAAAGTCTGGCGGCAAGTGAGTTCTACAAGGAAACTGAAGGAAACTGAAGGAAAAGGGCCCATTTCACATGCCCTGGGGATCCCATTCTATTCTAGCTGAGACTAAGAACAGACGACCACAGCAGAACCCATCTGTGTGGGGTCACATTCATCAAACAACCTAGAGATGTCTGATGACCTGAAATGTGAGGACTTCCACAATGTTTGTGCTTTGGGATAGAAGCTGCAGAAGGGTGACCTGTTCCCAAGTCATCACAAATACAGGTTTCCACCAAAATCCATTTTGTACCAAGTTCCAGCAGCCATCTGGGATGGTCTGTGCCTAGTGCCCAGCAGAGAGGGCTGCTGGAATTACCCCCTAGAAACAGAGCACTTTATAGTCTTGTAAGCAAGTTTCTCAGGCAACTACACTCAGTTTCAGGGAGAAAGGTGATGGGTATTAGGCACTACAAGGAATATAACTCGAATCTTAGCTTTTTCTTTTTTTTCAAAATGCAATATAAAGCTACATCGCTCACACACTTTTTAAAAACATACACACAGATGTGGCATCTTTAGAAAATCCAATTACCTTAAAAGGGAAAAAAATTTTACCATTAAGTTTGATAGTATTTCTTCAAATTTCAAGAATATAGGTGCACTGATTGTAGTCTCCAGCCTGGCAAGTCAGGGTGTCGCCACCAGTGGGGGCTCATGAGACATGGGATCTCAGATCACTAATGCTACGGAAACCCTTCACCCGGGGTACACTGCTCAGGTAACTGTGCAGCTTTAAAGGACCCACCGGTAGCCAGAGAGATTATCATCAACACTTGTTAAGGAACCTGTATGTATTCTGATGCAATGTGGTTGTACACAAAGTAAAAGTAAGGAGCAAAGAGCTATTTTGTTTGTTTTGAGAACCTGCTTCTACACAAAATTTTTGGACTTGCAAAAATATTTCTCTGCAATTTCCTACTCAGAGTGATGTGTAATTTTAAAAATATACTGCTGACTTAGCAATCAAACATGCATATCATTGTTCGACAAATATAAGACTGAAGACTCAAATGAAGGCACTATGGGTATTTAAAAATAATAACTAAGTAGGGGCGCCTGGGTGGTTCAGTTGGTTAAGCTTCAGACCCTCGGTTTCAGCTCAGGTCCTGACCTTAGGGTGGTGAGGCTGAGCCCTTAGGTCAGGCTTCACGCTCTGCTTGCAGTCTGCTTGGGAATCTCTCTCCTTCTCCCTCTGCCCCTCATGCTGTGCATGCTCAATCTCTCTCAAGTAAATCTTTTTTTAAGATTTTATTTATTTGGCAGACGGAGATAGTAGAAGCAGGGGAATGGCAGAGGCAGAGGGAGAAACAGGCTCCTCGCTGAGCAAGGAACCCGATGTGGGACTTAATCCCAGGACCCTGGGATCATGACACAAGCCAAAGGCAGACGCTTAACTGACACAGCCACCTAGGCATCCCTAAATTAATAAATCTTAAAAAAATAACTAAGTAATATTTTAAAAGCCTGAGCTTTTTATGAGTAAATAATGTACTTTTATTACAATAGCCTAAGCCAGATATTAATTTATGGGGAAATATATTCCATAAAACCATGAATACCAAAAGTCTTCAAATCATTAGTTTGATTTCAAAGCTCTTCTCAAAGCAAAAGGGAAAAAATAAATCACTAAAGATCAGAAATTTCAAAGCACCTAATTTGGTCTATGTTCCAGGATTTATTTCAAGTCTTTCGCAAATTGTAAATTATTTAAGATTTAAGTTTGATGCTTAAAAACCCTATTCTGCTCAGAAGACATATATTTGTACACTTTTTTTCTGTCTTAAGATTCCCCACTTTTCATTTTTATAGATTAAAACACAGATAAAGTTAATAATGAGGTGCTTTGTAAATCTTACCCCTGTCAGCAACCCCAACCGTTTTACTTCAACCTAGTAAATTAAGAGAACATAAGAGGGAAATCAAATAGTGCTGCTTTTCCTTCCCCAGTTCAATATGTATAAATAACATAAAAACAAATCAAATTGGGTATTTGAATGAGAACCTACATAGCTTCTTCCAATTACCTAAGTTACCCAGACACATGGAAACAATTACCTAAGTTACCCAGACAAAAGCCATGTAATTTTAAAAATTTCAAGGCGTACAACTGGCTAAGCCTCCACAGTGAGCGGTTCTAAATTTAATCTTGGCCACTAGTCCAATGTAGGATGCAGGGTAAACTTAGGTGGGGAAGGCCCCATAACAGTCCATGATTTGCTACACAACTTAAATCTCAAATCCCACTGAAACGTTTCTTGTAGCCCTACCAGCTGCAGCCACTTTGCAGGGAGCCCTCTGACTGAAGGGACCTTAACAGCAGCCCGAGGCGGTTTCAGTAAACACAAGCAAACGGGATGGGGCGCTCTTGCAGGCACAGTTTCTGGAAAGGCGGTATGCGGGACAAACAGAAGAGCTGCACGAAAGGATGTCAAGAGTGAGCAGGACCATGAGTTAGAAGAAGACACTTTTATTTACCCTTTCTTCTTGTGTCGATAACACAGGAAGCCGCCGAGTACTGCAACAACAGCAACTACAAGAAACCAGGAAAAAAATAGTATGTAACAGAGCTGGGTGTCACGATTCAAGATTTAGCAGCAGAAATAAGTAAGTGCCGGTTGTACTGCAGTCGGTAGAAAATGCTACTTTACTTCAGCACCTATCTATCCATGTTCCCTCTGGACTCTCTTACTATCTAAGGCCCATTCCCTGGAGTCACCGGACTAACCCACAGGAAGCCAGAGAAGAATGCCTGCTTCATTTAGAACATTACCCGAAGCATCACTGGGACACAAACTCGTGCCCAATCATCCTGAAAACACATGTAACGTTCAGGGTTTGTGACTAAGCGGACACGTACAGTATAAAAGACTACACATTCGCCAGCAAAACGCAGTGTGTCATATCAAGGTCAGGCTGTTCTAGACTGGTGGACTTCATTTCAAGCTATGTAACTATAGCAACTGAAAAGTTAAATTAAAAATCACTTAATTATATAAATTTTAAAATAATGCACTTTTTCAGAGTAACACTCTTATTTAAGTGGCATCAACGTCGGGGCTACTTACGAACAGAAACAACGATCACCGCGATGATGCCTCCATCTGAGAAAAAAATGAAAACAGTTTCAAGACTGAGCACCCAAGGGTCCCAGGAGGTAGCTGCATTTAATGTTGATCAGATCATCGAATGCTATGGCAGAGAAGCTGCTCCTCGGTCTAGTTTTAGCATGAGCACTAGTGTGCCCGACTCATTTTTTTCCGTAACTCTTGGAATCGGATCCCTGTTCTGGCTTCAGCTTTGTAAGACTCTTCACAGGAACTTCACTTTTGACTGTTCTGTGCTGTAGTTACCATACCAGGTTAGCACAGCTTACTAGGACAGCGAGAATTCAGCACATTAGAAGAAAATTGTTTCAAAATTTATTACTCCATTATAGTTGGTTTAGTTCAGTATTCATTCTATCATTTGTGATTTTGTTGGGAATTCGTATTTTTTCCACAAAAGTGGGGCCTGTGGACTGCCACAAATAAATTTCTATCCATCAGATGTTAGTTGCAGAACTAAAAAGTAATAGTTTATCTTATCATCAACCCCTTCTACCTTCCACCCCCTAAAACCAAGACATAATCCTCATTACCAAGGAGATTCTGAATACCAGGCATATGGATGAAAATATAATGCACAGAAACTTAAACATGCGTTTTTGACTACCCAGAGAGAAATAAATCATACCACAAAATCTTAATGCTTAGCAATGATGTCAGGAGCACCTCTACTTCTAAACTGCCATTATTTATAACTAAATTTCTGAAAGTCAATGCATAAAATATCATGTTTAAGTCTGATCTTTTCATTTTGTAAAAAATTACCAAGCTCTTAAGCACCTTAAGATGGCACTGTTTTTACTGTACAATGAAGTCTGACTACAGTGTTCAGAGGGAAAATATAACAAGCCTAAAGTTATAAAAAGGTTAACCTTACTATACTTGTCTAATATAAATAAAAGTAATTGATAGCTCTCTTCATTTACTTATCAAGAAATCTTTAACTGTCACAACTATACTTTTTTTTTTCATTTTTACGTACATTGTGTGAACTATGTGGGCCTATATAAAGTTTGCCACGCTAGCATATTCTAGAAAAAAATTAATCCAACCTGTAGTACTTTAAGAATTAATATATACAAGGTACAAGTAGAAAGAAAACTGATCTACAAACTGCCATCAAAAAATAACACTACCACATGGACAGCAAGTTACATTTTATGTGTTTTAATCTATACATAATTATAGAATTTAAGGAAGGTACCTCACCCTACTAGGAATCATTTTGGGGGGACATCTCTTAAAAACTGTATTTTCTACATGTGTTTACAAAGACTGCTGCTTACCTCTACTATGGTATCTACACTATTAAAATAACAAGTGTCAATTTTTACCAATTTGTGACACACACGCTGTTTCTTCTCTAACTACATGTAACTGAAATATGATATTTACACGTAGAACTCTAAGATCTCATAATAACCAAAATAGTACCTAAAGTCGTAGGGCCGTCAGGGTTTGGGTCATCATCAGGGTTTGGGCGAGGTCCTAGAAAAAAACAAACAAACAAGGAAATAAGTTTAAAAAAAAAAGAAAAAAAATAAAGTTCAAAGACCTCTAAATTCATAGGTTTTGATTTTTCATCTTTGTATAAAAACCCTTATAATTTCCTTTTCCTCCAGTTAAAGGTGGCATCATAATACAAATTTGTATGTGACCAGCGTTCTTCTTGTCCAGGAATATTTCCTGTGATAATATTCTGTGGTACTGTAAGCAACTATATCTTAAGTGTATTGTTAAAATTATGGATTTAATTGTTAAAATATGGATTCAATGTGATTCTACTTAACAGTAAAAATTTGGGGGGCTTAATAAACAATTTAGATATTGATCTGCAATAGAAGGAAACTTCAACTTGATGAAGGCCATTTATGAAAAGGCCGTCATTTGCATCATACTCAATGGTCAAAGACTGAAAGTTTTTCGCTTACGATCAAGACAGGACAAGGAACAAGACAGGATGCCTGTGTTTTCCACTTCTATGCAACATAACATTAGAAATTCTAGTCAGAGCAACCAGGCAAGAAAAAAATAAAAAGCATCCAAACTGGGAAGGAAGAAATAAAATGATCCCTGTTCCAAATGACATGCATGACCTTTACACAGAAAACTGTAAGGATCACAAACACTCCTATTAGAATAAATGAATTCAGCAAAGCTGCAGGGCACAAAATCAACACACAACAAATGGTTGTATTTTTATACACTAACAATAAATAATCCAAAAATGGGACTAAGAAAACAATACCATTTACAATAGCTCAAGAACAAACAAAATACTCAGGAACAAAACAAGCAAGAAGGTGAAAAACTCACACACTAAAAACTACAAAACGTAGCTGAAGCAAACTGAAGATATAAATAAACGGAAAGACATCCCATGTTCATGAATTAGAAGACTTAATATCATTAAACTGTTAATACTACACAAAGCAATCTACAGATTGAATGCAAACCCCATAACCATCTTGAAATGCATGTTGCAGAAACAAAAAAACAGAACAAAACAAAAACCCCATAATTCCTACAGTATCTCATAGCCAAGATAATTTTGAAAAAGAAGAGCAAAGTTGGGAGGACTCATGCTTCTTGATTTTAAAACTTATTACTATAAAACTACAATAATCAAAATAGAGAGGTACTGGCATAAAGACAGATATATAGACCAATGGAACAGAACAGAGAATTCAAAGTAAACCTTTATGACTGTGCTCAAATGACTCCACCAAGTGTGCTAAGAATACTGAACGGAGAAAGGGCAAAATTTTTGACAAATACTTCTTAGAAAACTGGATATCCAAATGCAAAAGGATGAAGTTGGACCCTTACTTTTACAGCATACATAAAAATTAAGTCAAAATGGATACAAAACTAAACACAGAGCTACAAGCATAAAACTCGTAGAAGGAAACATACGGAACAAGCTTTGTGATGTCGGATCTGGCAACTATTGCCTGGATGTGACACAAAAAACACAGGAAACGAAAGAACCAGAAAAACTGGACTTCATCAATGGACACTGCAAAGAGTGAAAAGGCAATACACAGAATGAGAAAACATCTGCAAACCATACACCTAATAAGGCACTGATACACAAAATATATAATGAACTCCTAAAACTCAACAGCAGAAAAACAAGACAATTAAAAAATGGGCAAAGGACTTGAACAGACAGGTTTCCAAAGATCTGCAAAAGACCAATAAACACGTGAAAAGATACCCATCACTTGTCATTAGAGAAACGCAAATAGAAACCACAATGACAGAGGGTGCCTTGTTGGCTCAGTAGGTTAAGCTTCTGACAGACTCCTGATCTCAGCCCAGGTCTTGATCTCAGGGTTATAAGTTCAGCAACCCCCCCAAAGGCAAAACAAACAAACAACAGCAACAACAAAAACCCACAATGAGATACTACTACACGTATATTAGGATGGCAATTGTCAAAAAAAACGGAAAAGAACAAGTGTTGGCAAAGAGGTGGAGAATCTGGAATCTTTGTGTATCTTTGTGGGACTATAACATGGGTAGCCACTGTGGAAGATAGTATGGCTGTCCCTCAGAAAAGTAAACAAAGAATTACCATATAACCCAATAATTCTACTCTTAGGTATACGTACTGCCAAAACTGAAAAGTTACTCAAATGCTAATACTCAGAGTAACATTATTTGGAATAGCCAAAAGGCAAAAATGACCCAAATGTTTATGAACAGATGAATGAATAAACAAAATGTGGTACATAATACAACATATTATTCAGCCAGAAAAAGAAATAAGTTCTCATATATGCTACAACATAGGTGAAATTTGAAAACATTATGCTAACTGAAATAAGCCAGAATACATTATACTAACTGAAATAAGCCAGAAATGATTCCACTTCTGTGAGGTACTTGCAATAGTCCAATTCATAGAGACAGAAAGTATAAAAGTGGCTGCCCCAGCTGGGGAAGGATGGAGAGATGGAAAGTTATTGTTTAATAGGTATAAAGATTCAAAGTGAGATGATAAAAACATTTTGGAGATACAGATAGTAATGATGGTTGCAAATAATGTAAATGCACTTAATGCCACTGAAATGTACACTTAAAGTGGTTAAATGTACATGAAATGTACATTTCAAGTGGTTAAAATGGTAGTATAAGTTTATTCAGAGATATTAACACACAAGGGCACCTGGGTGGTTCAGTCAGTTAAGTATCTGACTCTTGATTTCAGCTCAGGTCATGATCTCAGGATGGTGAGATCGAGCCCCACACTGAGTTCTGTGCTCAGTGGGGAGTCTGCTTGTCCCTCTCTCTCTCTGCTGCTCCCTCTACTCACTCAATCAAATAAATAAATGAGTAAAATCTTTTAAAAAATTAACATAGAGAATAGCCTAAACATTTCTGAGAAGGAAGTGTTCTTCCAGAAATTAAAACATATCACACTATACTATAGTTAAAACAACAACAACAACAACAACAAAAAAACACTACAGTAAAAAAAAAAATCTGGTACTGGCTCAGGGATGTAGAGTTCAAGCGTACTGGAGAATGACTAGAACACTCATGAATTTCATAATAAAAACTGGTACTTGAAAATAGTTGGAGAGAGGACAACTTATTCTATAGATGTTCCTACTTCGCCACTGGGTCGGAGTGGGTAGGGTGGAGAGGAACCCTATCTCACACCATATTCCACAATGAATTTCAGATGCACCAACGACTTAAATGCAAACAACGCAATCAGAACGCATGGTTGAAATGACTGTATATTTCAGCATGGGGAAGACCAAAAGGTTAAGGCAAAACACACATAGCCATTAGGATAAGAGCAATACACCCTACTACCTGTTAGTATAAAAATACACATATAAAAGTCCCCTGATGGGAGAACAGTTTATATAAACTGTGGCATATCTCTTTTTTTTTTTTTTAAGATTTTATTTATTATTTGAGAGAGAGAGAGAGAGAGCAAGAGAGCACAAGCAGGGTGAGGGACAGAGGGAGAAGTGGACTTTGGGACTCAATCCTAGGACTCCAGATCATGACCTGAGCTGAAGGCAAGACACTTAACTGACTGAGCCACCCACACACCCCTAAACTGTGGCATATCTTAAAGTCACCATTAAAAAGGATGGGATAAAATAAATCTGAATACAACACTAATCCAGGAAGTGGAAAAAGTGCAAGTTTTGGAAAAATATGAACAGCATGATGCCTTTTGAACAGCATATGAACAGCATGATTCTTTTATTCAAGAATGAAGTAAAAATTTATACCAAAATATGTGTAACTACACAGAAAAGGATACTTATATACAGAAACAGGTAAAAAGTTTACTATTTAAACTATTAAGTGATTAAGTCAGGTAATGGACTAAGAGTGATTAACTCTCTAAACTATTAAGTGATTAACTGAGGTAATGGACTAGAGAAAGAGTAAGAACCCATCTTTTATTCTGTATACTTTTGCAAAGTTTGAAATTTTATAAACTTACATTCGTATACTTACATATTAAAATTACAAAAAGCAATCTATACCCAATAGTATAAAAATCTTAAAAGAAACCTGACTAGTAAGATTAAGGCAAAGAAAAAAAGTCTAGAAAAAACGTATTCACTTCATGTTAACAGTACTTTCATTTATAATGAGTTGACAAATCAACAAGAAAAATATTGTAGAAACCTAACAGAAAAACGAGCAAAGGGCATGAATAAATCAAAGCAGACCAAAAAAAAGTTCAGCTTCACTGATAATTAAGGAAATGTAAATTAATATAGGACATCATTTTTAACCCATCACTTTATAAAACTTTTTTTCCCAAAGATTTTATTTATTCATTTGAGAGAGAAAAAGAGAAGCACTTGCACAAGCAAGGGGAGTGGCAGACTCCCCACTGAGCAGGAAGCTGGACCCGGCTCAATCCCAGGACCCTGAGATCACAACCTGTGCAGAAGGCAGACACCCAACAGACTGAGCCACCAGGGGCCCCAGTGTTAATAAGAGTAGGATAAAGAGTTGCTGAACCTGGAGGTGTAGTTGTTGAACTCGGAGGCATAGTCGTATGAGGAGACTCGGGTTCTGAAAAAATTAATTTGTTTCAATTCACCAAATTTATTAATACAAAATTATGGATTTAATTTTGATTTTAAAAGATTATTTCTCAAAGTGAAAAATACTTACCTTTTAAACTTTGCAATTCTATTTCTGGGAATTTAACCTAAATATCTATTTGCACAAGTACATGAGAATGTATGTGTAACCTTGTTTGCTATAGCTTTGTATTTTAAAATGGAAATCCCCAAAGTTAAGTGACAGTAAGTCATACAAATAATGGAGTTCAGAGACAGCAACTTTGAAATCTGCAAAATATTTCCTTCCAACCATAGCAAAATAATCTTTCAGGTCTTAAGCAGAGTAGCTTATCAGCAGAACTGGCAAGAAATCCCTCATTTCATTTCAATGAATAAGGACTAGTACTGCCTTCAGTGGCTATGAAATTTATTTTCGATTCCTAAATAAAAATGCCCAGTAAAAAGAAAAGAATAATTCTATGAAACAAGGAGTTTGGTGGGGGTGGAGAATGGAAATACAGGTCTTACTCTGGATAGCAGAAATGCCCCAGTTTAAACTGTGCTACAAAAACAAAACAAAACAAACCAATACCAGCACCCAGCACCAACACCAACACTGAAAACCAAACTAAACTGGTTGCAGTCCAGCAACTGAAACAGTCCTGGACCAGGAAGACACCCTAAAGGGCCCGAGAGATCCCTTTTACAAAGAATAAAACAGCAAAGTAAAAGACACAGAAAATATATATGTTAAAAACAGAAGACAAGGACCTTCCTCTTCACTAATACTCATTCAAGTGATGTCATATGAGCTACCTTTAGGAGCTTCCCATATGCGAGGGACTGTGCTGTTTCAAATGAATCCCATTTACCATCACTCACTAGGGAAGGCATTAAAATCATTTTACAAATACATACACATTTAGGAGTCCATAACTTGCCCACGTTTACATACCTGTTTCTAACTGTATGCTATGGCAAATCCATTTTGGGGACTGTTAATAACTTAAAAATGACTACCAGTATGTTCTTCCTCCTTTCATTACTGAGCATAATGAATGCATGTAAAACATTAGAGATTTAGATGATTTTGAAAAATATAAGCAGGAAGGTACTAAACCTGAGACACTTGGAATTGGAGGTTTTGTACTGGGAGGAGTCAACACTGGAAAACAAAATAATGTAGATGCATCAAATGATTGGGAGTTATTGCTGGCATGTGCATCAGGAATTTAAAGGATTTTTGGAAAAGACAAGCAGAAAGTTACTAAACCTGTATGATTCAAAATCGGAGGACTGGTACTGGAAGGAATCAGCACTGGAAAAAAAAATAATGTAGATTTGATCAGCTTGATCAGACTTGATTTTTGAAAAATACAAGCAGAAAGTTCTTAACCTCTATGATTCAAAATCGGAGGACTGGTATTGGAAGCAATGAGCACTGGAAAAAAAATAATGTAGATTTGATCAGCTTGATCAGACTTGATTTTTGAAAAATACAAGCAGAAAGTTCTTAACCTGTATGATTCAAAATCGGAGGACTGGTACTGGAAGGAATGAGCACTGGAAAAAAAATAATGTAGACAGGAATTATTGCTTTCTTTCCATTTTTATGAAGCATACCTTCCATTCTTAATTCATTTAGGTAAAAATTTCCATGCTTCAGTTTTCTGAAAAATGGCGCCATTCAGTTTTGCACATAAAAAAAGCCAAACGAGAAATGTATATTCCTCTGTGACATACCTAACATGCAAAAGACCCTATGAAAACAGAAAATTACACAGCATAATTCTTTTGTGAATTCTGTCATACATCTGTCAGGGAAATGAATACAAGTTAAATACTAAAATTGCTTCTATTCAACTATTTGGCATCACTGTTATTTAATGTCGAGGAAACAAAATTAAAAGGAAAAAAAAAAGACAAAAAGGTAAGTGACACCCACTGTACCTTTAAGACATGTTGGCTTCGCAGGCTCCCAAGTACTGTTACTACCACAGACTGCTGTGTTCTCACCCTCATGGTAATAACCCGGGTAGCATTCAAATGTGACTGTTGCTTTGTAGTAGTATTTTTTTCTGAATCCTGATAACAGTCTTCCATTTTCAGGGTTTGGAAATGGACATTTGACGACTGAAATGTAAAGAAAGTCCAGAATTAATGGAAAGCTACTTGAACACAGGAACAGAAGAAATGGTACGAAATAATTTCCTGCCAGAAGAGACATACAAGGAATGAAAGGCAAGGTGTTAAATAAAAGAAAATTTAAAAACACCAAAGAAATCTGTATGCATATAAACATTTTAGCCCTCAGATTTAGAGATATCTAGTAACTTTTTTCCACCTAGAAAGACTAGCATTATAGTTTATTGGCTTTCCTGTATTTTTTCCCATTACTGACAAGGCTTGAGAAAGCCTGACCGCCACATACAAATCTGGGGTAAGTTCAAGGGCAACCTTAAATCCCCCTCTGTTCTAGGATTTTTCGCAAGGTCATGTTGACACTGCTTTTCTAGAAAGCTGGGGAACACCTTCTGAGAAGGCAATACTTGAGCTCAAAGTTAGAAGTTGAAAAGCAGGCAGCCATGCAAAGAGAGGCAAAAAGGAAGTTCTCAGGTAGCAATAACATACACAAATGGAGAAAGGCCAATGGAGTTAGGGCAGCATTTTCCAAACATCTTGGCCGGCAATCCAGAGATCAAACAACACATTTCCTGCTGTAAACTGGTGTATGAGCACATAGGCCTGAAATACAAGTTAGCCTCATACCTGTAATTCTAATGATATTGAGCAACTTCTCATGTACTTTTTACCACCCATATATTTTCTTTGATGAAACAGTTGCATTCAACATTTGCCCATTACAATAAAATAAAAACTGGGCTGTTTTCTTATTATTGTGGGCTTTTTTTTTTTTTTTTTAAGATTTTACTTATTTGTCAGAGAGACAGAGAAATAGAAAGAGAAACAGCATGAGCAGGGGGAGTAGCAGGCAGAGGGACAAAGCAGGCTTCCCGCTGAGCAAGGAACCTGAGGTGGGACTTGATCTCAGGACACTGGGATCATGACCAGACCTAAAGGCAGACACTTAACTGACTGAGCCACCCAGGCATCTCTTATTGCATTTTAAGAGTTCTTTACATATTGTAGATATAAATCCATGATCAGGTGTGAGTTCTGCAAATATTTTGTCTCCAGTCCATGGCTAATTTTTAAAAATTCTTTTATCAGTGTCTTGTGAGAACAGACATAGCGGACTTTTAAAAAGTCAACTTCATTAATTTATTTCTTCATTAAAGGATCAAGCTTTTATGGTTATATGGTTATATTTAAATCTCTGGCTAGGTCACAAACATTTTCTGTTTTATAGTGAAACTTTTATAGTTTTAGGTTTTATATTTAAATCTATTATCCATTTTGAGTAAACATTTTTATATTAAACTAACAGGAGTTAAGGGTTCTTTTTGTATTTTTGAATATGCATATCTAAATATGCCTGTATTTTTATCATTTTCCATTGATTGGTTTGTAAACTGTGATTAAGATCAGCTAGACAGACCTGGAAGGGTTTATTTCTGGACTTTATTCCATTCCATTGCTGTATAAGGCTACTCTTTCAACAATACCACACTGTCTTGATAATATGCTTCATACTATGTTTTATAATTAAGTCCTTAAACCAGGAAGAAGGAGAGTTCTAATTTTTTTCCAAAAATGCTTTGAATATTTTGCTTTGTCTTTTCATACTAACTTTAGATTCAGCTTGTCAATTTATATAGAAAATTCTGCTGGGAGTTTTATTGGGGTTGTGAATATACAGATCCGTTATGAAGAAATGACATCTTTATTATACTGAGTGTTCTAATTAATGTTACTGAATTTCTATTATTGATATCATTGAGATATTCTTTCTTTTATTAAGTGTTTGGCTGTTTTTAGTCACTCAAATCTTGCACATTTGTCAGAATTATACACAAGTATTTATACAAGTTTGAAGTTCTAAATGGAACATCAACATTCTCTAATGGTTTATTGCCAGTATGTAGACATAGAGTTGATTTCTGTACATTGATCTTCTGTCTCACAACCTTGCTAAAACTTCAATCTTTCAAATCTTCTACCACCTAATCATCTCATGAGTGAACACAGTATATTTTATTTCTCTCTTTCCAGTGTGTTCCTATATCCATCTCTTGCTGAATGCTGAATACAGTGGTGATAGCGGGCGTGCTTGTCTTGTTCCTACCTTAGAGGGAAATAAATTAGTCTTTCATCATTAAATATAGTGCAAGCTGTGGCATCTTTGTCAGGTTCAGATAGTTTTGCTCAATTCCTGGTTTGCTGTGTTGCACAAAGAGTGGTATTTTGATATGTTGTGCTCTTTATTTTTATTCAATTCAAAGCATGTTCTGATTTTCCTGTGACTTCTCCTTTGACTCATGGATTGAGTGTCTTGTGTAATTTTCAAATATTTGGGGCTTTTTTATATATCTTTGTTTTCTACATTCATTTCATTGTGATCTGACATTATACTCTGCATGATTTCAATTAAAATTTTTTTAAACTACCATATTTTGTAGAATATGGTGTTGGAGAATGTTCCGCATGTACCTCAATAGAGTAAATATTTTGCTGCCCTTCAGTGGTTCTTTCTTCCAAGAGTCAAATCCCTTCCAGAGTCTCCCTGCCTTTGGCCACTCTTTACAGCCTTACACACTATTATTAAAATACGTTTTGTCCAGAGTTTACCATTCTTACTTGGGAGAGGGTTAGTCTTTTACAATTTGCTCTACCAGTTCCTGTAGCTGGAACTCTTAGACGTCTTGTAATACAAGATAAAACTAATTTTTTCTAATTTCTTATTTTTTATTAACATATAATGTATTATTAGCCCCAGGGGTACAGGTCTGTGAATCGCCAGGTTTACACACTTCACAGCACTTACCATAGCACATACCCTCCCATAATGTCCATAACCCAATCACCCTCTCCCTCCCGTCTCCCCTCAGCAACCCTCAGTCTGTTTTGTGAGATTGAATCTCTTATGGTTTGTCTCCCTCCCGGTCCCATCTTGTTTCATTTTTTCCTTCCCTACCCACCAAAACTCGCCTGTCGCCTCTCAATTCTTCATATCAGGGAGATCATATGATAACTGTCTTTCTCTGATCGACTTATTTCACTCACATAATAATACTCCTAAACTATCCACATTGTCGCAAATGGCAAGATTTCATTTCTTTGATGGCTGTGTAGTATTCCATTGTATATATCCACATCTTCTTTATCCATTCATCTGTTGATGGGCACCTAGGTTCTTTCCATACTTTGGCTGTTATGGACATTGCTGCTATAGACATTCAGGTCACATGCCCCTTCGCATCACCACATTTGTACCTTTAGGGTAAATACCCAGTAGTACAATTGCTGGGTCGTAGGGTAGCTCTATTTTCAACTTTTTGAGGAACCTCCATGCTGTTTTTCAGAGTGGTTGCACCAGCTTGCATTCCCACCAACTGTGTAGGAGGGTTCCCCTTTCGCCACATCCTCACCAGTATCTGTCATTTACTGACTTCTTAATTTTAGCCATTCTGACTGGTGTGAGGCAGAATCTCATTGTGGTCTTGATTTGTATTTCCCTGATGCTGAGTGATGTGGAGCACCTTTTCATGTGTCTATTGGCCATCTGGATGTCTTCTTTGCAGAAATGTCTGTTCGTGTCCTCTGCCCATTTCTTAACTGCATTATTTGTTCTTTGAGTGTTGAATTTGATAAGTTCTTTATAGATTTTGGATACCAGCCCTTTATCTGATAAAGTCATTTGCAAATATCTTCTCCCATTCTGTCAGTTTTCTTTTGGTTTTGCTGACTGTTTCCTCTGCTGTGCAAAAGCTTTTGATCTTGATGAAGGCCCAATAGTTCATTTTTGCCCTTGCTTCCCTTGCCTTTGGTGATGTCTCTAGGAAGAAGTTGCCGTGGCTGAGGTCAAAGAGGTGGCTGCCTGTGTTCTCCTCAAGGATTTTGATGGATTCCTTTCCCACACTGAGGTCATTCATCCATTTTGAGTCTATTTTTGTGTGTGGTGCGAAGAAACAGTCCAGTTTCAATTTTTCTGCATGTGGCTGTCCAATTTTCGCAACACCATTTCTTGAAGAGACTGTCTTTTTTCCATTGGACATTCTTTCCTGCTTTATCGAAGATTAGTTGACCATAGAGTTGAGGGTCCATTTCTGGGCTCTCTATTCTGTTCCATTGACCTATGTGTCTGTTTTTGTGCCAGCACCATACTGTCTTGATGATGACAGCTTTGTAATAGAGCTTTAAGTCTGGAATTGTGATGCCACCAACTTTGGCTTCATTTTCAACATTCCTCTGGCTATTCAGGGTCTTTTCTGGTTCCATATAAATTTTAGGATTATTTGTCCCTTTTCTTTGGAAAAAATTGATGGTATCTTGATAGGGATTGCATTAAATGTGTAGATTGCTTTAGGTGGCACAGACATCTTCACAATATTTGTTCTTCCAATCCATGAGCATGGAACATTTTTCCATTTCTTTGTGTCTTCCTCAATTTCTTTCATGAGTACTTTATAGTTTTCTGAGTACAGATTCTTTGTCTCTTTGGTTAGGTTTATTCCTAGGAATCTTATGGTTTTGGGTGCAATTGTAATTGGGACTGACTCCTTATTTCTCTTTCTTCTGTTCTGTTGTTGGTATATAGAAATGCAAATGATTTCTGTACATTGATTTTATATCCAGACACTTTACTGAATTCCTGTTCAAGTTCTAGCAGATTTGGAGTGGAGTCCTTTGGGTTTTCCACATAAAGTATTGTATCATCCGCAAAGAGTGATAGTTTGACTTCTTCTTTGCTGATTTGGATGCCTTTAATTTCTTTTTGTTGTCTAATTGCTGAGGCTAGAACTTCTACTACTATGTTGAACAACAGTGGTGATAATGGACATCCCTGCCTTGTTCCTCACCTTAGCGGAAAAGCTCTCAGTTTTTCCTCCATTGAGAATGATATTCATGGTGGGTTTTTCATAGATGTCTGTGATGATAGTGAAGTATGTACCCTCCATCCCTACACTTTGAAGAGTTTTGATCAAGAAAGGATGCTGTACACCTTGTCAAATGCTTTTTCAGCATCTACTGAGAGTACCATATGGTTCTTATTCTTTTAATAATGTATCATATCACATTGATTAATTTCGGATATTGAACCAACCTTGCAGCCCTGGAATAAATCCCACCTGGTCGTGGTGAATAATGCTTTTAATGTACTGTTGGATCCTGTTGGCTAGTATTTTGGTGAGAATTTCTGCATCTGTGTTCATCAGGGATATTGGTCTGTAATTCTCTTTTATGATGCAGTCTTTGTCTGGTTTTGGTATCAAGGTAATGCTGGCCTCAAAAAATAAAACTGGAAATTTTCCTTCCATTTCTATTTTTTGGAATAGTTTTAGAAGAATAGTTATTAATTCTTCTTTAAATGTCTGGTAGAATTCCCCTGGGAAGCCACCTGGCCCTGGGCCCTTTTTTGCTGGGAGCTTTTTGATGATAGCTTCAATCTCCTTACTGGTTATGGGTCTGTTCAGGTTTTCTATTTCTTCCTGGTTCAAGTTTTGGTAGTTTAAATGTCTGTAGGAATGCATCCATTTCTTCCAGATTGTCAAAATGGCTGGTGTATAGTTGCTCATAATATGTTCTTACAGTTGTTTGTATTTCTTTGGTGTTGGTTATGATTTCTCCTCTTTCATTCATGATTTTATTTTATTTATTTTTTTTTAATTTTTTTTTTTTAAAGATTTTATTTATTTTATTTGACAGACAGAGATCACAAGTAGACAGAGAGGCAGGCAGAGAGAGAGGGAGGAGGAAGCAGGCTCCTTGCTGAGCAGAGAACCTGATGCGGGGCTCGATCCCAGGACCCTGGGATCATGACCTGGGCCGAAGGCAGAGGCTTTAACCCACTGAGCCACCCAGGCGCCCCTCATTCATGATTTTATTTATTTGGGTCCTTTCTCTTTTCTTTTTGGTAAGTCTGGCAATGGTTTATCAATCTTATTAATTCTTTCAAAGAACCAGCTCCTAGTTTCGTGATTTGTTCTATTGTTTTTTTGGTTTCTATTTCATTGATTTCTGCTCTGATCTTTATTATTTCTCTTCTCTTGCTGGGTTTAGGCTTTCTCTGTTGTTCTTTCTCCAGCTCCTTCAGGTGTAGGGTTAGGTTGTATATTTGAGACCTTTCTTGTTTCTTGAGAAAGGCGTGTATTGCTATATATCTTCCTCTCAGGACTGCCCTTGCTGTGTCCCACAGACTTTGAGCCATTGTGTTTTCATTATCATTTGTTTCCATGAATTTTTTCAATTCTTAATTTCCTCATTGACCCATTCATTCTTTAGACTCCATGTATTTGGGTTCTTTCCAAATTTCCTCTTGTGACTGAGTTCTAGCTTCAGAGCATTGTGGTCTAAAAATATGTTGGGAATGATCCCAATCTCTTGATACCAGTTGAGATTCTGGAGAATTCTGGGAAGATTCTGGAGAATTCTTGAGATTCTGGCGAATTCATGGAGAACATTCTGGAGAATGTTCCATGTGCACTAGAGAAGAATGTGTATTTTGTTGCTTTGGGATGGAATGTTCTGAATATATCTGTGATGTCCTTCTGGTCCAGTGTGTCATTTAAGGCCTTTATTTCCTTGTTGATCTTTTGCTTGGATGATCTGTCCATTTCAGTGAGGGGGGTGTTAAAGTCCCCTACTATTATTTTATTATTGTCAATGTGTTTCTTTGATTTTGTTATTAATTGCTTTATATAGTTGGCTGCTCCCATGTTAGAGGCATAGATATTTAAAATTATTAGATCTTCTTGTTGGACAGACCATTTGGGTATGATACAGTGTCCTTCCTCATCTCTTATTATAGTCTTTGGCTTAAAATCTAATTTATCTGATATAAGCATTGCCACCCCAGCTTTCTTTCGATGTCCATTAGCATAGTAAATTGTTTTCCAGCCCCTCACTTTAAATCTGGAGGTGTCTTTGGATCTAAAATGAGTTTCTTGTAGAGAGCATATTGATGGGTTTTGGATAAAACTTATTTTTAAGCCACTGTATGCTCTTTTGATGTTTCCAAAGAAAAAAATCCTAAGTCATACACACACACAGGAGTTCACAATGTATTAATTAGAAGGCCAAAAACATGTAGGGTAAGCGCTGGGGAGTTCTATAAACAGAACTACTTTTGAGTCGCTTGGACCTACATTAAACTAAATTAGGCTCCTGGGTGACTCAGATGGTTAAGGATCTGATTCCTGATTTTGGCTCAGGCTGTGATCTTATGGGTGGTGAAAGTGAACTCTGCCTCAGGTTCCCTGCTCAGTGGAAGTCTGCTACAGATATTCTCTCTCCCTCTCAATAAATAAATCTTTTAAAAAATTAAATGGGTGGTGAAAGTGAACTCTGCCTCAGGTTCCCTGCTCAGTGGAAGTCTGCTACAGATATTCTCTCTCCCTCTCAATAAATAAATCTTTTAAAAAATTAAATGAGAAGCCAATTTAATGGGAGGAGCAAGCGCATGTGGCTGTTTTGTTTACTGGTAGGTAAGTATTTACCAAGTGTTTCCAAAATATTTATAAATGAAGAAGGAAAGAAATGAAAATATTACCTTTACACTCAGGAGGGTTACTACTCCATACACCATTGCCAGTACAAATAAGATTACTCTCTCCAACAAGTGAATATTCATCTGGTCCATTTGAAGGATTACAACTGTAAGTTACCACTTCATTATATTCAAATTCATCCTTCTCACTACCGGTATATCTTCCATTTGGTATTTTTCCAGGTGGTGGACACATTATCCCTTAGAAAGTGGGGGAAAAAAAAAAGAGAGGACACAAAAGGCAAAAGGAAAGGAAAAGATTACAATAGCGTTAGTGAAGACCTATGAACTGCCTTCAATAAATTCATTAACATATGATTTCTTCAAGCTAGGTGTAACTCCAATATTCATTTAGAAAAAGGTTTCTGTGAGAGAATATATTATCCCAAATTCAGACCAGTAAGGTAGATGTGAACTTTAATAGAACTCATTTTCTTAAATACCTATATAAGATACCTATGAAATACCTATGTTTACCAGAAAAGCCATTTTAAGTTCTCATTATAAGAGATGCTGATGGGGCACCTGGGTGGCTCAGTGGGTTAAAGTCTCTGCCTTCGGCTCAGGTCATGATTCCAGGGTCCTGGGATCGAGTCCCACATCAGGCTCTCTGCTTAGCAGGGAGCCTGCTTCCTCCTCTCTCTCTCTCTGCCTGCCTCTCTGCCTACTTGTGATCTCTGTCTGTCAAAGAAAGAAATAAAATCTTAAAAAAAAAAAAAAAAAAGAGATGCTGACAATTTAGAAATAAAATCTTTTAAAAAAGAGAAATTCGAATGAGAATTTAATGAGAAAATATGCTTGTGACTAAAAATAAAACTCAGGGCTGAGAAATGCTTTATAATTTATAAATATACTTGACAAGTTGAACAACGAAGGGGTTAGAAGAACTGATCCTCTGTATAGTGGAAACTCCTCATGTATCTTTTGATTACCCCAAAGCTTAACTACTAATGGCCTACTGCTATATTCTTTGAGTATTTAACCTTTAAACTTTAACCTTTAACTTTAACTTTTACCTTTAACCTTTAACTTTAACTTTTAACCTTTAACTTTAACCTTTAAACTACAAACTTTATCAAGAACATAAAGAGATGATTAACACACACTGTGTGTATGTACTACATACTATAGTCATACAATAAAATAAGCTAGAGAAAAGAAAGTATTAAGAAAATCATAATGAAAAGAAAATACATTTATAGTACTGTACAGTTAAAAAAAATATAAGTGGACTCACACAGTTAAAATATGTGTTGTTGAAGGATCAATTGTATATGTACAGTATACAGTATCAAGATGCTATTGTCTGTTGTCTGTTTTCACTTTCATCCTAATGAGTCTATGGTGAAATTATCCAAATATGTATAAATTATGTGAGAGCACAATAGACTGAATCCACACAGCTTCCTTTAAGCCGGATTTTGAAGAGATTTGCCAAACTGTGAAACAATGTCACTACTCTCTTTCCTTTGGAAAATAATTTTTTTTATAAAAAATATAAAAAAATAAAATATGTGGCATATATTGACATGCATTGGGCTTACAGTTCTTAAAAGTGAATTAATAAATATTTATTTTAAAAACTTTTTATTTCTAATATAATGACTACCAACAGACCTAACCACATAAAGCAAAGTGCATTGTGGTTTCTAATTTTAAAGCATAAAGGGATCCTAACAACAAAATTTTAAGAACTAGTGCTCTAGATTCTAACGAAAGAATATACTTACTTATACATAGTGGGGGATCATCACTCCAAGTCACTTTTTTTTCGTCATTAGTAGAAAGTTCACAGTATAGAATTCTTTTTCCAACAAGCCGATAACTGAATGAGAAAAGAAAAAGTTATTGGATTCTTTAGCCGTTAACAAGATGTATATAATAATGAAAAAAAATTTGGTTGTTTGGTTGTTTCTTATGCTATAGTAGTTTGCTGAAGATGTTCTTTAAGTGACATATAATGAGAATGCTGACTATATCAGTAATTTAACCAAAGAGTTTCTGCTTTAAATATACATTGGCCTAGATCAAAGAAGTCCAAATAAATCTGTTCTATCTCTCAGTCTGGCCACTTTGCTATCTCCAGCAATCACCTTACACATTCATTTCTATGCCTATGCTCCTGACCTTTTTTTTATTTTTAATATTTTATTTATTTATTTGAGAGAGAGAGAGAGAGAGAGAGCATAAGCAGAGAGATGCAGAGGGAGAAGCAGACTCCCTGCTGACCAGGGAGCCTGATGTAGGGCTTGACTGGGGGAATTAAACACAGATTTGAGCACACAGAAGAAAAGAACTGGCAAACTGGAAACTACTGAGCAGAAAGAGAAAAGACTAAAGAAAAGTACACAAGCAAAGGGACTACTGGGACACCAATAAGCAGACCAAGATATACACTGTTAAGACTTCCAGAAGAAGATAGAAAGGGCACAGACAGTATTTGAAGAAATAATGTCTGGAAACCCAAATTTGATGATAGATATGAATATAAATATCTAAAATGCTCCAAAATTCCAAGTAAGATGAACTCAAAGAGACCCACACTAAGACACATAATAATCAAACTTTCAAAAGACCAAGAAAGAGAATCTTGAAAGCTTGAAGACAGAAATGAATCATCACCTACAAGGGATCCTAAATAAGATTATCAGCAGATTTCACACCTGAAATTCGGAGGCCAGAAAACAGTGGGCTGACTGAATATTCAAGTTGCTAAAAGAAAAAAAAAAAACCTGCAAACAAAATTCCTCTATCCAGCAAAACTATCCTTTGAAAGCGAGGGAAAAATTAAGATTTCCCCAATAGAGAAAAAAATCTGAGGAGTTTGTGACCATTAGACTTAACTTGCAAGAAATGTACGAGGGGGTCTGCAAGGTCAAATGAATGGACACTAGAAAGTAACTTGAAGCTGTATGGATAAATAAGGATCTCACTAAAGGTAAATACCTGAGTAATTATATTATAAAAGCTAATATTATTGTAACAATGGTTTATAAGTAAAATTTTTGTTTTCTATGTGATTTAAGACGGTAATCTTTTAGAAGAAAATAGATTATTAGTGTAGAAGCTAATATTACAATTAGTATAGAGAGCAGTATGACATCAGTAACCAAAAGGGGTGGGGATGAAGCTGTAAATGAACAGTTTTTGTAATTTATTGAAATTCAAACTGGAGTGCTAGGCCTGTAGAAAGTTAACTGTAGTCCCCATAGGAGCTACAAACAAAACAACTATAATATACACAAAAGGAAATGAGAGAGGAATTTAAACATAACTCTACAAAAATCAACTACACACATAATAAAACAACAATACAGGAAATGAGGAACATAAAAAGCTATAAGGAATATAGAAAAAACAGCACAATTTCAGAAGTGTTTCCTTGTCACTAATTACTTTAAGTGTAAATGGATTAAGCTCTCCAAGCAAAAGACAGAGATCAGCAGAATGGAAAGAAACACATTATCCAACTATACAACATCTACCAGAGCCTTACTTAAGCTTCAAAGACACATATGGGTTGAAACTGAAAGGATGGAAAAAGATATTCCACATGAATAGTAACCAAAAGAGAGCGGGGGTGGCTATACTTCAGATATAATAGACTTTAAATTAAAAAACGATTACAGGAAACAAAGGAGGACATTATATTAGTAAAGGTTAAATACTCAAAGAATATAACAATTACAAACATTTATATATGCCATGACATAAATAAATATGAATCAAAAACAGAATTAAGGGGGGACTACACATTTCTCATATAGGTAATTTTATACTAATAGTTGGAGACTTCAAGACCCAACTCACAAGAATGGAAAGACAACTAGAAAGAAGATAAGGAAAATAGAGAACTTCAACGAAGTAATAAACCAACAAGATGACACAGACAATATATAGAGCATTCTATCCAACAACAACAAAATACACATTCCTTTTAATTGCATATGGGTCACTTCCCAGGATAGTCATAAGCTAGGCCACAAAATAATAATATAATTATATTAATAACATGATCAATTATACAATGAATAGTTAATAAGATAATTATGTTAGGCCACAAATTAATATTAATTCATCAGTAGATTTTAAAAGATAGATATATCTGGCCATGATGGAATGAAGTGAGAAACCAATATTAAAAGGAAAACCAGAAAATTCACAAAATTGTGAAAAATAAACAACATGCTTTTAAACAACCAGTGGATCAAAGAAGAAATCGAAGGGAAATGAGAAAATACTTTCAGGTGAATGAAAATGAAAACACAGCTTACCAAAACTTATGGGATGCAGTGAAAGCAGTGCTAAGGGGGAGATTTATGACCATAAAGACTTACTTTAAAAAACGAAAGATCTGAAATCAACAACCAAACATTACAACTAAAGGTATTAGAAAAGAAAAACTAAACCAAGGTAGCAGATGGGAGACTAGATGGGAGATAAATAAAATAGATGAGAAAAACAATACAGAAAATCAACAAAACCAAAAGTTGGTTTTGTGAAGATCAACTGAATTCACAAACCTTTAGATAGGTGGACTAAGAAAAAGAGAGGGAAGACTCAATTCATTGAAATCGGAAATTTAAGTAAGAAGGTTACTATCAACTCTACAGAAATACAAAATATAATAAAATATAATAAAAATATAATACACTCTGAACAATTTTATGCCAGCAAATTGGGCAACCTAGATAAACAGACAAATCCCTGGAAAGACAAAGCCTACCAAAACTAAACCATGAAGGAACAAAAAATATGAATAGACTTATAACTAGTAGGGAGATTGAATCATCAATCAAAATTCTCCCAATAAAAAAAAGCCCTAGACCTGATGGTTTCATGGATGAATTCCACCAATTTAAGAAGAACTAAACCTATTCTTCTCAAACTTTTCCAAAAAATTCAAGAGGAAGTCTTCCAAATTCATTATGAGATCAGCATCAACATGATACCAAAACTAGACAAAGGCACTGCAAAGAAATAAAGCTACAGACCAATATCTCTTATGCACAGTGATGCGTATATCATCAAAAAATACTAAACAACAAAATTCTGTAGCATATTATATACACCATGAACAAGCAAGATCTATTCTTGGGATACAAGGATATTTCAGCATGAAAAATGATCAGTGCCATATGCCACATCAGCAGAATGGACACAAACCACATCATCACTTCAAGTGATGCAGAAAAAGCACTTGACAGAATTCAACACTCTTTCATGATAAATATACTCAATGAAGTAGGAAGACAAGAAAACTATCTTAAGATAATAAAAGCCATTCATAAGAAACCCACAGCAAATATCATACTCAATGGTGAAAAGCTGAAGGCTGAAAGCTTTTCCTCTAAGATGAGGAGTAAGTCAAGGATGCCTGCTTTTACCAGTTCTATTCAACACAGTACTAGAAATTCAAGCCATAGCAGTTAGACAAGAAAAAGAAGTAAGACATCCAAAACATCCGAACTGGAAAGGAAGAAGAAAAATTATCAGTTTGCAGATGATGCAATCTTCTCTATAGAAAACCCTAAAGATTCCACCAGAACAAGGGTGTTAGTAGCACCAATAAATGAATTCAGCAAAGTAGCAGGATACAAAATCAATATTAAAAAAAAATCAGATGCAGGGCACCTGGGTGACTCAGTTGTTCAGCTCTTGATTTGGGCTCAGGTCATGATCTCAGGGTTGTGAGATCAAGGCCTGCTTCCAGCTCTCTGCTACAAGTGGAGCCTGCTTAAGATTCTCTCCCTCTCTTCTGCCCCTTCCCCCCGCCACTCACATGCACACACGCTCTCTCTCACTCAATCACTCGAAAAGAAAAGAAAAGAAAAGAAAAGTAAAAGATACATTTCCGTATTGTCCTCTAGGTGAACGCTTCATAAATGCCCAGTATCCCCAATATATAATATTAAAAGAGCCCTAAAGAATGGAGGTTTTTATTATTAAGGGCTCAGTATCTCTTTTTGACATACTTAAACTTCATAGTAGTCACAAAAATCCAACTAACAAATCCTCATCAACATAATGGCCCAGGCTAACCAGGTGAATTCTGACATGGTAACACCTTAGAATTATCTCAATGCAAGAATATCTATAGTTGGCGATTCGACCTCCCATTTCTATAAGTTGGTCATTTTAAATAGGGTGCACTTTGTTGTCAAAAATGAAGTCATCAGGGGAACCTGGGTGGCTCAGGTCATGATCCCAGGGTCCTGGGTTAGAGCCCCACAACAGGCTCTCTGCTCAGCAGGGAGCCTGTTTTCCCCCACCTTTCTCTCTGCCTGCTTGTGATCTCTATCTGTCAAATAAATAAATACAATCTTTAAAAAGAAAGGAGCCACTTTAAAAAAAATGAAGTCATCATTGTTAATGCTTCCAGTATGTTTATAGTAAATATAGTAAGTATTATAGAATTTTCCTTTTCTTCAATTTATATTTCTTTCTACTAATTACACATCTTCTTAGTTTCAATAAAAAGCCCGAGACTTGTTAGGCTGTAAGTATGACTTGTCATATAAAACAAAAATGAAGTCAACTTTATGGGAATGCTTAAGAGAAGCAGAACAAAAAAATGGAATTAGTAGTATTTATCTTATTTCCAATAAGGAACAACTTACCCCTCATTACAAGAATAGTGAATCTGTGAACCATAGGAAAAAGATCCATTTACAGCGACTATCTGGCCATTTATGGGTTCTCTTGGATGCTGACATTGTTTTGCTAAAAGAAAATTTATAAATTCATTATTTCACAGTGAATTCAAAACACTTCAAAATATTTAAATGCTTAAATGTTTAAATTAGCCTATTTCATAGCAATTTCAAAACATTTAAATTAAAATCAAAATTTTACACTGCTCTTCTGAATTCAGGAGAGTGTTACTTTCTTTCTTTGATTATTGTAAGGCCAAACTTAATATTCACATTTAACCAGGTAACCAACTGCCAAGAAAGATTCCCTGGGGATTTTTCAAAACCTGAAAAGCTACATTGTTATCTAAAACCTACATTCACATGAGAAAACAATCATTGTGCTAGTGCAGTATGCAACCTAAAATATGTGAAATTTCTAGAAAAAACAAAACAAAACTTTTGTAGCCTTACCTGTACAAGCCTCCTGAAGAGGTGTCCACATGTTATTATCCTGACAAACGGAAAACATGGGAAGAGAAGGTACAACAGGCTTGTATCCTGGCCGACAAACAAAGTATACCACGTCCCCAGGATTATAACTGGATTTAGTAGCATTTGGCTTCATAAACTCGAATCTTGGAGGAGGATCACAGGCATCTAGAGATAAGAGAACGAGAACGTGAAAATGAAGTATTTTCTCTCTTTGGCCAACCAGGAACGATGATGTCCCAGCAGAAAGGTAATACAGAATAAACGGAATGATCCTTGGCAAGATTTTAAATGATTCTCCCAAGCTTTTAACCAAGTGGTGATAGTAGTTGAGGCTGTGCCTTGCTTATTTTCAGTAACGTCCTACTAGGTGATGAATTTTCTTTCGACAATAACTGAAGAAACAAAATGAATGGTTTAGGTCTAACAATATATGTAGATAAACATCCTTTCCCACTTTTTCTAAATTCATGTCAAAACTCGCCTCTCCCTTAAGAAGCCTTCTATAGGACACAGCACCCTGCTCCAATGACTCTCCCACAGTCTGAAAGATACTAATGACAACCCGTCACTTCTGGCTCAGTCTCCTCCTTGCAGAAGGCAAATATCTAGAGACCCGAGATCACACGTCTTCTTCTTCTAATCACTCAGTATCCAGTGGGCACTTTAGAAATGCTAGAGTATCAAGTGATTTTTAAACAAGCATTGTGTAGTTCACAGATCAAGATAAATATGCACAAACTCTTCCATGTAAGACTTCATTTCATGCTTCATATAAGTGAACTGAGCTTCTCACAAGTGAACGGATGCCACTCAAATATCAAAATTTACCATGAATATCCTCACAAGAAAAAAATGTTGCTTTGGGGGCACTATTTTAAATATAATTTCATCTTCCTCCACTCATTAATGGATCCCACATTCCTTCAGCTAGAAATTCTATATAATTCCATTCTAGATACCAATCCATTACATCAATAAAAATCATGGAACCACCAAGAAAGAATTAAGCAGCAGCATGCCACTGATTAAATAATACAAGTATTCCTTGCTTTATGCAATTTCATTAACTATTCTGAAAGCAGATAAAGAAGACAGAATTCTAGGGGCGCCTGGGTGGCTCAGTGGGTTAAAGCCTCTGCCTTCGGCTCAGGTCATGATCCCAGGGTCCTGGGATAGAGCCCCACAACGGGCTCTCTGCTCAGCAGGGAGCCTGCTTCCTCCTCTCTCTCTGCCTGCCTCTCTGCCTACTTGTGATCTCTGTCTGTCAAATAAATAAATAAAATCTTAAAACACACACACACACACACACACACCTAGAGTTTAAAAAAAAAAAAAAGAAGAAGACAGAATTCCAAGTATGACTTTCATATAAAATCACCTGTTTGGGAAAAGAAATGTCAATGGGATGGTTTATCCATCCAACTAATTTGCAGTATTTCTCTTCCTCGCATTTGCAGTTATATGACACGCTTTCAAAAATATGCAGAGTTTACAACTTGCTCTGTAAGCTTTACACACTATAATAACTGTGCCAAATATTACACTATTTCACAATAAACTTACTTCTGTTCCTCAGGACACTGATGTTTTTTATCCTCTGGCTACCCTTCCTTCTCTGCCCAGTTGGATAATGTATGCTCCTAATGGGTTGCTGTAGGAATCCTGGCTACTCCATTCTGCACATCCCTGTGAGGGAGTGTGCACACTCCCATGACCTCATCACCACTGAGAAGAGCTGTCCTAAATCCTGGTCTCCATGCTTGACCTCTAGCCCAGGGGCCAACTGTTTATATTCAACTGCCTCCCCACATACCGCTATCCATACAACATTTAAAGAAAAAATTTTTTTAAGATTTTATTTATTTATTTTGGACAGAGAGAGACACAGCACGAGAGGGAACACAGGGAAAGGGAGCGGGAGAGGGAGAAACACCTGGATGCAGGGCTTGATCCCAGGATCCTGGGATGAGGAACTGAGCAGAAGGCAGAGCCTTAATAACTGAGCCATCCAGGCACCCCATCCATATAACATTTTGAAGCCAAAGTGTAGACTCTTGATTATTCACACTCACACAGGTCCAGCAAGCAAGACAGATGAGTTCTTAAATTTTTAATTCCTCAATAATTAACATGCAGTATTATATTAGTTTTCAGGTATACCATATAGAGATTCAACAATTCTATATATTACTCAGTAATCATCACAATAAATGTGCTTTTAATCCCCTTCACCTATTTCAACCATTCCTTCCCCCATACCCACACCCACCTCCCCTCTGGTAATCAGCAGTTTGCTCTCTAAATTTAAGGGTCTGTTTTTTAGTTTATCTCTTTTTTCTTTGTTCATTTGTTTTGTTTTTTAGATTCCATATATGGGGGTGCCTGGGTGGCTCAGCTGGTTAAGCATCTGACTCTTGATGTCAGCTCAGGGCATGAACTCAGGGTCATGAGATCAATCCTCCCATCAGGCTCTGTGCTGAGTGTTGAAGCTTCTTGAGATTCTCAATCCCTCTCCCTCTGTCCAAACCCTCTACCAATGCTTTCTCTCTTAAAAAAAAAAAAAAAAAAAAAAATTCCATTATGTGCATGAAAACATATGGCATTTGCCTTTCTCTTACTGACTTATTTCGTTTGGCATTATACCCGTTAGATCCATCCATGCTGCTGCAAATGGCAAGATTCCATTCTTTTTCATAGCTAAGTAACAGTCCACTGTGTGTGTGTGTGTGTGTATAAACATATAAACATCACACCTTCTTTTACCCATTCATCTATTGATAGGCCCTTGGATTGCTTCCATATTTTGGCTATTGTAAATAATGCTGCCGTAAAAACAGGGGTACATATACCTTATCAAATTAGTGTTTTCACATTCTTAGGGTAAATACTCAGTAATGACATTACTGGATCATGTGGTAATTCTATTTTTAAATTTCTAAGGAACCTCCATGTTTTCCACAATGGCTGTACTAGTCTGAATTCCAACCAACAGTGGAGGAGGAGGCATTTATCCACATCTTTATCCTTTTGATTTTGCCCATTCTGCCAAGTGTGACATGATTTGCATTTCCCTGATGATCAGTGATACTGATCAACCTTTGCATGAGTCTCTTGGCCATCTGTCTCCCTTCTATGGAGAACTGTCCATGTCTCCTGTCCATTATAAATAGATTATCTGGGTTTTTTTGTTTTTCTTTTTTTGATGTTGACAATTCAAATACTGATTCCGTCTCTCTAATTCCACCTTTCGCTCCAGTTCAAACCACTGCCATTTCTTCTCTAGAGTGCTACCAGCGTTTCTGAACAGGCCCCCTTAGCCACCTCGCCACCTTTCATTCATTTCATGCCAGAGTCATGCTGACAGGACACAGTGACCAAAGCTCATCTAAGTCTGATATCTTTCAATGACTTCCCAATACCCTCATGACAATGTCTAGGGCTCCCTATCATGGCCGGCAGTCTTGTAAAGCTCGTCATTACTGGGACTCTGCTCACTCGTGCATCCTATTCCCAAGCCCTATTCAATTCCTGGCAGTGTCCATTAAATGACCTCAATTATGTCCGCACTCCGGACCTCCCTGCCTCAATTAACTTCAGCTTTGAGCAGAGACCCCACGTGCCTCCCACCCTCTCACCCACTCATCCTTCAGTTTCAGCTGACAGGCCGCTTCTTGTGGCTCTTGACATGTGTCAGCAAAGAACCGCGGTAAGTTTCCTCATGATCCACATTTACTTCGTCCACAGACTACCCCACAGTGGGACTCGTTATTGTCTCTGCTCCCTACCAGACTGTTACCTCTGAGGACTATGGGGGACACCTTACTGCACCTGTAACACCAACCACCAGAGCTGAATGAGCGCCGCTGTCAGTTCCAGACGCTATCTTAGACCAAAGCTCACATCCTTTTCTGCTCAGCCAACTTCTTTCAGAGACATCTACAAATCATAATTTTTTTCTTCGTTCTTGTATACCTGGCTTCAACTTTTTTCATTGGTTGAATGATAGCTCTTTTCCTTAATCAGGATATTTGATTTCTATGATGTCAAAATATTTACGCTTTCTTGTTATATTTTGGGCCCATTCTCCATTACTGCTATTATTAGAAACAACATTTTTATATTACGAATGGAGAACTCCAAATAATGGAGATTTTATTTTTTCCCAAGTATGGTAACTGAAGACTCTACGTCTTTTTTCTTAAAACAATAGTTGTGCTAGTATTAATAATTTTTAAAATAGCAAACGTTCAACACTACCTATACTATTATTTTAAGTACAATTTAACTTGTCTTCATACTCATCCTACGGTTGGGCACTATTGCCTCCTCTCTAAGATGGGCCAGCTAAGGCACAGTAGGTTAAGTCACTTGCCCAGGCCAACATCTCCAGCAGCCAGGCAGCCTGCTTCCACTACGGACACTGCTTCTCACCACACTCACCTAAAACCCTCCCACGCTTACACCAACACCCTGCAATGCCATCCTCAAGAAATGGTCTTCTACCGAGTCTGGAGAAATTAAAGGAACCCTGGTTTAGATTTGCTGTGTGCTAAGTCAAACATAAGGGCTCAAGTGCCCTGAAGGGACAGATAACATCATGCCTGAATTTTAACGATAGGGATTGTTCATTCCAAACTATCCTGTTGCTTTTCACAGTGACTGGCTCTGTGTTCTAGGCCTTGGCCTTTCCCTTGCCTCCCTTGCCCTCGAGCTGCCACACCGGGCCGCTCCGTGGTCCTTGGGAGTCCCCAGCTACGTCACAGCTCTAAGCCTCTGATCACACTGCTCCCCTCTGAACATCCTTCCTTCCTGCTCAGCTGCAACCCCCACTCAACTCCTGTCTCCTTATACTGAATCCACTCAGCTACTCCTCTAGCAAGCACCATCTGCTTCCCTCGGGAGGCAGCGCCCAGTGGCCTCCTCTTGGACTGTCCTCCGCATGGATCACTCAGTCACTATCACGGGTTTCTGTGTTCAGTAGTTCCCCTGGCCGATTCCATTCACCCATGCGGCCATAACACCAAGCACAGCATGTCCCTCAGAGGAGCTGGGCAAAACCATCTGGCATTCAAAGGACCACTGGTGTCCAACAGAACACCTCGCTGAAAGAACATACTGAGATGTATCTAATACTGAAAAGCATCATCTTTAAGCTTTGGCCAGAAAGACCTGGCCAGAGATTTCCTCTGTTGCCTAACTCCCAGTATTCTGGTAACCTAGCAACTGACCAGATAAGGTCATGCTCTCCTTGCATTATAACCTGTAGAGTTAGGAAGTAAGAAACTACCCTGGAAACACTTAATGGATCTATCCTGGCTTCATCCACCAGAGAGAAAGAAAAGACCTAAAAGAGACCCCACTCAGCAGGAGGTGGTGGGTTCTGTCCAAAACGCAGACCCCTTCTAGAAGAATGAGACTGGTTCTGAATTGGACGAATGTTGGCTTCTACCACCTCATGCAACTGGCAACTGACTACCTCTGAGATGGGAAGCCTCCAGGCACAACACTGCCTGCTTACAAACCTGCTTCCCGGCCTGTGAGCTGCTTCAGAACTGAATGTGTATTCTAGTCCCGTATTTTCCCTGCCCGACATAAGGAGGCTCATTTGTACTTTCTCTAATTTCATACCTATCCTGATTTTACCTTTGAACTTTCCACTTGGTCTTGTGTTTCCTTTTCTGCATTTTTAAGTTTTGCTACCTTCCATGTTGCACCCCAGTCATTTTATTTTTTCTCTTCCAAACAACATCCAACGTTAGCTCCAAGGCTCACCTAAACTTGATCCTTTTTTACAACACTTTTTTGTTTTCTTTTTATTGCCTCTGGTCCCTTCCCACGCTACTTCCCCCACAGAAATGAACTTTTTCATGATCAGGAACAAGCAAGATTAGAGTATGGTGAGCTCTGCAGACTCTACAGAACAGGGAAGACAGAGCCTCTGTGATGGTCAGCTTCCCCTGGCTTAGCTTGGGCACCAGGCACCGTAGAAAGGCCATCCTGAGGACAGGTGTTTAAAGAACCTCCTTCCTGGAAGCGGAAGGAATTATTGCTGGCACTCTAAGCCCCAGTTTCATTATTATATATATTATATATATAATATGTATATTATATATTTCATTATATTATATATATTATATTATTATAATTCATTTTCTGGTACTCAATACTTATACAAGAGCGTTGACACTGGGCAAAAAATTGCAAATCTGGAACCGCAAGTGTGACAAGACAGAGAAGCTCTCTACATTCTCGTGGGGAGAGCAGAAAACATGTTTGCAGGGGTGACTCTCGGGGGATTTGAGCTGGAGCATGTGCGTCTGTCTGAGATAGGGTGGTCAGAGAGGGGCCTCCTGAGGGGCTGACACCTCCACTGAGCTTGAGAGATAAGAAGGAGCCAGGGGAGAATGTTCCAAGTCCGAGGGAATAGTAGGTACAGAAGCCCCACAGAGGTGGAGTTTGGCCCACCAACGGTTCCTAGTAATTGGTAAATGCTATCAGAGGATCAAGCTCCTTTCCCCCAAAGCACTCCTTTTGGGTTATAACGTACTCGCGAGTAGTATGTTTGCTCTGCCACTCCTGATCAATTTTAACAACTATTTCTCCACCACCACTGTGTGCCTGGCACTGGGGCTCTAAAAGTGAGCAAATGTGTCTGCTTCTATTTGTGTGAGTGCAAGCAGATCAATAGTGAAATCAGGATCATAAAACGGACAGTTTTTTTATCACTTACCAGTGTATCCTCAGGACCCAGTATAGAACCTAGCACATACAAGGCAAATATGTGTAGAATGAATACTACTAAGGAAAGAATGCAGCATAGAAACTGTACATGCAACAGGATCCTAGAAATAACTTGGGCAGAGAAACACAGGTGCAGATAAAGACAGAAATATACCAAAGTACTGAAAATGGTCGACACTTCATTGTAAATGTGTTACACACCTAGCATGTCTTTTTAGCATGAACACTAATTCTTATTCAGCGATACAGTAAACAAATTTATTGGGTGGGAATCTTCAGTTTCCGTTAATGGGTGTAGGGGAAACCAGAATGACATTATATATGGGTTATTCTTACTCAGTTGACAGTAAGCTACCAAAGCTTTTAAGATTAATTTAGAATTCCCCTCAAATATGGCCCACCCAAATGAAAACAGTAGCAAAAAGCCATTGGGTAATGGAATTGGATAATGTCTCTTGAATGGAACAGGAAGATGATTTTATATATATATAAAAAAAAAAAACTGAAAGAGGAACACCCTTCAAACCAATACCAGTATGATCATGGACAGCAAGGAGACTTGTGCCTTTAGACACAAAACCTTCTAAGCCCCAGGGGCCCGCAGCATGCTTGCCCCTGGAGCCCACTCACCCAAGAGCTGCCACACTCGATTCCCAGCCCCCATGCACAGCAGACGGTGAGCTTTCTTACCCCACACCACGTCCATACCACAAGCCTGGTTAGTTCCATAAAGCACACACCCGGTAACACCCAACCCGGGGTCTCCCAGCCCGGCACAAACAACGCCCCTCTCCCCAGTGCCATCACCCCGGCAAGGAACACAGGAAAACCTCCCACGGGTACACCGCGGATCCTAGCAACAGCCACACGCACTCGGTACGGAGACCAAGCAGTCTCCCCAGGCCCCGCGTCCGCGCTCCCCTGGCCCGGGTGCCTCTGCCCGGAAGCAAATTGCAAGCATTCGCTGGGGTCACAGTTCCGCCACGGGAAAGCACAAGCCGCACCCAACACCATCCCGGGTCACTGCCCAAGTGCTCCCAAACCTTCAGCTCCCGCACCACAGGGCCTCCACCCCCTGGGTACCCGCAAAACACGACTGGGGCCGCCCCAGCACCGCGCCTGTTCCCGACCACCAAGCAAAGTTCCCGGGCCCTGGGGACCCGTCGGCCAGCTCCGGGACCCGTCGGCCAGCTCCCGGACCCGTCGGCCAGCTCCCCGACCCGTTCAGCTCGCCGCGGAAGCGCACACCCCCTCCAGGCTCTTACCGGAGGGCTTGGGTATCAGGAGCACTGCGACCATCAAAGAGATCCCAAAGCAACACAAAAAGGAAAAGCGCTTCTGCAGACAGCAGGGATGGGCTGCGCGCGGCGCGCAGGACACCGTCATCTTCCCGGAGACCCGCGGGAACCTGAGAGTCGGCCAAGCGACACTCTCCCAGGTCGGGGAGCAGACGCAACAATCCCCAGGGGCCCGGTGTCAGGCGCCAGCCCTGGGGCGTGGCCTCAGCGCCGTTTGCGCGGAAGTGGCGCTCCTTTCCGAACTGGGCGGGGCCTGGGCGCGGAGCCCCGCTGACCTCTGCGACCCGGCGTGGGAAGGGGAGGGTCTGGCTGCGGCGTCACAGAGCTGTTAGGTCCTCTCCGCGGGCGCCAGGCGGCCCTGCGACGATGCCTTGCGCGCTGACCCGACGTCCCCGGCGGCTTGCGGGGCTCGGCGGGCTCACCGCCCGGACTCAGGAGGGTGCGAAGTGAAGCAGAGCTGGCGGGGTCCTCTTTGTCCCTTCTCCGGAACCGAATGCCTCACTGAGCGAGGCGACCTCAGTGACCTGAAACTAGAAACCCAAGGCTAGGCGGCGGGTCGTCATGGGGTCGCATCCCTCGCGGGTGCTGTGTGTATTGGGGCCTCGGAACGGCCCGGACTCCCTGGCCCTTGTTTCAAGAGTTGGCATGAGTCGGGCATATGGAGGGACAGTGCTTGTGATTTGCGGGGCTCTCAGCATCTGCTCTGGGATGATCTGGAGGCCTGATAGGTTTCAGAATCTCAAAGGTTTGGCCACTGCACTCCCGACCGCTCAAGTAAAGCGAAGGTAGATGAATTATTAAACAACACCGGGCCATTAACATTTGGGGCCTCACCTCTCTGGGGTCCCTGCCCTTGAGCAACTAAATGCTTTATTGAAGAGGGAAAAAAGATGCATGAGAAAAGTAAGGACAAGGGTGTATTAATTGCTCATCTCCTGGAAGTGCTTTAATTAAAGCCATTATTGTTGGAATGGAGAGGAATCCATAAGGGGAAATTTCCTGATGACCCAATCTCTCAGTGGAAAATTAAGAATGAGTCAGACCTGTTTGTAGCATTCTGACTAAACCAGTATGACTAGGAAGGGGGGGAAAAAAAGTCACAACCTGTATTAGAAGAGTACACAAAAGGAATTGACATTTTCTTCCCATTAGCTGGCAAAGAAGGACAAATGTCAGCCAGTGTGAGTAAATGTATTGGGGGGGAACAACACCTTCAAACTTAGGCTTTCAATTTAACTTTTCCATATGTTAAGTTTTTAAATGGCCGTGACTTTTAAACCACTGGTTGCATTTGAATTTTATCCCAAAGAAATCATCAGAGCTGTGACCAAAGATGTATAATTTTGGGAAAAATAAATAAATCTTCAGTGTCTAGCCAAAGAACAAGGAATTTTTGATAGGTGGTTTTGTGCACATCTATGCAGCAGGAGTTTTAAAAAAAATCTACGTGAGAAACTACAATATATATGTAAGTTAAAAAAAAAATAACTGACTCCAAATAAATGTTTGTCTTGGGCATTCTCATAGAGCAATTAGTTTAAAATTAACCATCAGTGATAGGATTATGGGTATTTCATTTTCTTTATGCTATTCAGTTTTCTATATTGACCCTGTGTTTTAGGAATGAGAGGAAGAAAAAATTTTTTCAGTCCAACCTATGTATCAACTACTATTTTGTTCATAGAATGATGCTGCTTGATCCCGCATCACACAGAATTAGGGTATAACAGAATGCTGCGGAAAGGTAAGCTTTCTGTATTAACCTCAAATGCATCTTCTGGAATTACAAAACTCTCTGTATATTTAAAGATTTCTGTAGCTGAGAGGTACTAAACACTTTGTGGGTTCATCAAACCATGGAATTGTCTCTTTTCCCAGAACAACACAATGTTTGGATTCTTGATGGCCTATGAAACAAAAGCTGTGGAAATAATACCTAAAACATCTCACTGTCTTAGATTCTAAAATCCAGACACTCTATCACAACACTGATTTAAAGGAGATATAATTAAGGAGAGAGTGAGTAAGAAAATGAAAGGGGATTATTTCTGTTATTACTGTTACAAAGAGTTATATAACAGAAATGTCCTGTTGTCCAATGTTGACAATTAACCGTAAAAACAGAGAGTCTATTTTTCTCGGCCACCATCTGTATACAACGGTTATATGTCAGTTACATCTTAGTAAGATGAAAATACTTTCCCATCTATTTCTAGTCTTAGAAGTAAGTTTATTCTCATGAGTAAATTAAAAGGTGGCAAAGTATGGCTGGTGTTTGGTTTCCTAGTTACACAAACTAGATTAGAGTCAAGAATTGGGGTTTTACTGGAACTTTCTTTCAATCAGTAAAATCTGTACTGGGGGATCATCCAGACACTCTAAATATAATTGGATAATTTCACATAGATTAATTTATTTTCATTTGCCTCAATAAAGGCTCCATTGGAAATTTGGAGCCCTTTTCCGTATTTTTCTGACAAGCTCCTTGACACAGGGATAGAGTTTTCCTGCTGTAGCTCCAGTGCTAAGACAGTTCTAGGTCTGTCGTAGGTGCATAATAAATGCCTATGAATACTGCATGAAATAAATGGGTGTTGCTGTCAAATGCCTCTAACCTGTCTCTGCCAGTTCTCCCCCAGCATGGATTTACCAAATAAGGGATGGGAAGGTTCTGAGAGATTTTGTTTTAATAATCTTAGACACTAGGAACACGGTGGGGTTTGCCTCTAAAGGAGGGAGCTACAACTGTCTGCCCAGAAAACGTCCTGTCTCAGGCAGTGCAAGCTGTGATAGGAAGTGGAGCTACTGTCTGTCCTTAGCCTTGAGCTCATTTCAGTGACTTAGTTCAAAGGGAGAGTGTTGACATTGAACATCCTGTAGCCTGGACAGGAATAGAACTCAGGAGCCAAGGCTTTGAGTGAGTTGGGGCAGTAAAGGCTCCTGGTGCCTGCAACTCCCCTAAAGAGTTTTGTCACCCTGCCCAAGTGGCAAAGAGGAGAGCATGGAGAGTACGCCTGTGTGTCGAACAGGTTTGGAGCTGTGTGCTAGATCTCCTTTAAGGCCTTATGAATGGCACTAGGGTGGAGGGAAGGGTGTGGGAATGTCATGAAACAGAGGCCAACTTGTGTAAAATTAATCTGAATGCCAGATGCTTCTTGGCCTCCTAAATTAGTGTATTTCCATCATGCTTTTCAGAGAAATGGGCCTGTGAGGACTCTCAGAAAAGGCTTTCCACTGTCACAGTGAATTACACACTAGGTTAGACTGGCTAAACAGAGCTAAGATAAGCCATCTTTTTGATGTTGGCCCTGGGAGCTGTGCCACCTCCGTTTGTACCTGGTGAGCACCTGCCAGACAGTTGACCTTCATATTTAGCTGTTACTGGCAAGAACATTCCAGTGATAAGCCACACCCCATGCAGGGAGGGATTCTGAAACCATTAGGTGCAGAGAGGGCGGCACTTCTCAGAAGGAAAGCATATTCATTTTGTTTCCTCTTGGATTTTGAAAGCTTTAAAAAGTAAATATATTGCAAACCATGTTCCAGACAGATTTAGAAGGAAAAAAAATCTTTTATTCCTATCCCATTATAGTGATGAAAATAGAACATACCATTTAAATGTCATAGAATTTTTAACTTACATGTCAAAATTACATGTACACAAAAAGGAAATGAGAAACAAAATTAGATTGTTAGCACTAAGAATAATCTTGGAGACCTGCTTCTCAGATGAAAAATGTAAGGCCAGAGGTTAACAGAATTACTCAGCAATACAAATGAAGTTAGGTTGGTATTTTACCCATAATTAGTATTAGCAGTATTTCCCATGGATCACTGATGTCACAGGCAAAAAATCTTATGAATTCCTTGAAATTCAATGGCATGGTCATCACAATACTTACTGACCTACTGAATTCTGGGGGGATAAAGGAATTTACATTTTTTTCTTGTGATAGGGAATTTTAATTCTAAGAAAGGCCAATTCCCATCAGTTAATTTCTAGCCCTTGTTTAAAGTGTACTTCTTCAGAAACTCAAGACCTAATATATTAGGTCCCAAAGTTTCCCCAAGTTTCAACTCAGCAAAACCATTGAGGATCTTTTCATATATTGATTGGTTACTTGCCTTTCTTTTATTGAAGGCCCAGTTGGATATCCTTTGCCTATTTACAGGGAGGAGAGGTGAGGAGGTTTGGTCTTTTATTTTTTTACTCTCTAAATATCTCAGTTACCCTTGTCTATGATATAAGTTGTAATTTTTTCCTCCTAGTTTGTCAGTTGACTTCGTTAATGCTGTTTTTTCCCCTTTCTTTTATGATTTTTTTTTTAAAGATTTTATTTATTTATTTGACAGACAGAGATCACAAGTAGGGAGAGAGGCAGGCAGAGAGAGAGGAAGGGAAGCAGGCTCCCCGCCTAGCAGAGAGCCCCACACGGGACTCGATCCCAGGACCCTGAGATCATGACCCGAGCCCAAGACAGAGGCTTTAACCCACTGAGCCACCCAGGCGCCCCTCTTTTATGATTTTAAAGAAAACTTCAAGTTGATGTCCAGTTCCCTCTTTATATTTATCAAGGTAAGTGTGGCACTTGAAAAGCAACCCAGAATTACACAGCAGTTAGCAGTCGTCATATGCAAGTCTATTGTTAACTACCCAGAAAGATTCTGGTATCTTCTAGATCGTTAGCCGATCTATAAGTGTGTGGACCGTTATGGACTCCAGGACCACTTATTTAGAGACCTGTACATTAATGTTGCAATTCTTAAATTCAGGGTTTCCTAGTTTATTGGGTATATTCTGAATCTATACAAAAAGTAAGTCACTTGCTTTATAATAAAGTTATCCTTTTATTTAAGTTAGTATGTTTCAGACACACAGTACAAATTGCTTTTGAAATAGAGCTTAGGAAATACCCAGATCTCATTGTTTAAGATGTTTCTCTTGAAAACCTCTCCCCCTTCTGTCTAAACAAAAGACACTGTTATTGCTTCAGCATTGTATATAATAAACAGAAAATACTTTTTTCCTAGTGATAGCAAAAACGGATCTAGCTATATTTTTCTGTTCTAATAGATTTTGCTCTACAGAAGAAAAAGTGACTATTAAGAAAGATCTGTGTATAAAGAAGCAAACATGTATGAAGAAAGGTTAGCCAAAAGCAAAATATTAACAGTTGTTATCACTGAATAGTATAATTATGTGTGACTTATTTGTTTTTCATTTCTTCCTCCTGGATTTTGATCCTCTCATTAATGAGCCCATTCCATAGTATAAACATTTATTTGAAAGTGAGAAAGGGAAATCACAAACTTGTAAACAGAAATCCAAAGTGACGCCGTCTTCCTTTACGTAACTGAGACTATTTATAAACCCTGAGTGCAGTCTTTTCCCCTTACTAGCTGAGGTGTGCATTCAGCAGGGGAGAGCAGGAGGACTGACAGTAATCCAGGCTAAGAGGAGGGAGTTTTTACGGGCTCCTGGGAATGTGTCAGCATCTTCTTGGGCACATGTCTGGTGTCTGCGAGGTCACGTCTGTCATTGTATGATTCTCACATCTTACTCTGTTGAATAGGCTCCTTTCCAACAACATTGTGATTCAAGATGTTCCTCAGCTCTGTGGTACTTTGTCAAGGAAGGGCACTGAAATAGCAGGATATTTTTATTCAGGTGACAGCATGGGTGACAAGGGAACGACCCAAGAATTTGCTGCTTAAAATGGTGATACTGCTTAAAATGGTGATACATAATTACGAGTTCATAAGACGTGTTTCTGCCCTCCTTGAAGTGGTTGCTGTGTAGGGCCCAAGAAAATACGGCCAAAGTTGAGACACTGAGTAGATAAGAGAGAGATTAATGAAGAAGTTGACCTTTCTTCGTCGCCTTTTTTTTGCCAAAGGAAAAGTGTTCTCACCATTGAGCAACTAAATAGAAAGAGCCTTGTTCCAGAAACATAGAGGTCCCTCATAACACACAAAATATATCTTCTCTCTTTTCTCTGAGCCAGGCCATGGCAGGGAGAGTAAACAGGAGCTGGTAGTTTGGACGAGGCTCTGCCTCTGAGAGCATGTCCTCCCCCTACTGCAGTCACGATTTGCAGAAGATACCATAGAGTCCAAGATGTCCAAACACTTCCCCGGCCATGCTTAAGGCCAGGATGACTGTCCTCCCACCAGGGGACAGATCCCTGTGGAGGCCCAGCCACTCACCTGACACCCCCTATTATTACTGCTACCTGATCCCTCGGTGTTCCTCTCTCCACCTCACAAGATTGCCCAACATCATTTGTTACCTGCGTCATCTTTGAACATTCTCATGTCCTTTAGCGTGCAGCTGTGTCTTTGAATCTGCCTCTTTACCCGTGTCACCCTCTCGGCCCTTGCACCTGGCTTGGGCACAGGGTGCAGATTCTGACTCATTTCTTGTCTACCGGATCTTGCCACAGATGATCAGCCCTGCTCCTGGAGAACATTATGGCCAAAACTGCAGTCTGAGAAAAGAGATTGGAGACAAATTCATTAAGGACTTCCTACCATTTATTAAAAGTTTGTCAACGGTGAAGGTAAACAGTTTGACATGTACCTTGATCCAAAAGAACACTTCCAAAATGTTAGTTAAAATAAAATTTTGGTAAATTTACTCTCACATATTAATACTTCTCATTTGATAAAGTCTCTACTCAGAAATTTAGGGAAATTTTAAAAGGAGGTCCTTACCCATAAATACAAAGTGTGGTGCATGTTGTAATTGACTAATCCAGGAGTGCCTGGGTGGCTCAGTCAGTTAAGCATCTGACCACAGTTTAGGTCATAATTTCAAAGTCCTGGTACGGGCTCACATCAGGCTCCTTGCTCAGTGGGGAATGAATTACTCTTTCTCCTTCTCCCCTGACTTGTGCTCTCTCTCACTCTCTATGAAATTAAAAAAAAAAAAAAAGGTGACTAATCCATGTTTGTAGAATGTAGGAGTGACCAAGTGAATAGAAGAGTGTTAATAGGCAAAAAAACAAGAAATATTGTGTTGAATACTATGGAATATAGGTTTTCTGATAAAGGAAATGGTTGTCATTTGGTGAAAACAAAATCAATATTCACTATTATAAAGTAAGTACAATTTCAGTGTATAGCCCTGCACATGTAAATGTAGGCAAACAAGCGTAAGCATACCACCCAGTGGGTGGAGGCTATTTCAGGTCATTTTTATATTTTTTAATATTTTTCTTTATTTTCTATATTTTCCTTAATGGGCACTTCTTCTTCTTAAAAGGAAATAGTTTATTTTAAAAATGTTATAGACAGCAAGTGCAGGGAGTTTTAAAGATTGACATCACTTTGGACTGGGGCACTTTGGGGAGAGCTCCTTGGGTGAGTCGAGTCTGAGCCTGATGAATGCACCTTAAATGGGAAGAAAGCTGGTAAAGTGTTTAGTATGTCAGTAACCTGGCAGGAATGAAGAGGAATTAAATGCTACTTAAAGCATTGTGAAACAGTTTTTAAATTAAGTTTTGTAAAGACACACACAGTCTCTGGGGCTCTGTGGTTTCTACTCAGCTTTGCTGTTGTAGTTGTAAATAGGTCAACAGTAGGCGAGGGAGGCTGTGTTCCAGTAAGACCTTATTTACAAAAACAGGTACTTTTAGGTTCCATGATTTCTACTATTCAGTTATACGTTGTATGCCCATTTGGGTTGTAGCATAATCTCCCTTTATATCCCAATCCTTTAGCAAACAGCTTAACATTTACTACACAACACCTGTGAGGCCAAGCTGGGGCTCTCATTCCTGGAATGCAGGCATGAGGTGTGGTGACAAGCCCCTGGGGGCAGGGGAGGGGCACAGAAGGGAGAGAGCAGTCCTAGGAGGACAGGTGAGGCAGAGAATTGAGTCAGAGCTGGGAAGCAGGAAATGCAAAGTCTCCACAGGATCCTGAGGTGACCCTGTGCACTTAAGGGGAGTGGGGGACCCGGAGGCACATCCGTGTGGCAAATGCTTGGGTTCCACAAGAAAAACAAAAGCTTCCCTCTCAAAGGTTTATGGCACCCCTGCACAAAAATACAGGAATACTCTGTGAAAACAGTGCCCGTGCACAGCACAGATGGCAGTCCTCACCCAACTGCTGGAAACAGCCAGAATCCAACACAACAGCAACCAAGGCATTTCCACTTCCTGTAGTACCTTCTGACCCCCAGCCCCAGGGATCCAGCTAGACCAGCAACTTATGCAGATCCTATTCTCATTTTTCAGTACTTGAGCTTTCCAAGACATGAGTTCAGGATTTACATGAGGTACCTGCTGTCTTCCTGATTGGTTTGTAGAGTCTGAGGCTTTACACTATTGTCTTCTTGAGGATGTAAATGGATCATCTCTTTAGGTTTCCCATCTGTATTCTTGCTAATGGGCAGAAGAGGAAAAACAGGAAAATAGCTTAATTATATACATTTCAGTCTTGGAAGAAGTTCGTCAGTGGCCTTCACTTTGAAATTTAGGGCAGACTTTGCCTAAGTTTCTGAAATCTTTGTGAGATATGTAAAAGGAAAACATAACCAAATCCCACCTTTCAAGACTAAGTCAAAACTTGAAGGAGAAAAAGCTATGAAAACTCCCCTGTACATAGTGTCAGAAGAGTCTGAATTCTTACAGAGAAGTGTCCCTGCCTAAAGCAACACTTCCTTCCAAAGCAGCTCTGACTGGCAAATAACCTTGTACCGCTGGATTGTGACATTGAAGCCTCACAAGGTCAGGGGCCCTGTACAGTGGGTCTGACTCAAAGCTTCCTCTTCTGCTTTAGTGAAGGTAGAAGTTCTGTGTTCTGTCCAATTAATGTCCACAGTTTGGAGAGCAGCAGTCCTTGTCATGAAGCATAGGAAGACTGACAGTATTTCCAAGGATTTAATGCTTTGAGATATCAGTAATGATCACATTTGAAGAACCATAGCTCACATTTTCTTTCTTTCTTTCTCTCTCCCTTCCTTCCTTCCTTCCTTCCTTCCTTCCTTCCTTCCTTCCTTTCTTTCTTTCTTTTTTAAGATTTTATTTATTTATTTGACAGATGGAAATCACAAATAGGCAGAGAGGCAGGCAGAGAGGGGGAGAAAGCAGGCTCCCCACTGAGCAGAGAGCTGGATGGCAGGGATCCATCCCAGGACCCTGGGATCATGACCTAAGCTGAAGGCAGAGGCTTTAACCCACTGAGCCACCCAGGTGCCCCAATAGCTCACATTTTCTGACCTTCATCCTAAGCGAGGCACTGTGTTAAGTGAGCTTGGAAATACTGTCCCTATTTCACAGACCAGGAAAATGAAGTTCAGAGAAGGGAAGTGTCTCCCTGGGGGTTTCATAGCCAATAGGTGGGAGTGAACACAGCGCTCACTGCTCAAAAGTCTTAGGATCTCACGTGGTGTGCTGCTCTCCCTCTTCAAGGGCTAATGAGACATGATGCAATCCTGGTACCTTTAGGTTTTGAGTATGTGTTGGTATTAAGGATTTCAGGGTGGAAGCACAAAGAGTTAAGTCACTTGGCCACTTGCCAGCACTTCATTACTAGGTTACTCTTTATCCTTTCTTAGAAATTACAAGGAGGGCATCCCTTGAGACAAAGAGCAAGAGTGAATCAGGAGCCAAAGTTTTCAGAGGGCAAGGAAGGGCAACTGGAGATCCTTGCGTGAGGAAGAGCAGAGGGTTGGACTGACTGGTATTCAGGGAGGGGCTTCCAAGGAACAATGGCTAAGTGGTTCTCTGAGGAATGGTTCTAAGTGGTTTTGAGTGATGAGTGGGACATAGATGTGGGATGGCTAGCCACCTGACTGATGGGAGTCAATGGGAACATGGAGTAATGCACGGATGCTTTATAGTGAGTGGTCTTAATAGTTTTGTACTCCAAGCCTCAGACTAATGAAGATTTTAATGACTTATCTGAGTATATACAAGAAGGCTCATTTGTATAGGAATAGGAATAGATCAGAGGCAGAAACAAGAGGCAGGGATAAATGGGCTGTGAATGGAGGAGTCGAACATTTTTCCTGAGTGACCAATGCATGACTTCTGCTAATTAATCTTTGTCACAAATTATTGTATAAATATACAGTGAAATATACAGTAAGCAGATGACACATTTTTCGCTAGTGAAAGGCCAGTAATGTTAAATTACAGAACTTGCTAGTTTGTGTGAAGGGACAGGAACATTTTCACCAAACCTTACTAGGGACAGAGTCCTTTACAGAAATACTGTCATTTTCTTATAAGCTAATAACAGACTAGCATAAAAAGGGAGAGATTTCCTACTGTTTTCTAGAAGGATACTGGCCTAATGTACCAGAGTAGCTTTAAAAAATTCAGTAAAATTGATAGGGGGACAATATTGAAAGAAAAAAGGAAATATTCCCCCTTTGTACTATATGCAGCTCTGGGTGATACAGAATGAGATTCAGAAGTCGTGACAGTTGCAGTTGTTACCGGGAAGCCGAATGGGCTCAGGATTCTGAGTTCCATCATCAAGACCAAAGCCCTAACCCTGAGCAGCTTCCCGCTGGTATGATTTTAAGCAAGTCACTGAAATTCTCTGCTTTGGGAGTCTTCTCTGCTTTGGGATAACGATGTTATTTGGCTTATCTACATCGCAGAGTTCCTTTGGAGACCAAAGACAATACATTTTAAAGTATTTTGTAAGCAAATATATTAGCTGTTGTTATTTTTTTTTTAAGATTTCATTTATTTATTTTTGTAAGGTAGGGGCAGACAGTGAGCAGCAGGGAAGGGCAGAAGGAGAAACAGACTCCCTGTGCTGACCAGAGATCCTGACGTGGGACTTGATCCTTGAACCCTGGGATCGTGACCTAAGCCAAAGGCAGACGCTTAACTGAATGAGCCACCTAGGTACCCCCACTATTGTTATTCTTATTATTAATCCTAACTATTGTAGAAGTGGAAGTCAGAAATCACTAAATAAAAATGATTTTGAGTCTGATATGATAGGTGGTCTCTGCTCACAAGAAGCTCATTTTCTGCCGGTGGCACTGTTAAGGAGTATAATAGAGACCAAGGACACAAGAGATTAAAAAAATAATAATAATTTAATAGACTGGGCAGTGCGGTGTGAGGGCAGAGGGAGGAAATGCATGGAGTAATTAGACATCCTGAAACTCGGAAAGCTAAAGATCAAGGAGGCATAGGAAATCATCAGTGATGTGATGTTAGTCTCGAACAGGCTTGCTCGGGGCGCCTGGGTGGCTCAGTGGGTTAAAGCCTCTGCCTTCGGCTCAGGTCAGGATCCCAGGGTTCTGGGATCGAGCCCCGCATCGGGCTCTCTGCTCAGCAGGGAGCCTGCTTCCTCCTTTCTCTCTGCCTGCCTCTCAGCCTACTTGTAATCTCTGCCTGTAAAATAAGTAAATAAAATCTTAAAAAAAAAAAAAAGAATAGAACAGGCTTGCTCCCCAAATTCAGCATTAGTATATTCAAACAAAGAGCAACCTTGAAACCTAGGGTAAGTATAGGACAATTAGAAATGTACTACCTGGTAAACAGTTGGAGCAGAATCCTGTGATGGAGGAGAGGGCTAGTTACAGCCATCAGGTCCTTCAGTCTTGGATCACACCGCCACCGTGGGAAGACGCCACTAATTACAACACCGCTTTCGGCTGGACCCTAACCACCACCTCGGGCAGGTGACTTGGATTTATAGCTGCACTTTTCCCTGCTAACACCACTTCTGGCTACTTCACTCCTCACTTGCTGGTTGTACAAGGCATACAAAAAGTAATTTAAAAAAATAAGCAGTTTGAAGATTTATAAGAAATTAAAATTAGACAAACATAGAAAGGCTATATTATATATACACCCATAGACATGACCTCACTTTAAAGCCCTCCCAAATGGGACCCACCTAATCGTATTAAATTTGGCGTCTCCCCCACACCCATGTTCCCGAGCTCCCTTACTCTGCTCTATTTTCTCCTAGTCTTTATCCCCTTTATTATAATTAATTAATTACGTGTCTCGTTTGTGCTCTGTCTCCCGTCACTGGAATGAGAACTCCCTAAAGGAGTCCATCTTCACTAATGGACATTCACACCAGCCTCAGAGCTGTCCCTGGGACAGAGCAGTTGCTCAAGTGTTTACAGAATGAAATGAGTGTGCTAAACATCCCCTCAGAGGGCTACCACAAAATGAAACTGGGCAGTTTCTGAGCTGTCTCCTGTCAGAGGCCGAGTTGTGCCTGCACACCCTTCCCCCCCCTCCCCGACCCCAGGCCTGGTTTGATCCTGTAGCTCCCACAGAACAGGCCGTTCCTTCTACACTATTCTGTCCGTCTTGGGGCACTGACGTAAACTGCTCTGCTGGCAGGGCAAGAGCCAAGGTCCCCTCCACTTCTATTCTGTGCCTCATATGACTTCCCTCTCATTTCTGTGAGAGGGCTTCCCTGCCCTTCCTGTGAGGAAAGCTTGAGATCCAGATAAGAAGCCACAGCTCCGCTCCATAGTCTATCAGCTTCGCCATACATGGACATAGAACAATGATTAATCACGCAACTGCTTCCAAGGGAAGGACCTTGGAGATTCTGATTATTTAAACTCAGCACTTCCTCCTGTTAGTTATATATAATTTCTAACATGAAAACAAAACATTTTCTTATAGTAATCCACTCATTATCCCAAGAAGTGAAACACGGGCCCAAAAAATAAAGGCTTAGAGAAGTTTTGAAATGTTTATGGATCACTATACGATAGGTTCGATAGTGGGTTACTTTACTGGTTGGGGGTTTGCTCCCTGAGCTTTCGGGTCAGGGAAGACCATAATCATCTTCCCCGCCCCATCCCTGGTTGCTGCTGCTCACAGAAGGCTCGTGCGAGGCCATCACACGTCACACTCGGAAAGAACATGGCAACGACAGGAGGCGGATTTTAAGACACGGAGCGTATGAAGAAATTGTGCGATCGGAGGGTGTTTTGATGAGACAGGATAATCATTTCTAAAGAAATGATTTTTATGAAATGGATATCGAGTCCTTTTTATGCCTGTAGATAATAATGTGAGGAAATAATCTTAAGTTACATGAGGGAAACAACAGCTAGATTCGGGAATTCGAGCCCTCAGTCGATGAACTAGGAACAGGCCCTAGGAAAGCGGAATGGAGTCGTTGGGAGAAGGGAGGAGGGGCGAGACTGCCGTAAATGTCTCTAAGAGAAAGAGAATCGTTTGCCCTGGCTGGTTTTACCTGGACAGTGGTCTGGAAATAGAAAATTAGAAGCCCCAACTACTTTCATTCAGCCTCAATTTTTTTAAAAGCCTAATTTTTAAAAAAAGTGACTCACAAACGATAGCACTAAAAAAACGTTAAGGGGAAGACCTTTTTGGCACAAAGACTTTTGCTTATATAAAGTATCAGGGTTACTTTCACTTTTTTTTTTTTTTTTTTTAAATAATGAAGAAGAGCAACGTGTTTTTATCTGTCAAACCACAACATACAGAGAATGTTACTTAGGAAGGCTAAAGATTGAACTTAAATGTAAATCTCTACCAATTACTTTATCATGAAATGGAGTTCCTGACTAGATTGTAGGACCCTCGGCTGTGATATTCTGCTTTTAAAACGCGTACCCTGGGGCGCCTGGGTGGCCCAGTGGGTTAAGCCTCTGCCTTCAGCTCAGGTCATGATCTCAGGGTCCTGGGATTGAGGCCCACATCAGGCTCTCTGCTCAGAGGGGATCCTGCTTCCCCTCCTCTCTCTGCCTGCCTCTGCCTACTTGTGCTCTCTGTCTGTGTCAAATAAATAAATAAAATCTTAAACAAAACCAAAAACATGTACCGTGGCATCCTGTGTGAAGTAGCAACTTTAGTTTCTGTCAGGCTTGTTTTGGGGGACTGTGTGTGTCTATGTTTAGAATGTTTACTGAAGCAAACTGCTTGAAGGTGTGAGCTATGTCTCATGGGTATAGAATTCGCTTATCACCGTTGAACATTGATCTTACTGACTTTGACCTCACAGATGTTCTAAATACATCAGCGAATACAAAAGCTGAATGCCTTCTCTTCCTGGTCACAAATGTTTATTCAGATCTAATCCTTGGAAGGTTTTAGCAAGTTTCAAAATTAGGTGGGTTTATAAAATATTTACTTTTTAATGCCCTGTAAAAAGCCTCAGTTCTCAGTGGGTTAAGCCTCCTGCCTTTGGCTCAGGTCATGATCTCAGGGTCCTGGGATGGAGCACCGCATCAGGCTCTCTGGTCAGCGGGGAGCCTGCTTCCTCCTCTCTGCCTGCCTCTCTGCCTACTTGTGATCTTTCTCTCTGTCAAATAAATTTAAAAAATAAAATAAAATCTTAAAAAAAAAAAAAAGCCTCAGTTCTTTGACACTGGCAGCCTGTGCTGTGTGGGCCTGCAGGACACACTGTGTAACTTCTAGAGCCTGGATGAGGTCTGTGTATGGAGCTCGGAGCCGGGAATGTTTCAGCAAGACTGAGATACCAAGTGTCTCATCAACACTTTTGGAAAAATTCCTCCTGCCTAATTTTCCTTTTGGTAAAACTTTAATCCTCCATAAAATCCTAGACTTTTTTTTTTTAGGTGTTCTTAATATCATATATATTTAAGAACTTTTAGGTGTTCTTAATATCATATGTATTTCTTTTAGTGTCCATAATGTACATCAAGGGCCTTCTTTATAATTATGAATTATTACATCTGGTTATGTAGTAGTGGTTTTTGGTTTTTGTTTTTGTTTTTTGTTTTTTTTTTTTGAGGTTTACTTTCACTTCTCTTTGGCTCTCAAGAGGAGGCAGGTATAGTCGTAGACATTTTCTAGGACAATATGGCTATGCTTATCCTTTTTTGCGCTTTACAGTTATCCAACAAGAGCCAATGACAGATGAAAGAAAGAAGATCACGCCAAAGAAAATACCTAGGCAGTAAAACAGGGTCATTGAATGCACAGAAAATATAACCCATACGTTTTAAACTCTAAACATCTAGTCCCACTCAAGGTTGCCAGTGAGTTCTTTAAATGAAAGTATAAATTCTACTTAAAAAAAAAAAAAGATTTTATTTATTTGACAGATTACAGGAAGGCAGAGAGAGAGGAGGAAGCAGATAAATTCTACTTTTAAGAAACACCTCCCACGCTCTCTCACTGTCTCTCTCTCTCAAATAAATAAATAAAATCTTTTAATTAAAAAAAAAAAAAAAAAGGGACGCCTGGGTGGCGCAGTTGGTTGGACGACTGCCTTCGGCTCAGGGCGTGATCCTGGAGTCCCGGGATCGAGTCCCACATCAGGCTCCCAGCTCCATGGGGAGTCTGCTTCGTTCTCTGACCTTCTCCTCGCTCATGCTCTCTCTCACTGTCTCTCTCTCTCAAATAAATAAATAAAATCTTTAAAAAAAAAAAAAAAAAAAGAAACACCTCCCACGGGCTTACCTTTAGGAGTTTCCCTCTGCCCACGGTTTAATCTAGCGCATTAGTCTTATTGCCGCAGGGTGGCTGATAAGGGGTGAGCAGGGCAGTCGGTAACCTTTAGTCCACAGCAGCCTTTCAACCCCTCGGTCACAACAGCCCTGGAGCTCCTGGCCCCGGCGCTCAAGGGCCCTGTGCTCCCGCCTTGTGTAAGGCCCAGGGAGGAGCTGTCCTCCGCCACAGAGTCTGCCACCAAACCACTCCTCTTAAATGGGCTAAGGAAGTCGGTCTTTGTGGCTTCCACTTTGTGGGAGTGGGCGTGATACCATCCTGAGGAAACCTCCTGGCTTATAAACCAAAGAGGAAGTAGGGCTCTCCAGCTACCAACACGAAGGATGATTATTCGGTTGTAACAGTTTAAAGGCAGTATAGAACCTTCCGTCAAGGACACTCACTCTGTATGCCTGTGAGGATACCAGTCTTGCCACACTGTGGCCTGAATTTTGACTTACTTTCCTTCTAACCGAAATTGTAATGTAGGAGACACAGGTCTCTCCTTTTAGGTTTCAGTCGTGTAAGAGCATACTTACTGTTCACAGTGCTAGAGCTCCTCATCCAGCCCTTCCCAAAACTTACCGACTATGAGAGCACTTGTGCCTGGGGGAAGACAAAAGCAGGACAGCGTCAGTGTGGCCCACAGCATGACCAACAGGAGATCAGTCGCTGATGATTCATCCTGATTTTTTCAGCATACGGTCTGATGTTGTTCTAGTATGAAAAGCCATTTATTTCCCTCATACAACCTCATTTTATCTTGTGCACTCAGCAAAGTATGTGTTTTCTTCTTTTAACTTAATATTTTTTCATAAAATTACAGAGAATTTGTAAAACAGAACACAATATCACCCACACTCCTCCTACCCTGAAATGTTCTGGTGCCATCCATTCTAGTACATTTTCCCAGGCATCTAAGTTTTTACAAAGTTATGCAATAAAAATCTAAATCATGACAGGGAAATATAAACTTATTCTAGTGGCTGTATCTTGGTAGTCCAAAATTGCTCTTATATATTTAAGTTGTTCCAGTTTTACTGGTAATGAAGCCCTTGCTAAAAATGCATGAAATATTTTTCATATCAAAATATTCCATTAGGGCGCCTGGGTGGCTCAGTGGGTTAAGCCTCTGCCTTCAGCTCATGTCATGATCCCAGGGTCCTGGGATTCAGCCCCACATCAGGCTCTCTACTCAGCCGGGAGCCTGCTTCCTCCTCTCTCTCTGCCTGCCTCTGTGCCTACTTGTGATCTCTGTCTGTCAAATAAATAAACTTTAAAAAAAAGTATTCCATTAGAGTGGATTCCTAGGAAGGCTAATTGGCATGAATATTTGTATTATTCTTTATTGTTTTTCATAGGCTTTTTGCCAGTTGCTGCAGTACTTTCAACATATGAAGATATCTGTTTCATCACCTCCTTGCTTTTTATTGGGTGTTCACATAAGAAGCTATCTGTTGTTTTAATATAATGGGGATTAAAGGTATCTTGTTCTTTGATTTTGCAATTCTTTAGTTTTCATGAGGTGAAAATTTCCAGATCTAAGGGCCAGGGTGAATATATGCTTATATTCTGTCTCCCTATCCTGCATTCTAAGATAGTTTCTGCATTTCCCTGTTCCTTTTTTATTTTGTTTTTATTTTTAAAGATTTTATTTATTTATTTGACAGACAGAGATCACAAGTAGGCAGAGAGACAGGAAGGGAAGCAGGCTCCCTGCTGAGCAGGGAGCCTAATGTGGGGCTGGATCCCAGGACCCTGGGATCATGACCTGAGCTGAAGGCAGAGGCTTTAACCCACTGAACCACCCGGCCACCCCTCCCTGCTTCTTTTTTAGTGCTGTGTTCTGTTGAAAGCTGCTAAAAAAATTTAACTTACCTTAGTAAGATCATGGAGACTTTTTGTAAATTAGGAGATCCAGATAGTGAGGGCAGGTAGTAGAACCAACTATAAGCCAACTTGAGCTGGAACTTTTGAGAAAATCTGGGTGGAAGAGAGAAGCTAGGTTCTAGGAAAGCAGTTGCATTAACAGATGGATCCTTGGGGGGACTGAAATGGGTGAAGTGGATTTTAGTGACATTTTTATGAGTGTTACATGATAAAATACTTCCTTGAGCCTCACTGAGATATTCCAGTAAAGTCTTAGTTTTTATATTATTTCTGGAGTTAAATTTATTTAGCTCTCAGGCAATACTGTTATGGTACTCTTGAGACAGCGCAGTTAAATATAGGTCATATAGGTCAATATAGGTTAGTGGCATGTTCTAGCCCTAAAGGGGAGCCTGAGATCACCCCTTACAGTGAGGAAGATGATATCAATCAGGTGTCTGGTATAATTGGGCCATTGAAATAGGAGAATTTTTTTAAAGATTTATTTATTTGATAGACAGATCACAAGTAGGCAGAGAGGCAGGCAGAAAGAGAGGAGGGAGCAGCCTCCCTGCTGAGCAGAGAGCCCCATGCAGGGCTCCATCCCAGGACCCTGAGATCATGACCTGAGTCAAAGGCAGAGGCTTAACCCACTGAGCCTCCCAGGTGCCCCGAGAAGTGGTAGATTTGAGAAATCCAGGAAATTCTTCATTCTGTGATGCTAGCATCCAAAGAATTCTTTTCTTACTTGGCTTGTTGTTTTCTCTCAAACTGCCCTCTCGGAATTCTTCCAAGTCCCTGGTCTACTTCCCTAGCTTCCTTTTTAGGAAGGCCTAGGACTAGTATCTTGAGCAATCCTAAGCCTTAGGGAAAATACTCTTTTATCTCTGTTTTCCACTGTTTTATCTTTGCTTGCCTCTTCTCACACAAAATGTTTAAGGTTTCAAGGACCAGGATTACAGAGGAGAAAGAGACAAAGAACGAAAAGTGCAAGGGGCTGTCCTTTCAGTCTGGGTCTGTTTTTTTTTTTTTTTTTTTTTAAAGATTTTATTTATTTATTTGACAGACAGAGATCACAAGTAGACGGAGAGGCAGGCAGAGAGAGAGAGAGAGATAGAGGGAAGCAGGCTCCCTGCTGAGCAGAAAGCCTGATGCGGGACTCGATCCCAGGACCCTGAGATCATGACCCCAGCCGAAGGCAGCAGCTTAACCCACTGAGCCATCCAGGTGCCCCCAGTCTGGGTCTGTTTTAAGTCCAGAGGGATGAAAGAGTTCACAGGTGGTCCTACCCAATAGATGAGTCTATGCTAAGGTGTGGGTTCCAGGAATCTTCTGCTTAACAGTTACTTGGCCTGTTTGAATTCTTTGTATCTTCCTGAATCAGAAGAACTGCTTCTTGTCCGGTGTTTGGACTTTGGCCTAAGAGCTAACGCTGGGATTCATCCTAACGCTGGGATTCATCCTAACACTGGGATTTTCTCTTTTGTGGTACCCAGAGGACGGTCCCATCCGCGTCCGCACTGCGCCTGCTCCAGACGCCCCGGAACATTCCGCTGCTGTGGCACTGCGGCTGGAATCGGACTCGCCACCTGCACGGTTAAGTGCGGGACCCCCGGGAGCACCGACGGACCCATCTCTTACACAGGCTGACCGATTTCTCCTGGTGTTCAGAGTCTGTTTTTGTCTAGCACCATTTGAAATCGGTTATGATGTAGGGGGAAAAGCAGCGGCCCCAAAGCCTCGTGCCGGCTCTGGGGAGCCACCGCCTGCGGGTTCCGGGAGGACGGACGGGCAGAGAGCGCGCAAGGACCACCGCGCGCCGTTTCCCCTAACTTCTTTAACTGCATTTATGATCCCTTGCTGCAGAGGTAAGAGAGAACCGAATGTATTTTGAGAAGTGGCTGTGCTGGATCTGCTGTCCGGGTTTCATGGTGCTGGAAGGTGGTAGGTGCCGCCCGTGCGGTCCGTGGTTGCTGTTGAATTCTCCTTCTGTGACGGGTCTGCTGGTGCTCCTGCCTGAATAAATATTTCCCTCTAGTCGAGTCATCACGTCTCTGTTTTTCATTGGTCATTCCCTCTCCATACTTCCGTGATAAGTGGGGTCCGTGTAGGTTTCGCCGCTTCCTAAGCATTTGAGAAGGCAGCCCGTTAGGACAAGGATGGAATTCTGTGAGCCAAGAAACACAAACGAGAGAAAAGATCCCAGAACAGAGATGTTCCAGCCTGGGCCGAGGGATGCTGCTCACGGAAGGGGAAACCGAGGCTGGTTCCCAACGGGCCCGAGCCCTGGCACCTCGGTGGCCCGTGATCCTTTGAGAAATTTTGCCGAACTGAACACCCTTGTCCCACGGCTGGTAAAGGAGAGCACTGAGGACTCCCCTTACTTACAAAAGACGCGGGAGGTCTACTTCTGGTGTGCAGTCTCCGTGAACCCTTGAAGAGAGGGTGAACCTGTTCTGGGAAGGTATTCAAAAGATTAGGCAGATTTGAGTTCATGGGGGGTGAGACCTGGAGAATCTGCAGGTCAAAGGGCTGTGGCCTGTTGAGCAAGTGTTTTGCAAAGAAGTCTGAAGACATCTTGAATCTGTTTTTCAAGACCATGCAGATCTAGTTATACTCTTCTGGGATCGGACCTACATTTTTGTTCTAGTTTCCCCAGGTGACTCTCAGGTGCAGCCACTGTAGACAACCCCCTCTCTGTGGTCTTGCTTTTCTACTCAAACAGTGCTGTGAGGACCCCTAGCGCAGGTGTGTGTTTCCGGTAACAAATGCAGCAACTTGGGGTTGGTCTTCGTCTCCTTGGGCCGCTCTGAGAAAATACTGTAGCCCAAGCAGTTTCTAAACAACAGATACTTCTCTTTGGGATGCGGGAAGGCCAAGATCAAGGGGCTGGCAGATTCAGTGCTGGCTGGGAGCAGTTAGCTGGTTCAAAGACCCTGCCTTCTCAGGGCAGAGGGGCTGACGGAACTTTCTTGGGCCTCTTTACAAGGGCACTGAGCTCATTCATGAAGCCTCTGCCCCCATGACCCCACCTCCCAAAGCTCCACCTCCTAGGACTGTCACCTTGGGGGTTAGGATTTGAACCTGGGGATTCTGGCGGGACCCAAACATTCACACGGTAACTCTTAAAATAACACAGGTCATTGTTTTCAGCTCAGACATCCATAGTGCGACATCATCCCACTAGGCTGAACTCAGGCATTGGCGGGGCCAGGCTCCCATGAGAGGTCCTAGCAGAATCTGCTTCCTTACCTTTCTGGCTTCTAGAGCTGCGCCTGTGGCTTGTGGTCCTGGCTCTGCAGGCCCCCAGGTCCCCAGCAGAGCCTTCAGCCTCTGGGACACGCGGCCGCCTCCTGCCATACTCAGCTTCCTCACTGTCCTCCCTTCCAGGGAACTGAGCCATTCATTACACTCAGGGCCCCAGCCAAGATCCCAGGTGCAAAGACCCTATGGCACAGAAAGGAGGGCCATTTCCAGGGGTCAGGTATTAGGACTCCGAAATCTCTGCAGGCCATTAGCCTACCGCAAGCAGTAGGAGGTAGAACAACTCCTGGGAATGCTGAACCTTGGGCCCCAGCTGGGACCTGCTACATCAGAATATGCCTTTTTTTTTTTTTTTTAAGTGTTTTATTTATTTATTTGTCAGAGGGATTGAGAGCACAAGCAGGCAGAGTGGCAGGCAGAGGCAGAGAGAGAAGCAGGCTCCCCGCTGAGCAAGGAGCCCGATGTGGGGCTCAATCCCAGGACCCTGGAATCATGACCTGAGCCAAAGGCAGCAGTTTAACCGACTGAGCCACCCAGGTGCCCCCAGAATATGCTTTGTAACAAGACTTACCTGCAAACTGCAATTGGAGAAGCGGGGTCCCATGGGGTCTCATCCAAGAAATTCTACAGTAAGGAATTGAGCCCCATGTCAAATACAGAATGAAGGGGTGTTTTCCCAGGAGCATTTTCCGCTGGTGTTGGGTAATCTGATGACCAGCATTTTCCCAGCCAGCGTAACTAAGTGCTCATCTGAATGACGGTCTCCGGATTCTCTCTGAAGCCGCCAGCCTTACGCACCGGCATGCCAGAGCCCTTGCTTGGTTCCCATTGTTCAGCTCAAGCCTTGCTGCCACTGCCACAGAAAACTATTCCAGTTTTCAAACGCTGTATAAGGGAGAGAGTGAGCCAGGAATTTGGGGGGGCGGTGGTAACTTTCTGGTTGGGACCTATACTTGTGGTGATTCCTTTATCTTTGGGTATATAAGTGAGAGGGAGGGAAAGGACCACCTCCCCCAGTATTCTGCTTCCCCATTTTCAAGCAAGATGGGGCAGAGATTAGCCCTTTTAAAATATTTATTTCACAGAAGGAAAGCAGAAAAGACCTAGTTAATGCTGGATCCAAAGCAAAATTTAAAACGTCTTTTGGGAATCATAGCAAGGACGGGAACCTCTGAATAATGACCTGGTTGGAAGGATTTGGGGACTGTCATATGCCTGGAGCGTCCACAGGAGGGCAGCAGAGCTACGCCGTAGAAAGAAGGACCGCTTCAGTTCAGTTCAACTTTTCAGGATGAAATTTGAAATGATGAAAGCAAAATTAAGTAGAGAAAAAATGATGTGCCCAGGTAGTTGACTTTTCATCATTTCTGGGAGTCGGTAGACTATGTTAAATACTGCTCTTGAATAGAAATATGCAAATGTGAAAATCTATAAGAGAGTTCATTCTTGCTTAAAATGTTAGCTGTGGGTCATTACTAAGTTTTCAAATAACAAAGCTACCTATTTTCTTTAAAGCTAAAATATTCTGGAACAATTCAAATTCAGATTCCTGCCCATCCTTTCTCTCTCCAGCTTTCTTACAGAAGACTTTCTGGTTGTTACCTTAAAAGCTCCTCTGTACATTTTATGCCAATTTAAAAAAATATTCTATAGTCTCAAGTGAAAGCCAATTACAATTTAATAAATTGTTTTATTTACTGATAGACAACCTAATTTTCATGCAGTGTTATCAGAAAGATTACCTCTGTTTTTTCAAACTACAATTAACCTTGTTTCCTTAGGCAACATCTTATGTCTCAGACTATATTCTGATGTAATAGGCTATATTTGAAAAGCAGCATCTTGTGGGGTACCTGGGTAACTTGGTCAGTTAGGTGTCTGACGGTTGATTTCACCTCAGGTCATGATCTCAGGGTCATGGGATCCAGCCCAGCATGGGACTCTGTGCTCAGCCAGGAGTCTGCTTAAGATTCATATTCCCTCTCCCTCTGTCCTTCCCCCCCAACCAAAATCAACCTTTAAAAAAATAAAAAACAGCATTTTGTATATATAAGCTTTACCTCTGTCTTTATGAATTTATATATAGAAATGGGTTATGGAGCTTGAGAATCACGAATGCAGAGGTTCTATGTCTTAACTGCATATTAGAATCACTTGGGAGGCTTAAAAAATTCCCTATGCCCAGACTTCATCCCAGGCGAATTACATAAGAAAACCCAGGGGGCTGGGACCCCAGCATCAGTAAAGCTTCTGAGGCCATTCCCTGTGCAACATGGTGCAGAGCACTGAGGCCTAATCTCAGGCATTTAACATTCTGAGTTTATTTAAATTTGCAAAAGGACCAGGAAGTTTTCTGCATAAACAAAAGCAAAGCCCATTATTAGTTACACAAATCAAATTTTATACTTTCATTGCTGGGACTTGGGCTTTTCTGTACTTGACCACACCCATGCACTCCAGTGATGAGGAAGGCGCGTCTCCTTCCCAGAGGCAGGGATACAGAGGTGGTGTGTAGTGAAGCTGGGCAATCACAAAGGCTGATTTGGGAGATCACAGAGGCTGAGAGCTGGGCGAATCAGGAAAAGCTTCAGTGGGTGGGCAGTGGGAGCTGAGCCTTGGAAGATGCCCAGGACCCGGCGGGACCATGAGGGCTCCAGGCAGCCATGAACCACGAACTCAGCAGAGCACTTGGGGCACACGGTCTGCTTGGCAGACGCAGCTTATTTGAAGAAGTACATGGAGCTGCAGGAGGAGAAATCTTAGGAAGAAAAGCTGGGACTTAATCATAGGAAGCCTTCAGGGAGCACACGAAGCAACTTGGACTTGATGCTGTAGGTCACGTACTGTGGCTGAACACCTCCGGGCAGGAGTGGGTTGCTAAGGGAAGCTGGGCCCCAGGGGCAAGCACGTGTCCTCTGAGATCAAGCACGCTGGAAATAACACATCATCACAAGTGAAAAGTCTCCAATCTACACTTTATTTTTTGCAACATTTGAAGATCCAGTTTTCAAAACAATGAGCAATAAAGATCCGACACATGGGACGTCTCATTTCACTGCAAATACATTCTTACAGTTTCAGCAAACTTGCAAATTTACATACACGTTTTTATGTCATTACAGAAACTTTCTGTTTTCCCCTTATGTTAGGTGATTGACAAGTTGCCTGACAAAGAACATAATTTATATTTACACATATATAACAATTTCCATATAAATCTACTAAAATGAAAATTAAATTTGAAGCAGAAACTACTGTACAAGTCTATTTATTTTTGAAAGCATAACAATCTTTGGTTGAAAAGATTCAGTTCGGCCTGTTACAAATAAAGGGCCCAGCCATCCCTTGCTTTGAGCCAGTGCTACCCCCCTGAAGAGTAGGCGGCAATGGGGAGGGTACCACTGGGGAGGGTATGGCTTCCCCTCCGCACTGATTTCAGAATTCCTGTTTGTTTCTGCTCCAGCTGGCGGATCCCAGAGGGAAGGAACACGGACAGTGCACCACAGACACGCCTTCATCTGCAGACAGGACTTACGCTGCTCCGCGCTGTTTTCCCAACCTTATCCTTCTCTGGGCAACGCTGCTTTGCCGAACTGGCCCTACTAACCGTCCAAGTGAAAGATGAAACTCATACAAGTGTCATGTGAGTTTGAGTGGCCGTCCCTCCTCTGCCCCTTCGGGCTTCTCTGAAGGAGACCCTGCCTGGGGTGAGGATGCAGGGGCCACAGTCTGTCCCAACCAAGCATCCGCTGCCACCTCAGCTGCTGGCCCTTTCTGTCCCTCTGCACGACCAACGGCAGGCAGTCTCCTCCTCTGAAACGCGCGCCTTAATCTTTGCTCTGCTTTTAGCACAGAAGGTGAGATGCGCCTGAACACTCAGATTCTGAGAGAACCTGAGCTTCTCCGATGGCCATGTTCCTGCAAACCTCACCCCTTTAACACAGCCTTGTCTAAAGTAAGACCTCTCTGCATTTAAGTACCAGGAGAAGAGGGCCCCCTGCCAGAATTGAGAGTGGAATCCTCTTAGAGAAAACTGCAAGGCCACAGTGTTCCCTCTGGCACGGGCTGGCGTTCTTGCGAGCTCCCTGACGTCGTACAGGAGTTTGCAACAGATCTGATGCCTCATGCATGTCTAGACAGCTTGCCGATGCTTTAAAAAGTGAAGCACAGATCTGTACACTTTATAGCTTCCTTAAATCACCAGGAAATTAAAAAAAAAAAAAAAACACATATAGAGCAGAGGACCACAGGGGAAGAAAGGGAAGAGTGAATGGGAAGAAACAAGAGAGGGAGACAAACCATGAAAGACTCTCGACTCTGGGAACCAAACTGAGGGTTCCAGAGGGGAGGGGGTTTGGGGGATGGTGTAATTGAGTGATGGGCATTAAGGAGGGCACATGAGGTGACAAGCACTGGGTTTTACATACAACTAATGAAATGAACACTGCATCAAAAACTAATCATGTGCTATATGTTGGCTAATTGAATAAAAACCTTATTTAGAACATTTTCCACTAATATTCTTAGTTAAGGAAGTCAGACTTGTTCAAATTCCCAATACGCAGTGTTCCTGTTTTTAATGTTTAAGGGCTGAAGTACCATACACATATTAGTAAAGGCATTTAACACTAAACAATATATAAAACACATCTTAGAGTTCCTGGAAGAATGAATCTTCAGACTTGGCATTAATCTTTGAACAAAAAGGATTTCAAAATCACTTTCTTTACAAATGAAATGTAATTCATTTTGAACTATAGTTCTCTAATTATGGAGATTTATTTTTAAAATGATTTCCCCACCTAAATACTACCAGGGTTACCTTGTTGAGTTGTCCTATAAATTCAAGTGTTCTTTAAGGGAAAATAGGCCTGATGTCCATACTGAAGTTCATCCCCCATTCAAAGCATCATCAAAGGATGTTGACTACATTCAGCCTTATGGCTTAGTGGCTACATTCACGAGAGTGCAATAACTACAGAATAATTTTGAAGGAACTTGAGATTTTAACAGGATCAAAAGATAAACTGAGGCACTGGTTTGTGGAAACAATTTAGTGCATCTGCTCTGCCTCAGTGGTTGATTTACTCAGCTAAGTGGTATATTCACCTCCAACCTCTTGTTTCCTACAAGGCAATTTACCCAGAAAACATCAGTGAAGTAAAGAAATTAAATCCAGAAGCCCACTGAGAGAATGGACGATTCAAAACATGTATTTCTAGTAGCAAAATTTCAACTAGTCTCAGTATAGAAACTGTCGTATCCTTGTGTCTCATTTCTGAGTCTCTCCAAAGCAAGAAAGAGAGCAGTATGATACAAAGCACTTAGTAAAGATTTCTTCATTTCAATTAAAATGAGAGCTAACTGGGAAGACTGGGGAGAAACACAGGTAGGACCTAAAAACAAAATCTTAAATCTGGCTCTGAGAAGAAACTTTTGGTAACAATTCCACCAGCCTTCGAGCCCAATAATGCCCCATTTAGCCCTCACCGCCAAGGAAATCATGTGTTTCCTTTTGTTTGTGCGGTGGTGGGATCCTTTTCACATAGAATTTTAACTAGAGTCTGAGAGAGAAAGATAAAAAGGACTCAGCTAAATTTTAAGGTAACACTTATTTGATAGGACGATGAAGCAGTTTAAAGATGGTAAAATCTAACCTTGGATTATTGATCACAGATGTCTTATATGACCTTCAGCATCCATTATATGACCTTCAGATGTTTGCAGACACCTTGAAGCTCACAACAGACTGAAATCTACTTTCCTGGTTGGCCTTAGCCTCAAAGGAATTCTGAGAGACCAAGAAAGTGCACAGGACCGGGGAGGCGCGTCCTGCCACTTCCGGTTGGTACGATGGGTCTTCCCCTGTGCTCGTCTGACCCCAGACAGCACTCTGCTTTTGCCAAGAAACTGCCTTTCCTATTGGCCTCTGTAGAGTCTGCTCCCAGACTCCTGACTGTAAGGTGGGGTAGCACCTCACATAAGTGGTGGCATATGTGTCTGTCTCTTCCTGGCCGTGGAGACACACATTCTGGCACAGAGGACGGCTTCCAGTTCCTTTCATTAGGACAGAGGGCAGTGAGGCTCAAAAGGTCTAAGGCAATGCAATTCAAATTTTTTCAAAATCTAAACTTTTTTGTTGGTCTCTTTCATATGCTAAAAATATCTGGTAAAGGAAAACAAATATATGCATTTACAGAGCTAATATTTATGAATTGAAGTCAAATGCATTTATAAAATTAAATAAAATGTATTTTGGCTTCTGAAAAAGGACATTTTTCTTCCCTGTACTTGAATTCATTTTAAATTTCTGTGCAATCTGTTTACCCCCGAAACCGTTTAGCCTGATGCAAATCGTGTAAACTCTCTGTGAGGACAAAGGGTCCTTGCCTCTCACACATTAGATTCAGAGGGAACACGCAGAGCACATATGAGATCCATGGAACACTGTCTGAGAAGTCAGTTTTATGACAAGCAGACATCTTCAGATAGATCTTGACTTCCGCATCGAGCATTTTCTCCCTGAGGCACATCTGCTTCCCGCCCAGGGAAGACCTCCGTAAAACTTATTACCTGACACCCCATTTTCCTGGGATGGATCTAAAGTTTGCTCTCTCGACTAACCACAAAATCCTTTCTTATCTATTAGCTGTTTAAAATGGTCTGAAGAGTTTGTTGAGAGCTCAAGAATTTGAGAGCCACGTAGAAAAAGGTTCAAGTTGATGTGATCCTTCCGTTTTTTGCCCCTTGTCACCCCTCTCCCCACAGCCCGATCTGGCCACTCGATGGAGGACTTCCCAGACCTCTATAACCTTCACTGAAGCACTGACGGCTTAAAGATTACAGTGACTGGCTCAGTCATTATTGTAAAAATCGGTCTGAGTTAAACCAAATAATAAATACCCTTAACAGAAAAAAAAATGGGAAAACTGCTTCATCACCGGTAAAAAAATACATAAAGTATGTAAATGATTCTAAGGGACTTCAGCAAACTCTGGCTTCTCCAGGGATGATGTCACCAGAGTAGAGAAAATCATACATTTATGAAACGAAAATCACCACCCACATGTGAACACATTAATGCCAGGCAAATGCATCTGTTTTCCAGAGCCACACAGTCATGAGAAGCCAGACAGGACTCAAGCAGTAGCAAAGCACTGGACAAGGGGAGCGGACTCCTGGATGAGAAAGTCTGGCGGCAAGTGAGTTCTACAAGGAAACTGAAGGAAAAGGGCCCATTTCACATGCCCTGGGGATCCCATTCTATTCTAGCTGAGACTAAGAACAGATGACCACAGCAGAACCCGTCTGTGTGGGGTCATGGACCTGAAACGTGAGGACTTCCATGATGTTTGTGCTTTGGGATGGAGGCTGCAGAAGGGTGACCTGTTCCCAAGTCATCACAAGTGCAAGTTTCCACCAAAATCCATTTTGTACCAAGTTCCAGCAGCCATCTGGGACGGTCTGTGCCTAGTGCCCTGCTTCCAGAGTTACCCCTAGAAACAGAGCAGTGCCTGCTTACACTTTATAGTCTCGTAAGCAAGTTTCTCAGGCGACAACGCTCAGTTTCAGGGAGAAAGGTGATGGGCATTAGGCACTACAAAGAATATAATACAAATCTTTACTTTTCTAAACAACAGCAATGTAAATATAAATATTAGCCCACACTCTCTTTCAAAGAATCTCTCTCTCATAGGAATCTTTAAAAAGTCCAATTATCTTAAATAGGAGAAAAACTTTGCTGAGCTTGACGGTGTTTTCTTCAGGTTTTAGGAATGTTAGTGTCTCCATCAAGTCACCCCCTCTGGTGACTCAGACTGCAGCCCAGGCCAGCGGCAACATCGCTGGGCACTCATGATAGACAGGGTATCTGTCTCTGCACCAGACCTATGACTCAGAGTCTGCATTTTAACAAGACCCCAGGTGATTAATGTGCACATGAATGTTAGAGAAGCATTGTTCTAGATTGTAAAGGAGAAAGGTATAATATCAACCCACATGAGAGGGACTTGAGCTTTGAAACATCATAGAACCTAAAGAGTTTGGTAAAATAGTTCAATGTCCTGACATGAAATAATTTAGAGAATCTAAAATTGATAAAGCTGTTCTAGAATACTGATTTTCTAATGCAGTATGTTCCTGTCATGAAAAGGGTAACATCCTAAAATATTTTTCATAAATTAGCTCATTAGGCATTTATGAATTTTCCTTCCCACACTCTTTTTTAAAAAACTCTTTTCCCTCCAAATTATGCTACCATATATAGGATTAATTACATTGCACCAGTTAAAGATATATTTTCTGAAAATATTTAAAAATTTTATTATTGCAATATTCTGTTTACAAAGAAAATTTGGATGATAAGCAGTCAAGTATGGCCTTTTTAAAAAATTGAAAGATAATTGACATAGACCACTGTTTTAGCTTTAGATGAACACATAATAATTTGAGAAATATATATATTGCAAAATAATCACAATAAGTTTAGTTATCATTCACCACAACACAGTTACAAATATATCGTGGGTGTGTGACAGACACTTTAAAGATATACTCCCTTAGCATCTTTCAAATATGTCATATGGTATTAACTATAGTCACCATTCTGTCGATTATGTCCTCAGCGATGTAGTACGTCCTACAAACTGCAAATCTTTTGACCACCTTCACTCAGCTCAACTAAGACCCCTTCTCCCCATCCTCTCCCACTCTGCTCCATCTCTGGCACCCACCAAAATTTTCTCTGTATCTGAGTTCATTTTTTTAAGGTTCCACGTATAAGTGATATCATAAAGTATTTGTCCTTCTCTGCTTTATTTCACCTAGCATAATGCTCAAAGGTCCATCTGTGCTGTCACAAATGGCAGGATTTCCTTTTTTATGGCTGAATAACATATCATCAGATGCTGGAATCTATATAATGGGCTATACAATTACATATAATATTCCATTATACACTTAAATGTACCACATTCTATAATATATATATGTATATAGTATATACACAGACACTATATTTTCATTTTATGATGTATATATATGTACAATATTTTCTTTATCCATTTATTCACTGACGAATATTTCGGTTGTTTTCACATCTTATTGTAAATAATGCTGCAATGAACACTGGTGTGCAAGTGTATTTTCAAAACAGTGATATCATCTCCTTTAGATAAATACCCACAAATGGAATTGATGGGCAAGTTATTTCTATTTTTACTTTTTTCAGGAACCTCCATACTATTTTCCATATGGTACACTAATTTACATTCCCACCAATAGTGTACAAGGGCTCACCTTTCTACTGTCATATCTTTTTCAAGTAGCCATTCTAACAGTTGTGAGATAATCTCTCTTGGTGGTTTTGATTTGCATTTCCCTGATGTTTAGTGATTTTGAACATCTTTTCATACACATGTTGGCAATTTCTATGTCTTCTTTAGAAGAATGTGTATTCACTTTGTCCATTTTTTTTAAAAAAAATGTGAGGTGTAATTTACATATAACACATCAGTTTCGGGTATACAACATACTTAAATAAGATTTGTACATTTGCAAAATTATCACCACGAATAAATCTAGTTAGCATCCATCACCATACAGGTATAATTCTTTTCTTATTATGAAAACTTTTAAGGTCTACTCTTAGCAACCTTCAAATATGCAATACAGTATTATTAACTATATTACCATGCTGTGCTTTACATTCTGTGACTTATTTGTAACTGGAAGTTTGTACCTTTTTGACCTCCTTCGCCCATTTCACTCACCCCTGCCACCCTCCTTGGCAACCAGTAATCTGCTCCCTATATCTAAGAGTTGTGTTTTTGTCTTTTCAAGAGACCACATATAAGTGAGATCATATGCTATTTGTGTTCTCTGTCTTACTACATTTAGCCAAATGCCCTCAACGTCCATCCATGTTGTAGCAAATAACAAGATTTCCTCCTTTTTTAATGGCTGAATAATATCCCATTGTATATGTACCACTGGTTCATTATCCACTCATCTATTGATGAACATGTAAATCACTAATTCCATTTCACTATGATCTTTTCCCCAGGCTTTATCTTGTTCTTTCATTTGGAACATGTTCCTTTGTTTCTTATGTTTCTTGACCTTGTTGGTTTCTAGGTGTTCGAGAAACAGCTCTCCCAGTCCTAAAGCAGCACCCCGGTGTAGGGATATAACTTACTGTTCAACCCAGCCCTAGCTCTTGGTTGTCTCTCAAACCTTTGTGATTGTCCAAGCTGCCGACTTTATTCTCAGTGGCTCTCAGGAGTTGAGGGTGTTGTCAAGACTTGTCAGTGTCCAGGAGAGGAAGACCCCAGTCAGCACCTAGGCTGGTTGGAAGCCAGCCCCTTGGGTGGCAGCTTAGAAAGCATGCAAATATACCTCCTTCAGGGGAATGCTGGGCACTGGACACTTCGGGGTGCTCCCTCTGTACGGGGCCCTATGGCGATAGTTAAGAGCCATTGCTTTATTTGTTACTGTCCCGCTGACCACCAGGGCCGGTTATCAAGGGATATGTCCTATGGGTAGCAGCCACAAAAGCTGCGGCGTCAGCCATGTACACAAGCTCCTTTCCCAGAGACATGTACAACCTGGGACTGGGCAGAAGGGGAGTTTGAAGAAGGTGCCTGTCAGTCTGCCAGTCTCTGGAGAGGACTGTCTTGGGCTCACCCACATGTGTCTCATTAGAAGCCTGTTCCTTAGGCCACAGCTATGCAGATAAGCTAAAAGGCCTGTCACAGAAAGACTGGGATGACTTCAGTCGCCACCTCTGTGCTGTGTCCTGGACTGGGCAGCCGGTTAACAACGGTCAGTTTGTTACAGTCCTGTGTGACCTGCAGATATAAGCCCCACGGGCCACCTGATAGCTGCGTGAGCTTCTTTCCTGGAGCTGCTGGCAATACGGAGTCCAGCAGAGGGACAGAGGAAGACAGCGAGGTGTCTGGAGAGGACCGCAGTCAGCCGTTTTTTAGTGAGAAGCCTGTCCCTCAGGCCTCAGAGATGTGGCTACGCTAAGAGGCCTCCTTCCAGAAAGACTGGTGGCACATTTCAGTTGGCTGCCTCTGTGCTGTGTCCTGGGGTGTGGCCCGTTAACAGGTCCTTCTCTGTTATGGCTGCGGGACCTGCAATGTCAGCCTCCCTGGTCACCACTGCCAGGCAATCAGGCGGTGTTCCCTGGGTGGCAGCTATAAACGCCAAAGCCCCGGATGTGTGCACAAGCTCCCTTCTGAAAGATACCAGCAGCTGAGAGCAGGCAGAGGGACAGCAGGAAGATGGCACCCTGCAGCCTCCACCGGCTTTGAAGAGTATTTCAGCTGGGTTAGGTGAGGGTGACATTAGATACCTGCCCTTCAGCCTAAAGCTTTTAAGAGAAGCAAACAGATCTCTTTCACAGAAAGACCAGGCGTTTCAGTCAGCTACCTCTCCACCGGACCCTGGCGGGTCATCCACACGGGCACTTCAGGAACTGTTTCTTGGTTCGCTATAACCTTATAGACATAAGCCCCATTGGCTTTCAAAGCTAGATGTGTTTGCAGACCCATCTGTCAGGTGTAGGTCTTAAAAGATGGGGTGCCAGATGTGGGGTTCAAACATTTTTCTTCCCATGAAGCTCAGAATTGAGTTCCCGCCTGACTGTTACCACGTTTGGGGAGGATTTTATGGTGAGATACTATCTCAGTCATCTCCTACCCATTTTGATGTACAATTTTGTGTTTTTTAAAAGTAGGCTCCATGCCTCATGGGGCCTGAATTCACAAACCCAAGATCAAGAGTCAGATGCCCCACTGACTGAGCCAGTCAGGTGCCCCTTGATGTGGGTTTTTTGTCCAACAAATGTGTAGGAGTTCATCAAGTTAGTTTTCAGATTTCTTCCAGAGGGAATTGTTCTGTACGTAGCTGTAGATTCTATGTGTTTGAGAAGAGGTGAGTTCAGGATCCTCTTATGATGCCATCTTAAACCAGAGGCTCAGGTTACAAGACCCATTAACTGGCAACTACAGAGAGTTTAAGTAATACTTGCTAAGGACCCAGTAAGTATTTTGACACAGAGAATTTAAGCAAAAAAGGAAAGTAAGAAGCAGAAGTCTATTTTGTTTTGCTTTCTTGAGAAGTTATTTCTACACAAAACCTTTGGACTCGTAAAATTATTCCACTATTTCCTTCTCATGCTATTGTGTATATGTACTAAAAAATATACTACTGATTGAGAAATCCAATATGCATATCACGTGTTCTAAAAATATAAGATTGAAGATTCAAACAAAGGCACTATGGTTTAAAAATAATAACCAATAATATAAAAAAGTTTGAGTCCTTTACATGTAAAGAATATACTTTTTTTTTAAGATTTTATTTATTTATTTGACAGACAGAGAGATCACAAGCAGGCAGAGAGGCAGGCAGAGAGAGGAAGGGAAGCAGGCTCCCTGCTGAGCAGAGAGCCCGTTGTGGGGCTCCATCCCAGGACCCTGGGATCACGACTGAGCCAAAGGCAGAGGATTTAGCCCACTGAGCCATCCAGGTGCCCCTAAAGAATATGGTTTTTTTATATAGCTTAAACCAGACAATTAATAAAAAGGCAAATTATATCATAAAACCATGAATACCAAGAGCCTTAAAATTATTAGTGTTTTTTTTTAAGATTTTATTTATTTAATTTGTCAGAGAGAGAGAGTATAGAACACAAGCAGGGTCATCAGCAGGCAGAGGGAGAAGGAGAAGCAGAGTCATTGCTGAGCAGAGAGTCTGAGATCATGACCTGAGCTGAAGGCAAACAATGACTGAGGCACCCAGGCATCCCTAGAATGATTAGGTTTGATGTTAGAGGTATTTCCCAAGCTACATGGAAAGGAAATTACTAAAAATCACTAAAAAATCAGAAATTTCAAAGCACCTAATCTTGGTCTACGCTCCAGGATTTGTTCTAAGTCTCTTACTAAATTGAAAGACATTTCATTAAAATTTTAAGTTTGATATTTAAAAGCCCTATTCTCGATAGGAGATATGTACTTATACACTTTTTTTTTCCTATTATAAGCCTCCCCCTTTTTTTTTTCAGTTTTATAAATTAAAAACAAAGATAAAGTTAATGAGGTGCTTTGTAAATCTTACCCCTCAGTAATGTTAAGTTTAATCCCATCAGTTTTACTGAAACCCTGCAAATTAAGAGAACATAAGAGGGAAATCAAATAGTGCTGTTTTTCCTTCCCTAGTTCAACAAGTATAAATAAAAGCTCTACATAAAAACAAATAAAATTGGGTATTTGAATGAGAACCTACATAGCTTCTTACAATTACCTAAGTTACCCAGACATATGGAAACTTTCATCATAAAAATTTCAAGGAATACAACTGTCCAAGCCTCCACCATGGGTGGTTCTAAATTTAATCTTGACCACTAGTCCAGTGTAGGACGCAGGGTAAACCTAGGTCCATGATTTGCTACACAACTTAAATCTCAAATCCCACTGAAACGTTTCTTGTTAGGGAACAGCTGCAGCCACTTTGCAGGGAGCCCTCTGACTGCTGGAACCTAAACAGCAGCCCGAGGCGGTTTCAGTAAACACAAGCAAACGGGATGGGGCGCTCTTGCAGGCACAGTTTCTGGAAAAGCGGTATGTGGGACAAACAGAAGAGCTGCACGAAAGGATGTCAAGAGTGAGCAGGACCATGAGTTAGAAGAACATGCTTTTATTTACCCATTCTTTCCCCTTTGAAAACATCTATACAGGCAGGTGCAAAGTACAGCAAGGCCAACAACTGCAAGAGACCAGGAGACAAAGGACATAAAACTTGGAAAGCTGGGTGTCACGATTCAAGATTTAGCAGCAGAAATAAGTAAGTGCCGGTTGTACTGCAGTCGGTAGAAAATGCTACTTTACTTCAGCACCTATCTGTTCATGTTCCCTCTGGACTCTCTTACTATCTAAGGCCCATTCCCTGGAGTCACCGGACTAACCCACAGGAAGCCAGAGAAGAATGCCTGCTTCGTTTAGAACATTACCCGAAGCATCTCTGGGACGCAAACTCGTGCCCAATCATCCTGAAAACACGTGTAACGTTCAGGGTTTGTGACTAAGCGGACACGTACAGTATAGAAGACTACACATTCGCCAGCAAAACGCAGTGTGTCATACCAAGATCAGGCTGTTCTAGACTGGTGGACTTCATTTCAAGCTATAGAAACTGAAAAGTCATTTAAAAAATAATGCACTTCTTTGCAGTTGTATTTTGATTAAGTGGCATCAACGTTCGGGCTACTTACGAAGAGTAAGAACAATCACAGCAATGATGCCTGCATCTGAGAAAAAAAAGAAAACTGTTTGAAGACGGAGCACACAAGGGTCCCAGATGGTAGATGCATTTAATTTGGATCAGATCATCTAACGCCATGTTGGAGAAGTCGCTCCTCAGTCTAGTTTCAGGGTGAGCACTAGCGTGTCCGGCTCATTCGGATCAGAGAATCCTTCTAATCAGATTCCAGGGTTAGAATCCGTCTTGCAAAACTCTTCACTGGAACCTGACTTTTCATGGCTTTGTGCTGTCGGAGCTGTACCAGGTTACTTCGAAAAGCTCACCAGGACTATCAGAATTCCCTAGATTAGAGGAAATGACCTACGGGTCTCCATATACAGTACCACTTAGGTTTAGCATGTTAAGTGGACTACTAAAATTTAAACTAGAAATGTCCAGTTTTGTGAAACTTGGTTCCTTCCTTAACTACCAATGATTGAAACACAATAGATATGTCCACGCAGAACTCCAAGGCCTCATAATGCAGAGTAATTAGTAGCCAAAATAATACCTAATTCCTCAAAGTCTTCAAGTGTTAGTCGGTCACTGGGCTCGGGATAGCCTAGGGGAAAAAATGGAAATAAGTTAAAAAAGAAAGATAGCCAAAAGCTTAAAGGTCCATAAATTTACTGGTTTTATTTTTTGCTTTTGTATGAAACACTTTTCATTTCATTTTCCTTAATGGTTATCAATAAAAGTGCTGTCATCAATTATAAATTTATATTTGATGTCATCAACAATATTCTTCCTGTCCACTGATATTTCCTGTGACAATATTCTGTAGTTTAGGAAGCAAACTTATCATTACCACATCCTCAAAATTATCCTGAATTCAACATGATTCTACTTAAAATTAAAAAAAAAAAATAGAGGAGGACTTTGAAACAATTTAGAAGCTGATCTGGAATAGAAAGTCTCTTCAACATAACAAAAGCCACTTATGAAAAACCCATGGCTGACATCAAATTTAATGGTGAGGGACTAAAGTTTTTCCCTTAAGACCTGGAACAGGGGGTGCCTGTTCTGGGTGGCTCAGTTGGTTAAGCAACTGTTTTCGGCTCAGGTCATGATCCTGGAGTCCCAGGATCAAGTCCTGGGATCGAGTCCCGCATCTGGCTCCCTGCTCAGCAAGGAGTCTGTCTCTCCCTCTGACCCTCTCCCCTTCTCATGCTTTCTCTCACTCACTCTCTCTCTCTCAAATAAATAAATAAATAATCTTAAAAGGAAAAAAGATCTGGAACAGGACAGGGTGTCTGTGTTTGCCACTTCTATTCAACATATTTATTGCAAGTTCATATCAGAACTAGTTGAAAAAGAAATAAAAAACATCTAAATTAGGAAGAAATAAAATGATTTCTATTCATAGGTGACATGATCTTTTACATAGAAAACTCTAAAGATTAAACACACATAGACACAGACCTGGTGGAACGAATAAATGAATTCATTAAAGTTGCAGGATACAAAATCAACATGCAAAAATCAATTGCATTTCTACGCACTAACAATAAGCAACCTAAAAAGGAAATTAAGAAAACAATTCCATTTATAACTGAATCAAAAAAAGTAAAAGACTTTGGAATAAACATGACAAAGGAGGTAAAGGACTTGTTACACTGAAAATTATAAGCTAAAGCAGAAAGGAATTTAAAAAGACATAAATAAAGGAAAAGCAATCCCTGTGTTTGTGGATTGGGGGACCTACTAAAGTTAAGATGTAAACATGGTAAGAAACAATCTATAAATGAAATGCAACCCCTATCAAAATTCTAATGATGCTCTTTGCAGGAAAAGAAAAATCCATCTGAAAATTCATATATAATCTCAAGGGACTAGGAATAGTCAAGGCAATCATGAAAAGAGAAAGAAAAGATGAAAGGACTCATATTTCCTGATTTCAAAACTTACTATAAAGCTACAATAACCAAAACAGAATGGTGCTGGCATAAAGACAGACCTACAGACAAATGGAACAGAAGCCACAAAATAAACCTTTGGATATGTTGTTAAGTAATTCTCCACAAGGGTGCTGACAAACTTCAGTAGGGAAAGAGCAATCCTTTCCGCAAATGGTTTTGAAAACTGGATAACTACATACACAAAAGGATGACTTTTAACACTTGCCATTCACCAAATACAAAAATTAACTCAAAATGGATCAAAGACCCTAAAAATTTAAAACTATAAAACCCTCAGAAGAAACTAAGACTACAAGCTTCATGATGTTGCACCTGGCAATGATTTATTGAATGTGACACCAAACGCACAGGCAACAAAAGAAAAAAACAGATAACTTAGACTACATCAAACATAAAAAAATCTGTACATCAAAGGACAATAACAATAGAGTGAAAAAGCAACCAACAGAATGGGAGAAAATATCTGAAACTCATATAATAAGGGATTAATATCCAAAATATAAAAGGAACTCCTAAAATTCAAAAACAAAACAAAACAAAACACAATCCATCAAAAATGGACAAAGGACTTGAATAGACTTTTCTCCAAAAAAGATACAGAATGCCAATATGCACAGGAAAAGATGTGCAACACATTACTAATCGTTAGGGAAATGCAGATAAACACCATGATGAGATTCTACCTCATATATTACCTAACACACAGTATGATCATTATTTTCAAAAAGCAGAAAATAGTTGGTGGGAATGCAAGCTGGTGCAGCCGCTCTGGGAAACAGTATAGAGGCTCCTCAGAAAGTTGAAAATAGAGCTACCCTATGACCCAGGAGTCGCACTACTGGGTATTTTCCGTAAAGATACAAATGTAGTGATCTGAAGAGGCTCGTGCACCTGAATGTTAATAGAAGCAATGTCTACAATAGTCAAACTATGGAAAGAGCCTAGATGTCCATCAACAGATGAATGGATAAAGAAGACGTGGTATAAATATAGAAAATGGAATACTATGCAGCCATCAAAATAAATGAAATCTTACCATTTGCAATGACATGGATGGAACTAGAGGGTATTATCCTGAGCGAAATAAGTCTATCAGAGAAAGACAACTGTCATATGATCTCCCTGATATGAGGAATTTGAGAGGCAACATGGGGGGTTTGGAGGGTAGGGAAGGAAAAAACGAAACAAGATGGGATTGGGAGGGAGACAAACCATAAGGGACTCTTAGTCTCACAAAACAAATTGAGGGTTGTCAGGGGGAGGGGGTTAAGGAGAGGGTGGTTGGGTTATGGACATTGGGGAGGGAATGTGCTATGGTGAGTGCTGTGAAGTGTGTAAGGCTGATGATTCATAGACCTGTACCCCTGGGGCTAATAATACATTATATGCTAATATAAATAAATAAATGAAATGGGAAAAAAAAAGCAGAAAATAATACGTGTTGGCAGAGGTGAAGAAACTGGAACTCTTGTGCATTGCTGGTGGGAATGTAAAATGTGTATCCACTGGGTAAGACAGTACAATTTTTCCTCAAAAAAGTAAAACACAGAATCATCATATAACCAGCAATTCTATTCCTAGGTATACAGCACCCCAAAACTGCTAACAGGGACTCAAAATTGAAAATTTTCTCTTTTCAAGTCTACCATTGAAAACAGGATTCATACATTTGGAAGCCAAATGTTTGGAAGCCAAATTAGCCGAAATGCACTAATGACTTAAATGCACTAATGCATTCAGATGCACTAATGACTTAAATGCAAAGACTGCAATCAGAACTCAGGGTTGAAATGTTTTGGAAGTTGTAGCATGAGGAAGACATAAAGTTTTTATAAGAAAGACACAACATACATAGCCACTAGAGAAAAGATCATTACATCCATTAATCCATCTACCTTCTGATGTAAAATTTCTATATATGTAAAAGACCACTAACAGAACAGTTAAATAAATAAATACGTATACATTTCAAAGTCATCACTGAAAAGAAGAACAGTGAATCTAAATATAATCCCAATATAAAACATTAAGTAGAAAAATTGTAAGTTTCAGAAAAATATATACAATATGATATCAATTTTGTTGGAGATAAAAGAAAAAATACTCAACTGTATGTATAATTACACATCTAAGGAATGCTGATGCACCTAAACTAATGAAGAGACTTGAGTAAGCAGAGCCCTAAACTATTAACCGTGATTGATTCAGGTAATAGACTAGAGAGAAAGAAGTATAATTCTTTACATGTCTATTTTCATAGTGTTTGAAAATTTACAAAAACATATTCATATACCACTCATGCAACAAAAAGTTATAAAAAGCAATCTAGGGGCACCTGAGTGGCTCAGTCAGTTAATCGCCTGCCTTTTGCTGAGGTCATGATTGGCGGGGGGGGGGGGGGTTTCTGATGGAGCTCCAGGTCAGGCTTTCTGCTAAGCTCCCTGCTTCTCCCTCTCCCTCTGCTCCTCCCCTCTCCTTATGCACTCTCTTTCCTTCTCCCTCAAATAAATAGATAAAATCTTTTATAAAAGCAATCTATAATTAGTAGCATGCAATAAACAATCTTAAAAGAAACTGACCAGTGAAAAGGCCAAAAAACCCCTGACAGAATGTTCACTTCATATGAAAAAGGCTTTAACTTAAAATGAGCTCTCACAAATCAACAAGAGACATATTTTAGAAACTTAATTTTTAAAAAATGAGCAAAAGTTATGGATAAATCAATGTAGAACTAAAAAAGTTCAGCTTCATTGATAGATTCTAGAAATGCAAATTAGAACAAGACATAACTTTGTACTCATCACCTTATCAAGTTGTTAACAGCAAAAGCAATAGAAAGAATTAGTGTACCTGGGTACTTTGAAACTGGAGGTTTGGTAGGATAAGTAGGTTTGAAACCTGGAAAAATAAATTTGATTCAATTCATCAGCCTTATCATTATAAAATTATGGATTTAATATTAATTTCTTATTTTTTATTTAAAAAGATCCATTACTTCTCAAAATGAAAAAAACACCTGCTTTCCAAACTTTGGAATTCTACTTCTGGGAATTTAACTTAATACATATTTGCACAAGTACATAAGCATGCATGTATATAAGAATGTCCACCAAAACCTTGTGTTTTATATGGAAATCCTAGAAGTTAACTGATAGTAAATTATAAAAATAATGTGCTCAGGGTAAACACACATATCTTTAAAAAAATACCATCCAGGTAGTATCATACTACATAAGAAGTTGTATCTTTTTATCTGCCTAGTATTTCTTGGGCCTTTTAAAAAATATTTGCACATTTAGATCTGCCTTAACACCATTATATGTTGCTGATGCTTTTGATATAGTCTTTTTCTAACCAATGATAAAAAATGATTAACAATCCCACAGGGAGTTTTGATTTTATTTTTTTAAAAGATCCCTATAGTTTCTCTTCACAAGTGTTTTCTCACAATTCTTTCAAAAACTAAACTCTAGGGGCACCTGAGTGGCTCAGTCAGTTAAGTGTCTGCCTTTGGCTCAGATCATGATCTCAGGGTCCTGGGATCTTACCCACATCAGGCTCTTTGCTTTGAGGGGACCCTGCTTTTCCTTCTTTCTCTGACCCTTCCCCCACTTGTGATTTCTCTCTTTCTCTCAAATACATAGATAAAATCTTCAAAAAAAAAAAAAAAACCAACCTAAACTCTATTGGTGTTTTATAAACTCTTTCTGAAATGCTTATACTTCAACTCCTTCAAAAGAATGTATCAACAAACACTGCACCACAGTGTATATGTCCACCAGGCCCATGTGAGTAAACATGAATGGGTCAAGGAGTATAAATTTCATATGCAATCTTAACTTATCAGTCCACCAAAAAAGTATTTCCTTCCCTCCAAACCTCACAGTACTCAACTAAAGTACACAAGGAGGCTATCAGGTACTAGGTTTATAGGAATTATAAAAAGAAGTATTCTCATTACCATGTTAATATGCATAATTCTCCCAAATCTTTAAAATAGTATGGCCATAGAAAACATACAAACAAATTAAAAGTCAGTATTCATGATCTGTTTGAGTTCAACACCTCCATGAAATCGTAAAGTCCACAGAAATGAGGTGACTTGAATAAGCAGAGCCAAACTAGGACCCTGATGAGGTTAGCCCAGGATAATGCTCTTCCTACTATTCTGTTGTCTCGTGTTTTCTGAGACAGAGAGAGGCCAGAGAGAGCAGCCCTCAAATCAGGAAGATATTTCCTTCCATTAGAGCAAAATCTGCTTTCAAGTCTTACGTAGAGTAGCTGACAAGTAGTCCCTGCAACCAATCCTCCATTTCATTTTAATGAAGAACGATTTTTCCTGCCTTTTGGTTGCTTTGAAATTTAGGTTCAATTGCCAAATAAAAATGCCTAATAAAAACAAAAACAATAATTGTATGAAGTGGCAAGGGCTGGGGATGAGGGAAGACATTCAGGCCTTTTTCTGGAGATAGCAGAAATTTCCCAGTTTAAACTGTGCTACATAGAAAAAAAACCAAAATCAAAACACTAAACTGCTTGCAGTCCAGCAACTGAGACATAGTCCTGGATCAGGAAAACACTCTAAAGGAGCCAACAGATCACCTTTAAAAGGAATAAAACAGCAAAGTTAATGACATGTTAAAAAATAGAAGCCCTAGAGGTACCTGGGTGGCTCAGTGGGTTAAAGCCTCTGCCCTCAGCTCAGGTCATGATCCCAGACTCCTGGGATCGAGCCCCACATCAGGCTCTCTGCTCAGCTGGGATCCTGCTTCCATCTCTCTCTCTCTCTCTCTCTCTCTCTGCCTGCTTCTCCGCCTACTTGTCATCTCTGTCTGTCAAATAACTAACTAAATAAATCTTAAAAATAAAATAGAAGCCATAGACCTTCCTCTTCACTAGTTTTAATCTGAGTGATGCTATAAGTCATATGAGCTAAACTTAGAAGCTTCCTATATGCCAGGCACTGTGTTAAGTGCTAAATGTATCCCATTTACACGTTATGTAACTTGCCCAAGTTTACATACATTTTTGTATCTGCAAACTATGCCAGATAGTTTTAGAGTAACTATATATAACAACCAAAATGGCTATAAACATGTCCTTCATCCTTTCATTACTAACAATGATGAATGAGTGTAAATCAAACAACAGTAAAGGATTTTTTGTTAATATATGCAGGAAAGGACTAATCTGAACGACTCAAAACTGGAGGTTTTACATTGGGAGAAACTGATACTGAAAAACCAAATAACGTAGAATCAACTACTTGGGCATTACCATTTTCATTTATATGAATTATACCTTTCATTCTTGACTTATTCATGTAAAAATTCTCATGCTTCAATTGATTTTAAAAGTGGTCGCTATACATTCTTAAAAATACTACCCAAGAGAAACTTATATACCCGTGTGATGTACATGATGTGTTAAGACCTTCTGAAAACATACAAAATCACAACACAGAAATCATCTCATGCCTCCATCATGGGAATAAACACAAGATAGAGTTAAAAACTAAAATTTCTTCTTTTCAATGATTCAATATCATTGATATTGAATGATGCCAAAGAAATAATAAAAGCTAACACAAAAAGATGGAAAAAGACATTTGTACCTCTGATACATTTTGGCATCTCAGGCTCCCAAGTACTATTCCCACCACAGAACACTGGGTTGCTGCCATTCAGATAGAAGCCTGGGAGGCATTCAAATAGAACTGTAGCTTGGTAGGAATATTTGTTTTTGATTCCTGATACCATTCTTCCATGTTCAACTACTGGATATTCACATTTGACCACTGAAAAATGGAGAAATTAATGGAAAGCTGCTTGAACACAGGAGCAGAAAAAATAGCACAAGGTAATAATTTCCAGCAGGAAGAAACATGCAAGGTATGAAAGCCCAGGTGTTAATTAAAAGAAAAAATAAACCACCAAATAAACCTGTATGCATATATATATTTTAGCTCTTGGGAAACAGATTTAGAGAAATCCAGTAACTTTTTTCCACCCCCAAAAGACTAGCATTACAGTTTATTGGCTTTCCTACACTTTTTTCCATTACTGATAAGGTTTGAGAAAGGCCTGCCCACCACATACAAATCTGGGGTAAGTTCAAGAGCAACTTTTAATGTTCTTTGCCGTAGGGGTTTTTTTCAAGGTCATGTTGACACTGATCTCAGTAGCCTGGTTTTCTAGAAAGGTAGGAAACACCTTCTGAGAAGGCAATACTTGAGCTCAAAGTTAAAAGTTGAAAACCAGGCAGCCATGCAAAGAGAGGCAAAAAGGAATTTCTCAGGTAGCAATAACATACACAAATGGAATGTTCAAGAAATGGAAAGGCCAATGGAGTTAGGGCAGCATTTTCCAAACATCTTGGCTGGCAATCCAGAGATCAAACAACACATTTCTTGCTGTAAACCAGTATATGAGCACACAGGCCTGAAATACAAGTTAGCCTCATACCGGAAGACTCTGCTAGTTCCCATTCTACTCTCCCTCTTAAGTAGTACACACGGGGGCACCTGTGTGGCTCAGTGGGTTAAAGCCTCTGCCTTCAGCTCAGGTCATGATCCCAGGACCCTGGGATCGAGCCCCGCATCAGGCTCTCTGTTCTGCAGGGAGTCTGCTTCCTCCTCTCTCTGCCTGCCTCTCTGCCTACTTGTGATTTCTATCTGTCAAATAAATAAAAAATAGTAAAAAAAAAAAAAAAAAAAAAAAAAGAAGTACACACGGGTCATGACCTCACAGATTGATTTCAGAATCGACTCATGGGCTTGGGAGAATTTGGAAACAAAACCACAGGGCTGAGCAGTGAATATGACAGAACATGTTATGATATTAAATGCGAGCAGTAGATAAGGGCCAGAGAGTGGACAGCCTTTTCAACCAGAGGACTGCTCTTCCTCTGTTCTCAGGGATTCTGACTTTCCAGCAGCTGTCCTTTCCCTTTAGCCCGAGGAAATTCCAGTAGCAATTCCTATAGTGCAGGTCGGCTTGTGATTCTCCTGGCTTGGGTTTAGCTCCAACGGTGTCATTTCCTCACCTTCTGATTTGAAAGGTTTCCCCTTGACGGAGAATTCTAGATGAAGTGCTGTGGGGTTTTTCCAGCAGCCTAGCAGACACTGTCTTCCAGTCTCCAGCATTCCTCAGGACAAGTCAGCTGTCGCTCTTACTCCAGGCGATGGTGGGGGGTGGGGAGGACAGTGTGACATATGTTTATTCTCCCCTCTCCCTGACTGCTTTTCCTTGTACACCTTTTGTTTTCAGTCACTTGACCCTGAAGGGTTCTTGGTAAATGAAAACAATGTATTTGTCCTGCTGAGGTCACTGACTTTCTTGGTTCTGTGAGGTTATTGTTTTGGGACACATGTGGTTAATATTTGGCCCATGTTTATTCAAATTGGTGTCTACCCTGTTCTTTCACCTCTTTTTGAAGCTCCAACAGCCTGTATGTTTGACTTCTTGCTACTCTTCCACAGGTCTGTAAGTCTCTCTCTCTTTCTAGTATTTCTTTTCAAATCATATTCTCCTGACTTCAGGTTCACCGATTTTTGTGCTGTTGTGCTAGATGGTTGTTAGTGGCAATAATGGCTTTCTTTATGTCGGCTAGACACAATCTCCATATAGTAAAACTCATTTCTTTTAAGAATACAGCTGTATTAGGGCTGACAAATTCAAATAATCATGTAATTACCACAATAAAGACACAGACAAGTTCCATTACCCCCCAACACATCCTCATGCCACTCTGTAATCGACCCTACACCCCCCCCAACAATCACCTTCACCATTAGCCAAACACTGATCTGTTTTCTATCTCTGTACAGTTGCTTTTCCAGAATGTTGTAATGGGATCGCAGCCTCTGACTCTGGCTTATTTCACTCAGCATAATACATCTGAGAGTCATTTGTGCTGCTGCATGGATTGGAGCTCACTCCTTTTTATTGCTGAGTCGCATCCGCCATCTGGATGTACCACAGCTGCTAATCCATTTTACCAGTTGAAGGACAAGTGGGTTGTTCCCAATCTGGGGTGATTATAACTAAGGCAGCTGAACATTCTTATAAAGGTTCCTATATGCACATGTTTTCATTTTACTTGGATTGATGAACTATATGGTATGTTTAACTTTACAATAAATGAAAAAATGGATTCCAAGTGGTCATACCACTTTGTATTCCTACCAGCAATGTACGAAAGTTCCAATTGCTCTATACCATTGCTGGTATTTGTTATTAGTCCTCTGTTTTTAATTTCAGTCATTCTAATAGGTGTTTAGTGGTATCTATTTGTGGTTTTAAATTACATTTCTATAACTTCTAATTATATTGAGAAACTTTTCATGTACTTTTTTGCCACCCATATATCATGTTTACTGAAATGGGTCTACTCAAATATTTTTATTTTTTAAAAATTGCTTTGTTTTCTATCTATTGAGTTTTGAGAATTCTTTATGTATCATAGTTAGAAGTCCATTATTAGATATGTGCTTTGCAAATATTTTCTCCCAGTCTATGTTCATTTTTTCCCATTCTTTTAACACTTCTTTTGTAGACCAGAAGTTTTGAGTTTGGAACATCCAATTTTTTTTTTTTCTTTAGAAGATCACACTTTATAGATGGTATTTAAAAAATCTTTGACTAGGTCACAAATATTGTTTGTTTTCTTGCAAAAGTCTTACAGTTTTATGTTTTACATGTAAATCTGTGGTCCAATTTACCCCCTAAATCTTATTAATTTTTTAAAAGATTTTATTTATTAGGAAGCAAGTGAGCACAAGTAGGGGAGAGTGGCAGAGGGAAAGGGAGAAGCAGGCTCCCCGCTGAGCAGGGAAACCCATGTGGGACTCAGTCCCAGGATTCTGGGATCATGACCTGGGCTGAAGGCAGACACTTAACCGACTAAGCCATCCAAGTGCCCCAATTTATTAATTTTTAAGAATTTTTAAAATTTGAGTATAGTTTACTTCAGGTGTATAACATAGTGATTTACCATCTCTACATGTTACGCTAGACTCACAAGTGTAGCTACCACCTGTCACCATACAATATTATTGACTACATTTCCTATGCTATATTCTTATTTCCATGATTTATTAATTCTATAGTAGGAAGTCTGTATCTCTCCACTCCCCTTCACCGATTTTTTTTATCTCCCACCTTTCTTTTCTCTGGCAACCATCAGTTTGTTCTATTTATAGGTCTGCTTTCGTTTTTGTTTTTTTTTAGATTCCACGTATGAGTGAAATCATATGGTATTTTTCTGTCTCAGTCTAACTTATTCCACTTGGCATAGTACCCTCTAGGTCTATCTGGTTTTTTGCAAATAGCAAAAACCTCATCCTTTTTTATGGCTGTGTAATACTTGTGTGTGTGTATGTATGTCTGTGTGTGTGTGTGCATGTGTATCATAGCTTCTTTAGACATTCATCTATTCATGGCCATTTAAGTTGCTTCTGTATCTTAACTATTGTAAATAATGCTGCAATAAATAGGAGTGCATATCTTTTCAAATTAATGTTTTTGTTTTCTTTAGGTAAATGCCCAGTAGTGGAATTATTGAACCTCTATGATCCATTTTGAATAAACTTTGGCTTGTGTTGCTAACTTTGGTCAAGGTTTTTTTTTGTTTTTGTTTTGTTATTGTTGCTTTGTTTTGTTTTGTTTTTGCATATGGATGTCTAATTGTGCTATACCATTTATTAAAAACATTATTGTTTTTCCACTGAATTGTTTATATACCTATTGTTTATATACCTGGGCATGGCCCCATATGGGCAAAAAGAAGATGACTTATCAGGTTATGTATATCTCTGGGCGAGCCTTCGTTGGTATTTTGTGTCTTCCAAGGAATTTGTCAATTTCATATATAAGTTATCATATTTATAAGCATAAAAGTTGCTTTCATAATGTAAGTTATCATATTTATAAGCACAAAAGTTGCTTTCATAATATTCCCCTATTCTTCCCTATTATCCCTTAAATGTCTGTAGGATATTTAGTGTTGTCCTCTTTTTCATTCCTGATATTGGTAAAGTATATTCTTTTTTTTTTTTCTTTCAGTCTGGCTATAACTTTATCTATTTTACTGATTTTTCTCCAAGAACCAGGAGTTGGTTTCATTAATTTTCTCTTTTCAATTTCATTGATTTACTTCTACTGATATTATCTCTTCTGTCTCCTTGTTTTGAGTTTAGTCTGCTCTTCTTTTTTAGAATAGATTATTGGGGCACCTGGGTGGCTCAGTGGGTTAAGCCTCTGCCTTCGGCTGGAGTCATGATCCCAGGGTCCTGGGATCAAGCCAGGCTCTTTGTTCGGTAGGGAGCCTGCTTCCTCCTCTCTCGCTGCCTGCCTCTCTGCCTACTTGTGGTCTCTGTCTGTCAAGTGGATGAATAAAATCTTAAAAATAAATAAATAAATAAAAAGAAAAATAGATTATTGAGACTTCTGTTTTTCTAACATAACTATTTATTTAATAAATTTTCTTCTAAGCAATGTTTTTGATGTGTCAAATTTGCTATTTTGATATGCCATGTTTTCATTTTTATTCAATTCAAAATACTTTTTAAATTCTCTCGTGAATTCTTCTTTGACTCAGGGGTTGGTCAGAAGTGTCTTGCATAATTATCAAATATTTGAAGGTTTTCTAGGTTATCTGTTTTATTTCTACATTCGTTCCATTGTAATCAGTTAATATATTCTAAATAATTTCAATTATTTGAAATTTGTTAAAAATTATCATGCCCATTTTAGAGAATGTTCTATATGCACTTGAAAAGAGTAAATATTTGGGGGTGCCTGGGCTCAGGTCATGATCTTGGGGTCCTGAGATGGAGCCCCATATCAGGCTCCCTGCTCAGTGGGGAGCCTGCTTCTCCCTCTCCCCATCCCACCCATGATCTTTCTTTCTCTCTCTCCGTAATAAATAAATAAAATCTTTTAAAAAGAGGGAAAAGATAATAAATATTTTGCTGCTATTCAGTGCTTCCTTTCTTCTAAGAGTCAAATCCCTTCTAGTGCCTCTCTGTTTTTGATCACTCTCCATTGTTAATACTGCTTTTTTAAATATGTTTTGTTCAGAGCTTTTCAATCTTGGTGGTTAGAGGGCTCGTCTTTTACAATTTATTCTGTAGCCAGAACTCTCAGATATCTTGTAATCTAAAAAAATATTTTCTTATTTTTAACCCATTAGGTGTTGAATTTTGGGGTTCTTTCCAGAAAAAAATTCATAATTCATGCATATACATAGTAGATCACCATGTATGAACTAGAATGCTGAGAACAGGTGGGATGAGGAGCAGGGAACTCTGTAACTAGAACTGATTTCACTTGAACCTGTATTAATCTACAAGGGAAGTCAATTTAACAGGAAGAGGAAGCACATACACACTAATTTTGTTTACTTACAGATAAAACTATTTACAAAATTCCAAGTTCAAGATTTACAAATGAAGAAGGAAATAAATGGAAATATCACTACCTTTACACTGAGGAGGGCTATTACTCCACTTGTTATCGTCAATACAAATAAGTTGGCTGTCTCCAACAAGTGAAAATTCATCTGGTCCATTTGAAGGATTACAAGTAAAAGTAATTAATTCATTATATTCAAATAGAGTTCTGTGACTATTGCTGTATTTTCCATTTTTTATTTTTTTAGGCGGATTACAGTAAATCTCTTAAAAAGGAAATAAAAAGAGGAAATAAAAGGCAAAAGGAAAAGTGTTAAGAAAGCAATATAAAGTCCTACGAACTACCTTCAGTAAATTCGTTAACAATTTCTACAAGCTAGCTGTGAATCTAGTACCTATTTAGGCTTCTTTGAGAAAATGAATGATCCCAAATTCAAACCATGCACAAATAAACTTTCAAAACACAAAACTCATTTTCTTAAATACCTATATGAAATACCTATTATTACTTTATAAGGCCATGCTAAGTTTTGTTCTGGTCACCATAAAATGTACTGAAATTTTAATGAGAAGACATGCTTGTGATTAAAAATAAAATTCACTGCTAGCTGAGAAATTCTTTAAATATATCCATTTGCAAATTATACACACACACACACACACACACACACACGCTGAATGAGTGATTCACATGAGTGAATTAATTCAAATGAGTGATTCACAATAATGCCAAGATATTGTCTTTCTTCCCTTTCATCCTTATGGACATACAGTGAAACTTTCCAAGGCTACAAATTGTGTGCTTTCACAACATACTGAATCCAGATGTCCTTCTTTAAGCCAAATATTAAAGAGATTTGCAAAAATGTAAAACAATCACGATATTTTCAGTATCTGTTTCAGAAAATTTATTTTTCATAAAAAATACTGTATATCTTAATGTATTGGGTTTACTATTATTAAACATGAATGAATAATTATTTTTAAAACTTTTCATTTTTTATTCCAGTATAATGAATATCAATAAGCACAGCCCACATAAAGAAAAGTTCTTTGGGATCTTTGTCAATTTAAAAGCATAAAGGGGATATGAGGCCCACAAGATTGAGGCTTGCTTGTCTAAACTCTAAAATGAAAATTTACTTACTATGACATGTTGGAAATTCATCACCCCAATACACATCATCTCCACGACGGTGACAAATTATAGCTTGTTTTCCAGATAAGTAATAACTGAGAAAAGAAAAACTTACTGTTTTCTCTATTAGTTAACAAGATACACATAAAAATGAAAATTTTAATACTGTTGCTTTTCTACACAACAGTAGTTTGAGGAAGAAGTTTCTCAAATAACATATAGTGAAAGTGCTAACCATATCTGCTATTAATTGAATAGAGTTTCTAGGGGTACCTGGGTGGCTTAGATGGTTAAGCATCTGCCTTCAACTTGGGTCATGATCCCAGGGCCCCTGGGATGGAGCCCCACATCAGGCTCCCTGCTGAACAAGGAGCCTGCTTCTCCCTCTCCCTCTGCTTGCCACTCCCCCTGCTTGTGCTCCCTCTCTGTCAAATAAATAAAAAATTCTAAATAAATAAATAAGTAAAATTTCTACATTTGAACCCTCATTGATAAAAAGCAGAGATGTCTAAATAAATCTGCTGTACCTGTCAGTCTGGCCTCTTTGCTATCTCCAGCAATCACATTACAATTCATTTCTACATCTATGTTCACACCACTCTTCTCAGTGAAAACAACAACTGAGTAGAGAGATTAGGCCCTAGAGCTTGCCTATCTGGCTCTGAGTCTCAGCTTTTTGACTCACTTTCTGTCTGAGCTCAGGCAAGTCCCTTAATGGTCCCCTTCCTCAGCTTCCTCATCTATGAAAAGGGGAACAGTGCATACTTCATGGGATAGTTTCCAGGATTAGATGAGTTAGCATCTGGTACATACTGAGTGCTAGGGCAATTTTTAGCTCTTGTTAATATTCTTTAGGTAAGAATATTTTTCTGGGGCTAGCTCAGGAATATTACTCAATGAAATATTCTCTTGTGATTTAAATTCATGGTATTCTCTTCTCCTGCTGGACTCTTACCATAATAAGCATGAATAATTCTATTTATTTGCTATTTCTAATTTATTATTTTGTTTTGACACGTCTCTATACATTGTGTTACTCAACAAGGCTACAAATTTTTTGAGAAGAGACTGTACCTTAAACTTGTCTGCCTAGCAGGCTTGCTCTATGTAACTACTAACTAGATGTTCCAATATTTTTACTTGATCAAATTAAAACAAATAGTTGGTGAAACGGTTTATATAGGATCCAGTTGCCTTTTTTTCTACATTATGTTATTTAGGGAAGGATTCTGGGAAAACACAGAGTAGGAAGCACTAACAGTCTGTCTTCTCAGCCAGACAACATCTGCAATGGCAGAATCTGCCTAATGAACTATTTTGGAACTCTGGAGTCTGATGATGGCTTGCAACTACCACGGAAAGACTTGGACAGGTAAATTGCATTGATTTCAGTCAATATCACCTTAGCACAGTGTCTCCTGCCTATAGCAGACAGCTCTGTAAGCTTCCTGGAGCAGCTTAGAAGCAGTTCTGGGGAGCCAGGGTGGGCAAAAAAGACCCTGTCCTCCAAATACTGGGGACCTGTGCTCTTATCACTGAATTCTGCTTCCAATCACAGTGAAGCATTCAAAGAGGTGGACAGCCACTGTCATCATACCTACCCCTAACTCTTGTAAGCCCCTTTCTAACTATCTGAAGTGACTTCCAGGGGATGTAAGCATCCAGGACTATTTGCTCCCCACTTCATTTTTCACTTTTTTCCCTTTCCAGAGAGCTAGACATTAAAGACTAGAATATTCAAAACCAACTGCATATGTGAAGAAAGTTAAGAAGTGAGTGTGTATGCCCAAGGAAAGTCTCTGGAAAGACTGTTAGTTTAAATGTCAGGCTCATAAAATATAGGATGAGCCCAGATGTCCATCGACAGATGAATGGATAAAGAAGATGTGAAACAGATATAGATAGATAGATAGAGATAGAGATAATGGAATATTACTCAGCATCAAAAAGAATGAAGTCTTGCCATTTGTAACAACATAGATGGAACTAGAGGGGTATTATGCTAAGTGCAATAAGTTAGTCAGAGAAAGATAAATATTTTATTATTTCATTCTTAAGTGGAATTTAAGAAACAAAACAGATGAACATAGGAGAAGGGAAAGAAAAATAAAATAAGATGCAATCAGAGAGGGAGACAAACCATAAGATACTCTTAACTACAGAAAACAAATGGAGGGTTGCTGGAGGGGAGGTGGGTGGAGGGGTGGGGTTACTGGATGATGGGCATGAAGGAGGGCACTTGGTGTAGGTAGCACTAGGTGTTAAATGCAAATGATGTATCACTAAATTCTGGCCCTAAAACTAATAATAGACTATACATTAATTACATTGATTTTAAATTGACAGTAAATAAAGGTCAGTCTGATCCTCAGCAGAGATACCATACCATAACCACAAAAATATGAACAGTAACATAAAACATTGGCCCTAGCAAAAGGGAAAAATTAAAATGTCCAGTATTCCACACACACACAAAATTACATGATACACAGTGAAATAGGAAAGCTTGGCCCATTGAAGAAAAAAAAAATAAATCAACAGAAACTGTTTCTGAAAAAGACCTGATGGCAGATCTACTAGACAGAGACTTCAAAATAACTTCAAAATAACTATCTTAAACATGCTCAAAGAACTTCTCAAAGGAATAACAGGAGAAAGTCAATTAAATGATATATGAATGAAATGGGAATGTCAATAAGGTGACAGAAAACCTTAAAAGAAATTCTGGAGCATAAAAGTAAAATAACTGGGATACAAAGAATTCACTAGAGGCACTGAAAGCAGATTTGAGCACCAGAAGAAATAAGTGAACATGAAGCTAGAACAACAGAAATTACTGAGTCTGAGGAAAAGAAAGAAAAAAGAGTGAAGAAAAGTGAGCAGAACCAAAGGGACTTGTGGGACACCATTAAATAGACCAACATATACATTATGGGAGTCCCAGAAGGATATGAAAGACAGGAAGGGGAGGAGAGAATATCTCATGGTTGATGTCCCAACTGTGATGAAAGACATGAATATAAACATCCAAGTGGCTCAACAACCTCCAGGAAAAATGAACTCAAAGAGTAACTAAGACAGGTAATAAACTTTCAAAAGACAAAGAAAAAAAGAGAGTCTCAAAGGCAGGAAGAGAGAAGTGAGTCATTATACAAGGGAGCCTCAATAATATTATCAGCAGAAGCTTTGAAGGCTAGAAGATAGTGGGACAGTATACTCCAAAAAGTGCTAGAAGGAAAAAACTGTCAACCAATAAACATCAATCTGGGAAAACTACCTTTTAAAAGTGAAGAGGAAACTAAGATTTTATAACAAAAGCTGAGGGACTCAGTGACCACTAGATGTCCCCTCCAAGAAGTAAGAAATGCTCAAGGGAGTCCTGCAAGATGAAATGAAAAAACGCTGAAAGTATCTTTGAGTCATATGGAGAAATAAATATCTCATTAAATGTAAATATATTGGTCATTTTAACAGCTTATCTTATTGTATAAGTGCAATTTTTGTTTTCTTTATAACCTAAGAGACTAATACATTAAAGGGGAAAAAAAAAGAAAAGTAAAACACAGTGTTACTGTAACTTTGGTTTTTAACTCCAAATCTTGTTTTCTACATAATTTAAAGGACTAATTTAAAAGTACGATTAGTTTATGTTTTGGAGCACACGATGTAGAAAGATGTAATTTTGTATAATAAACAATCAAAGGGGGTGGGAGTGGAGTTCTAAAGGATCAGAGTTTTTATATGTTATGCCATTAAACTGGTACAAATTCAGATTAGAGTGTTATAACTTTAGGATATTAAATATAATCCCCCATGATAACCATATAGAAAATAGCCATAGAATATACATGAAAGGAACTTAAACATTTCAAAACAAAAAATCAAATAAACAAAAAAAGACACTAATGCAGGAAATGAGGGCCAGAATAAAGCTGTAAGGCATACAGAAAACAAATAGCACAATGACAGAAATAATTGACTCCTTATCAGTAATTACTTCAAATTTAAATGGATTAAATCCCTCTAATTGAGAGACAGAGATTGGTAGAATGGATGAAAATACATAATCTAACTATATGCTACTATAAGAGACTCACTTTTAGATCCAAGGACAAAACAGGTTGAAAGTAAATGGACTGAAAAAAGATATTTTAGCAAATAATAACCAAAAGACAGTAAGGTTGACTATACTAATATCAGACCAAACAGGCTATAAATCAAAAAAGGTTACAAGAGACAAAGGACATTATACCTCAACAAAGGGTTTATACAGTAAGAAGATTTAACAGTTGTAAATATTTATGCCACCTGATGACATACCACCATAACATATGAAGCAAAACCTGACAGAATCGAACAAAGAAATATGCATTTCTATATAACAGTCATTCCTACTAGCTGGCGACTTCAAGAACACAACATTTCTGTGAGTCCTCCTTCGAATCTGAGAGTTGGCATTTTAAATGGGGTGCACTTTGCCAAGGATAAAGTCACCATGATTACTACTACATTTTTGATGCTCACAATAAACTTATTATAGGTATATAAATATGAGACAATTTTGCTTTCCTTCAGAATTGATTTCTTTGAATTAATTATGTATCTTTTCAGTCTCTTTAAAAAACCCAAGGGTTGTTTGGCTAAACGTGCAACATTTACGGAAATACTTGAGGAGCAAAACAAAAATGGAATTAGTAACATTTACCTCATTTCCTCTAAGGAGCAACTTACCCCTCATTACAATAAAAGTAAGCTGAATTTTCAAATTGAAAGGAATAATTTGGGGCATACACTTCGCCATTTTCGAGTCTTGGAGTTGTACATTCTTTCTCTAAAATAAAATTTTAAAATTTGTTTTTTTTAACACCAATTTCAAAACAGATTTAAATCAAAGTCAAAATTCGGTACTACTCTCTGCAATTAATGCAATATCATTTTCTGTAACTAACTGGTATACAAACTTAAAATTCACATTAAACCTGATAAACAATTGCCAAGAAAAAGATCCCCTGGCAATTTCTTAAATACTGGAAAAATACTGCTCCCTGAAACCAATTTTCACATGAGAAAATCTTGCTGTGGTGGGAAAAAAATTAAAGAAAAAAAAATTAAAGAAAAAAAAAGAAATGTAAAAAGTAGTAGTGGAAAATGGACCCCAAAATTTGTAAAAATCCCTAGAGAAAGCAAAATACAATTTTTTTTGTTGTTGTTGTTGTTGTTGTTGTCGTCATTTACTTACTGTAACAAGCTTCTTCAATAGGATACCATGAGTGATTTTGCTCACAGTAAGTCACGACAGAGCTCATAGCTATGTATCCTGGGAGACACTGATACCGTATATCCTCCCCAGCTTCATAATATTTTTTAAGGGGACTCTTGAGGAACATATTTTCATATTTTGGTGGCTCACCACAGGCATCTGGGGATAAGAGATTCAGAACATGAAAAAATTTTTGGTATTTTTTTATGCATTTTAAAAAATACACGTATTTATCTCATGCACCAGCCAAGGACTGTGACCTGACAGGGTGTAGATAACACCGAATAAATGGAAAGATCCTTGGCAGGTTTTTAATGATACTTACATGCTTTTACTCAGGTGGCGGGAGGAGTGGAGGATGTGCCCTGCTTGCTTTAAGTAACAGGCTATCAGCATTTTATTTGATGGGAAATAAGCTGAATTTTCATGCAACAATAAATTGAAGAGACAAAATCAATGTTTATGATCTTAAAATATATATAGGTATGCAACTTTTCCCACTTTTTTCTAAATTCATTTAAAAACTCGCCTCTCCCCTAAGAAGCCTTCTGTAGTACACAGCACCCTGCTCCAGTGGCTCTCCCACAGTCTGAAACAAACTAATGATAACTCGTCACCTCAGGCTCAGTCTCCTCGTAGAAAGCAACTTCCCAGAGGTCAGGGATTGTAGGTCTTTTTTCTATGGCACTGTGTATCCAGTGGGTGCTTCAGAAATGCTAGAACTATCTCGGAACTCCGGAGTCTGATGATAGCTTGCAACTTCGAGGAAAGACTTGGACAGGTAAATTGCATTGATTCCAGTAAATATCACTGATGGAAATACATCATTGACAATATCATTATGGGAAAATAATGTTGCTTTTTTGGGCATTACAATACTTGAACAATAGATGCCATTATATAATCCCACAGTCTGCATGCAGAAAATTCCCTGATGTTCCAGGGGAATTTCAGGAAATTGAAAGTGCTGTACTATAGAGCAATCCAACTGTTTGCCTCTACACATGCAAAAATCCTACAATGCTCCCTAGCCTTGCAAAAATTAAAATAACTCTCTGAGTCCAGCACAAACCCACAGCCCTGCCTAAAACACTACCTTCAGAAAATCATGGTCTCCGACCTAAACTGGTATTGCAATGAAACCTGACCTACCCACTATGTTTCCTATGGCCACCCAACCGAGTTTTAAATTTTCTTTGCTACCTCAAAGAGAGACTCTTGTGTTTACACCTGTTAATTGTAGTTCTCATTTCCCACTCACTTCTGGGCCTATGAAAATCAGTCAAATTACTTTCAAAGTCACTAGTTAGGGCTCCTGGGGGGCTCAGTCATTAAGCATCTGTCTTTGGCTCACGTCAGGATCCCAGGGTCCTGGGATCGAGTTCTATGTTGGGCCCCCTGCTCGTCTGGAAGCCTGCTTCTCCCTCTCCTACTCCCCCTGCTTGTGTTCTCTCTCGTGCGGTGTCTTTCAATGTCAAATAAATAAAATCTTCAAAAAAAAAAAAGTCATTAGTTGACTCCGTTTTTGGTAAATTTATTTTAACAATTTCTTCCCCAATAATATTAGTTACTCTGTCTATAACTTCTGCAGCCATTGATCCCTTTTTGCTCTCTCCTGCCTGAAAAGCTCTCTCCCTGATTTCCAGGAAATCACACCACCCAGTTTGGCAGCTTGTCCTCTGGCTCCCTTCTTTCTGCCCAATTGGATAATGTGACGCTCCTAATGGGTTGCTGTGGGAATCCTGGTCACTCCACTCTGCATATCCCTGTGGATGTGCACACTCCCGTGACCTCATCACCACTGAGAAGAGATGTCCCAAATCCTGGTCTCCATCCTCTCTCTCTCCCAGGTGCTGGACTGTTTATACTCAATTGCCTCCCTGAAAATGTACCCCATAGGGTTAAAGAGATTGAAACTAGAAGAAAGTTTATACCTTTTTTTTTTTTTTTTTTTTCCCCAGAGAACTGTTTCTCCCTAATCAGCTATTGTGTCTTCTCGGACCCTACTAACGAACTCATGAGCTGTTACTGCAGAAGCCTGGGAATCAAGGTCAACAAACAGATATGGCTCCAGTCTATGAGCAAGGAAGGCTGTGCATTCTTTACCCTAGATAAGGAGTCTAAGATCCAATCCAAGTTATACTGGCTCTCAGCGCAGGCCTGGAGCCCCTTCTCCTTGTCCTGAGATAACTTCGTGAGGTCAGAGCCTAAATTCTGCCCGTTTCTGATGCTGAGTATCCACCCCAAAAGGAACACAGGATGTATGCATGCAGAATACTCAATGTACAAAGTTTCATCTTTCCTCTTGAATAAGTTGTTAAATTTCCTGCTCTTTTCATAAATATGTATATAATCTCAACACTTACGATTACAGAAACACTGTCCTCTCTCCCTTCAGAGGGGGGGAGGGTTTCAGGCTTGCTCTCCTGCCTCCTTTGGTTGCTTCTCAAATAAACTTTCCTTTCTGCATATCTAATGTCTCCGTGATTGGTTTTGCTTTGCATCAGGCAGATGGACTTGAGTTTGGTTCCACCTGGAAAGTGTCATGCTCTCTCAGATAACATTAGGAAGCCAGAGTGTGACCTCTTGCCCAACAAACAAGATAGACAGTTTTCACACATGCCCAGCAAACAAGAGTTTTCACAACTCAAATGCCTGTTCTGTCTCTCTAATTCCACCTTTCCCTCCAGTTCAAACCACTGCCATTTCTTCTCTAGAGTGCTACCAGTGTTTCTGAACAGGCCCCCTTAGCCACCTCGCCACCCTTCATTCATTTCATGTTTCACACTGCTGCCAGAGTCATGCTGATAGGACACACTGACCAAAGCTCTTCCAAGTGATATCTTTCAATGACTTCCCAATGCCCTCATGACAATGTCTAGGGCTCCCTATCATGGCCGGCAGTCTTGTAAAGCCCGTCATTACTGGGACTCTGCTCACTCGTGCATCCTATTCCCAAGCCCTATTCAATTCCTGGCAGTGTCCATTAAATGACCTCAATTATGTCCGCACTCCGGACCTCCCTGCCTCAATTAACTTCAGCTTTGAGCAGAGACCCCACGTGCCTCCCACCCTCTCACCCACTCATCCTTCAGTTTCAGCTGACAGGCCGCTTCTTGTGGCTCTTGACATGTGTCAGCAAAAAACTGGGATAAGGAAAACCCAGGTGGCTCAGCCAGTTAAACTTCTGCCTTAAGCTCAGGTCATAATCCCAAGATCCTCAGTTGGAGTACCGCATCCTGCTCCCTCCTCTGCAGGAAGCCTGCTTCTCCCTCTGCCTGCCGCTCCCCCTGCTTGTGCTCCCTCTCCCTCTGACAAATAAATAAAATCTTTAAAAAACAACAGGGGTGAGTCTCCTTGCGATCCACATTTACTTCGTCCACAGACAACCCCACAGCGGGACTCGTTATTGTCTCTGCTCCCTACCAGACTGTTGCCTCTGAGGACTATGGGGGACACCTCACTGCATCTGTAACACCAACCACCAGAGCTGAATGAGCGCCGCTGTCAGTTCCAGACACTCTTAGACCAAAGCTCACATCCTTTTCTGCTCAGCCAACTTCTTCCAAAGATATCTGTAAATCATAATTTTTTTCTTTGTTGTTTTATGCCCGTCTTCAACTTTTTTTCATTGGTTGAATGATAGCTCTTTCCCTTAATCGGGTATTTGATTTCTTTCATGTCAAAATATTTATGCTTTCTTGTTTTATTTTTACCCCATTCTCCATTATTACTATTCTTAGAAAGAGCATTTTAGCATGATCAAAGGAGAACTCCAAATAATTGGGGATTTTATTTTCTCTGAAGTACAGTAACTGAAGACTCTACATCTTATATCTTAATACAATAGCGATGATAGTATTAATAATTTTAGAAATAGCAAACATCCAGCACTACCTCTGTCTTTTCTTTTCTTTTCTTTTTTTCTTTTTTCTTTTTTTTTTTTTTTGAGTTGGATGTCCTTTATTCAAGGGAACACAATCCACAGATTGAGGGAATGTGGTGACTTTCATGTTCTGGAGCCCTATTCCTGAGGGATTTGGAGCAAGAAGGAGATTTATAGAACTTTCCAAGAAGAAACTCAGAAACAGAGCATGATTGGCTGGGAGACTGGATATTTCTTTATAAGGTTAGCCAGCCCAATTCCTCAGGAAAGTCCCCTAAGCTTTGAGGATGGTGATTGGAGTATGCTGGGTGTCCCTGACAGTTGTTTCCCGTAAGTGCAGGCAGACTTAGAGTTAAATCTGTGATGTGAACCAAGTCACTGGGTCTCTCTCCATTTCGTGGGTCCTGATATATGGTTTAACTTTATCAACTCCCTAGCTCCATTCTGTACATTCATTAGACTACAGTTTTCCAAGGACAGTCAATGATCATTATCACGGTTAACAGGAACTTGAGGGAGATGGCAATGTCAGATGTTCCTCAATTATTTTTACTCCTCTTCGCAAAATGCACATAGTAACCTGCCTCAGAACGCCAAGATTAGGTTGCAAGCCCTACTCGTAGTTGAATTTTTTTATACTGCCTTCATTATCATTCCCCTCTCCCCTTAGGATTCTTTAGTCAAAAGCTCTAGATTTTTACCTGGATTTCAATCAGATAATACATGCAGTCCTTTATTTGCTTTGCCCATCAAAAACAATCAGAAGGAGAGGTGCTCAGGGAAATGACCTATACTACTATTTTAAGTACAATTTAACTTGTCTTCATACTCATCCTACGGTTGGGCACTATTGCCTCCTCTCTAAGATGGGCCAGCTAAGGCACAGTAGGTTAAGTCACTTGCCCAGGCCAACATCTCCAGCAGCCAGGCAGCCTGCTTCCACTACGGACACTGCTTCTCACCACACTCACCTAAAACCCTCCCACGCTTACACCAACGCCCTGCAATGCCATCCTCAAGAAATGGTCTTCTACCGAGTCTGGAGAAATTAAAGGAACCCTGGTTTAGATTTGCTGTGTGCTAAGTCAAACATAAGGGCTCAAGTGCCCTGAAGGGACAGATAACATCATGCCTGAATTTTAATGATAGGGATTGTTCATTCCAAACTATCCTGTTGCTTTTCACAGTGACTGGCTCTGTGTTCTAGGCCTTGGCCTTTCCCTTGCCTCCCTTGCCCTCGAGCTGCCACACCGGGCCGCTCCGTGGTCCTTGGGAGTCCCCAGCTACGTCACAGCTCTAAGCCTCTGATCACACTGCTCCCCTCTGAACATCCTTCCTTCCTGCTCAGCTGCAACCCCCACTCAACTCCTGTCTCCTTATACTGAATCCACTCAGCTACTCCTCTAGCAAGCACCATCTGCTTCCCTCGGGAGGCAGCGCCCAGTGGCCTCCTCTTGGAATGTCCTCCGCATGGATCACTCAGTCACTATCACGGGTTTCTGTGTTCAGTAGTTCCCCTGGCCGATTCCATTCACCCATGCGGCCATAACACCAAGCACAGCATGTCCCTCAGAGGAGCTGGGCAAAACCATCTGGCATTCAAAGGACCACTGGTGTCCAACAGAACACCTCGCTGAAAGAACATACTGAGATGCATCTAATACTGAAAAGCATCATCTTTAAGCTTTGGCCAGAAAGACCTGGCCAGAGATTTCCTCTGTTGCCTAACTCCCAGTATTCTTGGTGACCTAGCAACTGACCAGATACGGTCATGCTCCATTGCATTATAACCTGTAGAGTAAGAAACTACCCTGGAAACACTTAATGGATCTATCCTGGCTTCACCCACCAGAGAGAAAGAAAAGACCTAAAAGAGACCCCACTCAGCAGGAGGTGGTGGGTTCTGTCCAAAACGCAGACCCCTTCTAGAAGAATGAGACTGGTTCTGAATTGGACGAATGTTGGCTTCTACCACCTCATGCAGCTGGCAACTGACTACCTCTGAGATGGGAAGCCTCCAGGCACAACACTGCCTGCTTACAAACCTGCTTCCCGGCCTGTGAGCTGCTTCAGAACTGAATGTGTATTCTAGTCCCGTATTTTCCCTGCCCGACATAAGGAGGCTCATTTGTACTTTCTCTAATTTCATACCTATCCTGATTTTACCTTTGAACTTTCCACTTGGTCTTGTGTTTCCTTTTCTGCATTTTTAAGTTTTGTTACCTTCCACGTTGCACCCCAGTCATTTTATTTTCTCTCTTCCAAACAACATCCAACGTGAGCTCCAAGGCTCACCTAAACTCGATCCTTTTTTACAACATTTTTTTGTTTTCTTTTTATTGCCTCTGGTCCCTTCCCACGCTACTTCCCCCACAGAAATGAACTTTTTCATGATCAGGAACAAGCAAGATTAGAGTATGGTGAGCTCTGCAGACTCTACAGAACAGGGAAGACAGAGCTTCTGTGATGGTCAGCTTCCCCTGGCTTAGCTTAGGCACCAGGCACCGTAGAAAGGCCATCCTGAGGACAGGTGTTTAAAGAACCTTCCTCCTGGAAGCGGGAGGAATTGTTGCCGGCACTCTAAGCCCCAGCTTCGTTATATTATTTAATTTATATTATTTATTTATATCTATATAATTATTATAATTCACTTTCTGGTACTCAATACTTATACAAGAGCGTTGACACTGGGCAAAAAATTGCAAATCTGGAACCGCAAGTGTGACAAGACCGAGAAGCTCTCTGCATTCTCGTGGGGAGAGCGGAAAACACGTTTGCAGGGGTGACTCCCAGTCAGGGGGGATTTGAGCTGGAGCATGTGCGTCTGTCGGAGATAGGGTAGTCAGAGAGGGGCCTCCTGAGGGGCTGACACCTCCACTGAGCTTGAGAGATAAGAAGGAGCCAGGGGAGAATGTTCCAAGTCTGAGGGAGTAGTAAGTACAGAAGCCCCACTGAGGCGGAGTTTGGCGCACCAGGGGCCCCTAGTGATTGGTAAATGCTAACAGAGGGTCAAGCTCCTTTCCCCCAAAGCACTCCTTTTGGGTTATAACGTACTCGCGAGTAGTATGTTTGCTCTGCCACTCCTGATCAATTTTAGCAACTATTTCTCCACCGCCACTGTGTGCCTGGCACTGGGGTTCTCACAGCGGGCTAACTTGTCTGCTCACCGCCAGAGGGCACAGCCTCTCCAGACTCTTACCGGAGTTCAGAGAGAGCAGGAGCACTGGGGCCACCAGAAGGACCCCGACCAGGCGCCAAGAAAAGCGCTTTTCGGGGTGAAAGCAACAGGCGACATACGGCGCGCAGGACACCGTCATCTTCCCGGAGACCCGCGGGAACCTGAGAGTCCGCCAAGCGGACTGCTCCCAGGTTCAGGGAGCGGACGCAACAATGCCGGGAGAGGCCGGGTGTCAGGGGCCCGCCGCGGGGGCGTGGCCTCAGCGCGGTTTGGGCGGAAGTGACTCTTCTTCCCGAAGTGGGCGGAGCCAGCCGGCTCTCGGGGGCGGGGCCTGGGCGCGGAGCCCCGCTGACCTCCGGGACCTGGCGTGGGAAGGAGAGGGTCGGGCTGCGGCGACACAGAGCTGTTTGGTCCTCTCCGCGGGCGCCAGGCGGCCCTGCGACGATGCCTTGCGCGCTGACCCGACGTCCCCGGCGGCTTGCGGGGCTCGGCGGGCTCACCGCCCGGACTCAGGAGGGTGCGAAGGGAAGCAGAGCTGGCGGGGTCCTCTTTGTCCCTTCTCCGGAACCGAACGCCTCACTGAGCGAAAAGCACAGTGACCTGAAACTAGAAACCCAAGGCTAGGCGGCGGGTCGTCATGGGGCCGCACCCTTCGCGGGTGCTGTGTGTATTGGGGCCTCGGAACGGCCCGGACTCCCTGGCCCTTGTTTCAAGAGTTGGCATGAGTCGGGCTTATGGAGGGACAGTGCTTGTGATTTGCGGGGCTCTCAGCATCTGCTCTGGGATGATCTGGAGGCCTGATAGGTTTCAGAATCTCAAAGGTTTGGCCACTGCACTCCCAACCGCTCAAGTAAAGCGAAGGTAGATGAATTATTAAACAACACCGGGCCATTAACATTTGGGGCCTCACCTCTCTGGGGTCCCTGCTCTTGAGCAACTAAATGCTTTATTGAAGAGGGGAAAAAGGTGCATGAGAAAAGTAAGGACAAGGGTGTATTAATTGCTCATCTCCTGGAAGTGCCTTAATTAAAGCTATTATTCTTGGGATGGAGAGGAATCCTTAAGAGGGGACATTTCCTGATGACCCAATCTCTCAGTGGAAAATCAAGATGAAATGAGCCAGATCTGTTTGTAGCATTCTGACTAAACCTGTATGACTAGGAAGAGGAAAAAAAAAAAGTCACAACCTATATTAAAAGAGTACACAAAAGGAATTGACATTTTCTTCTCATTAGCTGGCAAAGAATGACAAATGTCAACCAATGTGAGTAAACGTATTTGGAGGGCAACACCCTCAAACTTTGGCTAAAATTTAACTTTTCTGTAAAGTTTTTAAATGGCCATGACTTTTAAACCACCGGTTGCATTTGGACTTGATCCCAAAGGAATCATCAGAGCTGTGACCAAAGATTTATAACTTTGGAAAAAATAAATAAATCCTCGGTGTCTAGCCAAAGTATAATGAATTTTTGATAGGTGGTTTTATGGTATGAATGTCTACTCAGCAAGCAATGTAAAAACAGTATGAGAAACTGTGATATATATGTACGTGGATAAAGCAGATTCCAAATCAGTATGTGCCTTCTGGTATTCCTTTATTAAAGTAAAAGTGGTATACTGATACACATAAAAAGGGAGTTGGAGTATACCAAAATGAACTAATACTTCATAAGATTATGGGTATTTCATTTTCTTTGTGTTTTCCTGTTTTCTATAGTGACCTTATGTTACATTTGCAATCAGATAAGGAAAAAATATTAAATCCAACCTATATTTCAACGGCTACTCTTTTCAAAGAGTGGTAGCCATGAAACCTGCATCACACCTAGATAAGGTATGACAGGATGGGAAGAAAATGTAAGCTCTCTGTATAAACTTCAGGTCGAGGCAAGATGGCGGGGAAGTAGGAGGAGGCGTCCTTTCAACCTGTACCCTAAAGTGAGCTGATTATCTTCCAATGAACTCCGATCACCCACGAAATCAGCCTGAGATCAGAATTATACATGTCTGGATCTCTACCGGAGCAGAAGACGCCAGTGGGCAGAAGCGTTCCAGGTGCACCTTGACTGCACCATGGTGGATACATCCAGCTACACCCATTCAGCCATCTCTCACAAAAATGACTAGGAGGAGGAATGCCCAACAGAAGAAAAATACAGAGGATGGGCCTTCTGCAATAGAGCTAAAGGCTATCAACATAGACAATATGTTGGAAAGAGAATTCAGGCTAACAATTATCCAAGCAATAGCTAGGTTGGAGAAAGCCATGGGTGACCAAATGGAATTGATTAGGGCTGAACTGAAAACGACCAGAGATCATGTTTTCAATGTTAGGGAAGAGCTGAAAGCTACCAGGGATGAGCTTCACAATGCTCTCTGTATAAACTTCAGATTCGTATTCTGGAATTACAAAACTCTCTTATATATGGTTAATATTTTGTATCTGAAATGTACTGAAGACATTCTGGAATGGACTCTTCTGTCCAGATCAAAACATTATTTTTGATTCTGGGTATAGCATATATGATGCAAAGTTGTGGATTGATATATAAAATAAACACCTTAGTCTTGGGTTATAAAAACTTGGGGTGCCTGGGTGGCTCAGCGGATTAAAGCCTCTGCCTTCGGCTCTGGTCATGATCTCAGGGTCCTGGGATCAAGCCCCACATCGGGCTCGCTGCTCAGTGAGGAGCCTGCTTCCTCCTCTCTCTCTGCTGCCTTTCTGCCTACTTGTGATCTCTGTTTGTCAAATAAATAAATAAAATCTTTAAAAAAAAAACTTATGTGGAGAACAAAGGTAAAAGAAAAAAACTAAACTTTCTTATAACTTACAGCAATCAACAAGTGTTTGGGGTAGTCAGGATGACTGTTCGCCAAATCTCAGGTCCTCGGTGTAATACTTTTGCTAGAGGCAAAAGGCAGCCTTAGGTATTTAGAAGTCCAGGATCCTATAAGTCTTTTGAATATGAAAATTCCTTCAGAAAATTCCTTTATCTCTCCCCTGCCAAGTTAGCAATCATCTTCCAAGTATATGGCTGGTTGATATGCATCTGAAGGGCCTCATGACTAAGGTTTTACTGGGCAGTATAAATAACCTTATCCTAACAACAGATAGCCCTCAAAGTCCTAGAAACCTTTCTTCCAAATTCCTTAGAGACTGATGCTATCCATAACCAACCCCTCACCTTGAAAGTATATAATCAACCACTCCTCACAATCCCAGTGCAGTGCTTTCTACCAAGGAGTCCTGTCCATGTGCTACCACAAACGGACCCTTTTTAAAAAAAATTAACATATAATATTATTTCAGGGGTACAGGTCTGTGAATCATCAGTCTTACACAATTCTTGCCATAGCACATACCCTCCCCAGTGTCCATCACCCAGCCACCCTGTCCCCTCCCCCATAAAAGGACATTTTTGGCAACAAAGACTTCTAAGGAATTCTTTTGCCGCCTTTCACTCCCAAACGCCAATGTTACACATCAAAAACCATGCACTGTGATGACACTTCATTGAAGGAGGTATAAAAAGGAGACAGTGGAAACTCAAAGAGGGGGAAATACCATTTCTGTTGGTTCTTAGAATTATAAGAGTGAGAGAAGAGAAATATTCTGTAGATCAATGTTGAAACTTATTTGTGAAAATAGAATCTATTTTTCTCTGCAACCCTCTTGTTCAATGATATATGTCAGTTACATCTCAATAAGATGAAAACATTTTCCCATCTATTTCTACCCCTAAAAGTTTTTTTGTCATGAGTAAATTAAAAGGTGGCAAAGTATGGCTGGTGTTTGGTTTCCCAGTTGCAAGTGATAGATTACATTCAAGAATTAGGGTTTTACTGGAAGTTCCTTCCACCGGTAAACTCTATGCTGGATGCTTATCAAGCCATTCTTAATTGAAAATTTTCACATTGATTTGTTTTAATTTGACTAGATTAAGGCCCCAGTGAAAAGATTCTGAGCCCTGTTCCCCTTTTTTCTAAACAAGCTCCTTGACACAGGGATAGAGTTTTCCTGCTGTAGCTCCAGTATTAAGACAGTTCTAGGTCTGTCGTCGGTGCATAATAAATGCCTATGAATACTGCATGAAATAAATGGGTGTTGCTGTCAAATGCCTCTAACCTGTCTCTGCCAGTTCTCCCCCAGCATGGATTTACCAAATAAGGACTGGGAAGGTTCTGAGAGATTTTGTTTTAATAATCTTAGACACTAGGAACACGGTGGGGTTTGCCTCTAAAGGAGGGAGCTACAACTGTCTGCCCAGAAAACGTCCTGTCTCAGGCAGTGCAAGCTGTGATAGGAAGTGGAGCTACTGTCTGTCCTTAGCCTTGAGCTCATTTCAGTGACTTAGTTCAAAGGGAGAGTGTTGACATTGAACATCCTGTAGCCTGGACAGGAATAGAACTCAGGAGCCAAGGCTTTGAGTGAGTTGGGGCAGTAAAGGCTCCTGGTGCCTGCAACTCCCCTAAAGAGTTTTGTCACCCTGCCCAAGTGGCAAAGAGGAGAGCATGGAGAGTACGCCTGTGTGTCGAACAGGTTTGGAGCTGTGTGCTAGATCTCCTTTAAGGCCTTATGAATGGCACTAGGGTGGAGGGAAGGGTGTGGGAATGTCATGAAACAGAGGCCAACTTGTGTAAAATTAATCTGAATGCCAGATGCTTCTTGGCCTCCTAAATTAGTGTATTTCCATCATGCTTTTCAGAGAAATGGGCCTGTGAGGACTCTCAGAAAAGGCTTTCCACTGTCACAGTGAATTACACACTAGGTTAGACTGGCTAAACAGAGCTAAGATAAGCCATCTTTTTGATGTTGGCCCTGGGAGCTGTGCCACCTCTGTTTGTACCTGGTGAGCACCTGCCAGACAGTTGACCTTCATATTTAGCTGTTACTGGCAAGAACATTCAAGTGATAAGCCACACCCCATGCAGGGAGGGATTCTGAAACCATTAGGTGCAGAGAGGGCGGCACTTCTCAGAAGGAAAGCATATTCATTTTGTTTCCTCTTGGATTTTGAAAGCTTTAAAAAGTAAATATATTGCAAACCATGTTCCAGACAGATTTAGAAGGAAAAAAAATCTTTTATTCCTATCCCATTATAGTGATGAAAATAGAACATACCATTTAAATGTCATAGAATTTTTAACTTACATGTCAAAATTACGTGTACACAAAAAGGAAATGAGAAACAAAATTAGATTGTTAGCACTAAGAATAATCTTGGAGACCTGCTTCTCAGATGAAAAATGTAAGGCCAGAGGTTAACAGAATTACTCAGCAATACAAATGAAGTTAGACAGGTTGGTATTTTACCCATAATTAGTATTAGCAGTATTTCCCATGGATCACTGATGTCACAGGCAAAAAATCTTATGAATTCCTTGAAATTCAATGGCATGGTCATCACAATACTTACTGACCTACTGAATTCTGGGGGGATAAAGGAATTTACATTTTTTTCTTGTGATAGGGAATTTTAATTCTAAGAAAGGCCAATTCCCATCAGTTAATTTCTAGCCCTTGTTTAAAGTGTACTTCTTCAGAAACTCAAGACCTAATATATTAGGTCCCAAAGTTTCCCCAAGTTTCAACTAAGCAAAACCATTGAGGATCTTTTCATATATTCATTGGTTACTTGCCTTTCTTTTATTGGAGGCCCGACTGGATATCCTTTGCCCATTTTCAGGAAGGAGAGGTGAGGAGGTTTGGTCTTTGACTTTTTTACTCTCTATGCCAGTTACCCTTGTCTATGATATAAGTTGTAATTTTTTCCTCCTAGTTTGTCAGTTGACTTTGTTAATGCTGTTTTTTCCCCTTTCTTCTATGATTTTAAAGAAAACATCAAGTTGATATCCAGTTCCCTCTCTATATTTATCAAGGTAAGTGTGGCACAATACACTTGAAAAGCAACCCAGAATTACACAGCAGTTAGCAGTCGTCATATGCAAGTCTATTGTTAACTACCCAGAAAGATTCTGGTATCTTCTAGATGGTTAGCATGGCCGATCTGTAAGTGTGTGGACCAGTTACGGACTCCAGGACCACTTATTTAGAGACCTGTATATTAATGTTGCAATTTTTAAATTCAGCGTTTCCTAGTTTATTGGGTTATTCTGAATCTATACAAAAAGTAAGTCACATGCTTTATAATAGAATTATCCTTTTATTTAAGTTAGTATATTTTAGACACACAGTACAAATTGCTTTTGAAATAGAGCGTAGGAAATACCCAGATCTCATTGTTTAAAAAGTTTCTCTTGAAAACCTCTTCCCTGGATTCTTGTAATGCCCTTTTTAAAAAGATTTTATTCATATAAACAAAACTACGCTCACTTCAGCAGCACATATAATACAAAGAGGATACTTTTTTCCTAGTGATAGCAAAAACGGATCTACTATATTTTTCTGTTCTAATAGATTTTGCTCTACAGAAGAAAAAGTGGCTATTAAGAAAGATCTGTGTATAAAGAAACGAAGTATGAAGAAATGTTAGCAGAAAATCGAAATATTAACAGTGGTTATCACTGAATAGTATAATTACACGTGACTTTGTTTTTCATTTCTTCCTCCTGGATTTTGATCTTCTCGTTAATGAGCCCATTCCATAGTATGAACATTTGAAAGTGAGAAAGGGAAATCACAAACTTGTAAACAGAAATCCAAAGGGACGCCATCTTCCTTTACGTAACTGAGACTATTTATAAACCCTGAGTGCAGTCTTTTCCCCTTACTAGCTGAGGTGTGCATTCAGCAGGGGAGAGCAGGAGGACTGACAGTAATCCAGGCTAAGAGGAGGGAGTTTTTACGGGCTCCTGGGAATGTGTCAGCATCTTCTTGGGCACATGTCTGGTGTCTGCGAGGTCACGTCTGTCATTGTATGATTCTCACATCTTACTCTGTTGAATAGGCTCCTTTCCAACAACATTGTGATTCAAGGTGTTCCCCAGCTCCGTGGTACTTTGTCAAGGAAGGGCACTGAAATAGCAGGATATTTTTATTCAGGTGACAGCATGGGTGACAAGGGAACGACCCAAGAATTTGCTGCTTAAAATGGTGATACTAGCGTTACACATAATTACGAGTTCATAAGACGTGTTTCTGCCCTCCTTGAAGTGGTTGCTGTGTAGGGCCCAAGAAAATACGGCCAAAGTTGAGACACTGAGTAGATAAGAGAGAGATTAATGAAGAAGTTGACCTTTCCTCGTCGCCTTTTTTTTGCCAAAGGAAAAGTATTCTCATAATTGAGCGACTAAACAGAAAGAGCCTCGTTCCAGAAACATAGAGGTCCCTCATAACACACAAAATATTTCTGACTCTCTTTTCTGAGCCAGGCCATGGCAGGGAGAGTAAACAGGAGCTGGTAGTTTGGACGAGGCTCTGCCTCTGAGAGCATGTCCTCCCCCTACTGCAGTCACGATTTGCAGAAGATACCATAGAGTCCAAGATGTCCAAACACTTCCCCGGCCATCCTTAAGGCCAGGATGACTGTCCTCCCACCAGGGGACAGATGCCTGTGGAGGCCCAGCCGCTCACCTGACACCCCCTATTATTACTGCTACCTGATCCCTCAGTGTTCCTCTCTCCACCTCACAAGATTGCCCAACATCATTTGTTACCTGCGTCATCTTTGAACATTCTCATGTCCTTTAGCGTGCAGCTGTGTCTTTGAATCTGCCTCTTTACCCATATCACCCTCTCGGCCCTTGCACCTGGCTTGGGCTCAGGGTGCAGATTCTGACTCACTTCTTGTCTACCGTATCTTGCCACAGATGATCAGCCCTGCTCCTGGAGAACATTATGGCCCAAATCCCAATCTTAAAAAGGAGACTGGAGACAAACTCATTAAGGACTTCCTACCATTTAATTTAAAGTTGATCAGCAGTCAATGTACACAATTTTATGTGTACCTTGATATAAAAGAATGTTCCAGAAAAAGTTGTAGGCATGAGGTGTGGTGACAAGCCCCTGGGGTCGGGGGAGAAGCACAGAAGGGAGAGAGCAGTCCAAGGAGGACAGGTGAGGCAGAGAATTGAGTCAGAGCTGGGAAGAAGGAAATACAAAGTCTCCACAGGATCCTGAGGTGACCCTGTGCACTTAAGCGGAGTGGGGGACCCGGAGGCACATCCACGTGGCAAATGCTTGGGTTCCACAAAAAAAACAAAAGCTTCCCTCTCAAAGGTTTATGGCACCCCTGCACAAAAATACAGGAATACTCTGTGAAAACAGTGCCCATGCACAGCACAGATGGCAGTCCTCACCCAACTGCTGGAAACAGCCAGAATCCAACACAACAGCAACCAAGGCATTTCCACTTCCTGTAGTACCTTCTGACCCCCAGCCCCAGGGATCCAGCTAGACCAGCAACTTATGCAGATCCTATTCTCATTTTTTAGTACTTGAGCTTTCCAAGACATGAGTTCAGGATTTACATGAGGTACCTGCTGTCTTCCTGATTGGTTTGTAGAGTCTGAGGCTTTACACTGTTGTCTTCTTGAGGATGTAAATGGATCATCTCTTTAGTTTTCCCATCTGTATTCTTGCTAATAGGCAGAAGAGGAAAAATAGGAAAATAGCTTAATTATATACATTTCAGTCTTGGAAGAAATTCGTCAGTGGCTTTCACTTTGAAATTTAGGGCAGACTTTGCCTAAGTTTCTGAAATCTTTAGGAGATATGTAAAAGGAAAACATAGCCAAATCCCACCTTTCAAGACTAAGTCAAAACTTGAAGGAGAAAAAGCTATGAAAACTCCCCTGTACATAGTGTCAGAAGAGTCTGAATTCTTACAGAGAAGTGTCCCTGCCTAAAGCAACACTTCCTTCCAAAGCAGCTCTGACTGGCAAATAACCCTTTACCACCTGATTGTGACATTGAAGCCTCACAAGGTCAGGGGCCCTGCACAGTGGGTCTGACTCAAAGCTTCCTCTTCTGCTTTAGTGAAGGTAGAAGTTCAGTGTTCTGTCCAATTAACGTCCACAGTTTGGAGAGCAGCAGTCCTTGTCATGAAGCATAGGAAGACTGACAGTATTTCCAAGGATTTAATGTTTTGAGATGCCAGTAACGATCACTTGTGAAGAATGATAGCTCACATTTTCTGACCTTCATCCTTAGCGAGGCACTCTGTTAAGTGAGCTTGGAACTACTGTCCCTATTTTACAGACCAGGAAAATGAAGTTCAGAGAAGGGAAGTGTCTCCCTGGGGGGTTCATAGCCAGTAGGTGGGAGTGAACACAGCTCTCACTGCTCACAAGTCTTGGGATCTCACGTGGTGTCCTGCTCTGCCTCTTCAAGGGCTAAGTAAGCACTTCCCTGACAGAAATTAAATGGGACATGATGCAATCCTGGTACCTTTAGGTTTCGAGTATGTGCTGATATTAGGGATTTCAGGGTGGAAGCACAGTTAAGTCACTTGGCCACTTGCCAGCACTTCATTACTCAGTTACTCTTTATCCTTTCTTAGAAATTACAAGGAGGGCATCCCTTGAGACAAAGAGCAAGAGTGAATCAGGAGCCAAAGTTTTCAGAGGGCGAGGAAGGGCAACTGGAGATCCTTGCGTGAGGAAGAGCAGAGGGTTGTACCAACAAGTGTTCCAGAGCAGCTTCCAAGGCACAATGACTAAGTGGTTATCTGAGGATTGACCTAGAAGAGGTCTTGGCTGATAGGAAGTAGTACATGGACTGAGAGAAAATACAACCTTCGTGTACGCTGAATGAGTGGCTATCCAACTGAATGATGGTGGTTATGAGATAACAGAAAATATGTATTGTTTTTTTCTTTCAGTACCTGGCACAAGACTCTGAGATGCTTATGTAATTTTAAGTATCACTTGAAAAAAAGTTATTATCCTATATATTTCTTTTAGTGTGAATACTTCTCTATAATATACATCGAGGGTCTTCTTTATAATTACGAATTATTACATCTGTTTATGTAGTGGGGTTTTTTTTTGAGGTTTACTTTCACTTCTCTTTGGCTTTCAAGAGGAGGCAGGTACAGTCGTAGACATTTTCTAGGACAATATGGGTATGCTTACCTTTTTTTGCGCTTTACAATTATCCAATAAGAGCCAATGACAGATGAAAGAAAGAAGATCACGCCAAAGATAATACCTAGGCATTAAAACAGGGTCATTGAATGCACAGAAAATATAACCCATACGTTTTAAACTCTAAACATCTAGTCCCCTCAAAGTTGCCAGTGAGTTCTTTAAATGCAAATATAAATTCTACTCTTAAGAAACACCTCACAATGGGGCGCCTGGGTGGCTCAGAGGGTTAAGCCTCTTCCTTCAGCTTGGGTTATGGTCTCAGGGTCCTGGGATCAAGCCCCACATCAGGCTCTCTGCTCAGCAGGGAGCCTGCTCCCCACCACCCCCCGCCCCCCGCCTGCCTCTGCCTACTTGTGATCTCTGTCTGTCAAATAAATAAATAAAATTAAAAAAAAAAAAACAAAAAAACCTCACACAGGCTTACCTTTAGGAGTTTTCCTCAACCCCTGGTTTAATCTAGCGCATTAGTCTTAGGGTCAGGGTCACTGATAAAGTGTGAGCAGGGCAGTCGGTAACCTTTAGTCCACAGCAGCCTTTCAACCCCTCGGTCACAACAGCCCTGGAGCTCCTGGCCCCGGCGCTCAAGGGCCCTGTGCTCCCGCCTTGTGTAAGGCCCAGGGAGGAGCTGTCCTCCGCCACAGAGTCTGCCACCAAACCACTCCTCTTAAATGGGCTAAGGAAGTCGGTCTTTGTGGCTTCCACTTTGTGGGAGTGGGCGTGATACCATCCTGAGGAAACCTCCTGGCTTATAAACCAAAGAGGAAGTAGGGCTCTCCAGCTACCAACACGAAGGATGATTATTCGGTTGTAACAGTTTAAAGGCAGTATAGAACCTTCCGTCAAGGACACTCACTCTGTATGCCTGTGAGGATACCAGTCTTGCCACACTGTGGCCTGAATTTTGACTTACTTTCCTTCTAACCGAAATTGTAATGTAGGAGACACAGGTCTCTCCTTTTAGGTTTCAGTCGTGTAAGAGCATACTTACTGTTCACAGTGCTAGAGCTCCTCATCCAGCCCTTCCCAAAACTTACCGACTATGAGAGCACTTGTGCCTGAGGGAAGACAAAAGCAGGACAGCGTCAGTGTGGCCCACAGCATGACCAACAGGAGATCAGTCGCTGATGATTCATCCTGATTTTTTCAGCATACGGTCTGATGTTCTTCTAGTATAAAAAGCCATTGGTTTCCCTCATATAACTTCATTTTATCTTGTACACTGAGCAAAGTATGTTTTTTTTTCTTTTTAACTTAAAATTTTATCATAAAACTATTACAGAAGAGAGTTTATAAAACAGTATAAATGAAAAATATCACACAGGATTGTACTACCCTGAAAAATCCTTTACTAGGTAAAATTGTCCTAAAGTTGTGGTGTACATTTTTCTAGCTTCCTAGGCCAACTATGTCTGCCTAACTGATTTTTTTCTACATTCACCTCCAGAAAGCTGTTTCTGGAAGCTTATGATTTCAGGATGCCTCTAGTGGTCTTCAGGGACTAGAGAGCCTCAAATCAATCTTACTGTTCTAGGGCTTCTGTCTCTTTCAAACCTGTCGGCTCTAAAAAGAATCAGTAGAATGACAGACAAGGGTGCAAGTCTGGGTGGTTCAGTCAGTTTAGCATTTTCCTTTATTTCAAATCTTGGTCCCCCAGGGTCCCAGAATTGAACCTGGTATAGGGCTCCCTGCTGATTGGGTAGTCTGCTTCTCCCTTTGCCCCTCCCACTCTCAAATAAATAGATCTTTAAAAAAAAAAAATGAAGAAGAAGAGATTCCTTGGAGTCAGATTGGCTCGGTTAAAAATCAGTTTTACTACCAAATAGCCATATATTTTCCATGTTCATTGATTTTTCTGTATCTCATTTATCCTACCTGTGTATTAGAGATCACAGTACATCTAACTCATAAGAGCATTCATTCCCTAAATATTTATCGAGAACATATGAGCTATTTAATTCTGGGTACTGGGGACCCAAGTGAAATACACAAAAATCCCTGCCCTCATGGAGCTTTTATGTATCTATATATATGCTTAATTATAATCATTAACTTGCTCAAGAGCTCATAGAATTAAAAGAACAAATGGACTCAGAGAAAAAAAGGACTCAGAGAAGCCTTTGTCATAAAGGAAGCACCAGTAGATGGATGGATATTAGTTCTTGTTTACCGCTCCTAATATATGTATCTTTTTCTTCATCGCAAATATAATAGCATCCAAATAATACAGAAATATGTGAAGTAAAAATAAGAGTCCCTGTAATTTTTCTCCTTTACTGTTAAGAATTTCGCTTACAACTAGATGTCCATCAACAGATGAATGTATAAAGAAGATGTGGTATATATATATATATATATACACAATGGAATATTATGCAGAAAATTGAAATCTTTCCATTTGTAATGACATGGATGGAAACAGAGGGTATTATGCTGAGAGAAATAAGTCAATCAGAGAAAGACGATTATCATATGATCTCACTGATATGAGGAATTTGAGAGGCAGAGGCAGGGGGGGTCATGGGCAAAGGGAGGGAAAATGAAACAAGATAAAACCAGAGAGGGAGACAAACCATAAAAGAGTCTTTTTTTTTTTTTAAGATTTTATTTATTTATTTGACAGATAGAGAGAGATCACAGTAGGCAGAGAGGCAGGCAGAGAGAGGAGGAGGAAGCAGGCTTCCCGCTGAGCAGATAGCCCAATGCAGGGCTTGATCCCAGGACCCAGGGATCATGACCTGAGCCAAAGGCAGAGGCGTAACCCACTGAGCCACCCAGGCGCTCCCATAAAAGACTCTTAATCTCAGGACACAAACTGGGATTTGCTGGGCTGAAAGGGATGGAATGGCTGGGTGATGGAAACTGGGGAGGGTATGTGCTATGGTGAACGCCATGAACTGTGAAAGACTAATGAATCACAGACCTGTACCCCTGAAACAAAAAAATACATTGTATGTTAATTAAAAAAAAAAAGGATTTGGCTCGTAACTTATTTAGTGGACTTCTCTTCCTAGAACATCTGTGAAATGAAGTTTCAGGACGTAATAAAGCCAACAATTCTGGCTATAATCAGTATTCATTGAGGAAGCATCAAGTGATTCCTTGTCTTTTTTTTTTTTTTAATTTCTTCTTTGCTGGTGTTCTCTGGAGAGCAAAATTGCTTTGGCTGAGAACTACTGATTTTTTTTTTTAATAATATCCTGAAATGTTCCGGTACATTCCTTTCCGGAACATTTTCCTGTGATCTAAGTTTTTATGTATTTATAGCATCTTTCTCTCTAGCTAATACATCAGCAGTGGAACAAAGTATTCAATATATGTCAGCTTGTACGATCATCGCAACCACCACTTTTATGTGCGTGAGAACGCTACTAACCCTTCATTATATTTGCACAGAGATCTCATCTGGCTAATGTCTTAAAATTTACTTTTCCAAGTATGTAAAATCGAAGACAAATTTGTTGACATTTTATGATTTTCTCTAAGCTATCAGAAAGCTCAAAACGTTGCCCTTCCTTTAGGTGTTTCATAAATATTCTTATATTTCACCTTAGCTTTTCTATGTTCACTTTTTAAACTTCTCTTTATTCCATCTGGTATTTATTATAAGATAAAAAGAAAGGGTCGGGGCACCTGGGTGGCTCAGTGGGTTAAGGCCTCTGCCTTCGGCTCAGGTCATGATCCCAGGGTCCTGGGAAGGAGTTCTCTGCTCTGGCTCTCTGCTCAGTGGGGAGCCTGGTTCCCCCCCTCTCTCTGCCTGCCTTTCTGCCTACTCGTGATCTCTGTCTGTCAAATAAATAAATAAAATCTTTAAAAAAAAATTTCTTCAGTGCTACCTTATAGCATTTGGTCGTCTTTTCCTTTCCCCTGGTTTGATGTCTGTTATTATGTTTTATCTGCAAGATACCTTTATTTTATTAATATCTGCTTTGTTCCATTTACTTATGAAAGTAAGTTTATTTTTTGTGCTGGCATAAAGTAATTCAGGTATTGTGGCTTTCTATTTTCTTTTCTTTTTCTATTTTCTATTTTCTTTTACTATCTGGTACGGTTACTCTTCCAATTATGTGAATTTTCTCTCTCTCGCAGACACATCTTCAGAATTCTCTAAAGACATCCAGTTGGTTCAACAGTGAGATTTTTGCCAAAGAAGTAAATATAATTTGACACTAAGGGAGTGTCAAATTTATAATTTGGAAATATTATGTGAGTCAGCTTAGGGAACATGTTTAAGGGATTAACTATAAAAAATAGATCTTGAACAATCTTAGTATTCAATCATGTATTATAACAAAGAGTTATAAGAGGTGTGGAGGGCAGCTTCGCATTAATTTTGATTAAAGATGATTACACACTGTTAATTTTGCTCAATAGCATCTTCATGTGTACAAGTTTAGGATTTAGGGTTTTCTATCTTATATCACTCTCTAGTTGTTAGCAGAGGGGTACTCTTCTACTGAGCTCAATGATACATGATTTTTTTTTAATTAACTAATTTTAAAAAATTTGAATTAAATTTAGTTAGCATATAGTGTGTTCTTAGCTTCAGGGGTAGAGTTTCGGGAGTCATCAGTTCTATACAACACCCAGTGATTATTACATCAGGTGCCCTCCTTAATGCCCATCACCCAGGTACCCCATCCTCCCACCTGCCTCCCCTCCAGCAACCCTCAATTTGTTCCCTATAGTTAAGAGTCTCTTATAGGCCTCCCTTTCCATTTTTAACTTATTTCATTTTTCTTTCTCTTCCCCTCTGTTCATCTGTTTTGTTCTTCAATGAATAAAGAAGATGTGGTATATATACACACACACACACATACACACACACACACACAATGGATTATCACTCAGCTGTCAAAAGAATGAAATCTTGCCATTTGCAATGACGTGGGTGGAACTTTAGGTATTATGCTAAACGAAATAAGTCAGTCAAAGAAAGACAAATACCATTTGATTTCACTCATGTGTGCAATTTAAGATACATGATTTCTAAATCTGCTCTCTCCAGCTGTACCAGCTTAAAATCCTGTATACCAGTGAGGGACACCAACCATCTTGTCTCTGCACCTTGGAAAGTGTTCTCTCACTCATGTTAGAATATTCTTGAAGGCCTGCACTACCACTGATGTGCTCCTGACGTTTAAGGCCCCCGGGCTATAAACAAATCATTACTGTGCCATGCAATCAACAATAGAGTAATATAGACAAAAAAGGTTCAGAGGGGCTCCTGAGGAGAGATGGATAGGTTGAGCAGTGTGAGAAGAGCGAGGCTTGCCTTACTTTCATTGCAAGGGCTTTCTGGGAAGAATTAGGAGCTCCTGTCATACTCCTTAGCTCTTAGCAGATGTTATAAACATCATATCACATTCAGTGACAGTATTGCAGAATGAACGAATAGTAACCAAGACTAAGGAAGGACCTACATTTCTTGCAGCTCCATTTACTAGATGTGCATATGGCCAGAGGAGGGTTCCATGTGTTGTCTGCCTGGCATTGGCTCTGGGGACTGCCTTTCAGAGTATACCCATTCTCACACTCGAAAGTTATATTATCTCCATAGTGATACACTTTTCTCATTTCCAGCTCCTTCCGGATTCCATTCATAAACTCTGGGATGATACATTTTACCTCTGAAATTAGAAAAATCAAAAGGAAATTGACATTTTATTGTAAATTGTTAATTGAAACCGACATAGTGGAGTGATCTATGACCCCAAACTGCTTTGCCTTCAGCAAAGATGTCATGTTTTCAATCAGGAACTATTGACACCCACTCAACATCTTAGGATGTTGAGAATATGGAATGAAATAAGAGAATATGGAATGTATTATGCATCCACTTTTAATTATTGGTACCTCTGCAACTGGGGAAAGATTGGGAGATATGATCACCTGTTCTAACACTAGATCCACTTTGGTCACCCCATAAGGAAACAGGAACATCACATTAACTCTCCCTAGGTATACAGTACAAACTCGTATTTTGCTTCTTGATTAAATGTGTGTTTCTGGCTCATTTCTATGCATAGAACAAAGAAGATAGTAAATCATGATTCTAAATTCAAAACATATTTTTTCTACTTTATTTTACCTTATTTATCTTATTCTTTGTTTTGCTTTCTTTTTCTGCCCAGCTATCGATACCCTCTTTAGCTTCAAGCAAAGCCTGCTTTTTAGTTGTAATTATTCAAACATGAGGCTAAATTATTCTTTTCTGTATAGGAACCAACAAGATAAAGTGGTATTTTCCAAAGTATGGTCTGTGGTCTTCTTACTTCCGAATATGCTGATGGGTTTGTTAAAAGTAGACCCAACTCCAGTTTAAAATGTCAGAATCAGAGTTCTTAGGAATGACACTTGAGATCCTAATCTTAACAAGGCTCCTGGCTGATTTTGCTCATGCTAAAGACCTAGAATGACGGCTATAAAGCACATTCAAAAAGGGCAGTTATTAAGACAAAATGAATTTTACTTGAAAGCAGCTGCCAAGAGAATAGAATATTACCCTTTTATTTTCAGAAGAAGAACCTTCCTAGAGTCTTGACTTGAATACTTAATCTTTGACGTATTCCCTGACCCTCCCTACTTCTCCATGCAACTAAAGCAAGGAGGGGTAAGCATTCCTATTTCTGCAGAGACACAGGGACTCCACAGTGGATGCACTCCATTCTTGTAAATAAATACAGGAGGGCCATTTACACCTCTGTAGAGGACCTCATTTTCTTTCTCTAAAATCAGAGTGTGGCTAGCCAAGGACTTCTGAGACTTTTCGGTTGTGGAGCGCCCTCTGACCCTGTAACCACCATGGCAGCCATAGGACTAACTGCTTCTTTACATTTGAAACACAGGCATGCCTGAAATCCTTCCTACCTCATCCCTGCTTTCAGTTTTCTAAAAAGAAAAGCAGATTGCTAACTTACTGCTGTGCAAAGTCAAAAGACCACATTTGAAAGGAGACAGAATACAGTGCAGTGTTTAAAAGCATGGGTGGGGGGCGCCTGGGTGGCTCAGTGGGTTAAAGCCTCTATGTTTGACTCAGGTCATGATCCCAGGACCCTGGGATCGAGCCCCAGCATCAGGCTTTCTGCTTGGCAGGGAGTCTGCTACCCCCTCTCTCCTGGGCCTGCCTTTCTTCCTACCTGTGATTTCTGTCTGTCAAATAAATAAATAAAATCTTAAAAATAAAGAAATAAATAAAAGCATGGGTGGGGCAGTGGCCCAACACAGGCACCACCACCCACGAGCTGCATACCATGGACTAGTTACTGGGTCTCTCTCTCAATTTCCTCTTCTGTAGAATAGCAAGAATAATCCCACCTCATCAGACTCCTTGAGAGATTAACACAAATAATTGTTATTAAAGACCTCAGTACCATGCTTAGTCACAGAATATTTTTAATCCCAAATTTTGTAGTTTTAAAGAATATTAACAACAAAAGATTTTAAGTCTATGCAAACACAGACAGGAATAAAGGCAGTAATTCCTGGCACTTGTTCTAAGGAAGAGATGAAATAAGCACTTCACCTTTGGTCTTGGAAGTTATAATAAGGACCCATATTCAGTAATTCCAGGAACTAATTGCTCTCAACCTTGCTCCATGCTTCAATTTTCCTTACCAAAAAAAGTGTACTTCTAGTCTCTTATTTAAGGTATTGGTGAGGACCAATTGTGACTCTCTGAGATCCTTCAGAGCTAAGATATATTATTAGTTAAAAGCCCACAAATCATTTTAAATTGGTGTTTGATGTCTACCATATTACTGGAAATTCCATCAGTTCGTTCTACTACTTTGGTAGAACTAAGAGTCCTTGGGTAGCCTCCTTCCCATCGATTTTTCCCCCTGCTTTTCTTCTCCCTCTATTGACACTCATTTCACAATCTTCTCAGAAAGATATCTCAGTCTTATCAGCCCTGTGCATCCATTTTCCATTAAAAAGCCCAACAAGAATAATAAATACCTTTGCAAAAATGATCAAATTGGCTCCAGGTTCCCTGGTTTGTGCAGAATATGAAGGCTCTTCCCACCAACAAGTAGCCTGGGTCACAAGTGTAGTTGACAGTCATTCCAGGAAGAAAAGGAGATGCAGGTCTTTCAAGGTAATACCCATTGTGGATCTTGGGCAGATGCGGGCATTCTAAGAACAAGATCCCCCCAAAACACAAGAAAAGACACTCACTTAAACAAAGAAGTACAAATACGCCAACATATCTAATAGCATGTTTGACTCTTAGAGACACAGGAAGACCCAAAGCAGGCACTACTTATTTCCCAATCAGTGGGAAAACTGATTCTTTAAATGTAGTCCTTCAGCCTGTAAAGAGGACCACCTGTATTCTCTTCCTGCAAACTGCATCAGATGGGAGGACCACCGGGGTCTGCAAAGGACCACTTTGGTGCTACTGTCCTCACTGGTGCACAGAGCTGTTTCAAGGACAAGGAGAGCCATGAATGAGCTCCAGATTGTACAGATACAGTCATTTAATGCCAGACTAATATGTAAAAGGAAGGAGCTGCCAAGAGCACAGCCTTGAACTCCACTTCTCTAGGATGTCTTGAGTGCCTGTTGCTAAACATGAGAGGAAGGGTCAACAAAATGCAGTCACAGGCTGAGCAGAACACTTAGGAGGAACAAAAGCAATACAAATGCCTGCCTTGGAGCTTCTTTAGTTGTTTCCATCACATCAAATCTAAAGTAAAAATACATGTGCTTTTTTGCTCTGCACACCCATCTATCCAATAGAAATACAGCTGTGGGGGGGGCACCTGGGTGGCTCCCACTATGGTGGGTTAAAGCCTCTGCCTTCGGCTCAGGTCATGATCCCAGGGTCCTGGGATCGAGCCCCGCATCGGGCTCTCTGCTCCGTGGAGAGCCTGCTTCCTCCTGTCTCTCTGCCTCTCTGCCTACTTGTCATCTCTATCAAATAAATAAATAAAATCTTAAAAAAAAAAAAAAAAGAAATACAGCTGGGGTTTTTTTGTGGTTTTTTGTTTGTTTGTTTGTTTTTAAAATAGGCTCCATGCCCATTAGGGAGCTCAATGTGGGGCTGAAGCCACAACCCTGAGATCCAGACCTGAGGTCAAGAATCAGCTGCTCCACCAACTGAGCGACGCAGGTGCTCCGAAATACAACTTGTAATAGAGACAGAGTGTTTTCTTTGGCATTTGTTTTTAGTGCTTGAAGATGGTCTCTGTAAAGTCTGGGCCTCACTGATTCTTCCCATTGTCTCCCTCCTTCTCTTGTTACTATCCCACACTCCTCACCCCAGCAGGAAGGGCCATCAGAGGACCAGCAATTGGGACACAGCAAGGCACATCTAGAACCCAGCTTCCATTCTCCCAGTAGGTAATTCTGTGTGCCTTACTTTTGTAAGATAGCCACGTTCCCAAGCCAAAATGACTGTTCCCATAGAAATAGCGAGGTTCTCACCTAGATATTCTGATCTAGATGGGACACAGGGAAATATGTATGCACTGACCTGTAGAACCAGCAAGTTCGCAGTGAGGGGCGGGGCCACTCCAAATTCCGTTCCCTTCATCGTCACTTGTGCAGCGGAGGGTGCTCTCCCCAATGAGGCTGAAGTTCATCCCTCTGGCTGGGTGGTGGTCACACGTGTAAGTAATTTCCTTTCCATAGGGAATGTCTCCCCGAGAAGGTCCGGTGTGCTGCCCATTAAGGATAGAGGGAGGATTTGGACAGAAGATTTCTGGAAAGAAAGCAAGAGCTTTAGTTTCCATTAGCATTTCAATCAACATGATCCTACCTCCATGGTATCCTGGGACTGTATTTTTGCAATGGGAACACAACTATGGTGGGTGGATTTAAATATGTAAGACTTTTTCTTTCAGAGAAGTAACTAACTGAAGTTGAGACTTTAATTTCAGTTTATTGTAGAAGTCCAAGACCCTCCAGGTAGCTAAGATTCGATTGGAAAGATAACTAATTTGTTTTTTAGCAACTGTTGTTTGCCTGCTTGATGTCTGGCTTAAAGACAGTCCTGGGTTGACACTGGGGGTATAAGACAGATGAGGTTGGCCCTCAAAGATCTGAAGTTGCGAAGAAATCTTAGTGAATCTTTATTAAACATAGACTATCATTTTCAGCAGATGTGCTTCTTGATGATTCATGACCATCATCATCTGTATCAATAACAAATACACAATAGTGTCTTCAGAACACAGTGATTCCTACTGGGTTCTTCAGAGCCAGATTAAGGCTCTAGGAGCCTTTTCTTTTGTGTTTTTCTTTCTTCCAAGTGACCGGCTGTCATTTATTTCTGCTTTTAGTCTGTTCCTAGCAGTTCTCTCCCTAAAACTAATTTGATGCTTTGAATCTGATATGAATTTAGGAATAGATACCCAAGCCTGTCAGAATTGTGTGAATAAACAAAGTGAAGGCCTTCATACAACAAACAGTGATTGACTTCTCATATCTCGATTTTATCTGTTTGTATTTATCGAAAGCTTACTTATGTATTTACCTTCAGATTTATATGTCTCAGGAAGGTAGAGTTTTTTGATATCTGAGTTTTACTCAGGTTGGATGTTCTTATGAAGTTCCATCACAATCCCATAAGATGTCCTAATAGTTTTCTAGCAGGATATTTTAACAGAATCCAGATTAAAAGGGTGATTCGCAACTCAACGAAGGTGGTTCTATACATTACATTTCTATGCACCTGTGCTTCAAAAAGTAAGTAGATAGAATCTTGGAGGCTGCTGTGGATCCAAGGGAGTTGGAATCCAAGGGAAGGGGCTAAGGGTGGGGTGGGGTTGGGGGGGGGGGAATTGCCCTACCCTCATTTGCTGCAACTGAGGAAAAAGCAAAACTGGAGAGAGCCAAACATGGTGGACAAGCACCAGAGAGAGAGAATTTGCAGAAGTCCAGCCAGCCTGATGGGAGAAGCAAGCGCCCATCCAGGCAGGGCAGAGAGGAGTTTGGAGGCAGAGGAGAAGGAGGATCTCGAGGAACCAGTTCCCTCTTCAGGGCCAGAGACTGCCCTCACAGAGGAGGTAGAAAGCAAAAGTGCTGAGTGATTGGCTGAACCCATTTTTCTCCAGGTGCACAGATTTCTGAGAAGGGACCTCTGCAACTGTGGGGGCAAGAGTGGGGTGGGGTGGGGCGGGACGGGGTGGGGGGCAAACAAGAATAACAAAGGTCATTGAAGGAACCTCTTCCCTGGCTATCAGCTTTGGGATTTCAGCAGGGGGTTTGCCCTCAGACTTCTGGCAGTATCCCAAACTTGAGGATTCTGCCACTGTTGGGTTGTGGGCACCCACAAAGCAACAGGTGCTAAAAACCACACCTTACCCAACTCTGCCATCAGCTTTTTCTACACCAGCTTTTTTTTCTTTTTAAGGTTTTATTTATTCATTTAACAGAGAGGGAAAGTACAAAGCAGGGAGAGCAGCAGACAGAGTGGGAGGGAGAAGCAAGCTCTCTGCTGAGCCAGGAGCCAGATGTGGGACTTGATCCTAGGACCGTAAGATCACGATCTGAGCCGAAAGCAGCCGCTTAACAAACTGAGCTACCCAGGAGTCCCTACACCAGCTTTTTTTTTTTCCCTCCCCCTATTTATTTATTTATTTAAATTTATTTTTTATTTATTTTCAGCATAACAGTATTCATTATTTTTTCACCACACCCAGTGCTCCATGCAATCCGTGCCCTCTATAATACCCACCACCTGGTTGGGGTACCTACACTAGCTTTTTAAAACCAATGCTCCCCAGTGCAGCCAGGAGCCAACGCCGGTAAAGAGAAACCAAACACTTGAGCTGTAGCGCCACCTTCTGGAAATCAAAGGAGTGGCTTCTAATTGCAAGTACTTGAACTGCAGTAAACAATTAAAGGTACGTACTACTTTAAATGGGATGGTAGAGAGACATTTTGTCAAACACTATGAAAAATCACAGGAACGTGGTATGGCAAAGAGGAAAGGGTCATTCTCCAATGATCGATCGCAAAGGCATGGAATGTTGCAATCTAAGTGATTAAGAATTCGAAACAGCTGTTAGGAAGAGATTCCGTCCTGAGCTACAAGAAAACTCTGAAAGGCAATTCAGTGAACTCAGGAATAAAATTAATGAACAGAAAGAGTTATTTACCAAGATGTGGGGTGTGTGTGTGTGTGTGTGTGTGTGTGTGTGTGTGTGTGAATATTATACAGCCATCAAAAAGAATGAGATGTTTCCATTTGGAACCATGTGGATGGAGCTAGAGTGTATTATACTAAATGGAATAAGTCAATCAGAGAAAGACAAATACCATATGATTTCATTCATCTGTGGAATTTAAGAAACAAAACATGAACATATGATGTGGGAAACAAACAACAAAGAAGGTGGAAGGAGACAAACCATAAGAAACACTTAAAAAAAAGATTTTATTTATTTGAGAGAGAGAGTGAGAAAGAGCATGAGGTGGGGGAGAGGTAGAGGGAGAGACAGACTCCTGGCTGAGCAGGGAACCTGATGCAGGCCTCAATCCCAGGACCCTGGGAATGTGACCTGAGCCAAAGGCAGACACTTAATCAGCTGAACCCATAAAACAGACACTCTTTAAGGATAGAGAACAAACAGGATTGATGGAGGGAGGTGGGTGGGGATGGGACACATGGGTGATGGGTATGAAGGAGGGCACTTGTTATGATGAGCACTGAGTTTGTATATAAATGATAAATCACTGGATTCTACTCCTGAAACCAATATTGTACTGTATATTAACTAAATAGAATTTAAATAAAACTTTGAAAAAAAGAAAGAGTTCTTTATCAAAGAGATTGAAATTTTTAAAAAGAACCAGATAGAACTAAACCACCCTTTTATTTATGCACACTAAAATTTTCTATTTCTCTGAAACAAATAAACAAACAAACCAACAAACCAGACAGAAATTCTGGAGATGGCAAATTCAATGAATCAGATGAAGATTAGATTAGAAAGTATTGGAAATAGGACAGATCAGATTTAGAACAGATTAGTGACCTGGAGGATAAAAATTTAGAGATAACTCAGAAGAGAGAGGACTAAGATTTTTAAAAAGTGATGAAACCCTATGAGAGGTATTAGATATGAGAAAAACAAATATAAAAATAATTGGTCTACCAGAAGAGAAGAGAGCAAGATTTATCTTTAGAAAAATAGTAGCTTAGAACTTCCCTACCATGGGTAAGGAATTAAACATACAAATCCAAGAAACTAATAGAATACCCTATTATCTCGTTGCAAAAAGGCCCTCCCAAGAATATCTTGTAATGAAGCTGCCAAAAATCAATGATCAAGAAAGAATCTTTGAAGCAACCAAGGGTAAAAGAAAAAAAGTACCCTACAAAGGAAGCCCCATTAGATTACCAGTGTATTTCTCAGCAGAAACTCTATAGAACAGGAGTGAGGAATGATATATTCAAAGTGGCGAAAGAAAAACAGTCAGCCAGTGTATGTTTTCTAGCTAAATTAGCCTTCAGATATGAAGGAGAAATAAAGGCTTTCCCAGAAAAAAACTGAGGGAGGGTCACCACCACCAGACCTGCCTTACAAGAAATATTAAAAGAATGTCTTCAGCTGAAATGAAAAGACATCAATGAGTGACATAATAGCAAGTGAAAGTAAGCAGTACTCTAGCAAAGGTGAAAAATAAAACAGAAAACCAGAACTCTATTGGAATGGCACGTTAACCACCTAATTATAATATAAAAACTTACAGAAAAGAACATTCATTAGAACTGTATCTACTATAATTTCTTAATGAATATACAACATGAAAAGAGGTAAACTAATAACAGAAATATAAAAAGCTTAATAGGTGAAGGAAGATAAGGTGTTATCAGCTCTGAAGCCTGTGAGGTCTGGAAGCCTGGGTAATCCAGGTTCAGCTAGGAGAAGCCACGCTTCTCAGAGAACGTTTCAGAAAAGGTGACATGGAATGGGTGTTCTGCAGACTCCTAAGAGAACTTCAGAGAAGACATGACTTGCAGAGAAAACATGGAGAGGACAAACCGAGTGCTAAGAATAAGTCAGCAGGATGCACTTAAACTTAACGAGGCTCTGGAGCAGCTGGTTTGGCCCCAGTTTACTCTGCTTTCATGGATGTAAGTCAGGTCCCTTCGCCCACTTGGAGCCAAAGTTGAAAAGGTTCTTGTGGATTTTCTTGTGGTGATTCACCATTTACTCTAAAAATGCAACTGTGGGACAGTCCATTTTGCATATTCAGTACACAAGCGATGTTTCCTGGAAGCCCAGGTCATGGCTAGAGGAGCACTGGTACCACCTGTTTTGAAACCACCCTTTGGTGTCATTTGGGAAAGCGAGGCAGTGTGCGAATATTGTGGTTGGACTTTTGAAATTACGTGGGCTGATTAATACCCTGATTTTCCTTCAGAGGGGCAAGTTTGCAACTTTGACAGAACGTTCAGCATTCATTCTGTATGTCCCAAGCCCTGAAACAAAATGCGAAGTTAGGCTGTGAGTATATGACCAGGGAAATTCTCTGGTGTGGTTTTGCTGAGTTTCGGGTTTTTCTCTCTTACCATTTATTAATATGCAGAAGTTGAAAGCTAAGTGATCTTCATGGTGTATTCCTCTTACTGGTGCTCCTAACAGTGACAATACATTAGCCACCAGTGGCAGTGGGCAATGTTCTATGTGTGCAGAGTGCCTCCTGCCCATGCCTCACACCATAAGTGAGCATATCTTCTGTTCTACTGTGTGAAGAGTAGTTTCTTCTTTCACACGTATTTTTCTCATCCTAAGTGTGGCGCAGATGTACGTAGTCTGCAGCCACTGAAATCAGGAATGGAGATGTCAGAAGTGAATGCTCTTTAGAAACTAAGTTTGTTTCCTCTGAGAAAAAGCTTTATGTTCAAATCCTTAATATTCGTCATCCTAAGAAATCTGTTTAGGTGTCTTTTATGAGAGGATGTGCTTCTCAGCTACCGTCTTCTGTTCCTTTCCAAGCATGATGAGATTTCAATCACTAGGAACCACATGATTCTGAATATATTATGTAAACAATAATGTTTATTTTTCTTTAAATCATTCCATTCAGTTCTTTTTTTTTTTTTAGATTTTATTTATTTGACAGAGGGAGAGAGAGATCACAAGTAGACAGAGAGGCAGGCAGAGAGAGAGGGAGAAGCAGGCTCCCTGCTGAGCAGAGAGCCCAATGCGGGGCTCGATCCCAGGACCCTGAGACCATGACCTGAGCCAAAGGCAGAGGCTTTAACCCACTGAGGCACCTAGGCGCCCCTCCATTCAATTCTTAATATCGAGAATAATGGACATTTTTTTGGTCAGACTATTAAAGATCCTCTTTCATTTTGCTCCTTCCTAGAAAGATTTTGGAGACTCTAGGATGAATGTGTTTTTATTTTCAGAAATGGAATTATAACATCATAATCTGACAATGGTAAGACCCTGGTGTTTTGAGCTTTTAAATTCTAGTGCCCCAGTTGTAATTTTTAGCTTTTCTCCAAACCCAGTTTTTGAGGGGTTCGGTTGGCTTCATTCTCAGGCAAAATGATGGCCACCAGAAGCTCCAGACTGATGTTCTACCAGCTTTCTAATCCCCTTGGAGTGAGAGCTTCTTGCATACTAGTTCCATCTAAGTTCAGGACCTCACTGTCATTAGTCTGCCTGGGATTACACATTTGTGAAGCACGACAAAAAAGGACTACTCTTGATTACTAGATGTGTACCTTGTGGACCCATAATAGGAGAGCAGGCAGTTCACCACAGGAAACTCAGGTGCCATTAAAAGAATAGTGGATGCTGGGCAGGTAAAAACAACTGATCCCCAGTGGAGTCTACATTTGCCTTTTTCATATCAAAAGTCTGTATGCATTCTTTAATTTTACCAGTGATCTGGGTTGATCAGGATTGACTTTCACCGCAGATTTAAAAGGATTAAATAAATAACATTTTGTTATACCACCAACAACAAAAAAGATAAGGTGTTATCAACATAAAAAGGACTATTTTCTCTATGAGATGTTTTGTATAAGCCACATAATAAACCCAAAGCAAAAATCTAGGGTCATGAAACATAAAAAATGAGGATGATCAAATCACCATAGAAAACCACCATTTTGCAAAGATAGGCAGAAACAGAGGGGAAAAGAAACAAAGGAGGAGCAAGAGGAACAAGACAAGCAGAAGGCAGATGATACGAAGGCAGTGGTAAGTCCTTATGTAGCAATAGTGACTCAAAATACAAATGGATGACTTCACCAGATACAAGGCACAGAGTAGCTGAATGGATAAGAAAGAAGACCCAACTATATGCTGCCCACAGGAAACTAATTTCAGCTCTGAAGACACACATAGGCTCAAAATGAAGGGATGGAGAAGGATATTCTACGCAAACAGAAATCAAAAGAACGTGGGCATACCCATACTTTACATAACACAAAATAGACTTCATGCCAAAAATGATAACAAGAGATAAAGAAGGTCATTATAAAATGATAAAATGGGGCTCGCACTCCGGCTCGACCGCCCCACCGCGCACTCGCCTCGCCGCTCCCGCCGCAGCCCCAGGGCCCCTCGCCACCGCCACCATGGACGCCATCAAGAAAAAGATGCAGATGCTCAAGCTCGACAAGGAGAACGCCTTGGATCGAGCCGAGCAAGCCGAAGCCGATAAGAAGGCGGCAGAGGACAGGAGCAAGCAGCTGGAAGATGAGCTGGTGTCGCTGCAAAAGAAACTCAAGGCCACTGAAGATGAACTGGACAAATACTCCGAGGCTCTCAAAGATGCCCAGGAGAAGTTGGAGCTGGCAGAAAAAAAGGCCACGGACGCTGAAGCCGATGTAGCTTCTCTGAACAGACGCATCCAGTTGGTTGAGGAAGAGTTGGATCGTGCCCAAGAGCGACTGGCAACAGCTTTGCAGAAGCTGGAGGAGGCTGAGAAGGCAGCGGATGAGAGCGAGAGAGGCATGAAAGTCATTGAAAGTCGAGCCCAAAAAGATGAGGAAAAAATGGAAATTCAGGAGATCCAACTGAAAGAGGCCAAGCACATCGCTGAAGATGCCGACCGCAAGTATGAAGAGGTGGCCCGTAAGCTGGTCATCGTTGAGAGTGACCTGGAACGCGCGGAGGAGCGGGCCGAACTCTCGGAAAGCCAAGTCCGACAGCTGGAAGAACAATTAAGAATAATGGATCAGACCTTGAAAGCATTAATGGCTGCAGAGGATAAGTACTCGCAAAAGGAAGACAAATATGAGGAAGAGATCAAGGTCCTTTCCGACAAGCTGAAGGAGGCCGAGACTCGGGCTGAGTTTGCAGAGAGGTCAGTAACTAAATTGGAGAAAAGCATTGATGACTTAGAAGATCAACTCTACCAGCAACTTGAGCAAAACCGCCGCCTAACTAACCAACTAAAGCTGGCTCTGAATGAGGATTAGACTCTAAGTGGGAAAGAGCTTGGGCTGATTTCTAGGAATGGAGCCCATGGGCAGGAAATCTAAGACTGCCGTACCTTCAACTGATAGGGCTGACAACACTTGCTTTCCGCAGAATTGTACATGGAAGGAATTAGCTAAAAAGCTGGCTTCACCTGCATTTTCCTCTTATATCTGGAATAACTAAGTTCTCTCTAAACCCCAAAACCGCTCTTGTCGTAAAATTATGTATATGGATTAAATATTTATAACAGTTAAAAAAAATGATAAAATGGTCAATCTATGTAGAAGATATAATACCTAATTATATACATACCCAACATTGGATCACTAAATCTATTAGGGAAATATGCAGAGATCTAAAGGGAGAAATAGACAACTGTACAATACTAGTAGAGCACTCCAGTTCCTCTATATGAGCAATGGATAGATCAGAGAGAAAATTAACAAGGGAACATTGGACTTGAACCATACTCTCAAATAAATGGACTTGACAGATAGATATAGAACATTCTATCCATCAGCAGCAGAATACACATTCTTCCTGAGTGCACACAAAACATTTTCCAAGATCACATGATAGGGCATGAAACAAATCTCAGGAAATTTAAGATGACTGAATTTAAGATAACTATTTTTTTTTTCTGACCTCAATAGACATATTTTTTTTTCTAGAAATCTACAACAAGAGGAAACTGGAAAATCTATGTGGAAACTAAAAACTATGTGGAAACCAAACAACTCACTTCTGAACAATGAATGGATCAAAGAAGAAATTAAAGAGGAAATAGAAAAATGATCACAAGATAAATAAAAATGGAAATAGTAACATATCAAATCTTATGGGATGCCACAAAGGCAGTTCTAGGAGGAAAGTTTATAGTGATAAATGCATATATTAAGAAATTGGAAAGATCTCAAACAACCTAACTTTACACTTCAAGGAACCAGAGAAAGAAGAATGGATTAAGGCCAAAGTTATCAGAAGGAAGGAAAAAATAAAGATCAGAGTGGAAATAAATGAAATAGAGAACAGAAAAATAATAGACAATATCAACAAAACTAAAAGCTGGTTTTATGTAAAGATAAACAAAGCCGACAGACTTTTAGGCAGACTAACTAAAAGGGAGAGAGAAGACTCAAAATTAGAAATGAAAAAGGAGACATTACAACAAAAATATATAGGACCATAAGACACTATTATTAGCAATTATAGGTCAACAAATTAGATAATCTAGAAGAAATGGATAAGTTTCTAGGAACATAAAACCTACCAAGACCATTTCAGAAAGAAATAGAAAATCTAGGGATGCCTGGGGGGCTCAATTGGTTAAGCATCTGTCTTTAGCTCAGGTCATGATCTCAGGGTCCTGGGATTGAGCCCCGTTGGTGGGCTTCTTGCTCAGTGGGGAGCCTGCTTCTCCCTCTCCCTCTGCCTGCTCCTCTCCCTGCTTGTGCTCTCTCTCTCTCAAATGCATAATTAAAATCTTTAAAAAAAAATCTGAAGGGACCAGTAACTAGCAAAGAGATAGACACAGTAATCAAAAACCTCCCAACATTGAAAATTCTAGGGCTGATAGCTTTACTGATGAATTCTACCAACATTCAAAGAAAAATTAATACCAACCTCTCTCAAACCTTTCCAAACAAGTGTAGAGATGAGAATGTGTCTAAATGTATTCTATGAGACAAGCATTAGATTGCCCAGACACCAATGCCTGATTGGGACACCAGAAAAAAAGTCAACTATAGAAAAATATCCCTGATGATATAGAGGCAAAGTTCTCAACAAAATATTAGGAAGCCCAATTCAAGAACACATTCAGAGGTTTATACACTATGACCAAGGGGGATTTATCCTTGGGATGCAAGGATGTTTCAACATACACAAATCAATAAATACAATACATCCCATTGATAAAATGAAAAAATTTAAATCATAGGATCATCTCAATAGATGCAGAAAAGAGCCATTTGACAAAATACAACATTCTTCATGATAAAAGCCTTTGGCAGATTGGGTATAGAAGGAACATACCATAATGTAATAAAGGTCATATGATAAATCCATGCCTAACATTATATTCAATAGAGAAAAATGGAAAGTTTTTTCCTCTAAGATCAGGAAAAGGACAAGGGTGTCCACTCTTACCACTTTTATTCAATGTGGTACTGGACATCCTGGCTAGAGCAATTAGGCAAGACAGCAAAATAAAAGGCATACAAATTGAGAAGGAACAAGTAAAATGGTCACTATTTGCAAAGGTTATGATTCTGTAGAGTGAAAAATCCAAAAGACTCAAACAAAAACACTTGGAACTAATCAGTGACTTCAGTAAAGTTATAGGATATGAAATCAAGATACAGTAATCAGTTGCATTTCTATACACTAAGAACGAAACATCTGGAAAAGAAATCAAGAAAACTTTCCCATTAACAATAACAACATCAAAAAGAATAAAATACTTAGGAATAAACTTAACCAAGGAAGTGAAAAATATGTACAATGAGAACTATAAGACCTGGCTGAAAGAAATCAAGACACAAATGGAAAGACAACCTGTTTTCATGGATTAGAAAAATAAATATTGTAAAAATGTCTATACTACCCAAGTCCATGTATAGATTCAATGCAACACATCAAAATACCAATGGCATTCTTCCCAGAAATAGAAAAAGCAATCAGAAAATTTGTCTGGAACCACCATGTAAACACAAATCAATTCCCAAAGACCTAGATTAGCCAAAGCAATTTTGATGAAAAAGAACAAAGCTGGAGGTATCATACATTCTGATTTCAAACTACACTACAAGGCTACAGTAATAAAAACAGTATAGTATTGGCACAAAATCAGATACCTAGGCCAACAAAACAGAATAGAGGGTCCAGAATGAACTTCCTGATTATATAGCCAATTAATAATTGACAAGAGAGCCAAAAGCTCCACTCACAAACATTCACTCAAAATGGATCAAAGGCTTAAATATAAGACCTGATACCATAAGTCTCCCAGAAGAAAGTGAAGAGAAGCATCCTTGACATGGTCTTAGCAATGACTTTTTGGATATGAAACTAAAAGCACAAGCAACAAAAGCAAAATCAACAAATGGGACTATAAGAAACCTGAAAACTTTTGCACAGCAAAAGAGACAACAAAATGAAGAGGCAACCTGTAGGATGGGAGAACATTTTGCAAGTGATATATCAGATAAGGAGTAAATCTCCAAAATGTACAAAGGACTCATACAACTCAATAACAAAACCCAAACAATCTGATTTAAAAAGGATAAAAATACACATATCTTGCTGAGCACTAAGGTACAGAATTGTTGAGTCATTCTTTTGTACACCTTAAACTGATGTAACACTGTATGTTAATTATACTTCAATAAAAAAATACACTTTTTTCCTAAGAAGACATAAAAATGGCCAACAGGTACATGAAGAGATGCTTAGCATCACCAGTCATCAAGGAAATGTAAATCTACACCACAAGGAGGTATTACTTCATGCCCAATGGAATGGCCGTCAGCAAGAAGACAAGTGTTATCAAGTGCTGCTGAGGATGTGGAAGAAAAGAACTCCTGCACACAGGTGCTGTGGCTACAATGGAAAACAGTATTGAGGGCCCTAAAAAAAATTAAAAATAGTACTTGATATGATCCCGTTACCCATATGATTCCACTTCTGGGTATTTATCCCAAAGAAAATTAAAACACTAACTCAAAAATATATGGGGTGCCCGGGTGGCTCAGTGGGTTAAGCCTCTGCCTTTGGCTCAGGTCATGATCCTGGCATCCTGGTATCAAGCCCAGAATCAGGCCCCCTGCTCAGTGTGGAGTCCACTTCTCCTTCTCCCTCTGTGCCTTCCCCTGCTCGTGCTCTTGCTCACACTCCCCCCGTCTCTCAAATGAATAAACAAAGCCCCCAAAACATGTATGTACCCCATCTCATTGCAGCATTATTTACAATAGCCAAGATTTGGAAACAACTGTGTCCAACAGTAGATGAATGGATAAAAGAGATGTGGTGCCTACATACCATGGAGTATTACTCAGCCATGAGAAAGGAGGACATCCTGCTGTTTGCTGCAACATGGAGAGACTTTGCGCACATTATGCTAAGTGACATCAGTCAGAGAGAGAAAGAAAGTACTATACAGTATCACTAACACGTAGAATATAAAAAAAGAGAAACTTGTAAAAACAGAATAAAATGGTGATTACCAGGGGTTAGGGTGTGGCAGACAGGGCAGATGTTATTTAATAGTACAAACTTCCAATGAGTAGTAAAGAAATCCTTAGAAGGATAATACACAGCACAGTGCACACAGACAATGTTGGATGAGGAACATCAAATGTGCTAAGAGACGGGAACTTAATTATTCTAACTACTAAAGAGAAAGGATGATTATGTTAAAGTGGTAGAACTGTTAATTATCACTACAATGGCATCATATTACAATGTATGGTAGTAACAATGCTCTATGTCAAATATATTTCAAAAAAAGAAAAGGGAGAAAAGAAGTGTAAAAGATAAGGCATGAGAAATGAAATATTCACAGATTCAGAGGTAAATGGTAAATGATTACTATGTTCTATCATTACATAATCGTTTTTAAATACTCATATAATTACCTACATACATGTTCATATGCACATATATGGATAACCAATACTGACTCGGTTCAATGTGTATTGACCTATAAATATAGATGTGGAAACATTTTTCATGAAAGATGCCCCCCTAGAAGATTGATATAGTAAATTGATAGTATTTTCCTAACTTGGATTTTTTCAAAGAATTTTAAATTTTTGGTGGGTAAAGAAGGCATTTTATATATAACCCCTTGTCCATTTCTTTGAATCTTTAAAAGCCAATGCTATCTTCTTTTTATCAATACTTGTGAATATAATGAACACATTTCTTAGAGGAAATTTATAAAATATGGACAAGCAAAGAGAAAAAAATGATGATGGTTCAAAAAGAACTATTTTTAGCAACTTTATGTATATTGTTTCAGATGTGTTTGTGTGCATATGGTCCTGCAGCTATGGATATATTTTCTACAGTATCATCTTTAGTGCCTGTTAATATCTGAGCATGTAGATACATAAATATACTGTCTGTTTCCACTTGGGTGAGGCAACTCAATCTCTAATGCTCATGGTATACTTTTCTGCCTTTCTTCAAAACTTATCATACTTATTTCTTCTATTAACTGTTTTCCAATCATGCTGAACATTTAGATTCTTAACATTTTCCACTATCCTAAATATTGTTGCATCGAGTGCCGCTGGACCAAAATCACGGGGAAATTCCATGATTATTTTCTTGGGATAAATTCTCAGATATAGAATTACTAGGTGAAAGGGTATTTACATTAAGGCTTTTGTACCTATTGCTCATAAGCCCTTCCAGAAGTTTGTGCCCACTTTCACTGTCCTCCGTTCTGTGTGTGATCCTGATTTCTTCCAGCTCAAATATTTTACCAATTTGCAATCCGTCATTCATCCAGGCTGCTCAGAGTTTTGGAAGTTCACCTTATCACATCCCACTGAAAAGGTGCAGGGCCAACTAACCAAGAACAAATACAACCAGGACATGAACCTGAAGAATTTAAAGAAAGGATGAAGTGCAAAATGACCAGAGACTTGGGGCAATCACTAAGATTTATGAGATCTTGTTTCATTTTTCAGAGTGAAAATAATACGGAAGGGAGTAAATCACTTCTTGGGCTTATAATGTGCTATGAAGAGGTGGCAGAGACAAATTTTATTTTCTTCACGGTCTTTTAAATTTAGTCACGAGGAAAATCTTTACCCTGGAGAACATTTTACTATCAAAGTAGGAAAGGAGGGCAATTTTACCTAAGTTCAGATCCACAGTTCCAAATAAATAACCTCCTAAAATAAACAAACAGCTGGAGGTCTATGCAGCCCAGGACTCCAGTTTTCGAATATCTGAGAGACTACTCTCTGCAAGATGGACCAGATTTCCTTTTTGTAACATGGGGCAGATTTGGATGGAACAGAAGGTATTATGGGAAGAAGGCCACGTCAACTCACCCTCACACACAGGTGCTTCCTTATCCCAAGTGACAGTACTGCCCAACAGGAGACAAGCCGAGGAAGGGGAGCCAATGAGTCGATACCTAGAAGCAAAGAATGGAAAAATTATACTCTACACTTATTTTCTACTTAAGTCACTATGAGAAAAGAATTATGGATAGATGCTACAAATTACAGGCAGATTAAAATAGAAGATGTCAAGGAAGAAACCTCATTTCCATCTGAAAACTGGTCATTTCTAAGGATGACAGGTTTAATTCTCACCGCTTTCATCCATGTTTCTTGCTAGTCCCTCATTACAGAATGCAGTAATGCCCTTCTTCATCAAGGGTCATTTTGTACTTGTCTTTAGGGAACCTCAAGAGCTATTCTATCCATGTGCACGTCCATCCAGGAAATGACAAGCTCCTTGATTAAGGGAAGATATCTTATTGAAATATTTATATTCTCTAGAACCTTACCTAGAGACTTTTAGCCACGTGGTACTTGAAAAATATCTGTTGAATGAAGGATAGGATGATGGTTTTGCTAAGATGACTCAAATGTAATAGATGGGAATACTTACCTATTGTGCCATAAAATCATTCAGTGTAGGTCACCAAGATTGGAACATTTCATCACTTATTTTTTATATCTATACTGTTACTGTAAGAAATGTCACAAAGGATATTCAGCTAAGGTATTCACACATTTCATGTAGAGTAGGGTTAAACTTGATTAAGTAAAAGATAAGGGGTATAATGCAATGTCATATAATAGTGAGTAGTTACTGGAACAGCTAAGAACTTTGCTTCTTGATTATCAAAGACGTGATCAGGGCAGTAACCATGTGTAGCAGAGTCTCCCGGTATCTCTATTATCTACTTTCTTCTTTCTCATTAGGGATGAAGCCCTGTATTTTTAACTGGGCTTTTGGGCATCTTCATTTAGGTGCAGGGATGCACCTAAAGGGTTGTGAGAAACTTCTGGAAAGCATCTTTAAAGGAATGGGTTTTCCTTTCCTCCATTGTTTCTCTTTGCTGGCGAGAGCTGGACCATGTGATGACACAGAGTCTCAAGTGGAAGGATCCCAGGTTTTTGTGGATCACGGAGTCCCCTATTAGCCCTGGGTTTGTACATTACTGTTTTCTTGAAGGACTCCCCCTGCTTCTTAACCTGAGAGGGAAGTAAACTATTATCTTGTTTAAGCCTTTTATTTTGTTTGTTCTGTCTTAATTAAGCTGTAAGCTTAATCCAATCCTAACCTATATACCAGGTCTTCCAAAAACAGTGATATAAAGGTGACGGGAACTGTGTGGGTAGAGCAATGATAGTGAGTACTTTTGTAAATGGGTCGAGTCATTTTTATATTGAGTTTTACTTACTGTTACTTTTTTTATTGAGTATGTTGTAAAATCTTTTCCAATGTGCCAACAAATATTTCAAATGCGCCAACAAAATCCTCAAAATTTCTTCAAAGAAACTATTTGAGAAGCCCTACTGTGTTTCCTTCTGCCTTTCTCCTATTCTACATTTAACAATTGTCTTAAAAGCACAGGATCATGGGTGTCATGACTTTTGACTATAGATGTTGCTTTTAATGTGTTCACTATGACTAAGTTAGAGAATTGGAGTAAAAAATGTGAGGCAGTTTCCAGTCTATATGTATGGCTGTAAAAAACAGGGAATATTTTTTAATGTATTATGAGACACTAATGTGCTCTAGTAGCAATTGTTGTAATTTTTTCTGACTTGATTTCCCATCTCTCTGAAATTCTTTTACTCCAGCCTACTCCTTAGCTTCCCAGGACATTAGGAATTCAGGTGGCCTTGAAGCTAACCTCTGATCAAGAAAAGTCCTGAGATTCCCTCCCCTGTGAGCAAAATACACACTGTGCAGAAGCATGCTGACACAGACACTGGAGAGACCATTACATAAGGTCAGGGATGGGATATGTAAGGGCTGGAATATGGTGCTACTTCTATCCTTCCTACTTGTTCATGGACTTAGAATTAGTTTGGAGTAGAGGAAATCTATGGAGATATTCCATAGGCTGCTAATGATTAAAAGTAGCTCACAGATACGATTTTGTCTCACATTCAGTTGTGTGTTAAACTTTGTATTTTACAGAGAATGTAAGCTTTCTCTCAAGGAGTCATTTATTTATAAAAGTTGTAACCTATCACTCCTCAGAGTGTATCTGAATACATTTGCACATAGGAAAAATCAAAACAGCTATATGCTTGCATTATAATACAATAACACTAGCAATCAATAACTACAGAATAAATAAAAAATTCAAAGGTTGGGTGGGATCTTGGTAAAAGACAAAAGTAAAACAGCCCTTGCAGATTACCTATAGGATAAGAATAACATGATCAGCGAGTCATGTGTTCCACTCTTCAAAGTGTTTGACATAGATTCACTTACTTAATTTTTAAAATGATGCTTTTAAGCAAATATTATGCCTAGCCCCCATTTTACAAAAGAGAAAACAGAGTTTAACAAATTTGTCCGAATTCACATGACAGTTACTAAGGTTAGAGTTTAAATGCCAACTGGCCTCAACAACCTGTAGTGATAAACCTGACATTCATTATTCAGTGCCTTCCTTATAAATGCTGATGCAAATATTACTCTTTGAAAATTTCTGGGATGCTGATGTCAAAACTGCCTTAGAGAAATATTTAATACTTTTGTCATTTGACAAGAAAAAGTTCAGGGGTGCCTGGGTGGCTCAGTTGTTTAAACACCTGACTTTGGCTCAGGTCATGATTTCAGGCTCCTGGGATAGAGCCCCACATCCGGCTCTGTGCTGGGTGGGGAGTCTGCTTGTTCCTCTGTCCCCAACCCCCAAACTCTTTCTCTCTAATAAATAAATAAATAAGTAAAATCTTCAAAAAAATTTTTTTAAATTTCATATAAGTGAACCCAACATTTTACTTTAGATGTTTTAAAGACTCTAAACATGAACATATAAAGGAAGCTGGTCTGAGGAACTGGTAAAATAAACCAATAAGTACGAAAAAGAGAATAGAAATGATAAGTAAATCAAAGAGCAGTTTCTTTAAAGTGGCTGATTAAAACAAACAAAACTTGGCCAATTGTAACTTCACAAAATAACAAATCTACAGATACACATGAATGAGAAAATAGTTATCATTATAGATACTGAGGAAACTTTATAAAAAAGTACACATTAGGGGCACCTGGGTGGCTCAGTGGGTTAAAGCCTCTGCCTTCGACTTAGGTCATGAACCTGGGGTCCTGGGATCAAGCCCCGCATTGGGCTCTCTACTCAGCAGGGAGCCTGCTTCCTCCTCTCTCTCTGCCTACCTCTCTGCCTACTTGTGATCTTTTAAAAAAGGCTACATTATAAAGTACTTTATTAAAATATTATGTCCTCTATCCCAATGAAATTGAAAACATCTGTGAGATGTGTCATTTTTGTAGGAAAAACGTAATTTATCAGGATGTACTTAAAAATAGGTAGAACAGCTGATAAACCTTTATCTGTCTGAGTCTCTGTTTTCAATCTGTTTGGATACATACCTAGGATTGGAATTGCTGGGTCACATGGTAATTCCATGGTAACTTTGGAATCACCAAACTATTTCCCACAACGGCTGCAGCAGTCCATATGCCCACTAGCAATCCCACTACCAACCATAATGGTTTCATTTTCTCTACATCCTCCCCATAGTTTTATTTTTCATCAAAAACAAAAACAAAACACCCATTATTATTCGAGCCATCCTATAAAGTGTGAAGTGAGTTTGATGTGTGTTTCTTTAATGACTAATTATATTTAGTATCTGTTTGTGTGTTTCCTGGACATTTTCTTATCCTCTCTGGAGGAATGTCTATTTCAATCCTTTGCCCATTTTTTTTCAATTACACTGTAAGCATTTCTGTTGTTGAGCTGCAGGACTTCTTTATATAATTTGCATATGAAACCCTTGTTAGGGAAATGATTTGTAAATTTTCTCTGCCTTTCTCTGGGCTCTCTTTTCACCGTCTTGATAGTGTCATTGATGTTGACTGGGGCAACAGTCATTTGAAGGACCGATGAACTGAGAAATCAGAAGCCCTTATTGGGGGCAGGAGGGCAATGATAAGGGCAGAATCAATGCTTTCCAGATATGGCATTAATGCCTGTGTCCAATTTAACCAGCTCTCCCTTCTAAAGGCAATTGAGCTCAACAGACATCTGGTTATATGTCAATTATCAGATAAAAACCCTGGAAGAATTCATAGCAAAATATTAACTATGATGAGTAGTAGAATGCTGGATGTTGAATTTTTTGATCTTTGAGTTATTCATGGCTTCCAGATATGTCTAATGCATATAATATATGTTTCCTTTCATAATACAATAAAATTCTATTTTTATCTCTGAATTTTTGTGGCAAGAGGTTAGTACACATTCCTTAGTTGCTCCCTCTATGTCAAGGCAATGGTTTCTAGCAAGGTTCCCTGTGCCAGTGAAGAGTTGAGGGCAAGAACTCCATGAATGTTCACACTCACTTCACGTAGTAATACATTTCCCAGAGCTACTACATTGAGACTGCCTCTCCAACCCCACTTCAAGGTCCTCCAACTCAGCTATATACTTGCTGATCTTAGTTAAGAATGTTGCATGCAAGGTTCAGGTAGCAGTTCTCTTTTTACTCAGGTAGCAGGCCAGTCCTTTTTATCCAGGGAATATCTTACCAGGTTCCACATTACTACATTTAGCAGGACCCCTGAGGACCCCTCTCCTCATTAACATACAAATACATGTTGCTACTTCTTTTTTATTTCCTTTGGTCATATCCCAGTGTTCAAGCTACCATCTCTATCCAGAAGTTCTTAATGCTAACTTTCTGAAGTGCAGGTGACAGTTTAGTTTGCCTTGTCAGACTAGGTCAGAGATAGTATTGTTGTTCTGGAACTTATATCCTAGGGATAGTGCTCTCAACTCACCCTTCATTACAAGAATAATGAACTGTTGATCCAAACTGGGTATCTGTGTTTATATGCACTGCGCCATTAAAGGGTTCTGGTGGAGCTCCACATGATTTTCCTGCAGGAAAGAAGCAGAATTTGGGGATAGGTATAGAGTTCAATTCGGTTTTTAAGATTCAGTCCAGGGTGTAGCATACTGAACAGCATATACACATGTGACTGCTCCATAGAATTGACCAGTTGAGGAAATTCACCATACAAGCTCAGAATCAAGCAGCTACAGAGCACTGCTTTTTAAAAGACTACTCTGGATCTCCCAATAAAAGTCACTGATGGATAAAGAATTATTTTCTTATCGCATCAGCCTGGATCAAGGGCCTCGAAATCTGGGATTTCACCTCCATCTGGGTTAACCAAGCACCATTCACTGTGACCTACATAAATTTCTTTGGCATCCCTATTTCATTCATTTCTGGGTTTTAGCCATCAAAGATCAACACCAGTGAATGGAAATTTCCCCTGGGCTTCCTTTTGTGAGAGACATTCCTGTGACATGAACATGGAGTCAAGGCACAGACTCCAGGCCATAAGAAAGGCTGACTGACAAAGTCTACCCTCCATTTAAATGCCTTGGGCAAACCTTGATATCTTGCCTACAAAATCTGAACAAATTAAATTAGATCCCACAGATGCTTTGACATACATGAATTAGCTCCCAGGATGGTATTACTCACGTCTACAGATACCTTCGGCACTCGACCAGACCAAGTGCTCTAAGCAGGTGATAGAAAACGTAGCCTCAAAATACCCAGGGGAACATTCATAATTCAAAGATGTCCCAACTGGAAACTCAGACTCATCAGTCAGGACTGTAGGCTTGGCAAATGGAAACTCTTCTGGGGCTTTACAGTAATCTGGAGAGCAAAGCCACAGGAAAACCACAGTGAGCAGAGTGATTTCCAGCCTACCTCCTCATTCTTTCCAGTGAAGCTGGTAGATGGGCTCAGAGAAGAAGACTTACAATAATGGCAAAAGGTTTTCTTCCCCTTCAAGTTACCTTAGCACGGGGCTTTCCAACAGCATCTACTCATCAGGAATTTTTTTACTACTAGGAAGACTATTCACCTTTCTGGCCTTTCTGCTCTTGTTGCACCAAAGCAAGAATTTTAGCTAATGGTTTCATGTATCAGACTGCCTGTGTGTAGGGTTAACCATTCATATTCTCATTTCTTGGTGTTAATATACTCATGTATATCAACACATATTTTACCTTCTCTCTCCATTTATTCCTCCCTACCTCATTCTCGGGTGTCCACCAAAAGCAGCCTCTCTGGCTCTAAATAGCAGTCACTAGTTGTAGTGGGTTGAACGATATTACCCCAGAAGGTACATCCATCCAGGACCTCACCGTGGAAACTTACATGGAATAAGGGTCTTTTCAGCTATATTTAAAGTAACACTCTCAGAATGAAATTATGTTTTTGAAAGGTATTTAAAAATTGCTTACTTCCTTGATATATTCTATTTAAAATTGATTGATATTTACAATGCTACTGCTTTTGGCATAAATACTTGTATATATTTCCTTTTCTTCCCATGGATTGCTTTTGCTTAATGTTTTGGAGCTTTCAATAGTGTGATGGGGAGAATAAAATTTCTAAGGAAAGAATGAAAAAAAAAAAAAGATGAGATCATCCTGGATTACCAGAGTGAGCCCTAAACCCAGTAATGGGTGGGGTCTATATGAGAAGGAGAGGGACATTTGAGACACAGAGACACAGGGGAGAAGGCCACATGAAGACAGAGACAGGGATTGGAATGATGTGTCTATAAGCCAAGGAATGCCAGGAGCTACCAGAAGCTGAGAAAGGGAGTGCAGACCTGCTAACACCTTGATTTCAGACTTCTAGTCCCCAGATCTGTGAAAGAAGACATTTCTGTTGTCTTAAGCCATTTAGTTTGTGGTAATTTGTATGGAAGCCCTAGGCAACTACTCACCACTCTTCTCATTCTGATGCTAAGCCAGATATTTAAGAACAAGGACAAAACAGACCAAGCCATTGAGCAGCTTTGTCTAAACTGCTGTGTTTTCTTAATGAGAGGGTAGATCTCTCGCTGCATATTTTGAATAGAGTCTGTTATATTCAACTATCTCCCTTTTGGAGGAGACCGGCTTCTCTTTTGTCCCTTCAATAGGCATGGCTGGTGGCCTAGGCAATTTAATTTAAGGAAATCTCCTTGGATTCTGATATAACCATCCAGCTGGAAGGGGAGGGACACCAAAGAAGGTTTAAATTCTTTTTATCATGCATTGCCTTTTCTCATTGGCATGCTTTTCTCTCTCATGAGGTATTCCACATCTGGTGCCATATCCCCAGTGTACTCCCGCTTCCATCCTGGGAAGGCCTACAGTCAGGACTCAAGAACCAGGTAACCTCCAGTCTTTAGGAAGAAAAAGCTTCTTTCTCTTTCGTACTCTTCCTTGAGCTTATTTTTCTTGCTTCTGACTCTCACAATGTAAAAATTCAAGGACGAAGTTTAAGTTGGGGCTCAGAAGCCAGCTGACAAATGGGCATACTTTGAGTCAGGGTCTTAAGCTACCAAGGACACGTCTTTTTGGTTACTTAGCCTGTTCAGTATAGGACTAGCTAAAACCTTAGCTAAATACTCTCCATATTGCCAGTTTGGTTCTTTGCATGCCCCTGAACCTGCGGGGAGTGTGGTTCAGTTATCCTGGCATTGGTTAGTGTTCACAGCCAGTTATTCTCATGTCCTCTCCAAAGAATACGTATTTCTCCTTGATTTATACACGGTGCTTACTGCCTTCCCCTCACCCTTATCTCCCTCCTCTTACCCCACTCTGTTCACCACTACACCAGCAAGAAGAATTATTCACATCTTAACTATTCAAACACAGCTTGGAGTCCCCTGTTTTAGCTATGCATGTAACTCTGACCCTTTCACTTATGACAATGTTGAAGCCGCAAGCAAACACTGTATCTTATGGAACTGTCAAGGGTGTTGGCCAGATGTTCTGAATCCATTCAAGGTACATGGGTACTAACCTGCAGGACCAGCAAGTTTGCAGCGAGGGGCAGGGCCATTCCAGATCCCGTTCCCTTCATCATCACTTGTGCAGCGGAGGGTGCTCTTCCCAACGAGGTTGAAGGTCATCCCTCTGGCTGGGTGGTGGTCACACATGTAAGTTATTTCCTTTCCATAGGGAACATCTCCCTGAGAAGGTCCATTGTGCTGCCCATTAAGGATAGAGGGGGGATTTGGACAAAAGATTTCTGGAAAAAACCCAAGTGCTATAAGTTACATCAAAATGTTTATATTTTAATCTGAGTTAATTCTATAATTATGGGATGCTGTGACTGTGTTGCCCGTTAAATAATTAACTCTCAATGAGAGTAAGAACCAGAAGGTAAGTATATAAGGTCTCTGTTGAGATGCTTCTAAATGAAATGACACTGAAATCAAAGCCTGAAGGGACCTAATCATCCTGACCCTTGGGAGAGTGAAGACTTTTGAATTACTGAGAGCTCGTTCTTTTGAAATAGACAAAAATCTTCTTAACCCCACTGAGAATAAAATCATCCATTTAATAAGAAAATTATCTATTAATTCAACAGGACTTTTTTGAGAACCTACTCTGTATCAAGTACTATTTTAAGTACAAGGTAGAGAAAATCTCTTTTGACATCAAGGATATTCATACCATAGAAATATTTCAAAATATATTATACATTTACTATTTGTCGATCACTGATTTAATCTCTTCATGATGACTTGGGGCTTTTATACTCAAAACCAAAACAGATGGTTATAGTAATGCTATCACAATGAGTGAAACATTTCAGTGTTCCTATGCACAGATCCAGAAGTTGCAGAAATGAAATAGCTTTTGAGATATTTATTGGTTTTTATAGGTTGTTGTTTTTTTTTTTTCTCATTGAAGAAATGTACATTTCTTCTTTTGAGTGTAACTGTCTGGAGATACGCCTTCCCCTTTCTGGTTTGATCTGTATTTGGGAAGAGGATACCACAGCTTGAAAGAATTATGAATAATCAAAAGGTGGAATGTTGGGGCGCCTGGGTGGCTCAGTGGGTTAAGCCGCTGCCTTCGGCTCAGGTCATGATCTCAGGGTCCTGGGATCGAGTCCCACATCGGGCTCTCTGCTCAGCAGGGAGCCTGCTTCCTCCTCTCTCTCTCTGCTTGCCTCTCTGCCTACTTGTGATCTCTCTCTCTGTCAAATAAATAAATAAATAAAATCCTTTTAAAAAAAAAGGTGGAATGTTTATACTCTAGTAAGTGTATCTGGGTTCGTGGAAGTATTTTTTCTTTCTTTCCGTCATGCTTCTTAACTACATTCTGGGAAAGTTAAGATTCTCAAACAGTTGACCTCCAGATACGAAGGATGTAATTATCAAGTTTCATTACATAAATCAATACAAAATCTCCAAACACTTTTAGAGCAAAATATTCCTTTGAAAACCTTCTATTATAAACAGGTATTTTTCAACAGCTATGATCAGAAGATGAAGCAACATCCTGTTTGATTTCATGAAGAAATACATAGGCAGACTGAATATATTAGTAGTTTTTCTGTATTTAACACACTATACTTCTGTCCCCTTAAAAACAAGTATAAACAACAGGAAAGCAAGGCCCAAGTCTGTCTCATTTACAGGTGTATTCCCAATGTCTAATTTAGCGCATTACCCTATTTTTTTCATAATAACAGTTGGTATTACTTGAAGTAGTCTCTGTGTTTGCTTGTCATTATTTTTAAAGATTTAGTTATTTCACGGTGGAGGGGGAGAGAGAAAGGGCAAAAACAGGAAAGGCAGAGGAAGAAGGAAAGTGATTGAAGCTGACTGAGCTCAGCTCTGAGCCTGATGTGGGGCTTGATCCCATGACCAATTGAGACCAGAACCAAAACCAAGACTCTGACTCTCAACTGACCTTGCTATCCAGGCACCCCTGTTTGTTATTTTTTGGTCTTTCCCTCTACACAATAGTATAAACAACAGGAAAGCAGGGTGCTAGTCAGTTTTGTTTATAGGTGTATTCCCAGTGTCCAGAAGGCTGGGTGGCACCTACCAGATGCTCAAAAAAGTTTGTCGAAAGAATGAGGCTGGGAATGAATGCTGATCGAGGCAAGGATACAAAAACTATCATTTCGACAGGAAACATGCTTCAGGCTCTAAATCTCCCTCCTCCTATGAAGATTTCTCTCCATTTGTAGCACACATTATACTTATACACACTTATAGGATGGTCCCCCAAACGTGATGCTCAGATTTATTTCCCCCAGAAAGAGCCCTTGCAGCAAAGAACGATGTTGATCCAAAGTGAAGATCAACAAAGGGACAAATATTAGGTAATTTTATAGGCAAGACACATTAAAGGAACAAACCAGCAAAGAAAACCAGGAGGGAGGTGCCGACCTAAACAGGCATTCCTTGTACTCACGTTCACACACAGGAGCACTGTCATTCCAAAGGCTTTCCATTTCAACCAAGACACAGTAACTAGCAGAACTGCCCTTCAGGTGGAACCTGAGGAACGAAAACACCAGTGATGGGGTGAGCGCACCGTTTCTCTCTCCCCTTCCGCTGAAGTACAGTTTAGTGCCTGAGATAAATGCCAGGTGAAAAAAGCCCAGCTCATCAGCTTTCTCAGCTGCCAGAGGCTCTGAAATCAAAACATTTGCAAGATTGTGGTTTCCAGTGAGGACGGAGCCGTGACAACAGTCTCTGGTTGTCAACCATCAGGGGGTCATCTGTCCATCCTGCCCCTCTGACAGTTCCCTGTCTGTCTCTGTCAGCAACTCTGTTCTCCAGGCCACAACGTAGCACTCTTCTCTCTGGTGGCTCAGGAGGAAGACAACTCTCGATTCAAGTTGGTAAATCAGAGACAGTGAGGAAAGACAGCAGAGGCTGCTGTTTTGGGCCCACACTTTCGGAATGTTCCAGATCAACACCTCTGGCATATCCCCACTATTGATGAGTTAATGCAAATTATCTGGGAAAGGATGGAAAAGGTGAGAAGAGAGGGTTCTTTGGAGAGCAGGGGCTGCCTGGATTGCCTCCAGGGCTTTGTTGGAACAGATATTTGCTGCCTGCCAAGGGATCCTCGGAATAGATGGAGGACAGCTGCTCTATCGTCCATGCTTTTTACCCGGCGGTGCTGTTGGAACATAACACCAAGGTCATTAAGATTCCCGTAGAGAGTTCACGACATAACTGCAAACATGAGCGTAGGTCTTCATACTCCTGTGATACAGCCTAACACTAATTAGCTGACATAAAACTAGATGGAAAACTATTCCTATTGATGCTTTGTTCCTATTCCAAATTCCACTATTGGTTGGTTTAAATTTTTCTTGGAACAATCCCTGCATATTACTTATAAATAGCTTTCTTTGACACCCAATCGTTTCATAAACAACCACTATGCAATACTTATCCTTTCGTGCCTACAAGTTACTTTTCATTCATACATGTAATGTTTCACCTAAATATCCAAGATTTCTTGTTACTCTTCTGCTCTTTGTTGCATTTACTGGTTTTCCTTTTCAAGCACCTGTGGTGCTTGGTTCCATCTGGTTCCCACCATACTTCCCAATCACTGTTTCAGGTATCAGTCCTTTCTGGTACTTCTTTGCCCTTAGGCAGCTTGCTCTTTGGGTAGACCCCCATTGGCCCCGGTGTCAGCATAGTAGCATCAATTTTGGTGTCCCCCGTCTCTCTGCCAGGTCATACTCACCCCTCATCACAAACAAAGGACACTTTTGCCCCAAGCTGGAAATTCAGTGGTAAGAGCACACGGCCATTAGGGAGTTGGTCCCGGAAGTCTGCACATGATTTCACTAGCATAACAACAGCAACAACAAGAACAACAACAACAAAAAAACAGATGTAAGATGGTCATGTGAGGACGGAAAAGACTGATCTGCAAGGAGATGACAGTGTAGGCACCTGTACATCTTGGGGCTGCTGGGCTCCAGTCTCCCTGGGGCGTACAGCGCAGAGACGCTGCCCCTCGGAGATCATAGCCGGGCTCGCAGCTGTAGGACACTTCCTGCCCCGGGGAGAAATCGGCCTGGTTTTCTGCACTGTGCATTCCGTGCAGAATTTCTGGAGGCAGCTGACATACTGTGGAAAGAACAGGTACGAAGGACCAGTCAGTGAGGGATAAACATCTTTTACTACATTCTAAACCTTCTGACGAGTCCCAGGCTGATCATTAAAGGGGAGCTTGGATGTAACAGAGGGAATCAAGTGATGCTCCTGCCCCCTCCTTTTACCGTTATGTAAAATCAGACAATGAAGGGACATGCCCAAAGGCCTCACACCTAGTGAGAGGCCCATCACTGGAGCTGAGTTCTTCCTGGCACAAGGTCAAATGCATGACCAGGACCCTGACGGTGCTTTCTCCAGTGCTGGCCAGTCTACATGGAATTACTAGCCCTGTCATAAAGAAGAGCTGTGAAGGGTAGATGAGATAAGGCATTTAAAGTGCTTATTGCACAGCTGAGTAGAAAGTGCACCTCAGCCTTCAGGATATTGGAGAAATATTGGAGCTTGTATTTTGCTCTGAGGATGCTCGATATGAGAGTCCCAAAAGTCTCCTTCCTTGGTTGATGGAGCTCCTGCTTTCAAAGTGAAGGCAAAAATGCACACGCACACACACACCCACACACACACACACTTTCATAATTCATGCTTCATCTGCACACATTGTTCCCCGCATACATCCTTCTCCCAGAATGAGCACTGACCTCCTGATCCCCTGCAACACATGCCCTTTGTCGGTCCCTTGAAAGCCTGGGTCAGACTCACCTCGAGAGCAGCTCGGCAACTCTGGCCCCCATTTGTTTTGGGCTTGGCATTGCACTCTGGAGGGTCCTTTCATGACAAACCCGGGCTCGCAGATAAACCTCACGATTTCATGTAAGGAAAATAAGGTCTTGTTCTCAGACACCCTCACTGCGTTGTCAATGTGTGGAGGTGTGCACTTATTAGGTATGATGCACTGAGGCGGAGGGCCGCTCCATACGCCAACGTGATTGTCTTTGCTGGTGCAATATATCGATGGGTTGCCCACAAGCTCAAACTGCTTTTTTTTCCCTCTCTGTCCGGGATGGCAGCGATAGGTCACCACGCTTCCATAGGGAAAATCTTCTCCGTAGAGGTTAACGACATTTCCGTTGTCAATGGCTGGGGGTGGCCCACAAAGAATCGCTGGGAAAAGAGATGGCAACTTAAATAATAGTGGATCAAATAGCTCATCAGAAATGTAAGGAGCAGAACCAGTTTTGCATTTGTTATTGATTTTAAATCTTTGTTAACATGGAGATACATGTCTACAAGATTGTGATTTTGGTGGGCATAATAGCATGCCTTCTGCCTTTCCTGCTTATACTGTTTCCTATGAGCATATGCATTTTTTAAAAATAAACTTCCTTTCATTTTAGATAGCTCTTTGATATATTATCACACCATAGTGTACACCGGTTTCCCGTACTCTTTTCCGTTTGCCTTCTTCATTTCCATTTTGTTATTAGCCCAGGAGAGCGGAAAAAAAAAAAATAAAAAGACCCTGGGGCACCTGGGTGGCTCAGTGGGTTAAAGCATCTGCCTTCGGCTCAGGTCATGATTCCAGGGTCCTGGTATCCAGCCCTTCATTGGGCTCTTTTCTCAGCAGGGAGCCTGCTTCTCCCTCTCTCTCTCTGCCTGCCTCTCTGCCTACTTGTGATCTCTGTCTGTCAAGTAAATAAATACTATCCTAAGAAAAAAATAATTAAAAAGAAAACAATAAAAAGACCCTTGCTGAAAGAAAAATAGAAGGGGAGAGAAACAACACTGATACACCAGTGTAGGAAGTAGAATTCAAAATACTTGCAAAAGTATAAGAAAATTACATCAAAGTGTAGCCTAATATAATGTGAAACGTTTTGCAACTGTAAATGATATGAATGGAAATAGAAATTACCAATATTCATTCAAGAAAATTAAAAAGCTGAAATGGATAAGGAAATTTGTCAGAATAGAGAAATATTTTACATCAATGTTCTATCAAGTTACTTTCAGGTAATACACACTTCCAAATGTAATTTCAAATGTTTCATGAGGTGTAAATGATAGAAAATTTACCAACTCATTTTTTCAAGCTGAAGTTTGTTATCACAACAAGATACCCCTGTAGACATGATCATATGTTAGTCCAAATAACATCCTGAATACATTTGAAAATGTAGTCATCAACATAGTACATTATATTACTGTAATATATAACTATATATATATATAATATATTACTATATAACTAGAACTAAGTGATTTTATCCAAAATTCCAAAACACATGAAATTAAATATAACATTTCTTAGGGTTCCTGGGTGGCCTAGCCATGTAAGTGTCCAATTCTTGGTTTCCACTTGGGTCATGATCTCTGCGAGCTCTTAGGATTGATTGAGCCTGGCAGAGAGTTGTGCTCTGTGCTCAGTTGGGAGTCTTTTTGAGGATTCTCCCTCTACTCCTCCCCTCCCCCCCAACTGGCTGACTCACTCTTCTTTAAAAAATCAATTAATCAATCTTTACAAAAGTAAATAAAAATAAAAATTCCTAAGAAGGCTTCTCCTTCTGGTAAGGGGAATCTTAATTAATTCAAATAAAATAATCAGTCTATTTCCCGTTCCTCCCCCCAAGAAAGACTATAAATGCTGGATAAGTGATAAAATGTATCTGTGAATGTATCAGAAAGATACATTCAAGCAAGAGAAATAAATAAAAATACAAGAAAGGGATTAAACATAGGATAATAATGTATCTGCGACATGATTATTTATGCAGCATATCCAAAAGTATATACAGATAAGCTATTGTATTTATAAGTAAATTTAGCAAGATTGTTGGGTCCAAGGTCAAAATATTGCATATTTAAGAAACAATTAGGTAATGTTACATTTTCCAATGTTACATTTCTATGTTTACATCATTTTCTAAAATGTAAATTGGTAAGTATTATGGAGAGAAATTAAAGAAATTTCAGAAATGGCAAAACATATCATGTTCATGAATTTACAACTCAAAAATGTAAATATGTTAGCGGTCCACAGATCGATCTATGGAGTCCATACAAAGTAAGCAGAAATTTGAGTAGGTTTCTTTTTGTGGAAACTGACAAACTGATTCTAAATTTTGTCTGAAAATGCAAAGGGGCAAGAATTACCAAATAAATCTGGGAAGAAATACATGGTTAGAGAATACACCAGCAGGTATCAATTCTTAATATATGTTATAGTCATGAAAACAGTGTGATAAATCAACCAGTGGAACAGAACCTCTCTGAAATGAGACCCACCTATAATGTCACCTGATTTAGGGTATTATACTATTGCGCTGTGATCTATGGGAACTGGTCTTTTTTTTTCTTTTTTCTTTTTTTTTAAGATTTTACTTATTTTAGGATTATTTGCTCTAGCTCTTTGAAAAATACTGGTGGAATTTTGATCGGAATGGCATTAAAAGTACAGATTACTCTAGGCAGTATAGACATTTTATTAACAATGTTTATTCTTCCGATCCAAGAGCATGGAATGGTCTTCCATCTTTTTGTGTCTTCTTCAATTTCTTTCATGAGTATTCTGTACTTCCTCGAGTACAGATCCTTTACCTCTTTGGTTAGGTTTATTCCCAGGTATCTTATGGTTCTTGGTGCTATAGTAAATGGAATCGATTCTCTAATTTCCCTTTCTGTATTTCCATTGTTAGTATATAAGAAAGCCACTGATTTCTGTACATTGACTTTGTGTCTTGCCATGTTACTGAATTGCTGTATGAGTTTTAGTAGTTTGGGGGTGGAGTCTTTTGGGTTTTCCATATAAACTATCATGTCATCTGCGAAGAGAGAGAGTTTGACTTCTTCATTGCCAATTTCGATACCTTTTATTTCTCTTTGTTGTCTGATTGCTGTTGCTAGGACTTCTAATACTATGTTGAACAAGAGCGGTGAGAGTGGGCATCCTTGTCATGTACCTGATCTCAATGGAAAGGCTGTGAGCTTTTTCCCATTGAGGATGATATTTGCTATGGGTCTTTCATAGATAGATTTTATGAAGTTCAGAAATGTTCCCTCTATCCCTATACTTTGAAGCATTTTAATCAAATGCTTTTTCTGCATCAATTGAGAGGACCATGTGGTTCTTCTCTCTTCTTTTATTGATTTGTTCTATTACATTGATTGATCTGTGAATGTTGAACCATCCTTGTAACCCAGGGATGAATTCCACCTGGTCATGGTGAATAATCTTGTTAACATGCTGTTGGATCCTGTTTGCTAGGATCTTGTTGAGAATCTTAGCATCCATATTCATCAGTGATAATGGTCTGAAATTCTCCTTTTTGGTGTGGTCTTTGCCTGGTTTGGGGATCAGAGTAATGCTGGCTTCATAAAGAGTCTGGAAGTTTTCCTTCTGCTTCTATTTTTTGAAACAGCTTCAGGAGAATAGGTGTTATTTCTTCTTTGGAAGTTTGGTAGAATGCCCCAGGGAATCGTCAGGTCCTGGCTCTTATTTTTTAGGAGGTTTTGGATCACTGCTTCAATCTCATTACTAGATATCGGTCTATTCGGGTTGTCAATTTCTTCCTGGTTCAATTTTGGGAGTTTATAGTTTTGTATGGAATCAGAAGAGACCCCGAATCACAAAGGAAATGTTGAAAAACAAAAATAAAACTGGCGGCAACATGTTACCTGATTTCAAGCTTTACTACAAAGGTGTGATCACCAAGACAGCATGGTACTGGCATAAAAACAGACACATAGACTAGTGGAACAGAGTAGAGAGCCCCGATATGGGCCCTCAACTCTATGGTCAAATAAACTTCGACAAAGCAGGGAAAAATATACAGTGGAAAAAAGAAAGTCTCTTCAACAAATGATGCTGGAAAAATTGGACAGCTATATGTAGAAGGATGAAAATCAACCATTCTCTTACACCATACACAAAGATAAACTTGAAATGGATAAAAGACCTCAACGTGAGACAGGAATCCATCAGAATCCTAGAGGAGAACAAGGCAGTAACCTCTTCGATATCAGCCACAGCAACTTCTTTCAAGCTATGTCTCCAAAGGCAAAGGAAACAAAAGCGAAAATGAACTTTTGGGACTTCATCAAGATCAAAAGCTTCTGCACAGCAAAGGAAACAGTCAACAAAACAAAGAGGCAACCCACGGAATGGGAGAAGATATTTGCAAATGACAGTATAGACAAAATGTTGATATCCAGGATCTATAAAGAACTTCTCAAACTCAACATACACAAAACAGATAATCATATAAAAAATGGGCAGAAGGTATGAACAGACATTTCTCCAATGAAGACATGCAAATGGCTATCAGACACATGAAAAAATATTCATCATCACTAGCCATCAGGGAGATTCAAATTAAAACCACATTGAGATACCACCTTACACCAGTTAGAACAGCCAAAATTAGCAAGACAGGAAACAACGTGTGTTGGAGGGGATGTGGAGAAAGGGGAACCCTCTTCCACTGTTGGTGGGAATGCAAGTTGGTGCAGCCACTTTGGAAAGCAGTGTGGAGATTCCTTAAGAAATTAAAAATAGAGCTTCCCTATGACCCTGCAACTGCACTACTGGGTATTTACCCCAAAGATACAGATGTAGTGAAAAGAAAGGCCATCTGTACCCCAATGTTTATAGCAGCAATGGCCACGGTTGCCAAACTGTGGAAAGAATCAAGATGCCCTTCAACAGACGAATAGATAAGGAAGATGTGGTCCATATACACTATGGAGTATTATGCCTCCATCAGAAAGGAAGAATACGCAACTTTTGTATCAACATGGATGGGACTGGAAGAGATGATGCTGAGTGAAATAAGTCAAGCAGAGTCAATTATCATATGGCTTCACTTATTTGTGGAGCATAACAAATAACATGGAGGACAAAGGGAGATGGAGAGGAGAAGGGAGTTGAGGGAAATTGGAAGGTGAGGTGAACCAGGAGAGACTATGGACTCTGAAAAACAACCTGAGGGTTTTGAAGGGGCGGGGGGTGGGAGGTTGGGGGAGCAAGATGGTGGGTATTAAGGGGGGCATGTATTGCATGGAGCACTGGGTGCGGTGCAAAAACAATGAATTCTGTTATGCTGAAAATAAATTAAAAAAAAAGATTTTACTTATTTATTTGGTAGACAGAGATCTCAAGTAGGCAGAGAGGCAGGCAGAGAGAGACAGGAGGAAGCAGGCTCCCCATGGAGCAGAGAGCCCAATGCAGGGCTCAATCCCGGGACTCTGGGATCATGACCTGAGCCAAAGGCAGAGGCTTTAACCCACTGAGCCACCCAGGCAGCCCTGGAATGAGTCCTTCTTAAATGGTTTTTGAAATAAATGCTATTATAGCAACAATGTCCGCAATGGCCAAACTATGGAAAGAGCTGAGGTGTCCATAGACAGATGAAAGGAGAAAAAAGATGTGGCATTAGGCAGAGGAAAATAAATCAGTCAGAGAAAGACAATTATCGCATGGTTTTGCTCATATATGGAATATAAGAAACAGCACGGAGGATCATAAAGGAAGGGAGGGAAACTGAATGGGAAGAAATCAGAGAAGGAGACAAACCATGAGAGTCTCAACTCTAGGAAACAAACTGAAGGTTGCTATTTTGTTTTTGTTTTTGCAGGTGTCATTTTATTTCTCATAATGTTCAAATAGCCAACATAATTAGTTTTTGATGTAGTGTTCAATGAATCATTAGTTGTGTATAATGCCTAGTGTTCATCACAATACATGCGCTCCTTAATAAACATCACCTGGTTACTCCATCACCCCACCCGCCTACCTTCTGTAACCCTCAGTTTGTTTTGCAGAGTCCAGAGTCTCTCATGGTTTGTCTCCCTCACTGATTTCTTCCCATTCACTTCTCCCTGCATCCCCAGTGGTCCTCTATGCTCCTCTTTATTTTCCACATATGAGTGAAATCATGCGATAATTGTCTTTCTCAGCTTGACTTATTTCACTCACCATAATCTCTTCCAGTTCCATCCATGATGATGCCGATGGTGGCTATTCATCCTTTCTTTTAAAGGCTGAGTAATAATCCATTGTATGTATGTACCACATCCTCTTTATCCCATTCATCATTTGAGCAGCAACCTGGCTCCTTCCACAGTTTGGCTATTGTGGATATTACTGCTACGAACACCAGGCATTATATGCAATGGATGAATTATTGAACTCTACATCCAAAATTAATGCTGTACTATATGTTGGTTAATTGAATTTAAATTTAAAAAATGATATTAGATGAATTGCCCATCCATTAGGAAAAACAAAGAAACAAAATGAGCAAACAAATTCCTTGACCAGACCCTACAGCATAAAAAAATTAATTTGAGATGAATCACAGACTTAACTTGAAAGACAAAACGATGGGCAAAATTTTCTTATGGAGAACACAGAAAGTAGCGGCCAGAAAGGATAGACATAGTAAGTCTTACTATTAAAGGGCACTGGTAAATTGCACATTATCTATCATCAAGAAACATCATAAGAAAGCAAAGGATGAGTTTTAGCCTGAAGAAAATATGTATGTTAGGCTTATTGGAAAATCTGAGATTGGATAATGCATTCCTCAAAGCAATAAAGAAATACACAAACTAACAAGATTGGAAGACAGTTTTGAATAGGCACTACACAAAGATATGAAAGGTGCTCAGCATTCTCAGTCTCCTGGAAAATGCAAATGAAAGCAGCAGTGAGCCACAGCACAGCTAAAATTTAAACACGTGATAAATACCAGGTTGGCAGAGATATGGAACAGCTGGACTTTTCAGATGCCTCTGGTGCAAGAGTAAATTTGTCTACTCACTGTATAAAATCTTTCGGCATTATCTATTAAGACTGACCACGTTCATACCCAACAATTCCACTTACAGCCATGTCAACAGTATTTACATAGAACATGTAAACGTTTTATCCAGCTGTGCATATATATGAATATTTGAATATTTACATGTGTATATGTGTACATTTATTGCCTATTCACAGGCATAAAATACTACTGACATATAAACAGCTGAATTTACAAATTAATTGTTAAGTTCACACAATGAAAAAGATCCAGTTAATCTTACATGCAACAACGTGAATAAATCTCCTACACATATCATTCAATAGAAGCTGGACACAAAAAAGTACATGCTTTTTGATTCCTTTAATACAAATTCAAGCAGAGTCAAAACTAAGCTTTGGTGATAGAAACCCAATAAACGGTCACTTTGGGAAGATAGTAACTGAAAAAGGGCAGAGGTGAGGCTTCTGATGTGGTAAAATGGACTAAATCTTCTCTGAATGCTGTTTATATGTGGGTGTTCACTTAGAAAAGAGTCATTGAAGTGAATAATTAATATTGTGTACTATATTATGTGTATATGTATATATAGATGTACATATCTATTTATATATATATATAATCTATGGGGTATGAATCTATCTATCTATCTGTCTGTCTATCTATATATACCTGTAGTCTACAGTGTATGAAAAATGTGCTGGAAAAAAGACTTCCCAATAGCATAAACTCCAGGAGATATAGCTTTATGGGTGAATTTTTTTTCAGATACCTATGGAAGAAATAATGCTAGTATTACCTAAACTCTTTTAGGGAAACAAATAGATGGAAAACTATCAGCTGGCTTTATGAGATGATCCTAAGTTTGATATCAAAAGCTCCTAAGGTTGGTTGGACATCTAGCTTTGGTTCAGGTTATGATCCTAGGACCCTGGGATCGAGCCCTGTGTTGGGTTCCCTGTTCAGTGAGGAGTCTGCATTCTCCCTCTCATGGTCCCTCTGCTTATGCTCTCTCTCTCTCTCTCTCTTTCTGTGTGTCAAATAGATAAAGAAAATCTTAAAAGAGAAAAAAAAAAACCCCATAAGGACCTTCCTGGGAAAAATATTATAGTCTAATCTCTCTAAAAATTAATAGGAATGGAATGATAAAAGTGTTCTAGAATTAGTGGTGCTGTCTCACAACTGCATGAATACAGTAAAAATCATTAAATTTATATTTTAAAAGAGTAAGTCTTATGATACATAAATTTTATCTCAAAAACATCTAAAATATATTACAAAAGTATATTGAACAACAGAAAAGAATTATAAAATCTTATGACCAAGTCGTTTTATTCCAAGAAGGTAAGATTAGAATTCAAAATCAGCTTGATTTTCAAAAAGTAAGGAAAACATTCCCACCACCAGTGTAAGAGGGTTTACCTTTCTCCAAATGCTCTCCAACATTTGTTATTTCTTGCCTTGTCAATTTTGACTGTTCTGACTGGTGTAGGTGGTATCTCAATGTGGTTTTCATTTGAATTGCCCTGATGGCTAATGATGTTGAACATTTTTTCATGTGTCTGTTAGCCATTTGTATGTCTTCTCTGGAGAAATGTCTGTTCATGCCTTCTGCCCATTTTCTGATTTGGTTGTTTGGTTTTTGGGTTTGAATTTGAGAAGTTCTTTATAGATCTTGGGTATCAGCCCTTTATCTGTAATGTCCTTTGCAAATATCTTCTCCCATTCCGTGGGTTGCCTCTTAGTTTTGTTGACCATTTCCTTTGCTGTGCAGAAGCTTTTGATCTTGATGAAGTCCCTAAAGTTAATTTTTGCTTTTTTCCCCTTGCCTTTGGAAACGTGTTTTGAAAGAAGTTGCTGTGGCCCAGAGTCAAAGAGGTTACTGCCCATGTTCTCCTCTAGTATTTTGATGGATTCCTGTCTCACATTGAGGTCTTTCATCCATTTCGAGTTTATCTTTGTGTATGATGTGGTTGAGTTACACTCTTGGTGGGAAAGCAAGCTGGCATAGCCACTTTGGAAAACACTATGGAGGTTCCTCAAAAAGCTAAAAATAGAGCTACCTTATGATCCAGAAATTGCACTGCTGGTTTATTTACCCCAAAGATACAGATGTAGTGAAAAGAAGGGTCACATGCACCCCAATGTTCCTGGGAGCAATGTCCACAATAGTCAAATTCTGGAAGGAGCCAAAATGCCCTTCAACAAATAAGTGGATAAAGATGTGGTTCATACACACAAAGGATTATTACTCAGCCATCAGAAATGATGAATATTGCATTGACGTGGAAGGAACTGGAGGGGATTATGCTAAGTGAAATCAGTCCAGCAGAGAAACACAATTGTTACATGGTTTCACTTATTTGTGGAACATAAGGACTAGCATGGAGGACATTAGGAGAAGGAAGGGAAAACTGAAGGGGAGGGGAATCAGAGGGGCAGATGAACCATGAGAGACGATGAACTCCGGGAAACAAACCGAGGGTTTCAGCGGGAAGGAGGTGAGGGGCCTGGGTTAGGCTGGTGACGGGTATTAAGGTGAGCATGTATTGAAATGAGCACTGGTGTTATATGCAAATAATGAATCATGGAACACTACATCAAAAACTAATGAAGTATGTATGGTGACTAACATAACATAAAAAAAAGTCATGAAAAAATTCATTCCATTAAGAGAGTAATGGAGAAACAATATGATTATTTCCAGATATGTAGCCAAAGTGCTTGATAAACTTCAACATGACTTAATGACAAAAAATTCTTAGCCATGAAGAATATTAGGGAATTTCCTTTCCCTGAAAATGGGGATCTACAAAAAGCCTATAGCAAATACTACATTAATGGTGAAATATTTCAAACGTTCCCTTTGAGTTGGGGAACAAGAGCAGGATACCCTGTATCCCCAACCATATCACAAATGTTAGTGGTGGTCCTAGCCAGAATATGAAAGAAATAGGGAGGGAGTGAAAGGAAGGGAGGGAGGGAGAGGAGGAGGAGGGCAGGAAGAAAAGAGTTTGTTGGTTGGTTGCTTCTAAGTGCACTGAAAACTTTAACAGAAAGAAAAAGCTTTAAATTCCTGCTCAGGGTCTGCCTCTGAACGCTTCTATTATCTGCCCGAAAAGAAACTTGCACTGTGTCGCTACAGAGCCCAGATTTCCGAAGAACAAATCCAACATCTAATCCTGTGGCTGGATTCCAAGGTTAATTGACTTCACAACTTAACAGTCTCTCTTATGTTCAAGTCTGAGCATTGATTAGGAAAAGGAGGACTCTAAAAATGGAGATGGAGAGGGGTGCCTGAGTGGCTTAATCCTTAAATGTCTGCCTTTGGCTCAGGTTAGAATGCCAGGGTCCTGGGATGGAGCCCTGCATGGGGCTCTTTGCTGGGGTGGGAGCCTGCTTCTCCCTCTCCCACTCCCCTTGTGTTCCTTCTCTTGCTGTCCCTCTCTCTGTCAAGAAAGAAATAAAATCTTTAAAAAGAGAATAAATTTTGAGATGGAGATACATGGGTCGATTCTAAGGATGCTGAATACCTTGTACCTGGAAATTCTGCTGAGCCTCCTTTGCTAGAAGCAGCAGCCCCTCCTCCCCTGTGTGAGGAGTTAAGCCTCCCTTTGTTCAAAGAACCTGTAATGACCTGTCCTGAGTAGGCTGCCTTGGTAGGGTTGCCAGAAGAACACAGATGTCCAGTTAGATCTGAATTTCAGAAAAACAATGAAAGCTAGTTATAAATATAAGTATATCCCAAATATTGCAAGGCACATATTTAGAATACAAAAATAGGTGTCGCTGTGCTGAAATTCAAGTTTAACTGGCTATCTTGTGTTTTTGTTTACTAAATCTGGTAACTCTAATTTCAGGGACTGCTGATCTTCCTCAGGACCTACCCTTAACACTTCACCATAATTGTGGTTCTTTAACCTGATTTAAGTCCTGAAAGACCTGGAGCTGGAGTTGGGGTGTTGGTTGCGGGGGGAGGGGAAGGGGGAAACCAATTAGGACCGGCAAGAAGGTATCCCCCAAAAGAAAAGGAATTAAGATTGTGAATTCACTGTGTTAGAGGCTGACCTACGTTAAATGAAGCTGAAATACAGGACCTTTCTTAGTGTAGTCCTGAGGAAGAAATCCTATGGCTTAGGGATTTAGGAATGCCAGCGTGGACTTCGGTTTGTTAGTCCACTCCTTAACTATGTGCCTGAGGGGTGGGGTGTTCAAAGAGAGACCTTTGATCCTTTCACCCAAGGCTTTGAGAAATACATTCCTGGGGAATTTTCCGTATTTTTGACAGACTCTCTGATGGCTATTCTCTGTAGGCTGGGAATGACACTGGTGACACTGGGAGCTTTGTTATTGATCTGGGTTTCCTGATTTCAAGGGAGACAAAGGACCTCAGGCTGGCAGGAGCCAAGTGGCAGCACTTAACAGCCAGAGGCAAGGAAACAGAGATCAGAATGACTTGCCTGCAGAGATCTTTGTCCCTGGCTAATTGTTGTGGATCCTTTAAAACTCAAATAGATGAAGAGTGCAGTTAAGTATTATTTGATGGCTACAAGCAGAAAAAAATCTACCTCTGATTGAATCACTGAAAAAAAAAAAAAAAAGGTAATGGTTAGTCATCAACCATTTCCCAGACTTGGGAGCCCATGGAAAGACTCAAAGCAGCTCAAATGAATAGAAGATATGATCTTCTCCTCCCCTCCTCCTCCCCCTTCCCCCCTCCTCCCCCTCTGCCTCCTCCTCCTCCCCCTCCTTTTTTTTTAATTTTTAATTTTTTTTAAATTATCATCTTGAGAAAGCATGCTGCTACATGGCCAGAACGTATACCGAAGTTTCATCCACCACACCAAGGAGGCTTGAAGTCATTCAGCAAAGATTGGTATAAGAAAGGTTAAAGAATTAGAAATAAAGATGAAAATCTAGTTATAGATATAGGTGTACTACCTTTAAATAGAGAGATCTAGCCAGAGTACTCTTTTGTCATCTGATTTTTTTCACATAAAAGCATATAATTTACATGGTTATATATCATTAATTGTTTCTCCATGACATTGTGTTTCTTTGTTCTTTTGTTTTTCTTATTTTTAGCTGAATAACATTCCAGTGTATGGATGTAGTTCCTCTTCTTCCTCTTCCTCTTCCTCTTCTCCTCCTGTCCCTCCCCACTCCTCCTCCTCTTCCTCTTCCTCCTCCTTCTTCTGCTTCTTCTTCCCCTTCTCCTCCTTCTTCTCCTTCTCCTCCTTCTCTGCCTCCCCCTTCTTTGTCTTCTTCATCTTCTTCCTCATCTAGCTCCTCCTCTCCAAGCCAAGTGTGGAGTCCAGCATAGGGCCCAAACTCACAACTTTGAGCTCAAGACCTCAGCTGAGACCAAGAGTCAGACATCTAACAGACTGAGTCATCCACGTGCCCCTGGATGTATCTCTTTTAATTCTGCGGGGCTCGATTTCGTGTTTCTTAAGGAATTCTCGGTAGTCATTTTTAACAAGGCTCTTTTCTTCCTGTACTTTCCAATCCATAGCTGGAAACATTTAGGTTACCTTAACATTTTTGATATTATAATGAATGAAGCAATGAGAAGTGTATAGTGAATTCCTAGGAAAAGTCTGTATTTATCTCCCAAGTATAAATTCTAAGAAGTGGGTCAAAACCTATGTCCATTTTGAGGCTTAGAGCACATGGTGCCTCTCAAGAGGTTTCGTGGACCTCCATGTGTGTGCAAGTGTTGATTGATCCACAGCTTCACCAGCTTTGGAGAGCATCACTTTAGAAAAATCTTGACTAATTTGCCAAGCAGAACGATTGTTATACTGGGGGGTGGCACAATCAACGTCATTCTGAATTAACTGAAGGAAAATTAAGGTTTGAAGGCTTTTATGCATTTAGTCCCCAGATTCAGAAAAGGCACGACATATGGAAAAAACATAAGGAAACAGTTGCCAGAAACCCCATAGGTTTTGAGGGATAGAATGCACAAAAGGAATCTACTTAACAGTTGTATAACTTTAGCGGGAAACTTAGGATCTATTGGAAAAGGTAGTAACAAGGACTAAATCAACTCACTCTCACAAATAGGTGGATCGTCATCCCAGGAGACAGTCTTGCCTGAGATGCTGCATGCAATAGAGCTCTTACCAATAAGTCGGTATCTAGAGGGAAAAAAGAATGAATGTTATTTTCCCTGTTCATTTTCCTACCGAAATGGCTACTTACAAGAGAGTGTATCCTGGAGAATTCAGAAGGACAATTTCCATTTGTCATAGTCTATGACATGGTATATACTTTGTATATGTGTGTGTGTGTATATATATATATATATATATATGTACATATATGTATACATATACTACCTATACATATTATATCACTATTTGTGATAGTATACCACCACTTTCCCAAATTTTACATCTTTATTTGGATGTCTTAGCTAAATGGGTCCTCTGCTCTTAATTACTTTGAGCTACCTTTTAACTTAAGCCTAACATGTTTAAGGTTCTTCAAACTAGAACCAAAGGAAATCCAAGCAGAACAAAACAAGTTGAACATGGATTTCCTATATAAAATGTTAAAGGCAGCAATTCTCACGTAGTATGCCACAAACTGTTCAAAGTGTGCCATAAGACTTGGAAAATGTAAATTTCTCCCATGGATAATGTCTTGCAAAACTGTAGTAAAATATTAATACCAGGATTCTGACATAGGTATGATCACCAAATTCACTCAGATTTCTCAGTTTTGTTTGTATTAATTTGTGGATATGTGAGTGTGCTTACAAGTATTCAATTTTTATACAGACGATTTTTAAGAGCCGTTCTGGGTTCTCAGTAATATTGGCCAGAGGATACAGGGGATTTCCCATATACTCCCTTTCCCTACACATGCATACCTTCCCACATTATCCACATCCCCCACCAGACTGGTACAGTGGCTTGCAACTGATGAACCTACATTGACACATCATTATTACCTGTAGTCCATAGTTTACAGCAGGTTTCAGTCTTAGCGTTGGATAGTCTATGGGTCTAGACAAACACATATTGACATGGATGCACCCTTACAGAATGACACAGAATAGTTTCACTGCCCTAAATATCTTCGGAGATCTGCCTATTCATCTCTCCCTCCTCCCACCCCTTGGCTACTATGGATCTTTTCACTCATATTTTCTTTTCTAAAATGCCACCTCCCTGGAATTATACAGTATTGATCCTGTTCAGATTGGATTTTTCACTTAGTAAAGTGCAATTAAGCTTCCTCCTGGCTTTCCATGTCTTGTTAACTCATTTGTGTTATCCAGGGAGGGTTTACCAGTTTATGTTCCTATCAGCAATGAACGTGTAATCCAGTTCCTCTACAACCACGCTAGCATCTGCTGTTTTCACTAGTTTGTATTTTTGCCACTCAGATATATGTGTTCTATTGTTTCACTGTTGTTTTAATTTGTATTCTACTAACGGCTAATGAAGCTGAATATCTTTTCCTGGTCTTACTTTCCATCGATAAACTCCCTTCAGTGAAATTTCTGTTCGTGGGCCTCCAAATTCCTGTCCTGAAACCTTAGAATATGACTTTTTTTCGGAAACAAGGTCTTGCAGATATAAGAGAGTTAAGATGAGGTCATACTGGATTAACATGGGCCCTAACTCAATGACTGTTGTCCTCAGAAGAAGAAGGAAATCTGGACAAGTAGACAGACAGAAAACGTTGACACATACAGAGGAAAAGTCATGTGAGAACAGACGCAGAGGTAGGAATGATGTGTTTATAGCTCATGATGCCAAGGACAGCTGACAGGCACCAGAGGTAGGAGAAAAGCATGAAATGGATTCCTCCTCCGAGCTCCTAGTAGGAACCAACCTGCTGACACCTTGATTTCAGACATGTTCAAGGCTATTCCTAACTTGCTGTGAGTTTCTATCGTGAACTGATACTGGATTTTGCCAACTGCATTTTCTGTCAATTGCTAGGGGCATATATTTTTCTTCTTCAGCGTGTTTAATAGAGTTGATCATGTCGACTGATTTTTGAATGTTCAATATGTCTTATATACATGGAGCAATTTCCAGTGTGGTCTTTGGCTGCAATTCTTTTAATGCATTGTTGGGTTTGATTTCCTAATATTGTATAGATGCTAGAAAGTGATCAATAAAGTGTAACAAACCAATCCAGCTGTATATGAAAAGGATCATATACAATAACCAACTGGGATTTATTCCAGGTATGCAGTTACTATTTTGACAGAGACAGAATTCACACTTAGTAAGTTCTTTTCCTTCAATCCTTAAAATAGGTGGGCCACTTCCTTCTGGTATCCATATTTTCAGGTATAAAATCCACCACCATTCAGACTGTATTCCCCTATAAACAGCATGTCCTTTCCTTCTGGTTGCCTTTAAGAGTTTTTTTCAAGGGAATTTGTAATTACTTGTTGAAGTGATTTTATGATGGCTGCTTCAAAATCTTCATTACAGAGCTCCAACATGTACTTTTCTTGGTCATGGCCTCAGTGGATTATCTTTTCTCAGTGGAGTTGTGATTTTTCTGGTTCTTGATGTGACTCGTGGTCCTCTGTTGTATCTTGAACATTCTGGATATTATGCTAAGAGACTCTTGATCTTATTTAATGTATCTTAGCATGTAACCTCCCTCTGTAGGGTAGTGTGTAGATTCTGGCCTACTTTCATGGGCTTTGGTTCCAATGACAATTTAATTTTCCAGTCTTGCAGTGCTATTCTGGGGCTTCGTTCTCCTGGCTCCTCTTAAATGCCTGATGCATCCTTGCTGATACTGCTGTAGATAGTGGAGGTGCTTCTCTGAACTGCCTGGTGTCAGTAGGTGAGGAAGGTGAGATGTTAAGACCGTGGATGGAGAATAAGCCCTCTGGCCTTCTATGGCTATCTGGGGAAGGTGGCGTTCACCCTTCATTTGTGTCATTGCCACCAGGGGAGGGAAGCATCTATCTGGGCTACGTTTTGCTGCTGGGTAGAGAACCAGGAGACATGGGCCTGGAATTCTTTCTCCTGCTGGATGGAGGATCCAGAAACTCCAGACATGGTTTCCCTTCTGCTGCTGGGTTGGTGGCTCCCTGCCATGGGTATAGGATCAAGAGATGCTGGGCCTGGAATGTTTTCTGCTGCTGTGTCTCATAGGTCTGGGCTGCTGGGCCTTCTGGCATCTGGGGTGTGAGTGGAGGAGCCCTCTCACTGCTGGCTCAAAGTCTAGGTATTGCCACCTGAGCTCTGTTGACACTGTCACCACAGGCAGAATAGGACTCACTGCTGCTGGCTGGTGTGGGGCATGTGGTAAATTTGTCATTGAGACTAAAGCCCAGGTTGTCCCATTAATACAGCTGCTGGTGAACTGGGATCTGCTGCTTCCCAGGGCTGTGGGACATAAGAAGAATAGACTCCCCAACCCATCCCTGATTTAGCTTATGCTGTTCATGTGGGCAGACTGAGCCACTGGAGCCATCAATGCGTCTTCCCACTACATCCTCACTGAGCTTCCCTTTTCCCAGTCCTTTGACCAGACTTTACCCTCCCTGTCTGTCCCTGCCTGTTGACTATCTGGGATTGCATTCCTTTCTAGCATCCAGTCTGAGACATAAAGAGAAAACCCAGGGATGTCACTGCAGCGTCATTCCTTAAGTTCTGAGGTCCCCAATCATCTTCTTTCCACCTTTCCAAGTCTTTCTATGCTTGCATGTTGAACAGTTTCCAGGGTATTTAGTTACATGTAGAGAGAGATTCAGGGAAAATTGAGTCTGCCCATCTTGTCTTCGAACTGAAACTTCTAGTAATAGCTTCTTAAATCTGGATTAAAGGTTGATATGTATACAATGTAGTCAAAAGTGAGAGGTACAGAACTCCTAGTAATGAAAAACAAAATTACCCAAACTCCTTCTTACAGAAGTTAGCATAGTTCTAGTTTAGGGCAAGCCTTTTCAAAAGTTTTATGTGCCTCAAAATCATGCAGGGATCATGTGAAAATGTGATTCAGATTCAGTAGGTATGAAGATTCTGCATTTCTAACAAGCTCCCAGAAGATGCAGATCTTGCGGGTCTGTGAGCCAGCCTTTGGGTGACAGGGGCTCCCATTTTTTTGTGTAGATACACTTATAACAAGAACATCGGCTGTCCTCCTACATGGATTAATTTTTCAATATTGTTAGTTCAGTTGGAGATTATATTTAAAAATTTTTATCCTACTGGGTTTAATCCATTAAGATCCATATGAATTTCTTTGTCCATTTTTTTCAGGCCAAGACTGAGTCATTGGACTACAATGCTAGCCCTTTACATTTTTTCCTTAACTTCTAGCTTTCTATACTGATTACACAAATTCATAAATGAATGTGATCACATAAATTCAATGTACTATTGACTATATTTGCAAATGCAAATTTGTTGAAATTTTCTTACATCCATGTGTTGCAAGCAGGGAGATAAATGTAGGGATTAACTTTTGCATTTTTCAAGTATACAAGTTAAAATTTCCAGGGGGAAATTCTAAGTAAATAGAAATAGAGCCTCTATTTTCCAAGCTAGTGAAGGACATAATGGAAAAGAATATAAAACCTAATGAACACAAAAGTTGAGAAAGTGTGTAAACATAAAATTGGTAAAATAGAAACAAAATCAGGTAGTAGGCATTAATTTGAAATAGTAGTAGTTACATTAAAAGCGAATGGATTAAACTCCTTAGTTAAAAGGTAGACATTAACAAACTGGATGAAGGAAATCTTGATTATTTATCAGAGACTCACCTAACATAGAATGACAGAGGAGAGTAAAAAGTAAAAAGATTTAAAGAGAGTGGGTAAATAATCAAAAAGCAATGTAGTTATACACTTATTTGTGGAGCATAACCAATAGCATGGAGGACAAGGGGCATTAGAGAGGAGTAGGGAATTTGGGTAAATTGGAAGGGGAGGTGAACCATGAGATACTATGGACTCTGAAAAACAGTCTGAGGGGTTTGAAGTGGCGGGGGGGTGGGAGGTTGGGGTACCAGGTGGTGGGTATTATAGAGGGCATGGCTTGCATGGAGCACTGGGTGTGGTGAAAAAATAATGAATACTGTTTTTCTGAAAATAAATAAATTGGAAAAAAAAGCAATGTAGTTATATTAAATATATAATAGGAGTATAAGTGTACACACGAAATAGACTAACTGAAAAGCATTATTAGAAAGAAGGAGCAACCCACTATAATAAGTTTTAATGCTCTTGGAAGTATTCAATGTGCATGCACCCAATTACATAGCCTCAAATATATTTAAAACAACACAGAAGTACAAGAAGATATTGGAAAAAAAGATTGACTTATCCAGCCTGCTTTGGAAAAAAATACAGGCTCTGCTCATTTTATATAGATAAATTGGTTGTAAAGCCAGACAAGGACAGGTTCGGAATGGAACATTATTAAGCCTATCATTCCTATGAGAATAAAAGGAAAAAATGTGAAAGAAGATTTTCTAAAACAAATGTAGTAACACAGAGATAATATTTATTATACTTCTAGACCAAGTGGGGTTACTCAAATATTTCAGGCTTAATCTGTTAGCACAATTCATGATACTCATTCCTTCTACTTTGTGGGTTTATATTTGGTTGTTTAGTTGCCCCAAGACCAGTTGTTGAAAAGACTATTCTTTTACCATTGGATTGTCCTGGCACCCTTGCTGAAACGGAGTTGACCATAAGTGTGTGAGTTTACTTCTGCATTCTCAATTCTATTCTATTGAACTATACATCTATACATTTCCGGAGAGATTCTGGAGGTGGGGGAATGGGAACAGGGAAAGGCACAGTGGAGACATCTAAGGTTCTAGCAATGTTTCCTAGGGTGGATAGCATATACCCTGAAGTTCATTTTATTTCTTCCTGATTTTAATGATCACTTATGTTGTATTATATGTCTTTTAAGTAAGCAATAAATACGTTTTTCTTTAAAAAGCAAAAGTAAAGATATAAGGCAAAGCATTCTCCTTGCTTCTTTCCTGAATTGGTCATCTCCTTTAAGGGTAAGCCACAGCAAATTTCTGCACCGTGCACATTTCTGGAAAGGGGCTATAACAATCAAGATTTGCCTCTGCACCTCAGGGCTCCATCAGCCTAAACAACCCATTCTTTCCCACTTCTGAGTCCACCATCTCCAGCTCTTCTTGCTTTGGGGTGGGAATAAGTGCATGGAGTCACTAATGGTTGTTCTATTTGCTTCTTTACAGACCTGGTCCTTCCCATTTAGTGAACGTTTCACTTGGTTCTAGGTACATGAATTTGATGTGCCATAGACATCTTTCCTCCCCACCCCCAAGTTTCTAGCACAGATACAGGTGTTTCCTATTTTTCAAATATTTGTTTAGTCTTTTCAAGTGTAGGTTAACACCTGGATTCAAGCCACCACATCTACTTAGAAATCTTATTGCTATGGTTTGAATGGACAGGAAGACTTTCTAAGACTCTTGTTTAGAGATTGGTGCTACAGTTCTGGAACTGTCAACCCAAATGATCTGCTGCCAACTCACCCTTCATTACAGACGTAATTAACAGTTGACCCAAACCGGGCATCTCCGTTTATGATCATTTTGCTATTGGCGGGTTCTGGAGGAGTTCCACACAATCTCCCTATGGGGGAGAAGCAGAATTGGGGGATTGGGTATAGAAGAAACCGAACTTCTCTCAGTAATACATAAGGTCCCAACCTGGCTGGAGCTTCCTGAAAAGTATTTGCCATTCTGCAGATCTTGCCACCTCGGAGAAACTAACAAGACTGCCTCAGAGTCAGCCACTTACTAAGCTCCACTTCCAAAAAAAGACCTCCCCTCCTAATTGATCTTTTCCCTGTGTTGTGCATCCCAGAAAAATGCAAACTTTACTTATTACCGAAGTGGTTATTTTGTCATCCAAACAGCTTATTCAAAGATCTCGAAGTCAGGATTCTCTTCCCACCTACAATTTTCTTCCCTTTTCTGAGTCATTGGTGACGCAGTTTCAATGGTGACAATGAGAAACCCCTACTGAATAGAGCTTTTCCCTGCATTTTGCCTTGTGATGGTCATTTCTCATGAAGTGACCTTGTAATGGAGGTGCCAGCAAGTCAGAGCAGTAGGAAGATGTGACAGAAAGAATAACTGTCACATGTACTCTACTTGAGGCAAATTTAACAATTGTACGTGTCTTGGTTCCAAAATCTGAACAGTTGATTCAGCTCTACGGATGTTTGATTGACACAGAGTTCTCAGTCCAGAGGTACTTACGCTGACACTTGTCTTCGGCGCTTGACCAGACCGAGGTGGATAGGCAGGTGATAAAGAACCCTCTCCCAGAGTAACCAGGGCGGCACTCATACTTCAGAAATGTCCCAATGGGATACTCAGACTTGTCCGTAGCATTTGCCAACTTGGCAAATGGAAGGTGTTCTGGGGCTTTGCACTGACCTGGAGGCCAAGACCAAAGTGACATCCAAGTTAATGGAGAAACTTCTATTTACTTCCTCTTTTTCTCCAGTGTGCTTCATAGATGCAATCAAAGAAACAGAACATCTTAATAATGTTAAAAAGTTTGCATCTGGGTGGCTCAGTGGGTTGGGCCGCTGCCTTCGGCTCAGGTCATGATCTCAGGGTCCTGGGATCGAGTCCCGCATCGGGCTCTCTGCTCGGCAGGGAGCCTGCTTCCTCCTATGTCTCTCTGCCTGCCTCTCTGCCTACTTGTGGTCTCTCTCTGTCAAATAAATAAATAAAATCTTTAAAAAAAAAAAAGTTTGCATCTCTTACTAGTGAACATAGACATGAGCTTGCATTTTGTTCTAAAGCTTTATTTATTTATTTATTTATTTAGAGAGCAAGGAGGGGGGGAGCGAGCATGCACGAGTGGGAGAGGGGCAGAGGGAGAGAGAATCTCAAGCAGACTCCCTGCTGAGCACAGAGCCCAATGCAGACCTTGATCCCAGGAACCTGAACTCATGACCTGAACTGAAATCAGGCACTTCACCAACTGAGGTGACCCTGTCCACCATTCTTCATAGTGGGATGCTGAGCACTGCTCAGCTTCTCAAACCATAGAGTTGAATTGTAATCCATCACCTCATTTCTTAGTCTACAAAAATTGTATACTTTTATCACAGCCACTGCTAAAAGCCCAGTTTTGCAAAGATTTGTTGTCACCAAGAGGGACCTCCTGAAAAAAAAAGGAAAAGAACTTTACTGCAATCTAATGTAGCCAAGGCCTATTGGGAGCCAGTGGTTGCACAGTATCTGAGAAATACCCAGAATTGTTGTTCCACCAAAAATGTAAAATAGCCCATGGGTCTCCTCTGAGATCCTGGAGGTTCCCAGGGCACATCAGCTGATGGTTTGGGAAATGCAGCACTCCACTAATCTTTGTCTGTAAAGTGGAATTGTCTATTTATATTTACTATAGTTGTTGACATATTCATGATTAGATCCATCATCTTATTTGATTTTTATCTGTCCTTCCTTTCCTATGTTCCTTATGCTCTTCTCTTTTGCCTTCATTTTGAGTATGAGAAAAGATTTTATTTATTTATTTACAGAGCGAGAGCTAGCGAGCAAGAGAGAGAGAGAGCGTGAGTAAGCAGGAGGAGGGGCACAGTGAGAGGGAGAGAGAGAGAGACAATCTCAAGCAGACTCTGTGCTGAGTAGCACCTGAATTCATCTGAAATCAGGAGTTGGACACTCAACCACCTGAGCCACCCAGGAGTCCCTATTGTTATTTCTTCTTATTAGATTATTTGTTACACACTCTTTTATAGCTCCTTTAAAGATGACATGCATTTTTACCATGTTAATGTGCAATGAACAATTATCATTTCCCAGCATGCAAGAAACATAGAAAATGCTCACTCCATTTACTTCTTTCCTTCTTTTGTTCTATTATGTTTATTTTTTTAGATTCTACATATATTTTATGCTCTCATTAGCCATATTCAGTGTACACCCTGCCTGCTGCTTGCTGGGCTACAACCATTTGCTACTAAGCTGGACTCTAATGGTAATGGATTCCATCAGCAGGCTCAGCTAAGATTTTGAAAATCTGTAGAAATATGTGGTTGCCCACACAAGGGCTTCCAAAGACATCCATGCCCTAATCTCTGAAGCTTGCAAATGTTACCTCACAAAAGTCCTTAAAAGAGGGAGGTGAAGGATCCAAGACAGATGAAGGAGATTTAAAGACATTCTAGTGCTGGCTTTGAAGGTAGAGAAAGAGAGTCATGAGCCAAAGTATGCAGGGAGACTCTGGAAGAGAAAGAGCTGGGAAACCTAATCTCCCTTGGAGCCTCTAGAAGAAACACAGTCCTACAGACCCATTTGAGAATTTGATCTCTGGAACTGTAAGAGAATAAATGTCCATTGCTATAAGCCATTTAGTTTGTGGTATTTGTTAGAGTAGCAATAAGAAACTAATACAAGAGATATTAATGTATAATTTTAGAAACTGGATTCCTAGAGAACAGAATTTGAACCTTCTTCTTACTGTGAGGGTCTTCTTCTTACTGTGAGGTAGAAGTAAAAATGTAAATTGGGATAATAGCTGAAATAGAAAGAAACATATGAGCCTTCACTAGAGAAAGACTGATCTGGTTTCCTTTTCCTCCTTCATTGCCAATTCCTCAAATTCTAGGAAGTATATTAATATGAATTCCATATACTCAACACCTACCATAGTTCATTAAAAAAAACTCTTCATAGCTTTAGGATATATTAAATACAATAGTTGAATAATATTTAAAGTATATAATGTGATGAAATTGACACTGTGTGCAGCATGAAACCATTACCACAATCAAGATAACAAACATTTCCATCACTCCAACAGTTTTCTCATTTTACTTTATAATCCATCTGTCACTCTACCTCCTTCTCTAGGCCATCTCTTGCCTGCTTCTTCTTATTTCAGATTGATTTGATCTTTTAGAATTTCATATAAACCAACTCACTTGGTTCATACTTTTCCCCCCATTTCGTTGGTCTAGCTTTTATACAGAATGATTATTTTTGAGATTCACTCAGCTTGTTGCATATATCATATATAACAAGTATTTGTTCTTTTGCTGGGTGATAATCCCTTGTACAGATATACTTAAATTTGATTTGCCTAATTGGCTGTTGAATGCCACTTAGATTATTTCTAGTTGTTGGCTAGTAGAAATAAAGCCATTTTAAAAATCCATGCCCAAGTCTCTGTGTGATCAGATGCTTTAATTTCCTTTGAGTCAGTACCAAGAGTAAAATGCTCAGTCAGAGCACACATTTGCATTTACCTTTAAAAAATCTTTTTATTATATTATTTAGTCACCATACAGTACTTTATTGGTTTTTGACGTAGTGTTCCAAGATTCACTGTTTGTATATAATACCCAGTGCTCCATGTAATTCGTGCCCTCCTTAATATCTATCACTGGGCCAACCCATCCCCTCACCCCATCACCTCTAAAACCCTCAGTTTGTTTCTCGGAGTCCACAGTCTCTCATGGTTTATCTCCCCCTCCATATGGACCATATCTTCTTTATCCATTCATCTGTTGAAGGACATCTTGTCTCTTTCCACAGTTTGGCTGTTGTGGACATTGCTGCTATGAACATTACAGTACCTATGGCCCTTCTTTTCATTACACCTGTATCTTTGGGGTAAACAACTCAGTAATGTAATTGCTGGGTCTTAGGGTAGGTCTATTTTTAATTTTTTGAGGAACCTCCAAACTATTTTCCAAAGTGGCTGCACCAACTTGCACTCCTACCAAGAGTGTTAGAGGGTTCCCCTTTCTGTATATCCTCTCCAACATTTGTTGTTTCTTGCCTTGTTAATTTTTGCCATTCTAACTGGTGTAAGGTAGTATTTCAAGGTAGTTTTGATTTGAATTTCCCTGATGGCTAATGATGATGAATATTTTTTCATGTGTCTGTTAGCCATTTGCATGTCTTCATTGGAGAGCCTTAAAGAACTGGAGAATCAACAAAAATTAAGCCTAGTCCATGCAGGAGAAGGGAAATAATTAAGATTAGAGCAGAGATCAATGAATTAGGTATCAGACATTTAGTAGAACACATCAACAAAACTAGAAGCTGGTTCTTTGAAAGAATTAATAAGATAGATAAACCACTGGCCAGACAAATCCAAAAGAAAAGGGAAAGGACCCGAATTAATAAAATTATGAATGAAAGGGGAGAGATCACCACTAACAGCAAGGAAGTAGAAACAATCATCAGAAATCATTATCAGCAGGTATGGCCAATAAGTTAAGCAACCTAGAAGAAAGGGGTGCATTTTGGAAGCCTATAAACTTCCAAGACTGAAACAAGAAGAAATTGACAACCTGAATAGACTAGAAATGGGATTGAAGCAGTGATCAAAAACCTCCCAAAAAATAAGAGTCCAGGACCTAATGGATTCATGGGGAAATTTTACAAGGAAACATTCAAAGAAAAAATAGTACCTATTCTCTTGAAGCTGTTTCAAAAAATAGAAACAGAAGGAAAACTTCCAGACTCTATGAAGCCAAAATTACCTTGATCCCCAAACCAGGCAAAGACTTCATCAAAAAGGAGAATTTCAGACCAATATCCCTGATGAATATGGATGCTAAGATTCTCAACAAGATCCTAACTAATAAGATCCAAGAGTACATTAAAAAATTATTCACCATGACCAGATGGGATTGATCCTTGGGGTGCAAGTTTGGTTCTACATATGCAAATGGGTCAATGTGATATAATACATTAATAAAAGAAAGAACAAGAACCATAAGATACTCTCAATAGATGCTGAAAAAGCATTTGACAAAGTACAATGGTATCTTCATTGATGAAAACTCTTGATGAAAACTCTTCACAGGGTAGGGATAGAGGGTACATACCTCAATATCATAAAAGCCATCTATGAAAAACCCACAGCAAATATCATTCTCAATGGGGAAAAACTGAGAGCTTTTCCGCTAAGGACAGCAACACAGCAGCACTATCCACTCTCACCACTGCAATTCAGTATAGTACTTGAAGTCCTAGCCTCAGCAATCAGGTAACAAAGAGAAATAAAAGTCATCTGAATCAACAAAGAAGTCAAACTCTCACTCTTTGCAGATGATATGATATTTTATGTGGGAAACCCAAAAGACTCCGGTCTAAAACTGTCACAACTCATATAGAAATTCAGTGAAGAGTCAGAATATAAAATCGGTGTACAGAAATCATTTGCATTTCTACACACCAACAACAAGACAGAAGAAAGAGAAATTAAGGAGTCGATCCCATTTACCATTGCACCCCAAACCATCAGATACCTAGGAATAAACCTAACCAGAGAGGTAAAGAATCTGTACTCAGGAAACTATAAAGTACTCATGAAAGAAATGGATGAAGACATGAAGAGAATGGAAAAACATTCCATGCTCATGGATTGGAAGAACAAATATTGTGAAAATGTCTATACTACCTAGAGCAGTCTACACATTTAATGCAATCCCTATCAAGATACCATCAACTTTTTTCAAAGAAATGGAACAAATAATCCTAAAATTTATATGGAAGCAGAAGAGACCTTGAATTGCCAGAGGAATGTTGAAAAGGAAACCGAAGTCGGTGGCATCACAATTCCAGACTTCAAGCTCTATTACAAAGCTATCATCATCAAGACAGTATGGTACTGGCACAAAAACAGACACATAGGTCAATGGAACAGAATAGAGAGCCCAGAAATGGACCCTCAACTCTATGGTCAACTAATCTTTGACAAAGCAGAAAAGAATGTCCAATGGAAAAAAGACAGCCTCTTCAACAAATGGTGTTGGCAAAATAGGACAGCCACATGCAGAAGAATGAAACTGGACCATTTCTTTACACCACACACAACAATAGACTCAACATGGATGAAAGACCTCAATGTGAGAGAGGAATCCATCAAAATCCTTGAGGAGAACACAGGCAGCCACCTCTTTGACCTCAGCCACGGCAACTTCTTCCTAGAGACATCACCAAAGGCAAGGGAAGCAAGGGCAAAAATGAACTATTGGGGCATCATCAAGATCAAAAGGTTTGCACAGCAAAGGAAACAGGCAACAAAACCAAAAGACAACTGACAGAATGGGAGAAGATATTTGCAAATGACATATCAGACAAAGGGCTAGTATCCAAAATCTGTAAGGACTTATCAAACTCAACACCCAAAGAACAAATACTCCAATCAAGAAATGGGCAGAAGACAGGAACTGACATTTCTGCAAAGAAGACATCCAGATGGCCAAAGACACGAGACAAAGTGCTCAACATCACTCGACATCAGGGAAATACAAATCAAAACCACATTGACATACCACCTCACACCAGTCAGAATGGCTAAAATTAACCTGTCTGGAAATGACATAAGGATGGTGAGGATGTGAAGAAAGGGGAACCCTCCTACACTGTTGGTGGGAATGCAAGCTGGTGCAACCACTCTGGAAAGCAGCATAGAGGTGCCTCAAAATGTTGAAAATAGAACTGCCCTATGACCCAGCAATTGCACACTGGGAATTTACCCTAAAGATACAAACGTAGTGATCCAAAGGGGCACGTGCACCGAATGTTTATAGCAGCAATGTCCACAATAGCCAAACTATGGAAAGAACCTAGATGTCCATCAAGAGATGAATGGATAAAGAAGATGTGGTATAGATACACAATGGAATACTATGCAGCCATCAAAAGAAACGAAATCTTGCCATTTGCGACAACATGGATGGAACTAGAGCGTATCATGCTTAGCAAAATAAGTCAAGCGGAGAAAGACAACTATCATATGATCTCCCTGATATGAGGAAGTGGTGATGCAACAAGGGGGCTTAAGTGGGTAGGAGAAGAATCCATGAAACAAGATGGGATAGGGAGGGAGACAAACCATAAGTGACTCTTAATCTCACGAAACAAACTGTGGGTTGCTGGGGGGGGGTTGGGAGAAGGGGGGTAGGGTTATGGACATTGGGGAGGGTATGTGCTTTTGGGTAAATTGGAAGGGGAGGTGAACCATGAGAGACTATGGACTCTGAAAAACAATCTGAGGGGTTTGAAGTGCCGGGGGCTGGGAGGTTGGGGTACCAGGTGGTGGGTATTATAGAGGGCACAGCTTGCATGGAGCACTGGGTGTGGTGAAAAAATAATGAATACTGTTTTTCTGAAAATAAATAAATTGGAACAACAACAACAAAAAAAGATACAAATGCAGTGATCCGAAGGGGCACGTTCATTTGAATGTTTATAGCAGCAACGTCTGCATTAGCCAAACTATGGAAAGAGCCTAGATGTCCATCAACAGATGAATGGAAAATAAACATTTTAAATGCTTTGCTAATCAGGAAGACCCAAAGCTGGCAGGTCCCAAAGCACTACTTATTTACCGATCAGTGGGAAAGTGATTCTTTAAATGTAGACCTTCAGCCTTTAAACAGGATCACCCATATTCTCTACCTGCAAACTGCATCAGATGGGAGTACCACCAGGTTCTGCAAAGGACCACTTTGGCACTGTCTGTCCTTATTGGCACACAGAGCTGGTGTGGATAAGTACAACCATGAATGAGCCCCGGATTGTCAGGTATTGTCATTTAATGCCAGATAATATGTAAAAATATGTACAAAGAAGGAGTTGCCAAGAGCACAACCTTGAATTTCACTTCTCTAGGCCATCTTGAGTGCCTGTTGCTAAAAGTGAGATGAAGGGTCAACAAAACATTTCTTAGAAGGAACAAAAGCAATACAAATGCCTGCCTTGAAATTTCTTTAGTTATTTCCATCGCATCAAATCTAAAGTAAAATATAGCCATCAACATGTGCTTTTTGCTCAGCACACACATCTATCCAATAGAAATACAACATGAGCTCCATGCCCATTAGGGAGCTCGATGTGGGGCTGAACTCACAACCCTGAGATCAAGACCTGAGCCCAGATCATGAATCGGCCACTCCACCCACTAAGCCACGCAGGTGCCCCAAAATACAACTTATAATAGAGATGGTATAACAGGGTGTTTTCTTTGGCATTTGTTTTTAGTGCTTGAAGATGGTCTCTGTAAAGTCTGGGCCCCACTGATTCTTCCCACTGTCTCCCTCCTTCTCTTGTCACTGTCCCACACTCCTTAACCCAGCTGGAAGGGCCATCAGAGGACCACCAGCTGGGACACAGCAAGGCACATCTAGAACCCAGCTTCCATTCTCCCAGTAGGTAATTCTGTGTGCCTTACTTTTATAAGAAAGTCACATTCCCAAGCCAAAATGACTGTACCAATAGAAATAGGGAGGTTCTCACCCAGATATTCTGATCTAGATGGGACATAGGGCAATATGCACTGACCTGCAGGACCAGCAAGTTCGCAGCGAGGGGCAGGGCCACTCCAAATCCCGTTCCCTTCATCGTCACTTGTGCAGTGGAGGGTGCTCTCCCCAATGAGGCTGAAGTTCATCCCTCTTGCTGGGTTGTTGTCACACGTGTAATTTATTTCCTTTCCATAGGGAAAGTCTCCCTGAGAAGGTCCAGTGTGCTGCCCATTAAGGATAGAGGGAGGACTTGGACAAAAGATACCTGGAAAAAACCCAAGTGCTATAAGTTACATGAAAATGTTGATATTTTAATCTGAGTTGATTCCTCAATTACGGGATGCTGTGACTGTGTTGCCCAGTAAATAATTAACTTTCAAGGAGAGTATGAACCACAAAGTAAGTATATAAGGTCTCTGTTGAGATGCTTCTAAATAAAATGACACTGAAATCAAAGCCCAGAAGGGACTTAGTCATCCTGAACTCCTGGGAGAGTGAAGACTTCTGAATGACTGAGAGCTCTTTCTTTTAAAATAGACAAAAATCTTCTTAACCCCATTGAGAAGAAAATCACCCATTTAATAAGAAAATTATCTAGTAATTCAACTGGACTTTTTGAGGACCTACTCTTTATAAAATACTATTTTAAGTTCAAAGTAGAGAAAATGCTTTTTGACATCAAGGATCTTCACACCAGAGAAATCTTTCAAAATATATTATACATTTACTATTTGTCTATCACTGTCTATCACTATCTAATCTTTTCTTGATATACTCAAAACCGAAACAGATGGTTATAGTAATGCCATCACAATGAGTGAACATCTCAGTGTTCCTATGCCGGATCCAGAATATGCAGCAGTGTCATGGTTTTTGAGATATTTATTGGTTTTAACAAGGTGTTCTTTTTTTTTTCCATTGAAGAAACGCACATTTCTTCTTTTGAATGTAACTATCTGGAAATACGCCTTCCCCTTCCTGGTTTGATCTATATTTGGGAAGAGGATACCGCAGCTTGAAAGAATTATGAATAATCAAAAGGTGGAATGTTTATACTCTAGTAAGTGTATCTGGGTTCATGGAAGTATTTTTTCTTTCTTTCCCTCGTGCTTCTTAACTACATTCCATGAAAGTTAAGATTTTCAAACAGTTGACCTCCAGATATGAAGGATGTAATTATGGAGTTTCATTACATAAATCAATACAAAATTTCCAAACATTTTAGAGCAAAATATTCCTTTGAAAACCCTCTATTATAAACAGGTATTTTTCAACAGCTATGATCAGAAGATGAAGCAGCATCCTGTTTGTTTCATGAAGAAATACATGGGCAGACTGAATATATTAGTAGTGTCTCTGTATTTAACACATTATATCTGTCCCCTTAAAAACAAGTATAAACAACAGGAAAGCAAGGCCCAAGTCTGTCTCATTTACAGGTGTATTCCCAATGTCTAATTTAGCGCATTACCCTATTTTTTTCATAATAACAGTTGGTATTACTTGAAGTAGTCTCTGTGTTTGCTTGTCATTATTTTTAAAGATTTAGTTATTTCACGGTGAAGGGGGAGAGAGAAAGGGCAAAAACAGGAAAGGCAGAGGAAGAAGGAAAGTGATTGAAGCTGACTGAGCTCAGCTCTGAGCCTGATGTGGGGCTTGATCCCATGACCAATTGAGACCAGAACCAAAACCAAGACTCTGACTCTCAACTGACCTTGCTATCCAGGCACCCCTGTTTGTTATTTTTTGGTCTTTCCCTCTACACCATAGTATAAACAACATGAAAGCAGGGTGCTAGTCAGTTTTGTTTATAGGTGTATTCCCCGTGTCCAGAAGGCTGGGTGGCACCGACCAGATGCTCAAAAAAGTTTGTAGAAAGAATAAGCCTAGGAATGAATGCTGATCGAGGCAAGGATACAAAAACTATCGTTTCGACAGGAAACATGCTTCAGGCTCTAAATCCCCCTCCTCCTATGAAGATTTCTCTCCATTTGTAGCACACATTATGCTTAAACACACTTACAGGATGATCCCCCAAGCATGTGATGCTCAGATTTATTTCCCCCAGAAAGAGCCCTTGCAGCAAAGAAAGATGTTGATCCAAAGTGAAGATCAACAAAGGGACAAATATTAGGTAATTTTATAGGCAAGACACATTAAAGGAACAAACCAGCAAAGAAAACCAAGAGGGAGGTGCCGACCTGAACAGGTATTCCTTGTACTCACGTTCACACACGGGAGCACTGTCATTCCAAAGGCTTTCCATTTCAACCAAGACGCAGTAACTAGCAGAACTGCCCTTCAGGTGGAACCTGAGGAACGAAAACACCAGTGATGGGGTGAGCGCACCGTTTCTCTCTCCCCTTCCGCTGAAGTACAGTTTGTGCCTTAGATAAATGCCAGGTGAAAAATCCAGGTGAAAAGCTCATCAGCTTTCTCAGCTGCCAGAGGCTCTGAAATCAAAACATTTGCAAGATTGCGGTTACCTGTGAGGACAGAGCCGTGACAACAGTCTCTGGTTGTCAACCATCAGGGGGTCATCTGTCCATCCTGCCCCTCTGACAGTTCCCTGTCTGTCTCTGTCAGCAACTCTGTTCTCTAGGGCATAACACAGCACTCTCCTCTCCTGATACTCAGGAGGAAGACAACTCCCAATTCAAGTTGGTAAATCAGAGAAGGTGAGGAAAGACAGCAGAGGCTGCTGTTTTGGACCTACATGTTCAGAACGTTCCAGAACGACACCTCTGGCATATCCCCACTATTGATGAGTTAATGCAAATTATCTGGGAAAGGATGGAAAAGGTGAGAAGAGAGGGTTCTTTGGAGAGCAGGGGCTGCCTGGATTGCCTCCAGGGCTTTGTTGGAACAGATATTTGCTGCCTGCCAAGGGATCCTCGGAATAGATGGAGGACAGCTGCTCTATCGTCCATGCTTTTTACCCGGCGGTGCTGTTGGAACATAACACCAAGGTCATTAAGATTCCCGTAGAGAGTTCACGACATAACTGCAAACATGAGCGTAGGTCTTCATACTCCTGTGATACAGCCTAACACTAATTAGCTGACATAAAACTAGATGGAATACTATTCCTATTGATTTTTTGTTCCTATTCCAAATTCCACTATTGGCTCGTTTAAATATTTCTTGGAACAATCCCTGCATATTACTTGTAAATAGCTTTCTTTGACATCCCAATCGTTTCATAAACAACCACTATAGAATATTTATCCTTTCATGCCTACAAGTTACTTTTCATTCATACATGTAATGTTTCACCTAAATATCCAAGATTTCTTGTTACTCTTCTGCTCTTTGTTGCATTTACTGGTTTTCCTTTTCAAGCACCTGTGGTGCTTGGTTCCATCTGGTTCCCACCATACTTCCCAATCACTGTTTCAGGTATCAGTCCTTTCTGGTACTTCTTTGCCCTTAGGCAGCTTGCTCTTTGGGTAGACCCCCATTGGCCCCGGTGTCAGCATAGTAGCATTGATTTCTGTGTCCCCCATCTCTCTGCCAGGTCATACTCACCCCTCATCACAAACAAAGGACACTTTTGCCCCAAGCTGGAAATTCAGTGGTAAGAGCACACGGCCATTAGGGAGTTGGTCCCGGAAGTCTGCACATGATTTCACTAGCATAACAACAGCAACAACAAGAACAACAACAACAAAAAAACAGATGTAAGATGGTCATGTGAGGACGGAAAAGACTGATCTGCAAGGAGATGACAGTGTAGGCACCTGTACATCTTGGGGCTGCTGGGCTCCAGTCTCCCTGGGGCGTACAGCGCAGAGACGCTGCCCCTCGGAGATCATAGCCGGGCTCGCAGCTGTAGGACACTTCCTGCCCCGGGGAGAAATGGGCCTGGTTTTCTGCACTGTGCATTCCGTGCAGAATTTCTGGAGGCAGCTGACATACTGTGGAAAGAACAGGTGCGAAGGACCAGTCAGTGAGGGATAAACATCTTTTACTACATTCTAAACCTTCTGACGAGTCCCAGGCTGATCATTAAAGGGGAGCTCGGATGTAACAGAGGGAATCAAGTGATGCTCCTGCCCCCTCCTTTTACCGTTATGTAAAATCAGACAATGAAGGGACATGCCCAAAGGCCTCACACCTAGTGAGAGGCCCATCACTGGAGCTGAGTTCTTCCTGGCACAAGGTCAAATGCATGACCAGGACCCTGATGGTGCTTTCTCCAGTGCTGGCCAGTCTACATGGAATTACTAGCCCTGTCATAAAGAAGAGCTGTTAAGGGTAGATGAGATAAGGCATTTAAAGTGCTTATTGCACAGCTGAGTAGAAAGTGCACCTCAGCCTTCAGGATATTGGAGAAATATTGGAGCTTGTATTTTGCTCTGAGGATGCTCGATATGAGAGTCCCAAAAGTCTCCTTCCTTGGTTGATGGAGCTCCTGCTTTCAAAATGAAGGCAAAAATGCACACGCACACACACACCCACACACACACACACACTTTCATAATTCATGCTTCATCTGCACACATTGTTCCCCGCATACATCCTTCTCCCAGAATGAGCACTGACCTCCTGATCCCCTGCAACACATGCCCTTTGTCGGTCCCTTGAAAGCCTCGGTCAGACTCACCTCGAGAGCAGCTCGGCAACTCTGGCCCCCATTTGTTTTGGGCTTGGCATTGCACTCTGGAGGGTCCTTTCATGACAAACCCGGGCTCGCAGATAAACCTCACGATTTCATGTAAGGAAAATAAGGTCTTGTTCTCAGACACCCTCACTGCGTTGTCAATGTGTGGAGGTGTGCACTTATTAGGTATGATGCACTGAGGCGGAGGGCCGCTCCATACGCCAACGTGATTGTCTTTGCTGGTGCAATATATCGATGGGTTGCCCACAAGCTCAAACTGCTTTTTTTTCCCTCTCTGTCCGGGATAGCAGCGATAGGTCACCACGCTTCCATAGGGAAAATCTTCTCCGTAGAGGTTAACGACATTTCCGTTGTCAATGGCTGGGGGTGGCCCACAAAGAATCGCTGGGAAAAGAGATGGCAACTTAAATAATAGTGGATCAAATAGCTCATCAGAAATGTAAGGAGCAGAACCAGTTTTGCATTTGTTATTGATTTTAAATCTTTGTTAACATGGAGATACATGTCTACAAGATTGTGATTTTGGTGGGCATAATAGCATGCCTTCTGCCTTTCCTGCTTATACTGTTTCCTATGAGCATATGCATTTTTTTAAAATAAACTTCCTTTCATTTTAGATAGCTCTTTGATATATTATCACACCATAGTGTACACCGGTTTCCCGTACTCTTTTCCGTTTGCCTTCTTCATTTCCATTTTGTTATTAGCCCAGGAGAGCGGAAAAAAAAAAAATAAAAAGACCCTGGGGCACCTGGGTGGCTCAGTGGGTTAAAGCATCTGCCTTCGGCTCAGGTCATGATTCCAGGGTCCTGGTATCCAGCCCTTCATTGGGCTCTTTTCTCAGCAGGGAGCCTGCTTCTCCCTCTCTCTCTCTGCCTGCCTCTCTGCCTACTTGTGATCTCTGTCTGTCAAGTAAATAAATACTATCCTAAGAAAAAAATAATTAAAAAGAAAACAATAAAAAGACCCTTGCTGAAAGAAAAATAGAAGGGGAGAGAAACAACACTGATACACCAGTGTAGGAAGTAGAATTCAAAATACTTGCAAAAGTATAAGAAAATTACATCAAAGTGTAGCCTAATATAATGTGAAACGTTTTGCAACTGTAAATGATATGAATGGAAATAGAAATTACCAATATTCATTCAAGAAAATTAAAAAGCTGAAATGGATAAGGAAATTTGTCAGAATAGAGAAATATTTTACATCAATGTTCTATCAAGTTACTTTCAGGTAATACACACTTCCAAATGTAATTTCAAATGTTTCATGAGGTGTAAATGATAGAAAATTTACCAACTCATTTTTTCAAGCTGAAGTTTGTTATCACAACAAGATACCCCTGTAGACATGATCATATGTTAGTCCAAATAACATCCTGAATACATTTGAAAATGTAGTCATCAACATAGTACATTATATTACTGTAATACTATATAACTAGAACTATGTAATTTTATCCAAAATTCCAAAACACATGAAATTAAATATAACATTTCTTAGGGTTCCTGGGTGGCCTAGCCATGTAAGTGTCCAATTCTTGGTTTCCACTTGGGTCATGATCTCTGCGAGCTCTTAGGATTGATTGAGCCTGGCAGAGAGTTGTGCTCTGTGCTCAGTTGGGAGTCTTTTTGAGGATTCTCCCTCTACTCCTCCCCTCCCCCCCAACTGGCTGACTCACTCTTCTTTAAAAAATCAATTAATCAATCTTTACAAAAGTAAATAAAAATAAAAATTCCTAAGAAGGCTTCTCCTTCTGGTAAGGGGAATCTTAATTAATTCAAATAAAATGATCAGTCTATTTCCCGTTCCTCCCCCCAAGAAAGACTATAAATGCTGGATAAGTGATAAAATGTATCTGTGAATGTATCAGAAAGATACATTCAAGCAAGAGAAATAAATAAAAATACAAGAAAGGGATTAAACATAGGATAATAATGTATCAGCGACATGATTATTTATGCAGCATATCCAAAAGTATATACAGATAAGCTATTGTATTTATAAGTAAATTTAGCAAGATTGTTGGGTCCAAGGTCAAAATATTGCATATTTAAGAAACAATTAGGTAATGTTACATTTTCCAATGTTACATTTCTATGTTTACATCATTTTCTAAAATGTAAATTGGTAAGTATTATGGAGAGAAATTAAAGAAATTTCAGAAATGGCAAAACATATCATGTTCATGAATTTACAACTCAAAAATGTAAATATGTTAGCGGTCCACAGATCGATCTATGGAGTCCATACAAAGTAAGCAGAAATTTGAGTAGGTTTCTTTTTGTGGAAACTGACAAACTGATTCTAAATTTTGTCTGAAAATGCAAAGGGGCAAGAATTACCAAATAAATCTGGGAAGAAATACATGGTTAGAGAATACACCAGCAGGTATCAATTCTTAATATATGTTATAGTCATGGAAACAGTGTGATAAATCAACCAGTGGAACAGAACCTCTCTGAAATGAGACCCACCTATAATGTCACCTGATTTAGGGTATTATACTATTGCGCTGTGATCTATGGGAACTGGTCTTTTTTTTTCTTTTTTCTTTTTTTTTAAGATTTTACTTATTTTAGGATTATTTGCTCTAGCTCTTTGAAAAATACTGGTGGAATTTTGATCGGAATGGCATTAAAAGTACAGATTACTCTAGGCAGTATAGACATTTTATTAACAATGTTTATTCTTCCGATCCAAGAGCATGGAATGGTCTTCCATCTTTTTGTGTCTTCTTCAATTTCTTTCATGAGTATTCTGTACTTCCTCGAGTACAGATCCTTTACCTCTTTGGTTAGGTTTATTCCCAGGTATCTTATGGTTCTTGGTGCTATAGTAAATGGAATCGATTCTCTAATTTCCCTTTCTGTATTTCCATTGTTAGTATATAAGAAAGCCACTGATTTCTGTACATTGACTTTGTGTCTTGCCATGTTACTGAATTGCTGTATGAGTTTTAGTAGTTTGGGGGTGGAGTCTTTTGGGTTTTCCATATAAACTATCATGTCATCTGCGAAGAGAGAGAGTTTGACTTCTTCATTGCCAATTTCGATACCTTTTATTTCTCTTTGTTGTCTGATTGCTGTTGCTAGGACTTCTAATACTATGTTGAACAAGAGCGGTGAGAGTGGGCATCCTTGTCATGTACCTGATCTCAATGGAAAGGCTGTGAGCTTTTTCCCATTGAGGATGATATTTGCTATGGGTCTTTCATAGATAGATTTTATGAAGTTCAGAAATGTTCCCTCTATCCCTATACTTTGAAGCATTTTAATCAAATGCTTTTTCTGCATCAATTGAGAGGACCATGTGGTTCTTCTCTCTTCTTTTATTGATTTGTTCTATTACATTGATTGATCTGTGAATGTTGAACCATCCTTGTAACCCAGGGATGAATTCCACCTGGTCATGGTGAATAATCTTGTTAACATGCTGTTGGATCCTGTTTGCTAGGATCTTGTTGAGAATCTTAGCATCCATATTCATCAGTGATAATGGTCTGAAATTCTCCTTTTTGGTGTGGTCTTTGCCTGGTTTGGGGATCAGAGTAATGCTGGCTTCATAAAGAGTCTGGAAGTTTTCCTTCTGCTTCTATTTTTTGAAACAGCTTCAGGAGAATAGGTGTTATTTCTTCTTTGGAAGTTTGGTAGAATGCCCCAGGGAATCGTCAGGTCCTGGCTCTTATTTTTTAGGAGGTTTTGGATCACTGCTTCAATCTCATTACTAGATATCGGTCTATTCGGGTTGTCAATTTCTTCCTGGTTCAATTTTGGGAGTTTATAGTTTTGTATGGAATCAGAAGAGACCCCGAATCACAAAGGAAATGTTGAAAAACAAAAATAAAACTGGCGGCAACATGTTACCTGATTTCAAGCTTTACTACAAAGGTGTGATCACCAAGACAGCATGGTACTGGCATAAAAACAGACACATAGACTAGTGGAACAGAGTAGAGAGCCCCGATATGGGCCCTCAACTCTATGGTCAAATAAACTTCGACAAAGCAGGGAAAAATATACAGTGGAAAAAAGAAAGTCTCTTCAACAAATGATGCTGGAAAAATTGGACAGCTATATGTAGAAGGATGAAAATCAACCATTCTCTTACACCATACACAAAGATAAACTTGAAATGGATAAAAGACCTCAACGTGAGACAGAAATCCATCAGAATCCTAGAGGAGAACAAGGCAGTAACCTCTTCGATATCAGCCACAGCAACTTCTTTCAAGCTATGTCTCCAAAGGCAAAGGAAACAAAAGCGAAAATGAACTTTTGGGACTTCATCAAGATCAAAAGCTTCTGCACAGCAAAGGAAACAGTCAACAAAACAAAGAGGCAACCCACGGAATGGGAGAAGATATTTGCAAATGACAGTATAGACAAAATGTTGATATCCAGGATCTATAAAGAACTTCTCAAACTCAACATACACAAAACAGATAATCATATAAAAAATGGGCAGAAGGTATGAACAGACATTTCTCCAATGAAGACATACAAATGGCTATCAGACACATGAAAAAATATTCATCATCACTAGGCATCAGGGAGATTCAAATTAAAACCACATTGAGATACCACCTTACACCAGTTAGAACAGCCAAAATTAGCAAGACAGGAAACAACGTGTGTTGGAGGGGATGTGGAGAAAGGGGAACCCTCTTCCACTGTTGGTGGGAATGCAAGTTGGTGCAGCCACTTTGGAAAGCAGTGTGGAGATTCCTTAAGAAATTAAAAATAGAGCTTCCCTATGACCCTGTAACTGCACTACTGGGTATTTACCCCAAAGATACAGATGTAGTGAAAAGAAGGGCCATCTGTACCCCAATGTTTATAGCAGCAATGGCCACGGTTGCCAAACTGTGGAAAGAATCAAGATGCCCTTCAACAGACGAATAGATAAGGAAGATGTGGTCCATATACACTATGGAGTATTATGCCTCCATCAGAAAGGAAGAATACGCAACTTTTGTATCAACATGGATGGGACTGGAAGAGATGATGCTGAGTGAAATAAGTCAAGCAGAGTCAATTATCATATGGCTTCACTTATTTGTGGAGCATAACAAATAACATGGAGGACAAAGGGAGATGGAGAGGAGAAGGGAGTTGAGAGAAATTGGAAGGTGAGGTGAACCAGGAGAGACTATGGACTCTGAAAAACAACCTGAGGGTTTTGAAGGGGCGGGGGGTGGGAGGTTGGGGGAGCAAGATGGTGGGTATTAAGGGGGGCATGTATTGCATGGAGCACTGGGAATTCTGTTATGCTGAAAATAAATTAAAAAAAAAGATTTTACTTATTTATTTGGTAGACAGAGATCTCAAGTAGGCAGAGAGGCAGGCAGAGAGAGACAGGAGGAAGCAGGCTCCCCATGGAGCAGAGAGCCCAATGCAGGGCTCAATCCCGGGACTCTGGGATCATGACCTGAGCCAAAGGCAGAGGCTTTAACCCACTGAGCCACCCAGGCAGCCCTGGAATGAGTCCTTCTTAAATGGTTTTTGAAATAAATGCTATTATAGCAACAATGTCCGCAATGGCCAAACTATGGAAAGAGCTGAGGTGTCCATAGACAGATGAAAGGAGAAAAAAGATGTGGCATTAGGCAGAGGAAAATAAATCAGTCAGAGAAAGACAATTATCGCATGGTTTTGCTCATATATGGAATATAAGAAACAGCACGGAGGATCATAAAGGAAGGGAGGGAAACTGAATGGGAAGAAATCAGAGAAGGAGACAAACCATGAGAGTCTCAACTCTAGGAAACAAACTGAAGGTTGCTATTTTGTTTTTGTTTTTGCAGGTGTCATTTTATTTCTCATAATGTTCAAATAGCCAACATAATTAGTTTTTGATGTAGTGTTCAATGAATCATTAGTTGTGTATAATGCCTAGTGTTCATCACAATACATGCGCTCCTTAATAAACATCACCTGGTTACTCCATCACCCCACCCGCCTACCTTCTGTAACCCTCAGTTTGTTTTGCAGAGTCCAGAGTCTCTCATGGTTTGTCTCCCTCACTGATTTCTTCCCATTCACTTCTCCCTGCATCCCCAGTGGTCCTCTATGCTCCTCTTTATTTTCCACATATGAGTGAAATCATGCGATAATTGTCTTTCTCAGCTTGACTTATTTCACTCACCATAATCTCTTCCAGTTCCATCCATGATGATGCCGATGGTGGCTATTCATCCTTTCTTTTAAAGGCTGAGTAATAATCCATTGTATGTATGTACCACATCCTCTTTATCCCATTCATCATTTGAGCAGCAACCTGGCTCCTTCCACAGTTTGGCTATTGTGGATATTACTGCTACGAACACCAGGCATTATATGCAATGGATGAATTATTGAACTCTACATCCAAAATTAATGCTGTACTATATGTTGGTTAATTGAATTTAAATTTAAAAAATGATATTAGATGAATTGCCCATCCATTAGGAAAAACAAAGAAACAAAATGAGCAAACAAATTCCTTGACCAGACCCTACAGCATAAAAAAATTAATTTGAGATGAATCACAGACTTAACTTGAAAGACAAAACGATGGGCAAAATTTTCTTATGGAGAACACAGAAAGTAGCGGCCAGAAAGGATAGACATAGTAAGTCTTACTATTAAAGGGCACTGGTAAATTGCACATTATCTATCATCAAGAAACATCATAAGAAAGCAAAGGATGAGTTTTAGCCTGAAGAAAATATGTATGTTAGGCTTATTGGAAAATCTGAGATTGGATAATGCATTCCTCAAAGCAATAAAGAAATACACAAACTAACAAGATTGGAAGACAGTTTTGAATAGGCACTACACAAAGATATGAAAGGTGCTCAGCATTCTCAGTCTCCTGGAAAATGCAAATGAAAGCAGCAGTGAGCCACAGCACAGCTAAAATTTAAACACGTGATAAATACCAGGTTGGCAGAGATATGGAACAGCTGGACTTTTCAGATGCCTCTGGTGCAAGAGTAAATTTGTCTACTCACTGTATAAAATCTTTCGGCATTATCTATTAAGACTGACCACGTTCATACCCAACAATTCCACTTACAGCCATGTCAACAGTATTTACATAGAACATGTAAACGTTTTATCCAGCTGTGCATATATATGAATATTTGAATATTTACATGTGTATATGTGTACATTTATTGCCTATTCACAGGCATAAAATACTACTGACATATAAACAGCTGAATTTACAAATTAATTGTTAAGTTCACACAATGAAAAAGATCCAGTTAATCTTACATGCAACAACGTGAATAAATCTCCTACACATATCATTCAATAGAAGCTGGACACAAAAAAGTACATGCTTTTTGATTCCTTTAATACAAATTCAAGCAGAGTCAAAACTAAGCTTTGGTGATAGAAACCCAATAAACGGTCACTTTGGGAAGATAGTAACTGAAAAAGGGCAGAGGTGAGGCTTCTGATGTGGTAAAATGGACTAAATCTTCTCTGAATGCTGTTTATATGTGGGTGTTCACTTAGAAAAGAGTCATTGAAGTGAATAATTAATATTGTGTACTATATTATGTGTATATGTATATATAGATGTACATATCTATTTATATATATATATAATCTATGGGGTATGAATCTATCTATCTATCTGTCTGTCTATCTATATATACCTGTAGTCTACAGTGTATGAAAAATGTGCTGGAAAAAAGACTTCCCAATAGCATAAACTCCAGGAGATATAGCTTTATGGGTGAATTTTTTTTCAGATACCTATGGAAGAAATAATGCTAGTATTACCTAAACTCTTTTAGGGAAACAAATAGATGGAAAACTATCAGCTGGCTTTATGAGATGATCCTAAGTTTGATATCAAAAGCTCCTAAGGTTGGTTGGACATCTAGCTTTGGTTCAGGTTATGATCCTAGGACCCTGGGATCGAGCCCTGTGTTGGGTTCCCTGTTCAGTGAGGAGTCTGCATTCTCCCTCTCATGGTCCCTCTGCTTATGCTCTCTCTCTCTCTCTCTTTCTGTGTGTCAAATAGATAAAGAAAATCTTAAAAGAGAAAAAAAAAAACCTCATAAGGACCTTCCTGGGAAAAATATTATAGTCTAATCTCTCTAAAAATTAATAGGAATGGAATGATAAAAGTGTTCTAGAATTAGTGGTGCTGTCTCACAACTGCATGAATACAGTAAAAATCATTAAATTTATATTTTAAAAGAGTAAGTCTTATGATACATAAATTTTATCTCAAAAACATCTAAAATATATTACAAAAGTATATTGAACAACAGAAAAGAATTATAAAATCTTATGACCAAGTCGTTTTATTCCAAGAAGGTAAGATTAGAATTCAAAATCAGCTTGATTTTCAAAAAGTAAGGAAAACATTCCCACCACCAGTGTAAGAGGGTTTACCTTTCTCCAAATGCTCTCCAACATTTGTTATTTCTTGCCTTGTCAATTTTGACTGTTCTGACTGGTGTAGGTGGTATCTCAATGTGGTTTTCATTTGAATTGCCCTGATGGCTAATGATGTTGAACATTTTTTCATGTGTCTGTTAGCCATTTGTATGTCTTCTCTGGAGAAATGTCTGTTCATGTCTTCTGCCCATTTTCTGATTTGGTTGTTTGGTTTTTGGGTTTGAATTTGAGAAGTTCTTTATAGATCTTGGGTATCAGCCCTTTATCTGTAATGTCCTTTGCAAATATCTTCTCCCATTCCGTGGGTTGCCTCTTAGTTTTGTTGACCATTTCCTTTGCTGTGCAGAAGCTTTTGATCTTGATGAAGTCCCTAAAGTTAATTTTTGCTTTTTTCCCCTTGCCTTTGGAAACGTGTTTTGAAAGAAGTTGCTGTGGCCCAGAGTCAAAGAGGTTACTGCCCATGTTCTCCTCTAGTATTTTGATGGATTCCTGTCTCACATTGAGGTCTTTCATCCATTTCGAGTTTATCTTTGTGTATGATGTGGTTGAGTTACACTCTTGGTGGGAAAGCAAGCTGGCATAGCCACTTTGGAAAACACTATGGAGGTTCCTCAAAAAGCTAAAAATAGAGCTACCTTATGATCCAGAAATTGCACTGCTGGTTTATTTACCCCAAAGATACAGATGTAGTGAAAAGAAGGGTCACATGCACCCCAATGTTCCTGGGAGCAATGTCCACAATAGTCAAATTCTGGAAGGAGCCAAAATACCCTTCAACAAATAAGTGGATAAAGATGTGGTTCATACACACAAAGGATTATTACTCAGCCATCAGAAATGATGAATATTGCATTGACGTGGAAGGAACTGGAGGGGATTATGCTAAGTGAAATCAGTCCAGCAGAGAAACACAATTGTTACATGGTTTCACTTATTTGTGGAACATAAGGACTAGCATGGAGGACATTAGGAGAAGGAAGGGAAAACTGAAGGGGAGGGGAATCAGAGGGGCAGATGAACCATGAGAGACGATGAACTCCGGGAAACAAACCGAGGGTTTCAGCGGGAAGGAGGTGAGGGGCCTGGGTTAGGCTGGTGACGGGTATTAAGGTGAGCATGTATTGAAATGAGCACTGGTGTTATATGCAAATAATGAATCATGGAACACTACATCAAAAACTAATGAAGTATGTATGGTGTCTAACATAACATAAAAAAAAGTCATGAAAAAATTCATTCCATTAAGAGAGTAATGGAGAAACAATATGATTATTTCCAGATATGTAGCCAAAGTGCTTGATAAACTTCAACATGACTTAATGACAAAAAATTCTTAGCCATGAAGAATATTAGGGAATTTCCTTTCCCTGAAAATGGGGATCTACAAAAAGCCTATAGCAAATACTACATTAATGGTGAAATATTTCAAACGTTCCCTTTGAGTTGGGGAACAAGAGCAGGATACCCTGTATCCCCAACCATATCACAAATGTTAGTGGTGGTCCTAGCCAGAATATGAAAGAAATAGGGAGGGAGTGAAAGGAAGGGAGGGAGGGAGAGGAGGAGGAGGGCAGGAAGAAAAGAGTTTGTTGGTTGGTTGCTTCTAAGTGCACTGAAAACTTTAACAGAAAGAAAAAGCTTTAAATTCCTGCTCAGGGTCTGCCTCTGAACGCTTCTATTATCTGCCCGAAAAGAAACTTGCACTGTGTCGCTACAGAGCCCAGATTTCTGAAGAACAAATCCAACATCTAATCCTGTGGCTGGATTCCAAGGTTAATTGACTTCACAACTTAACAGTCTCTCTTATGTTCAAGTCTGAGCATTGATTAGGAAAAGGAGGACTCTAAAAATGGAGATGGAGAGGGGTGCCTGAGTGGCTTAATCCTTAAATGTCTGCCTTTGGCTCAGGTTAGAATGCCAGGGTCCTGGGATGGAGCCCTGCATGGGGCTCTTTGCTGGGGTGGGAGCCTGCTTCTCCCTCTCCCACTCCCCTTGTGTTCCTTCTCTTGCTGTCCCTCTCTCTGTCAAGAAAGAAATAAAATCTTTAAAAAGAGAATAAATTTTGAGATGGAGATACATGGGTCGATTCTAAGGATGCTGAATACCTTGTACCTGGAAATTCTGCTGAGCCTCCTTTGCTAGAAGCAGCAGCCCCTCCTCCCCTGTGTGAGGAGTTAAGCCTCCCTTTGTTCAAAGAACCTGTAATGACCTGTCCTGAGTAGGCTGCCTTGGTAGGGTTGCCAGAAGAACACAGATGTCCAGTTAGATCTGAATTTCAGAAAAACAATGAAAGCTAGTTATAAATATAAGTATATCCCAAATATTGCAAGGCACATATTTAGAATACAAAAATAGGTGTCGCTGTGCTGAAATTCAAGTTTAACTGGCTATCTTGTGTTTTTGTTTACTAAATCTGGTAACTCTAATTTCAGGGACTGCTGATCTTCCTCAGGACCTACCCTTAACACTTCACCATAATTGTGGTTCTTTAACCTGATTTAAGTCCTGAAAGACCTGGAGCTGGAGTTGGGGTGTTGGTTGCGGGGGGAGGGGAAGGGGGTCACCAGTTAGGACCGGCAAGAAGGTAACCCCCAAAAGAAAAGGAATTAAGATTGTGAATTCACTGTGTTAGAGGCTGACCTACGTTAAATGAAGCTGAAATACAGGACCTTTCTTAGTGTAGTCCTGAGGAAGAAATCCTATGGCTTAGGGATTTAGGAATGCCAGCGTGGACTTCGGTTTGTTAGTCCACTCCTTAACTATGTGCCTGAGGGGTGGGGTGTTCAAAGAGAGACCTTTGATCCTTTCACCCAAGGCTTTGAGAAATACATTCCTGGGGAATTTTCCGTATTTTTGACAGACTCTCTGATGGCTATTCTCTGTAGGCTGGGAATGACACTGGTGACACTGGGAGCTTTGTTATTGATCTGGGTTTCCTGATTTCAAGGGAGACAAAGGACCTCAGGCTGGCAGGAGCCAAGTGGCAGCACTTAACAGCCAGAGGCAAGGAAACAGAGATCAGAATGACTTGCCTGCAGAGATCTTTGTCCCTGGCTAATTGTTGTGGATCCTTTAAAACTCAAATAGATGAAGAGAACAGTTAAGTATTATTTGATGGCTACAAGCAGAAAAAAATCTACCTCTGATTGAATCACTGAAAAAAAAAAAAAAAGGTAATGGTTAGTCATCAACCATTTCCCAGACTTGGGAGCCCATGGAAAGACTCAAAGCAGCTCAAATGAATAGAAGATATGATCTTCTCCTCCCCTCCTCCTCCCCCTTCCCCCCTCCTCCCCCTCTGCCTCCTCCTCCTCCCCCTCCTTTTTTTTTAATTTTTAATTTTTTTTAAATTATCATCTTGAGAAAGCATGCTGCTACATGGCCAGAACGTATACCGAAGTTTCATCCACCACACCAAGGAGGCTTGAAGTCATTCAGCAAAGATTGGTATAAGAAAGGTTAAAGAATTAGAAATAAAGATGAAAATCTAGTTATAGATATAGGTGTACTACCTTTAAATAGAGAGATCTAGCCAGAGTACTCTTTTGTCATCTGATTTTTTTCACATAAAAGCATATAATTTACATGGTTATATATCATTAATTGTTTCTCCATGACATTGTGTTTCTTTGTTCTTTTGTTTTTCTTATTTTTAGCTGAATAACATTCCAGTGTATGGATGTAGTTCCTCTTCTTCCTCTTCCTCTTCCTCTTCTCCTCCTGTCCCTCCCCACTCCTCCTCCTCTTCCTCTTCCTCCTCCTTCTTCTGCTTCTTCTTCCTCTTCTTTTCCTTCTCCTCCTTCTTCTCCTTCTCCTCCTTCTCTGCCTCCCCCTTCTTTGTCTTCTTCATCTTCTTCCTCATCTAGCTCCTCCTCTCCAAGCCAAGTGTGGAGTCCAGCATAGGGCCCAAACTCACAACTTTGAGCTCAAGACCTCAGCTGAGACCAAGAGCCAGACATCTAACAGACTGAGTCACCCACGTGCCCCTGGATGTATCTCTTTTAATTCTGCGGGGCTCGATTTCGTGTTTCTTAAGGAATTCTCGGTAGTCATTTTTAACAAGGCTCTTTCCTTCTTGTACTTTCCAATCCATAGCTGGAAACATTTAGGTTACCTTAACATTTTTGATATTATAATGAATGAAGCAATGAGAAGTGTATAGTGAATTCCTAGGAAAAGTCTGTATTTATCTCCCAAGTATAAATTCTAAGAAGTGGGTCAAAATCTATGTCCATTTTGAGGCTTAGAGCACATGGTGCCTCTCAAGAGGTTTCGTGGACCTCCACGTGTGTGCAAGTGTTGATTGATCCACAGCTTCACCAGCTTTGGAGAGCATCGCTTTAGAAAAATCTTGACTAATTTGCCAAGCAGAACGATTGTTATACTGGGGGGTGGCACAATCAACGTCATTCTGAATTAACTGAAGGAAAATTAAGGTTTGAAGGCTTTTATGCATTTAGTCCCCAGATTCAGAAAAGGCACGACATATGGAAAAAACATAAGGAAACAGTTGCCAGAAACCCCATAGGTTTTGAGGGATAGAATGCACAAAAGGAATCGACTTAACAGTTGTATAACTTTAGCGGGAAACTTAGGATCTATTGGAAAAGGTAGTAACAAGGACTAAATCAACTCACTCTCACAAATAGGTGGATCGTCATCCCAGGAGACAGTCTTGCCTGAGATGCTGCATGCAATAGAGCTCTTACCAATAAGTCGGTATCTAGAGGGAAAGAAGAATGAATGTTATTTTCCCTGTTCATTTTCCTACCGAAATGGCTACTTACAAGAGAGTGTATCCTGGAGAATTCAGAAGGACAATTTCCATTTGTCATAGTATATGACATGGTATATACTTTGTATATGTGTGTGTGTATATATATATATATATATATATATGTACATATATGTATACATATACTACCTATACATATTATATCACAATTTGTGATAGTATACCACCACTTTCCCAAATTTTACATCTTTATTTGGATGTCTTAGCTAAATGGGTCCTCTGCTCTTAATTACTTTGAGCTACCTTTTAACTTAAGCCTAACATGTTTAAGGTTCTTCAAACTAGAACCAAAGGAAATCCAAGCAGAACAAAACAAGTTGAACAGGGATTTCCTATATAAAATGTTAAAGGCAGCAATTCTCACGTAGTATGCCACAAACTGTTCAAAGTGTGCCATAAGACTTGGAAAATGTAAATTTCTCCCATGGATAATGTCTTGCAAAACTGTAGTAAAATATTAATACCAGGATTCTGACATAGGTATGATCACCAAATTCACTCAGATTTCTCAGTTTTGTTTGTATTAATTTGTGGATATGTGAGTGTGCTTACAAGTATTCAATTTTTATACAGACGATTTTTAAGAGCCGTTCTGGGTTCTCAGTAATATTGGCCAGAGGATACAGGGGATTTCCCATATACTCCCTTTCCCTACACATGCATACCTTCCCACTTTATCCACATCCCCCACCAGACTGGTACAGTGGCTTGCAACTGATGAACCTACATTGACACATCATTATCACCTGTAGTCCATAGTTTACAGCAGGTTTCAGTCTTAGCGTTGGATAGTCTATGGGTCTAGACAAACACATATTGACATGGATGCACCCTTACAGAATGACACAGAATAGTTTCACTGCCCTAAATATCTTCGGAGATCTGCCTATTCATCTCTCCCTCCTCCCACCCCTTGGCTACTATGGATCTTTTCACTCATATTTTCTTTTCTAAAATGCCACCTCCCTGGAATTATACAGTATTGATCCTGTTCAGATTGGATTTTTCACTTAGTAAAGTGCAATTAAGCTTCCTCCTGGCTTTCCATGTCTTGTTAACTCATTTGTGTTATCCAGGGAGGGTTTACCAGTTTATGTTCCTATCAGCAATGAACGTGTAATCCAGTTCCTCTACAACCACGCTAGCATCTGCTGTTTTCACTAGTTTGTATTTTTGCCACTCAGATATATGTGTTCTATTGTTTCACTGTTGTTTTAATTTGTATTCTACTAACGGCTAATGAAGCTGAATATCTTTTCCTGGTCTTACTTTCCATCGATAAACTCCCTTCAGTGAAATTTCTGTTCGTGGGCCTCCAAATTCCTGTCCTGAAACCTTAGAATATGACTTTTTTTCGGAAACAAGGTCTTGCAGATATAAGAGAGTTAAGATGAGGTCATACTGGATTAACATGGGCCCTAACTCAATGACTGTTGTCCTCAGAAGAAGAAGGAAATCTGGACAAGTAGACAGACAGAAAACGTTGACACATACAGAGGAAAAGTCATGTGAGAACAGACGCAGAGGTAGGAATGATGTGTTTATAGCTCATGATGCCAAGGACAGCTGACAGGCACCAGAAGGTAGGAGAAAAGCATGAAATGGATTCCTCCTCCGAGCTCCTAGTAGGAACCAACCTGCTGACACCTTGATTTCAGACATGTTCAAGGCTATTCCTAACTTGCTGTGAGTTTCTATCGTGAACTGATACTGGATTTTGCCAACTGCATTTTCTGTCAATTGCTAGGGGCATATATTTTTCTTCTTCAGCGTGTTTAATAGAGTTGATCATGTCGACTGATTTTTGAATGTTCAATATGTCTTATATACTTGGAGCAATTTCCAGTGTGGTCTTTGGCTGCAATTCTTTTAATGCATTGTTGGGTTTGATTTCCTAATATTGTATAGATGCTAGAAAGTGATCAATAAAGTGTAACAAACCAATCCAGCTGTATATGAAAAGGATCATATACAATAACCAACTGGGATTTATTCCAGGTATGCAGTTACTATTTTGACAGAGACAGAATTCACACTTAGTAAGTTCTTTTCCTTCAATCCTTAAAATAGGTGGGCCACTTCCTTCTGGTATCCATATTTTCAGGTATAAAATCCACCACCATTCAGACTGTATTCCCCTATAAACAGCATGTCCTTTCCTTCTGGTTGCCTTTAAGAGTTTTTTTCAAGGGAATTTGTAATTACTTGTTGAAGTGATTTTATGATGGCTGCTTCAAAATCTTCATTACAGAGCTCCAACATGTACTTTTCTTGGTCATGGCCTCAGTGGATTATCTTTTCTCAGTGGAGTTGTGATTTTTCTGGCTCTTGATGTGACTCGTGGTCCTCTGTTGTATCTTGAACATTCTGGATATTATGCTAAGAGACTCTTGATCTTATTTAATGTATCTTAGCATGTAACCTCCCTCTGTAGGGTAGTGTGTAGATTCTGGCCTACTTTCATGGGCTTTGGTTCCAATGACAATTTAATTTTCCAGTCTTGCAGTGCTATTCTGGGGCTTCGTTCTCCTGGCTCCTCTTAAATGCCTGATGCATCCTTGCTGATACTGCTGTAGATAGGGGAGGTGCTTCTCTGAACTGCCTGGTGTCAGTAGGTGAGGAAGGTGAGATGTTGGGACCGTGGATGGAGAATAAGCCCTCTGGCCTTCTATGGCTATCTGGGGAAGGTGGCGTTCGCCCTTCATTTGTGTCACTGCTGCCAGGGGAGGGAAGCATCTATCTGGGCTATGTTTTGCTGCTGGGTAGAGAACCAGGAGACATGGGCCTGGAATTCTTTCTCCTGCTGGATGGAGGATCCAGAAACTCCAGACATGGTTTCCCTTCTGCTGCTGGGTTGGTGGCTCCCTGCCATGGGTATAGGATCAAGAGATGCTGGGCCTGGAATGTTTTCTGCTGCTGTGTCTCATAGGTCTGGGCTGCTGGGCCTTCTGGCATCTGGGGTGTGAGTGGAGGAGCCCTCTTACTGCTGGCTCAAAGTCTAGGTATTGCCACCTGAGCTCTGTTGACACTGTCACCACAGGCAGAATAGGACTCACTGCTGCTGGCTGGTGTGGGGCATGTGGTAAATTTGTCATTGAGACTAAAGCCCAGGTTGTCCCATTAATACAGCTGCTGGTGAACTGGGATCTGCTGCTTCCCAGGGCTGTGGGACATAAGAAGAATAGACTCCCCAACCCATCCCTGATTCTGCTTATGCTGTTCATGTGGGCAGACTGAGCCACTGGAGCCATCAATGCGTCTTCCCACTACATCCTCACTGAGCTTCCCTTTTCCCAGTCCTTTGACCAGACTTTACCCTCCCTGTCTGTCCCTGCCTGTTGACTATCTGGGATTGCATTCCTTTCTAGCATCCAGTCTGAGACATAAAGAGAAAACCCAGGGACGTCACTGCAGCATCATTCCTTAAGTTCTGAGGTCCCAATCATCTTCTTTCCACCTTTCCAAGTCTTTCTATGCTTGCATGTTGAACAGTTTCCAGGGTATTTAGTTACATGTAGAGAGAGATTCAGGGAAAATTGAGTCTGCCCATCTTGTCTTCGAACTGAAACTTCTAGTAATAGCTTCTTAAATCTGGATTAAAAGTTGATATGTATACAATGTAGTCAAAAGTGAGAGGTACAGAACTCCTAGTAATGAAAAACAAAATTACCGAAACTCCTTCTTACAGAAGTTAGCATAGTTCTAGTTTAGGGCAAGCCTTTTCAAAAGTTTTATGTGCCTCAAAATCATGCAGGGATCATGTGAAAATGTGATTCAGATTCAGTAGGTATGAAGATTCTGCATTTCTAACAAGCTCCCAGAAGATGCAGATCTTGCGGTTCTGTGAGCCAGCCTTTGGGTGACAGGGGCTCCCATTTTTTTGTGTAGATACACTTATAACAAGAACATCGGCTGTCCTCCTACATGGATTAATTTTTCAATATTGTTAGTTCAGTTGGAGATTATATTTAAAAATTTTTATCCTACTGGGTTTAATCCATTAAGATCCATATGAATTTCTTTGTCCATTTTTTTCAGGCCAAGACTGAGTCATTGGACTACAATGCTAGCCCTTTACATTTTTTCCTTAACTTCTAGCTTTCTATACTGATTACACAAATTCATAAATGAATGTGATCACATAAATTCAATGTACTATAGACTATATTTGCAAATGCAAATTTGTTGAAATTTTCTTACATCCATGTGTTGCAAGCAGGGAGATAAATGTAGGGATTAACTTTTGCATTTTTCAAGTATACAAGTTAAAATTTCCAGGGGGAAATTCTAAGTAAATAGAAATAGAGCCTCTATTTTCCAAGCTAGTGAAGGACATAATGGAAAAGAATATAAAACCTAATGAACACAAAAGTTGAGAAAGTGTGTAAACATAAAATTGGTAAAAATAGAAACAAAATCAGGTAGTAGGCATTAATTTGAAATAGTAGTAGTTACATTAAAAACAAATGGATTAAACTCCTTAGTTAAAAGGTAGACATTAACAAACTGGATGAAGGAAATCTTGATTATTTATCAGAGACTCACCTAACATAGAATGACAGAGGAGAGTAAAAAGTAAAAAGATTTAAAGAGAGTGGGTAAATAATCAAAAAGCAATGTAGTTATACACTTATTTGTGGAGCATAACCAATAGCATGGAGGACAAGGGGCATTAGAGAGGAGTAGGGAATTTGGGTAAATTGGAAGGGGAGGTGAACCATGAGATACTATGGACTCTGAAAAACAGTCTGAGGGGTTTGAAGTGGCGGGGGGGTGGGAGGTTGGGGTACCAGGTGGTGGGTATTATAGAGGGCATGGCTTGCATGGAGCACTGGGTGTGGTGAAAAAATAATTAATACTGTTTTTCTGAAAATAAATAAATTGGAAAAAAAAAGCAATGTAGTTATATTAAATATATAATAGGAGTATAAGTGTACACACGAAATAGACTAACTGAAAAGCATTATTAGAAAGAAGGAGCAACCCACTATAATAAGTTTTAATGCTCTTGGAAGTATTCAATGTGCATGCACCCAATTACATAGCCTCAAATATATTTAAAACAACACAGAAGTACAAGAAGATATTGGAAAAAAAGATTGACTTATCCAGCCTGCTTTGGAAAAAAATACAGGCTCTGCTTATTTTATATAGATAAATTGGTTGTAAAGCCAGACAAGGACAGGTTCAGAATGGAACATTATTAAGCCTATCATTCCTATGAGAATAAAAGGAAAAAATGTGAAAGAAGATTTTCTAAAACAAATGTAGTAACACAGAGATAATATTTATTATACTTCTAGACCAAGTGGGGTTACTCAAATATTTCAGGCTTAATCTGTTAGCACAATTCATGATACTCATTCCTTCTACTTTGTGGGTTTATATTTGGTTGTTTAGTTGCCCCAAGACCAGTTGTTGAAAAGACTATTCTTTTACCATTGGATTGTCCTGGCACCCTTGCTGAAACGGAGTTGACCATAAGTGTGTGAGTTTACTTCTGCATTCTCAATTCTATTCTATTGAACTATACATCTATACATTTCCGGAGAGATTCTGGAGGTGGGGGAATGGGAACAGGGAAAGGCACAGTGGAGACATCTAAGGTTCTAGCAATGTTTCCTAGGGTGGATAGCATATACCCTGAAGTTCATTTTATTTCTTCCTGATTTTAATGATCACTTATGTTGTATTATATGTCTTTTAAGTAAGCAATAAATACGTTTTTCTTTAAAAAGCAAAAGTAAAGATATAAGGCAAAGCATTCTCCTTGCTTCTTTCCTGAATTGGTCATCTCCTTTAAGGATGAGCCACAGCAAATTTCTGCACCGTGCACATTTCTGGAGAGGGGCTATAACAATCAAGATTTGCCTCTGCACCTCAGGGCTCCATCAGCCTAAACAACCCATTCTTTCCCACTTCTGAGTCCACCATCTCCAGCTCTTCTTGCTTTGGGGTGGGAATATATGCATGGAGCCACTAATGGTTGTTCCATTTGCTTCTTTAGAGACCTGGTCCTTCTTATTTAGTGAACGTTTCACTTGGTTCTGGGTGCATGAATTTGATGTGCCATAGACATCTTTCCTCCCCACCCCCAAGTTTCTAGCACAGATACAGGTGTTTCCTATTTTTCAAATATTTGTTCAGTCTTTTCAAATGTAGTTTAACACCTGGATTCAAGCCACCACATCTACTTAGAAATCTTATTGCTATGGTTTGAATGGACAGGAAGACTTTCTAAGACTCTTGTTTAGAGATTGGTGCTACAGTTCTGGAACTGTCAACCCAAATGATCTGCTGCCAACTCACCCTTCATTACAGACGTAATTAACAGTTGACCCAAACCGGGCATCTCCGTTTACGATCATTTTGCCATTGGCGGGTTCTGGAGGAGTTCCACACGATCTCCCTATGGCGGGAGAAGCAGAATTGGGGGATTGGGTATAGAAGAAACCGAACTTCTCTCAGTAATACATAAGGTCCCAACCTGGCTGGAGCTTCCTGAAAAGTATTTGCCATTCCGCAGATCTTGCCACCTCGGAGAAACTAACAAGACTGCCTCAGAGTCAGCCACTTACTAAGTCCACTTCCAAAAAAAGACCTCCCCTCCTAATTGATCTTTTCCCTGTGTTGTGCATCCCAGAAAAATGCAAACTTTACTTATTACCGAAGTGGTTATTTTGTCATCCAAACAGCTTATTCAGAGATCTCGAAGTCAGGATTCTCTCCCCACCTACAATTTTCTTCCCTTTTCTGAGTCATTGGTGACGCAGTTTCAATGGTGACAATGGGAAACCCCTACTGAATGGAGCTTTCTCCTGCATTGTGTCTTGTGAAGGTCATTTCTCATGAAGTGACCTTGTAATGGAGGTGCCAGCAAGTCAGAGCAGTAGGAAGATGTGACAGAAAGAATAACTGTCACATGTACTCTACTTGAGGCAAATTTAACAATTGTACGTGTCTTGGTTCCAAAATCTGAACAGTTGATTCAGCTCTACGGATGTTTGATTGACACAGAGTTCTCAGTCCAGAGGTACTTACGCTGACACTTGTCTTCGGCGCTTGACCAGACCGAGTTGGATAGGCAGGTGATAAAGAACCCTCTCCCAGAGTAACCAGGGCGGCACTCATACTTCAGAAATGTCCCAATGGGATACTCAGACTTGTCCGTAGCATTTGCCAACTTGGCAAATGGAAGGTGTTCTGGGGCTTTGCACTGACCTGGAGGCCAAGACCAAAGTGACATCCAAGTTAATGGAGAAACTTCTATTTACTTCCTCTTTTTCTCCAGTGTGCTTCATAGATGCAATCAAAGAAACAGAACATCTTAATAATGTTAAAAAGTTTGCATCTGGGTGGCTCAGTGGGTTGGGCCGCTGCCTTCGGCTCAGGTCATGATCTCAGGGTCCTGGGATCGAGTCCCGCATCGGGCTCTCTGCTCGGCAGGGAGCCTGCTTCCTCCTATGTCTCTCTGCCTGCCTCTCTGCCTACTTGTGGTCTCTCTCTGTCAAATAAATAAATAAAATCTTTAAAAAAAAAAAAGTTTGCATCTCTTACTAGTGAACATAGACATGAGCTTGCATTTTGTTCTAAAGCTTTATTTATTTATTTATTTATTTAGAGAGCAAGGAGGGGGGGAGCGAGCATGCACGAGTGGGAGAGGGGCAGAGGGAGAGAGAATCTCAAGCAGACTCCCTGCTGAGCACAGAGCCCAATGCAGACCTTGATCCCAGGAACCTGAACTCATGACCTGAACTGAAATCAGGCACTTCACCAACTGAGGTGACCCTGTCCACCATTCTTCATAGTGGGATGCTGAGCACTGCTCAGCTTCTCAAACCATAGAGTTGAATTGTAATCCATCACCTCATTTCTTAGTCTACAAAAATTGTATACTTTTATCACAGCCACTGCTAAAAGCCCAGTTTTGCAAAGATTTGTTGTCACCAAGAGGGACCTCCTGAAAAAAAAAGGAAAAGAACTTTACTGCAATCTAATGTAGCCAAGGCCTATTGGGAGCCAGTGGTTGCACAGTATCTGAGAAATACCCAGAATTGTTGTTCCACCAAAAATGTAAAATAGCCCATGGGTCTCCTCTGAGATCCTGGAGGTTCCCAGGGCACATCAGCTGATGGTTTGGGAAATGCAGCACTCCACTAATCTTTGTCTGTAAAGTGGAATTGTCTATTTATATTTACTATAGTTGTTGACATATTCATGATTAGATCTATCATCTTATTTGATTTTTATCTGTCCTTCCTTTCCTATGTTCCTTATGCTCTTCTCTTTTGCCTTCATTTTGAGTATGAGAAAAGATTTTATTTATTTATTTACAGAGCGAGAGCTAGCGAGCAAGAGAGAGAGAGAGCGTGAGTAAGCAGGAGGAGGGGCACAGTGAGAGGGAGAGAGAGAGAGACAATCTCAAGCAGACTCTGTGCTGAGTAGCACCTGAATTCATCTGAAATCAGGAGTTGGACACTCAACCACCTGAGCCACCCAGGAGTCCCTATTGTTATTTCTTCTTATTAGATTATTTGTTACACACTCTTTTATAGCTCCTTTAAAGATGACATGCATTTTTACCATGTTAATGTGCAATGAACAATTATCATTTCCCAGCATGCAAGAAACATAGAAAATGCTCACTCCATTTACTTCTTTCCTTCTTTTGTTCTATTATGTTTATTTTTTTAGATTCTACATATATTTTATGCTCTCATTAGCCATATTCAGTGTACACCCTGCCTGCTGCTTGCTGGGCTACAACCATTTGCTACTAAGCTGGACTCTAATGGTAATGGATTCCATCAGCAGGCTCAGCTAAGATTTTGAAAATCTGTAGAAATATGTGGTTGCCCACACAAGGGCTTCCAAAGACATCCATGCCCTAATCTCTGAAGCTTGCAAATGTTACCTCACAAAAGTCCTTAAAAGAGGGAGGTGAAGGATCCAAGACAGATGAAGGAGATTTAAAGACATTCTAGTGCTGGCTTTGAAGGTAGAGAAAGAGAGTCATGAGCCAAAGTATGCAGGGAGACTCTGGAAGAGAAAGAGCTGGGAAACCTAATCTCCCTTGGAGCCTCTAGAAGAAACACAGTCCTACAGACCCATTTGAGAATTTGATCTCTGGAACTGTAAGAGAATAAATGTCCATTGCTATAAGCCATTTAGTTTGTGGTATTTGTTAGAGTAGCAATAAGAAACTAATACAAGAGATATTAATGTATAATTTTAGAAACTGGATTCCTAGAGAACAGAATTTGAACCTTCTTCTTACTGTGAGGGTCTTCTTCTTACTGTGAGGTAGAAGTAAAAATGTAAATTGGGATAATAGCTGAAATAGAAAGAAACATATGAGCCTTCACTAGAGAAAGACTGATCTGGTTTCCTTTTCCTCCTTCATTGCCAATTCCTCAAATTCTAGGAAGTATATTAATATGAATTCCATATACTCAACACCTACCATAGTTCATTAAAAAAACTCTTCATAGCTTTAGGATATATTAAATACAATAGTTGAATAATATTTAAAGTATATAATGTGATGAAATTGACACTGTGTGCAGCATGAAACCATTACCACAATCAAGATAACAAACATTTCCATCACTCCAACAGTTTTCTCATTTTACTTTATAATCCATCTGTCACTCTACCTCCTTCTCTAGGCCATCTCTTGCCTGCTTCTTCTTATTTCAGATTGATTTGATCTTTTAGAATTTCATATAAACCAACTCACTTGGTTCATACTTTTCCCCCCATTTCGTTGGTCTAGCTTTTATACAGAATGATTATTTTTGAGATTCACTCAGCTTGTTGCATATATCATATATAACAAGTATTTGTTCTTTTGCTGGGTGATAATCCCTTGTACAGATATACTTAAATTTGATTTGCCTAATTGGCTGTTGAATGCCACTTAGATTATTTCTAGTTGTTGGCTAGTAGAAATAAAGCCATTTTAAAAATCCATGCCCAAGTCTCTGTGTGATCAGATGCTTTAATTTCCTTTGAGTCAGTACCAAGAGTAAAATGCTCAGTCAGAGCACACATTTGCATTTACCTTTAAAAAATCTTTTTATTATATTATTTAGTCACCGTACAGTACTTTATTGGTTTTTGACGTAGTGTTCCAAGATTCACTGTTTGTATATAATACCCAGTGCTCCATGTAATTCGTGCCCTCCTTAATATCTATCACTGGGCCAACCCATCCCCTCACCCCATCACCTCTAAAACCCTCAGTTTGTTTCTCGGAGTCCACAGTCTCTCATGGTTTATCTCCCCCTCCATATGGACCATATCTTCTTTATCCATTCATCTGTTGAAGGACATCTTGTCTCTTTCCACAGTTTGGCTGTTGTGGACATTGCTGCTATGAACATTACAGTACCTATGGCCCTTCTTTTCATTACACCTGTATCTTTGGGGTAAACAACTCAGTAATGTAATTGCTGGGTCTTAGGGTAGGTCTATTTTTAATTTTTTGAGGAACCTCCAAACTATTTTCCAAAGTGGCTGCACCAACTTGCACTCCTACCAAGAGTGTTAGAGGGTTCCCCTTTCTGTATATCCTCTCCAACATTTGTTGTTTCTTGCCTTGTTAATTTTTGCCATTCTAACTGGTGTAAGGTAGTATTTCAAGGTAGTTTTGATTTGAATTTCCCTGATGGCTAATGATGATGAACATTTTTTCATGTGTCTGTTAGCCATTTGCATGTCTTCATTGGAGAGCCTTAAAGAACTGGAGAATCAACAAAAATTAAGCCTAGTCCATGCAGGAGAAGGGAAATAATTAAGATTAGAGCAGAGATCAATGAATTAGGTATCAGACATTTAGTAGAACACATCAACAAAACTAGAAGCTGGTTCTTTGAAAGAATTAATAAGATAGATAAACCACTGGCCAGACAAATCCAAAAGAAAAGGGAAAGGACCCGAATTAATAAAATTATGAATGAAAGGGGAGAGATCACCACTAACAGCAAGGAAGTAGAAACAATCATCAGAAATCATTATCAGCAAGTATGGCCAATAAGTTAAGCAACCTAGAAGAAAGGGGTGCATTTTGGAAGCCTATAAACTTCCAAGACTGAAACAAGAAGAAATTGACAACCTGAATAGACTAGAAATGGAATTGAAGCAGTGATCAAAAACCTCCCAAAAAATAAGAGTCCAGGACCTAATGGATTCATGGGGAAATTTTACAAGGAAACATTCAAAGAAAAAATAGTACCTATTCTCTTGAAGCTGTTTCAAAAAATAGAAACAGAAGGAAAACTTCCAGACTCTATGAAGCCAAAATTACCTTGATCCCCAAACCAGGCAAAGACTTCATCAAAAAGGAGAATTTCAGACCAATATCCCTGATGAATATGGATGCTAAGATTCTCAACAAGATCCTAACTAATAAGATCCAAGAGTACATTAAAAAATTATTCACCATGACCAGATGGGATTGATCCTTGGGGTGCAAGTTTGGTTCTACATATGCAAATGGGTCAATGTGATATAATACATTAATAAAAGAAAGAACAAGAACCATAAGATACTCTCAATAGATGCTGAAAAAGCATTTGACAAAGTACAATGGTATCTTCATTGATGAAAACTCTTGATGAAAACTCTTCACAGGGTAGGGATAGAGGGTACATACCTCAATATCATAAAAGCCATCTATGAAAAACCCACAGCAAATATCATTCTCAATGGGGAAAAACTGAGAGCTTTTCCGTTAAGGACAGCAACACAGCAGCACTATCCACTCTCACCACTGCAATTCAGTATAGTACTTGAAGTCCTAGCCTCAGCAATCAGGTAACAAAGAGAAATAAAAGTCATCTGAATCAACAAAGAAGTCAAACTCTCACTCTTTGCAGATGATATGATATTTTATGTGGGAAACCCAAAAGACTCCGGTCTAAAACTGTCACAACTCATATAGAAATTCAGTGAAGAGTCAGAATATAAAATCGGTGTACAGAAATCATTTGCATTTCTACACACCAACAACAAGACAGAAGAAAGAGAAATTAAGGAGTCGATCCCATTTACCATTGCACCCCAAACCATCAGATACCTAGGAATAAACCTAACCAGAGAGGTAAAGAATCTGTACTCAGGAAACTATAAAGTACTCATGAAAGAAATGGATGAAGACATGAAGAGAATGGAAAAACATTCCATGCTCATGGATTGGAAGAACAAATATTGTGAAAATGTCTATACTACCTAGAGCAGTCTACACATTTAATGCAATCCCTATCAAGATACCATCAACTTTTTTCAAAGAAATGGAACAAATAATCCTAAAATTTATATGGAAGCAGAAGAGACCTTGAATTGCCAGAGGAATGTTGAAAAGGAAACCGAAGTCGGTGGCATCACAATTCCAGACTTCAAGCTCTATTACAAAGCTATCATCATCAAGACAGTATGGTACTGGCACAAAAACAGACACATAGGTCAATGGAACAGAATAGAGAGCCCAGAAATGGACCCTCAACTCTATGGTCAACTAATCTTTGACAAAGCAGAAAAGAATGTCCAATGGAAAAAAGACAGCCTCTTCAACAAATGGTGTTGGCAAAATAGGACAGCCACATGCAGAAGAATGAAACTGGACCATTTCTTTACACCACACACAACAATAGACTCAACATGGATGAAAGACCTCAATGTGAGAGAGGAATCCATCAAAATCCTTGAGGAGAACACAGGCAGCCACCTCTTTGACCTCAGCCACGGCAACTTCTTCCTAGAGACATCACCAAAGGCAAGGGAAGCAAGGGCAAAAATGAACTATTGGGGCATCATCAAGATCAAAAGGTTTGCACAGCAAAGGAAACAGGCAACAAAACCAAAAGACAACTGACAGAATGGGAGAAGATATTTGCAAATGACATATCAGACAAAGGGCTAGTATCCAAAATCTGTAAGGACTTATCAAACTCAACACCCAAAGAACAAATACTCCAATCAAGAAATGGGCAGAAGACAGGAACTGACATTTCTGCAAAGAAGACATCCAGATGGCCAACAGACACGAGACAAAGTGCTCAACATCACTCGACATCAGGGAAATACAAATCAAAACCACATTGACATACCACCTCACACCAGTCAGAATGGCTAAAATTAACCTGTCTGGAAATGACATAAGGATGGTGAGGATGTGAAGAAAGGGGAACCCTCCTACACTGTTGGTGGGAATGCAAGCTGGTGCAACCACTCTGGAAAGCAGCATGGAGGTGCCTCAAAATGTTGAAAATAGAACGGCCCTATGACCTAGCAATTGCACTACTGGGAATTTACCCTAAAGATACAAATGTAGTGATCCAAAGGGGCACGTGCACCCGAATGTTTATAGCAGCAATGTCCACAATAGCCAAACTATGGAAAGAACCTAGATGTCCATCAAGAGATGAATGGATAAAGAAGATGTGGTATAGATACACAATGGAATACTATGCAGCCATCAAAAGAAATGAAATCTTGCCATTTGCGACAACATGGATGGAACTAGAGCGTATCATGCTTAGCAAAATAAGTCAAGCGGAGAAAGACAACTATCATATGATCTCCCTGATATGAGGAAGTGGTGATGCAACAAGGGGGCTTAAGTGGGTAGGAGAAGAATCCATGAAACAAGATGGGATAGGGAGGGAGACAAACCATAAGTGACTCTTAATCTCACGAAACAAACTGTGGGTTGCTGGGGGGGGGTTGGGAGAAGGGGGGTAGGGTTATGGACATTGGGGAGGGTATGTGCTTTTGGGTAAATTGGAAGGGGAGGTGAACCATGAGAGACTATGGACTCTGAAAAACAATCTGAGGGGTTTGAAGTGGCGGGGGGGTGGGAGGTTGGGGTACCAGGTGGTGGGTATTATAGAGGGCACAGCTTGCATGGAGCACTGGGTGTGGTGAAAAAATAATGAATACTGTTTTTCTGAAAATAAATAAATTGGAACAACAACAACAAAAAAAGATACAAATGCAGTGATCCGAAGGGGCACGTTCATTTGAATGTTTATAGCAGCAACGTCTGCATTAGCCAAACTATGGAAAGAGCCTAGATGTCCATCAACAGATGAATGGAAAATAAACATTTTAAATGCTTTGCTAATCAGGAAGACCCAAAGCTGGCAGGTCCCAAAGCACTACTTATTTACCGATCAGTGGGAAAGTGATTCTTTAAATGTAGACCTTCAGCCTTTAAACAGGATCACCCATATTCTCTACCTGCAAACTGCATCAGATGGGAGTACCACCAGGTTCTGCAAAGGACCACTTTGGCACTGTCTGTCCTTATTGGCACACAGAGCTGGTGTGGATAAGTACAACCATGAATGAGGCCCGGATTGTCAGGTATTGTCATTTAATGCCAGATAATATGTAAAAATATGTACAAAGAAGGAGTTGCCAAGAGCACAACCTTGAATTTCACTTCTCTAGGCCATCTTGAGTGCCTGTTGCTAAAAGTGAGATGAAGGGTCAACAAAACATTTCTTAGAAGGAACAAAAGCAATACAAATGCCTGCCTTGAAATTTCTTTAGTTATTTCCATCGCATCAAATCTAAAGTAAAATATAGCCATCAACATGTGCTTTTTGCTCAGCACACACATCTATCCAATAGAAATACAACATGAGCTCCATGCCCATTAGGGAGCTCGATGTGGGGCTGAACTCACAACCCTGAGATCAAGACCTGAGCCCAGATCATGAATCGGCCACTCCACCCACTAAGCCACGCAGGTGCCCCAAAATACAACTTATAATAGAGATGGTATAACAGGGTGTTTTCTTTGGCATTTGTTTTTAGTGCTTGAAGATGGTCTCTGTAAAGTCTGGGCCCCACTGATTCTTCCCACTGTCTCCCTCCTTCTCTTGTCACTGTCCCACACTCCTTAACCCAGCTGGAAGGGCCATCAGAGGACCACCAGCTGGGACACAGCAAGGCACATCTAGAACCCAGCTTCCATTCTCCCAGTAGGTAATTCTGTGTGCCTTACTTTTATAAGAAAGTCACATTCCCAAGCCAAAATGACTGTACCAATAGAAATAGGGAGGTTCTCACCCAGATATTCTGATCTAGATGGGACATAGGGCAATATGCACTGACCTGCAGGACCAGCAAGTTCGCAGCGAGGGGCAGGGCCGCTCCAAATCCCGTTCCCTTCATCGTCACTTGTGCAGTGGAGGGTGCTCTCCCCAATGAGGCTGAAGTTCATCCCTCTTGCTGGGTTGTTGTCACATGTGTAATTTATTTCCTTTCCATAGGGAAAGTCTCCCTGAGAAGGTCCAGTGTGCTGCCCATTAAGGATAGAGGGAGGACTTGGACAAAAGATACCTGGAAAAAACCCAAGTGCTATAAGTTACATGAAAATGTTGATATTTTAATCTGAGTTGATTCCTCAATTACGGGATGCTGTGACTGTGTTGCCCAGTAAATAATTAACTTTCAAGGAGAGTATGAACCACAAAGTAAGTATATAAGGTCTCTGTTGAGATGCTTCTAAATAAAATGACACTGAAATCAAAGCCCAGAAGGGACTTAGTCATCCTGAACTCCTGGGAGAGTGAAGACTTCTGAATGACTGAGAGCTCTTTCTTTTAAAATAGACAAAAATCTTCTTAACCCCATTGAGAAGAAAATCACCCATTTAATAAGAAAATTATCTAGTAATTCAACTGGACTTTTTGAGGACCTACTCTTTATAAAATACTATTTTAAGTTCAAAGTAGAGAAAATGCTTTTTGACATCAAGGATCTTCACACCAGAGAAATCTTTCAAAATATATTATACATTTACTATTTGTCTATCACTGTCTATCACTATCTAATCTTTTCTTGATATACTCAAAACCGAAACAGATGGTTATAGTAATGCCATCACAATGAGTGAACATCTCAGTGTTCCTATGCCGGATCCAGAATATGCAGCAGTGTCATGGTTTTTGAGATATTTATTGGTTTTAACAAGGTGTTCTTTTTTTTTTCCATTGAAGAAACGCACATTTCTTCTTTTGAATGTAACTATCTGGAAATACGCCTTCCCCTTCCTGGTTTGATCTATATTTGGGAAGAGGATACCGCAGCTTGAAAGAATTATGAATAATCAAAAGGTGGAATGTTTATACTCTAGTAAGTGTATCTGGGTTCATGGAAGTATTTTTTCTTTCTTTCCCTCGTGCTTCTTAACTACATTCCATGAAAGTTAAGATTTTCAAACAGTTGACCTCCAGATATGAAGGATGTAATTATGGAGTTTCATTACATAAATCAATACAAAATTTCCAAACATTTTAGAGCAAAATATTCCTTTGAAAACCCTCTATTATAAACAGGTATTTTTCAACAGCTATGATCAGAAGATGAAGCAGCATCCTGTTTGTTTCATGAAGAAATACATGGGCAGACTGAATATATTAGTAGTGTCTCTGTATTTAACACATTATATCTGTCCCCTTAAAAACAAGTATAAACAACAGGAAAGCAAGGCCCAAGTCTGTCTCATTTACAGGTGTATTCCCAATGTCTAATTTAGCGCATTACCCTATTTTTTTCATAATAACAGTTGGTATTACTTGAAGTAGTCTCTGTGTTTGCTTGTCATTATTTTTAAAGATTTAGTTATTTCACGGTGAAGGGGGAGAGAGAAAGGGCAAAAACAGGAAAGGCAGAGGAAGAAGGAAAGTGATTGAAGCTGACTGAGCTCAGCTCTGAGCCTGATGTGGGGCTTGATCCCATGACCAATTGAGACCAGAACCAAAACCAAGACTCTGACTCTCAACTGACCTTGCTATCCAGGCACCCCTGTTTGTTATTTTTTGGTCTTTCCCTCTACACCATAGTATAAACAACATGAAAGCAGGGTGCTAGTCAGTTTTGTTTATAGGTGTATTCCCCGTGTCCAGAAGGCTGGGTGGCACCGACCAGATGCTCAAAAAAGTTTGTAGAAAGAATAAGCCTAGGAATGAATGCTGATCGAGGCAAGGATACAAAAACTATCGTTTCGACAGGAAACATACTTCAGTCTCTAAATCCCCCTCCTCCTATGAAGATTTCTCTCCATTTGTAGCACACATTATGCTTAAACACACTTACAGGATGATCCCCCAACCATGTGATGCTCAGATTTATTTCCCCCAGAAAGAGCCCTTGCAGCAAAGAACGATGTTGATCCAAAGTGAAGATCAACAAAGGGACAAATATTAGGTAATTTTATAGGCAAGACACATTAAAGGAACAAACCAGCAAAGAAAACCAAGAGGGAGGTGCCGACCTGAACAGGTATTCCTTGTACTCACGTTCACACACGGGAGCACTGTCATTCCAAAGGCTTTCCATTTCAACCAAAACGCAGTAACTAGCAGAACTGCCCTTCAGGTGGAACCTGAGGAACGAAAACACCAGTGATGGGGTGAGCGCACCGTTTCTCTCTCCCCTTCCGCTGAAGTACAGTTTGTGCCTTAGATAAATGCCAGGTGAAAAAGCCAGGTGAAAAGCTCATCAGCTTTCTCAGCTGCCAGAGGCTCTGAAATCAAAACATTTGCAAGATTGCGGTTACCTGTGAGGACAGAGCCGTGACAACAGTCTCTGGTTGTCAACCATCAGGGGGTCATCTGTCCATCCTGCCCCTCTGACAGTTCCCTGTCTGTCTCTGTCAGCAACTCTGTTCTCTAGGGCATAACACAGCACTCTCCTCTCCTGATACTCAGGAGGAAGACAACTCCCAATTCAAGTTGGTAAATCAGAGAAGGTGAGGAAAGACAGCAGAGGCTGCTGTTTTGGACCTACATGTTCAGAACGTTCCAGAACGACACCTCTGGCATATCCCCACTATTGATGAGTTAATGCAAATTATCTGGGAAAGGATGGAAAAGGTGAGAAGAGAGGGTTCTTTGGAGAGCAGGGGCTGCCTGGATTGCCTCCAGGGCTTTGTTGGAACAGATATTTGCTGCCTGCCAAGGGATCCTCGGAATAGATGGAGGACAGCTGCTCTATCGTCCATGCTTTTTACCCGGCAGTGCTGTTGGAACATAACACCAAGGTCATTAAGATTCCCGTAGAGAGTTCACGACATAACTGCAAACATGAGCGTAGGTCTTCATACTCCTGTGATACAGCCTAACACTAATTAGCTGACATAAAACTAGATGGAAAACTATTCCTATTGATGTTTTGTTCCTATTCCAAATTCCACTATTGGCTGGTTTAAATATTTCTTGGAACAATCCCTGCATATTACTTGTAAATAGCTTTCTTTGACATCCCAATCGTTTCATAAACAACCACTATAGAATATTTATCCTTTCATGCCTACAAGTTACTTTTCATTCATACATGTAATGTTTCACCTAAATATCCAAGATTTCTTGTTACTCTTCTGCTCTTTGTTGCATTTACTGGTTTTCCTTTTCAAGCACCTGTGGTGCTTGGTTCCATCTGGTTCCCACCATACTTCCCAATCACTGTTTCAGGTATCAGTCCTTTCTGGTACTTCTTTGCCCTTAGGCAGCTTGCTCTTTGGGTAGACCCCCATTGGCCCCGGTGTCAGCATAGTAGCATTGATTTCTGTGTCCCCCATCTCTCTGCCAGGTCATACTCACCCCTCATCACAAACAAAGGACACTTTTGCCCCAAGCTGGAAATTCAGTGGTAAGAGCACACGGCCATTAGGGAGTTGGTCCCGGAAGTCTGCACATGATTTCACTAGCATAACAACAGCAACAACAAGAACAACAACAACAAAAAAACAGATGTAAGATGGTCATGTGAGGACGGAAAAGACTGATCTGCAAGGAGATGACAGTGTAGGCACCTGTACATCTTGGGGCTGCTGGGCTCCAGTCTCCCTGGGGCGTACAGCGCAGAGACGCTGCCCCTCGGAGATCATAGCCGGGCTCGCAGCTGTAGGACACTTCCTGCCCCGGGGAGAAATGGGCCTGGTTTTCTGCACTGTGCATTCCGTGCAGAATTTCTGGAGGCAGCTGACATACTGTGGAAAGAACAGGTGCGAAGGACCAGTCAGTGAGGGATAAACATCTTTTACTACATTCTAAACCTTCTGACGAGTCCCAGGCTGATCATTAAAGGGGAGCTCGGATGTAACAGAGGGAATCAAGTGATGCTCCTGCCCCCTCCTTTTACCGTTATGTAAAATCAGACAATGAAGGGACATGCCCAAAGGCCTCACACCTAGTGAGAGGCCCATCACTGGAGCTGAGTTCTTCCTGGCACAAGGTCAAATGCATGACCAGGACCCTGAGGGTGCTTTCTCCAGTGCTGGCCAGTCTACATGGAATTACTAGCCCTGTCATAAAGAAGAGCTGTGAAGGTTAGATGAGATAAGGCATTTAAAGTGCTTATTGCACAGCTGAGTAGAAAGTGCACCTCAGCCTTCAGGATATTGGAGAAATATTGGAGCTTGTATTTTGCTCTGAGGATGCTCGATATGAGAGTCCCAAAAGTCTCCTTCCTTGGTTGATGGAGCTCCTGCTTTCAAAGTGAAGGCAAAAATGCACACGCACACACCCACCCACACACACACACACACTTTCATAATTCATGCTTCATCTGCACACATTGTTCCCCGCATACATCCTTCTCCCAGAATGAGCACTGACCTCCTGATCCCCTGCAACACATGCCCTTTGTCGGTCCCTTGAAAGCCTCGGTCAGACTCACCTCGAGAGCAGCTCGGCAACTCTGGCCCCCATTTGTTTTGGGCTTGGCATTGCACTCTGGAGGGTCCTTTCATGACAAACCCGGGCTCGCAGATAAACCTCACGATTTCATGTAAGGAAAATAAGGTCTTGTTCTCAGACACCCTCACTGCGTTGTCAATGTGTGGAGGTGTGCACTTATTAGGTATGATGCACTGAGGCGGAGGGCCGCTCCATACGCCAACGTGATTGTCTTTGCTGGTGCAATATATCGATGGGTTGCCCACAAGCTCAAACTGCTTTTTTTTCCCTCTCTGTCCGGGATAGCAGCGATAGGTCACCACGCTTCCATAGGGAAAATCTTCTCCGTAGAGGTTAACGACATTTCCGTTGTCAATGGCTGGGGGTGGCCCACAAAGAATCGCTGGGAAAAGAGATGGCATCTTAAATAATAGTGGATCAAATAGCTCATCAGAAATGTAAGGAGCAGAACCAGTTTTGCATTTGTTATTGATTTTAAATCTTTGTTAACATGGAGATACATGTCTACAAGATTGTGATTTTGGTGGGCATAATAGCATGCCTTCTGCCTTTCCTGCTTATACTGTTTCCTATGAGCATATGCATTTTTTTAAAATAAACTTCCTTTCATTTTAGATAGCTCTTTGATATATTATCACACCATAGTGTACACCGGTTTCCCGTACTCTTTTCCGTTTGCCTTCTTCATTTCCATTTTGTTATTAGCCCAGGAGAGCGGAAAAAAAAAAAATAAAAAGACCCTGGGGCACCTGGGTGGCTCAGTGGGTTAAAGCATCTGCCTTCGGCTCAGGTCATGATTCCAGGGTCCTGGTATCCAGCCCTTCATTGGGCTCTTTTCTCAGCAGGGAGCCTGCTTCTCCCTCTCTCTCTCTGCCTGCCTCTCTGCCTACTTGTGATCTCTGTCTGTCAAGTAAATAAATACTATCCTAAGAAAAAAATAATTAAAAAGAAAACAATAAAAAGACCCTTGCTGAAAGAAAAATAGAAGGGGAGAGAAACAACACTGATACACCAGTGTAGGAAGTAGAATTCAAAATACTTGCAAAAGTATAAGAAAATTACATCAAAGTGTAGCCTAATATAATGTGAAACGTTTTGCAACTGTAAATGATATGAATGGAAATAGAAATTACCAATATTCATTCAAGAAAATTAAAAAGCTGAAATGGATAAGGAAATTTGTCAGAATAGAGAAATATTTTACATCAATGTTCTATCAAGTTACTTTCAGGTAATACACACTTCCAAATGTAATTTCAAATGTTTCATGAGGTGTAAATGATAGAAAATTTACCAACTCATTTTTTCAAGCTGAAGTTTGTTATCACAACAAGATACCCCTGTAGACATGATCATATGTTAGTCCAAATAACATCCTGAATACATTTGAAAATGTAGTCATCAACATAGTACATTATATTACTGTAATACTATATAACTAGAACTATGTAATTTTATCCAAAATTCCAAAACACATGAAATTAAATATAACATTTCTTAGGGTTCCTGGGTGGCCTAGCCATGTAAGTGTCCAATTCTTGGTTTCCACTTGGGTCATGATCTCTGCGAGCTCTTAGGATTGATTGAGCCTGGCAGAGAGTTGTGCTCTGTGCTCAGTTGGGAGTCTTTTTGAGGATTCTCCCTCTACCCCTCCCCGTCCACCTCAACTGGCTGGCTCTCTCTCTCTTTAAAAAATCAATTAATCAATCTTTACAAAAGTACATAAAAATAAAAATTCCTAAGCAGGCTTCTCCTTCTGGCAAGGCGAATCTTAATTAATTCAAATAAAAAAATCAGCCTGCTTCTAGTTCCTGCCCCCATGAAAGACTATCGATGCTGGATAAGTGATAAAATGTTTCTGTGAACGTATCAGAAATCTAATGAACTAGGGCCGCATTACTGGACCATGATGTGATAGGAGACAAAATCCAGGTGGGAGTCAAGCATATAGCCTGCTTTTCTGCTGGAAGGTGAGCTGAATCAGGAGGCGGCATCTGAGTAGGGAGTATACCTATGATCCTCTCATGGAGTCAAGGGAAAAAAATGGAGTCCAGGTCTTGCCCTGTGGAAGCCCTGTGGAACACCTTTGAATGAGTCCTGGGACCTCAAAGCCATGGGCCCTGCGACTCAAGATTACTGCAGTTCTGCAAGTACTGTAGGCGGCCCAGAAAAATAACAAAATAACAGTGTCTGAGCTGAATGAAAGTGGTGCCAGATTGCTCATGTCCCCAGGTTTCTGAAGAAATACCAACAAAGATCCTTTCAGAAGAAGGTTCGTCATCTAAGACCTTGAATTCATTTCTACAGAAGGGTTTTCAAATGTAATTCCTGACATACAGTCAAGAATCACCAGGTACTCAAAGAGAGAAAACCCCATGAAGAAGAGGCAGCAGACTCACTGACAATAGAAATGGAACCATTAGGACCCCAGATACTGGAGTTCTTACTCACAGATTGAAAATATTTATGTTTGTCTCTTTGAGGACAATGTTAATGAAACCTAAACTTTTGCTAAGGACTCGAAATCATTAAAAACAATGGGGCAAATTTTGAAAGGAACCCAATCCATGTTTTTATCATTATAAAATACAGTAGCTGAAATTAAGAAGCTGATAGAATTAACAGCAGGTCAGACACAGTTTAACAAAAATCAATGAATTGGAATCTAGGACAGAAAGAAGTCTCCAGAATAAAATACAGAGAGACAAGAGAATCAGAAACACAGCAGAAAGAGTAACAGACTTAAAGGATAGAGGGATAAGGCCTACCACATGTGTAAGTGAATTCCCACAATAAGAGGAGAGAGATATCAGAGCACGGACATTGGAAGTAATGACAGAATTTTCCAAAACTGATGAAAGACATCACTGAACCACAGATACAAGAAAACGTACCAACTGAAGCAATAGAAGTACAAAATTAAAAAAAAAATCTTCACCTAGACACATTATACAATATTGTAAAAAATCAAGAGCAATGAATTTTAAAAGCAGCCAGAAAACAGAGATGATAACTTTTAAAAACCCATACTTAGAAAAAAAAAAACTCCATACTTAGAAAAATGTTTAAAGAATCTACCAGCAAGAGACCTACAATATAAAAACATAAAAGATCATTTTTTTGAATGAAGGAAAATAATGTTATAAGGAACTGATAGAACTGTCATATGTACAGATAACAGAAATAGTTAATATGTGGACAAGTATGCATAAATACTGTTTTCATGAAAACAACAATAGTGTCTTTTGAGATACATGTAAAAGTATAAAAATTAACACAGTGAAGGAGAAACAGGATGATCATCTCAAAAGAGTCACAGTGATCAGTTAGAATCCACATTCATGATAAATCTTTTAGAAATTTAGGTGTAAAAGGGAATTTCCTTACTCAGATAAAGAATATCTCCCCCAAATCTTCAGTAAACACCATGATTTATGGTGACTATTAAAAATTCAGTATCATTTCTTTCATTCCATTCAGCATTGTACTGGAGGTTCTAGCCAACACAGTTAAAGAGAAATAAATAAAAGTTCAAGAAAGAAAGGGATTAAACATAGGATAATAATGTATCAGTGACATGATTATTTATGCAGCATATCCAAAAAAAATACAGATAAACTATTGCATTTATAAGTAAATTTAGCAAGATTGTTGGGTTCAAGGTCAAATGTTGCATATTTAAGAAACAATTAAGAAATATTACATTTTCCAATGTTACATTTCAATGTTTACATCGTTTTCTAAAATGTAAATTGGCAAATATTATGGAGAGAAATTAAAGAAATTTCAGAAACGGCGAAATATATCATGTTCATGAATTTACAACTCAAAAATGTAAATATGTTAGTGGTCCACAGATTGATCTATAGAGTCCATAGAAAGTCAACAGAAATTTGAGTAGGTTTCCTTTTGTGGAAACTGAAGAGCTGATTCTAAATTTTGTCTGGAAATACAAAGAGCCAAGAATTACCAAATAAATCTTGGAAGAAGTACATGGTTAGAGGATACACCAGCAGGTATCTGGTGTACCATATATATCTGGTAATATATGCTATAGTCATGAAAACAGTGTGATAATGCAACCAGTGGAACAGAACCTCTCTGAAATGAGACTCACCTATAATGTCACCTGATTTAGGGTATTATACTATTGCCCTGTGATCTATGGGAACCGGTCTTTCCTTTTCCTTTTTTTTTTTTTTTTTAAGATTTTATTTATTTATTTGGCAGACAGAGATCTCAAGTAGGCAGAGAGGCAGGCAGAGAGAGACAGGAGGAAGCAGGCTCCCCATGGAGCAGAGAGCCCGACGCAGGGCTCAATCCCAGGACCCCTGGATCATGACCTGAGCCAAAGGCAGAGGCTTTAATCACGGAGCCACCCAGACGGCCCTGGAACCAGTCTTTCTTAAATGCTTTCTTAAATAAATGCTATTATAGCAACAATGTCCACAATGGCCAAACTATGGAAAGAGCTGAGGTGTCCATAGACAGATGAAAGGAGAAAAAAGATGTGGCATTAGGCAGAGGAAAATAAATCAATCAGAGAAAGACAATTATCGCATGGTTTTGCTCATATATGGAATATAAGAAACAGCACGGAGGATCATAAAGGAAGGGAGGGAATCTGAATGGGAAGAAATCAGAGAAGGAGACAAACCATGAGAGTCTCAACTCTAGGAAACAAACTGAAGGTTGCTATTTTGTTTTTGTTTTTGCAGGTGTCATTTTATTTCTCATAATGTTCAAATAGCCAACATAATTAGTTTTTGATGTAGTGTTCAATGAATCATTAGTTGTGTATAATACCTAGTGTTCATCACAATACATGCGCTCCTTAATAAACATCACCTGGTTACTCCATCACCCCACCCGCCTACCTTCTGTAACCCTCAGTTTGTTTTGCAGAGTCCAGAGTCTCTCATGGTTTGTCTCCCTCACTGATTTCTTCCCATTCACTTCTCCCTACATCCCCAGTGGTCCTCTATGCTCCTCCTTATTTTCCACATATGAGTGAAATCATGCGATAATTGTCTTTCTCAGCTTGACTTATTTCACTCACCATAATCTCTTCCAGTTCCATCCATGATGATGCCGATGGTGGCTATTCATCCTTTCCTTTAAAGGCTGAGTAATAATTCATTGCATGTATGTACCACAGTCTCTTTATCCCATTCATCATTTGAGCAGCAACCTGGCGCCTTTCACAGTTTGGCTATTGTGGTTATTAGTGCTATGAACATTGGGCATTATATGCAATGGATGAATTATTGAACTCTACATCCAAAGTTAATGCTGTACTATATGTTGGCTAATTAAATTTAAATTAAAAAATGATATTAGATGAATTGCCCATCCATTAGGAAAAACAAAGAAACAAAATGAGCAAACAAATTCCTTGACCAGACCCTACAGCATAAAAAAATTAATTTGAGATGAATCACAGACTTAACTTGAAAGACAAAATGATGGGCAAAATTTTCTTATGGAGAACACAGAAAGTAGTGGCCAGAAAGGATAGGCATAGTAAGTCTTTTAAAGGACACTAGTAAAGTGCACATTTTCTATCATCAAGAAACATAAGAAAGCAAAGGATGAGTTTTAGCCTGAAGAAAATATGTGTGTTAGGCTTATTGGAAAATCTGAGAATGGATAACGAATTCCTCAAAGCAATAAAGAGATACACAAACTAGCAAGATTGGAAGACAGTTTTGAACAGGCACTACACAAAGATATGAAAGGTGCTCAGCATCCTCAGTCTTCTGGAAAATGCAAAAGAAAGCAGCAGTGACCCACAGCACAGCTAAAATTTAAACACGTGATAAATACCAGGTTGGCAGAGATATGGAGCAGCTGCCATATCATATCATATGCCTCTGGTGCAAGAGTAAATTTGTCTACTCACTGTATAAAATCTTTCGGCATTATCTATTAAGACTGACCATGTTCATACCCAACAATTCCACTTATAGAAATGTCAACACTGTTTACATAGAAAATGTAAACATTTTATCCATCTGTGCATATATATAAAAATTTGAAAATTTAACATGTGTGTATATATGTATATTTATTGCCTATGCACAGGCATAAAATACTACTGACATATAAACAGCCGAATTTACAAATTAATTGTTAAGTTCACACAATGAAATATAATACAATGAAAACGATCCAGTTAATCTTACATGCAACAACGTGAATAAATCTCCTACACATATCATTTAATAGAAGCTGGACACAAAAAAGTACATGCTTTTTGATTCCTTTAATATAAATTCAAGCAGAGTCAAAACTAAGCTTTGGTGATAGAAGCCCAATAAATGGTCACTTTGGGAAGACAGTAAATGAGAAAGGGCATAGGAGAGGCTTCTGAGGTGGTAAAACAGGTTATATCTTCTCTGAGTGCTGTTCACATGCAGGTGTTCACTTAGCAAAGAGTCACTGAACTAAAAAATTAATATTGTGTACTGTATTATGTGTATATGTATATATAGTTATATACATATACATATATATTTCAATAAATAAAAAGTCTACAGGGTATGAAAAATGTGCTGGAAAAAAGACTTCCCAACAGCATAAACTCCAGGAGATATGACTTTATGGGTGAATTTTTTCAGATATCTAAGGAAGAAATAAGGCCAGTATTACCCGAACTCTTATAGGGAAACAAATATACGGAAAACTATCAGCTGGCTTTATGAGACCATCATAAGTTTGATATTAAAATCTCCTAAGGTCAGTTGGTCATCCACCTTTGGCTCAGTTTAGGATCCCGGGACCCTGGGATTGAGCCCTGTGTTGGGTTCCGTGTTCAGTGAGGAGTCTATGTTTCCCATCTCCTGGTCCCTCTGCTTATGCTATCTTATGCATTCTCTCTCTTTCTGTCAAATAGATAAAGAAAATCTTGAAAGAAAAAAAATACCCTCATAAGGACTTTCCAGAAAAAAGATTACAGTCTAATCTCTCTAAAAACAATCTATGATAAAAGTGTTCTAGAATTAGTGGTGCTGGTCTCACAATTGCATGAATACAGTAAAAATCATTAAATTTATACTTTAAAAGAGTAAGTCTTATGATACATAAATTATATCTGAAAAACATCTAAAATATTACAAAAGTATATTGAACAACAGAAAAGAATTATAAAATCTTATGACCAAATCGTGTTATTCCAAGAAGGTATGATTAGAATTCAAAATCAGCTTGCTTTTCAAAAAGTAAGGAAAACATTCCCACCAACAGTGTAAGAGGGTTCACCTTTCTCCACATGCTCTCTAACATTTGTTATTTCTTGCCTTGTCAATTTTGACTGTTCTGACTGGTGTAGGTGGTATCTATCTTAATGTGGTTTTCATTTGAATTGCTCTGATGGCTAATGATGTTGAACATTTTTTCATGCATCTGTTAGCCATTTGTATGTCTTCTCTGGAGAAGTGTCTGTTCATGTCTTCTGCCCATTTTCTGATTTGGTTATTTGTTTTTTGGGTTTGAGTTTGAGAAGTACTTTATAGATCTTGGGTATCAGCCCTTTATCTGTAATGTCCTTTGCAAATATCTTCTCCCATTCCGTGGGTTGCCTCTTAGGTTTGTTGACCATTTCCTTTGCTGTGCGGAAGCTTTTTATCTTGACGAAGTCCCAAAAGTTCATTTTTGCTTTTTTTCCCCTTGCCTTTGGAGACGCGTTTTGAAAGAAGTTGCTGTGGCCCAAAGTCAAAGGGGTTACTGCCCATGTCCTCCTCTAGTATTTTGATGGATTCCTGTCTCACATTGAGATCTTTCATCCATTTTGAGTTTATCTTTGTGTATGGCATAAGAGAATGGTTGAGTTACACTCTTGGTGGGAACGTAAGCTGGCATAGCCACTTTGGAAAACACTATGGATATTCCTCAAAAAGCTAAAAATAGAGCTACCTTATGATCCAGAAATTGCACTACTGGGTATTTACCCCAAAGATACAGATGTAGTGAAAAGAAGGGTCACATGCACCCCAATGTTCATAGGAGCAAGGTCCACAATAGTCAAATTCTGGAAGGAGTCAGATGCCCTTCAACAAATGAGTGGATAAAGATGTGGTTCATACACACAAAGGATTATTACTCAGCCATCAGAAATAATGAATATTGCATTGAAGTGGATGGAACTGGAGGGGATTATGCTAAGTGAAATCAGTCCAGCAGAGAAACACAATTGTTACATGGTTTCACTTATTTGTGGAACATAAGGACTAGCATGGAGGACATTAGGAGAAGGAAGGGAAAACTGAAGGGGAGGGGAATCAGAGGGGCAGATGAACCATGAGAGACGATGGACTCTGGGAAACAAACCGAGGGTTTCAGCGGGAAGGAGGTGAGGGGCCTGGGTTAGGCTGGTGACGGGTATTAAGGTGAGCATGTATTGAAATGAGCACTGGTGTTATATGCAGATAATGAATCATGGAACACTACATCAAAAACTAACATTAAAAAAAAGTCATGAAAAAATTCATTCCATTAAGAGAGTAATGGAGAAACAATATGATTATTTCCAGATATGTAGCCAAAGTGCTTGATAAACTTCAACATGACTTAATGACAAAAAATTCTTAGCCATGAAGAATATTAGGGAATTTCCTTTCCCTGAAAATGGGGATCTACAAAAAGCCTATAGCAAATACTACATTAATGGTGAAATATTTCAAACGTTCCCTTTGAGTTGGAGAATAAGATCAGGATACCCTGTATCCCCAACCATATCACAAATATTAGTGGTGGTCCTAGCCAGAATATGAAAGAAATAGGGAGGGAGTGAAAGGAAGGGAGGGAGGGAGAGGAGGAGGAGGGCAGGAAGAAAAGAGTTTGTTGGTTGGTTGCTTCTAAGTGCACTGAAAACTTTAACAGAAAGAAAAAGCTTTAAATTCCTGCTCAGGGTCTGCCTCTGAACGCTTCTATTATCTGCCCAAAAAGAAACTTGCACTGTGTCGCTACAGAGCCCAGATTTCCGAAGAACAAATCCAACATCTAATCCTGTGGCTGGATTCCAAGGTAAATTGACTTCACAACTTAACAGGCTCTCTTATGTTCAAGTCTGAGCATTGATTAGGAAAAGGAGGACTCTAAAAATGGAGATGGAGAGGGGTGCCTACGTGGCTTAATCCTTAAATGTCTGCCTTTGGCTCAGGTTAGAATGCCAGGGTCCTGGGATGGAGCCCTGCATGGGGCTCTTTGCTGGGGTGGGAGCCTGCTTCTCCCTCTCCCACTCCCCTTGTGTTCCCTCTCTTGCTGTCCCTCTCTCTGTCAAGAAAGAAAGAAAATCTTTAAAAAGAGAATAAATTTTGAGATGGAGATACATGGGTCGATTCTAAGGATGCTGAATACCTTGTACCTGGAAATTCTGCTGAGCCTCCTTTGCTAGAAGCAGCAGCCCCTCCTCCCCTGTGTGAGGAGTTAAGCCTCCCTTTGTTCAAAGAACCTGTAATGACCTGTCCTGAGTAGGCTGCCTTGGTAGGGTTGCCAGAAGAACACAGATGTCCAGTTAGATCTGAATTTCAGAAAAACAATGAAAGCTAGTCCTAAATATAAAGGGCAGGGGTGGGAGGTCAGGGTACCAAATGGTGGGTATTATAGAGGGCACAGATTGCATGGAGCACTGGGTGTGGTACAAAAATAATAAATACTGTTATGCTGAAAAAAAAATTAAAAAAACAAAAACAAACAAGTATATCCCAAATATTGCAAGGCACATATTTAGAATACAAAAATATGTGTCACTGTGCTGAAATTCAAGTTTAACTGGCTATCTTGTGTTTTTGTTTACTAAATCTGGCAACTCTAATTTCAGGGACTGCTGATCTTCCTCAGGACCTACCCTTAACACTTCACCATAATTGTGGTTCTTTAACCTGATTTAACTCCTGAAAGACCTGGAGCTGGAGTTGGGGTGTTGGTTGTGGGGGGGAAAGCAGGGTTCACCAATTAGGACCGGCAAGAAGGTATCCCCCAAAAGAAAAGGAATTAAGATTGTGAATTCACTGTGTTAGAGGTTGACCTACATTAAATGAAGGGGAAATACAGGACCTTTCTTAGTGTAGTCCTGAGGAAGAAATCCTATGGCTTAGGGATTTAGGAATGCCAGCGTGGACTTCGGTTTGTTCGTCCACTCCTTAACTATGTGCCTGAGGGGTGGGGTGTTCAAAGAGAGACCTTTGATCCTTTCACCCAAGGCTTTGAGAAATACATTCCTGGGGAATTTTCCGTATTTTTGACAGACTCTCTGATGGCTATTCTCTGTAGGCTGGGAATGACACTGGTGACACTGGGAGCTTTGTTATTGATCTGGGTTTCCTGATTTCAAGGGAGACAAAGGACCTCAGGCTGGCAGGAGCCAAGTGGCAGCACTTAATAGCCAGAGGCAACTGAGACAGAGATCAGAATGACTTGCCTGCAGAGATCTTTGTCCCTGGCTAATTGTTGTGGATCCTCTAAAACTGAAATAGATGAAGAGTACAGTTAAGTATTATTTGATGGCTACAAGCAGAAAAAATCTACCTCTGATTGAATCACTGAGAAAAAAAAAAATTATGGTTATTCATCAACCATTTCCCAGACTTGGGAGCCTATGGACAGACTCAAAGCAGCTCAAATGAATAGAAGATACAATCTTCTTCTTGTTGTTTTTTTCTTTTTTTTTTTTTTTTAAGTATGACCACAACTTTAATGGATATATCATATATATATATACACACACACATACATACATACATACATATGTATATATAGTATTTTATTTTTTTAATTTTTTTTCATTTTAAAAAAATTTATCTTCAGCATAACAGTATTCATTATTTTTGTACCACACCCAGTGCTCCATGCAATCCGTGCCCTCTATAATACCCACCACCTGGTACCCCCCCGAAAAATTTTTTTAATCATTATTTTGAGAAAGCATGCTGCTACATGGCCAGAACATATACTGAAGTTTTGTCCCACCTTCACCAAGGAGGCTTGAAGCCATTCACCAAAGATTAGCTATAAGAAAGGTTAGAGAATTAGAAATAAAGATGAAAATCTAGGAATAGATATAGGTGTATTACTTTTAAATAAAGAGATCTAGCCAGAGTACTGTTTTGTCATCTGATTTTTTTCACATAAAAGCGTATAACTTACATATTTATATGTCATCGGATCTCCATGACATTGTGTTTCTTTGTTCTATTGTTTTCCTTATTTTTAGTTGAATAACATTCCAGTGTATGGATGTAGTTCCTCTTCTTCCTCTTCCTCTTCTCCTCCTTCCCCTCCCCCCTTCATCTCTTTCTCCTTCTTCCTCCTCCTCCTCCTATTCTTCTTCTCCTTCTCCTCCTTCTCCTCTTCCTTCTTTGTCTTCTTCATCTTCTTCCTCATCTAGCTCCTCCTCTCCAAGCCAAGTGTGGAGTCCAGCATAGGGCTCAAATGCACAACCTTGAGATTAAGACCTCAGCTGAGACCAAGAGCCAGACATCTAACAGACTGAGTCACCCACGTGCCCCTGGATGTATCTCTTTTAATTCTGTGGGGCTCGATTTCGTGTTTCTTAAGGAATTCTCGGTAGTCATTTTTAACAAGGCTCTTTTCTTCCTGTACTTTCCAATCCATAGCTGGAAACATTTAGGTTACCTTAACATTTTTGCTGTTATAATGAATGAAGCAATGAGAAGTGTATAGTGAATTCCTAGGAAAAGTCTGTATTTATCTCCCAAGTATAAATTCTAAGAAGTGGGTCAAAATCTATGTCCATTTTGAGGCTTAGAGCACATGGTGCCTCTCAAGAGGTTTTGTGGACCTCCACATGTGTGCGAGTGTTGATTGATCCACAGCTTCACCAGCTTTGGAGAGCATCGCTTTAGAAAAATCTTGACTAATTTGCCAAGCAGAACGATTGTTATACTGGGGGGTGGCACAATCAACGTCATTCTGAATTAACTGAAGGAAAATTAAGGTTTGAAGGCTTTTATGCATTTAGTCCCCAGATTCAGAAAAGGCACGACATATGGAAAAAACACAAGGAAACAGTTGCCAGAAACCCCATAGGTTTTGAGGGATAGAATGCACAAAAGGAATCTACTTAACAGTTGTATAACTTTAGCGGGAAACTTAGGATCTATTGGAAAAGGTAGTAACAAGGACTAAATCAACTCACTCTCACAAATAGGTGGATCGTCATCCCAGGAGACAGTCTTGCCTGAGATGCTGCATGCAATAGAGCTCTTACCAATAAGTCGGTATCTAGAGGGAAAGAAGAATGAATGTTATTTTCCCTGTTCATTTTCCTACCGAAATGGCTACTTACAAGAGAGTGTATCCTGGAGAATTCAGAAGGACAATTTCCATTTGTCATAGTCTATGACATAGTATGTACCATGTATATGTATATATGTGTACATATATGTATACATGTACTACATAGACATAGTATGTGACATAGTACATATATCACTATTTGTGATGATAGTATACCACCACTTTCCCAAATTTTACATGTTTATTTGAATGTCAAAGCTAAATGGGTCCTCTGTTCTTAATTACTTTGAGCTACATTTTAGTTTAAGCCTCACATGTTTAAGATTCTTCAAACTAGAACCAAAGGAAATCCAAGCAGAACAAAACAAGTTGAACACGAATTTCCTATGTAAAATGTTAAAGGCAGCAATTCTCACGTAGTATGCCACAAACTGTTCAAAGTGTGCCATAAGACTTGGAAAATGTAAATTTCTCCCATGGATAATGTCTTGTAAAACTGTAGTAAAATATTAAAACCAGGATTCTGACATAGGTATGATCACCAATTTCACTCAGACTTCTCAGGTTTGTTTGTACTAATTTGTGGATATGTGAGTGTGCTTACAAGTATTCAATTTTTATACAGACGATTTTTAAGAGCCGTTCTGGGTTCTCAGTAATATTGGCCAGAGGATACAGGGGATTTCCCATATACTCCCTTTCCCTACACATGCATACCTTCCCACTTTATCCACATCCCCCACCAGACTGGTACAGTGGCTTGCAACTGATGAACCTACATTGACACATCATTATCACCTGTAGTCCATAGTTTACAGTAGGGTTCTATCTTGACGTTGTATAGTCTATGGGTCTGGACAAACATCTAATGACATGGATGCACCCTTACAGAATGACAGAGTAGTTTCACTGCCCTAAACATCTTTGGAGCTCTGTGTATTTGTCTCTCCCTCCTCCTACCCCTTGGCTACTATGGATATTTTTACTCCATATTTTCTTTTCCAGAATGCCACTTCCCTCAAATTGTACAGTATTGAGCCCATTCAGATTGGATTCTTTCACTTAGTAAATTGCAGTTAAATTTCCTCCCGGCTTTCCATGGCTTGATAGCTCATTTGTGTTATCCAGAGTGGGTTTACCAGTTTCTGTTCCTATCAACAATGAATGCATGATCCGTTTCCTCTACAACCATACTTGCATCTGCTGTTTTCACTAGTTTGTATTTCTGCCACTCAGATACATGTGTAGCATTATTCTATTGTTGTTTTAATTTGCATTTTCTTAATGGCTATCGAAGCTGAATATCTTTTCCTGTACTTACTTTCCACTGATAGACTCTCTTCAGTGAAATGTCTGTTTGTGTCCGTACCAGGTTCAACTGGTGTCTCCAAATTTTTGTCCTGAAACCTTAGAATATGACTTTTTTTTGGAAACAAGGTCTTGCAGATATAAGAGAGTTAAGATGAGGTCATACTGGATTAACATGGGCCCTAACACAATGACTGCTGTCCTCAGAAGAAGAAGGAAATCTGGACAAGGAGAAAGACAGAAAATGTTGACACATACAGAGGAAAAGTCACGTGAGAACAGACGCAGAGGTAGGAATGATGTATTTATAGCTCATGATGCCAAGGACAGCTGACAAGCACCAGAAGCTAGGAGAAAAGCATGAAATGGATTCTTCCTCCGAGCTCCTAGTAGGAACCAACCTGCTGACACCTTGATTTCAGACGTGTTCAAGGCTATTCCTAACTTGCTGTGAGTTTCTATCATGAATTGATACTGGATTTTGCCAACTGCATTTTCTGTCAATTGCTAGGGGCCTATACATTTTCTTCTTTAGCTGGCTTATAGAGTTGATCATGTTGATTGATTTTTGAATGTTGAATCTGTCCTGTATACCTGGAGCAATTTCCAGTTTGGTCTTTGGCTGCAATTCTTTTAATGCATTGTTGGGTTTGATTTGCTAATATTTTATAGATGCTAGAAAGTCTTCAATAATTTATAACAAACCAAGTCCAGCGGTATATGAGAAGGATCATATACAATGACCAATGTCTCATGGTTATCTGTTGTATCCTGAACATTTTGGATGTTATGTTAAGAGGCTCTTGATCTTATTTAATGTATCTTAGCATGTAACCTCCCTCTGTAGCGTAGTGTGTAGATTCTGGCCTACTTTCATGAGCTTTAATTTTCCAGTCTTGCGTTCTCTTCTGGGGCTTCGTTCTCCTGGCTCCTCTTAAATGACGGATGCATTCCTGCTGATACTGCCTGTAGACAGTGGAGGTGCTTCTCTGAACTGCCTGGTGTCAGTAGGTAAGGAATGGGAAATGCTGGGACCTTGGATGGAGAGTAAGTTCTCTGGCCTTCTATGGCTATCTGGGGAAGGTGGCATTCACCCTTCATTTGTGTCATTGCCACCAGGGGAGGGAAGCATCTATCTGGGCTACGTTTTGCTGCTGGGTAGAGAACCAGGAGACATGGGCCTGGAATGCTTTCTCCTGCTGGATGATCCAGAAACTCCAGACATGGTTTCCTTTCTGCTGCTGGGTTGGTGGCTCCCTGCCATGGGTATAGGATCAAGAGATGCTGGGCCTGGAATGTTTTCTGCTGCTGTGTCTCATAGGTCTGGGCTGCTGGGCCTTCTGGCATCTGGGGTGTGAGTGGAGGAGCCCTCTTACTGCTGGCTCAAAGTCTATGTATTGCCACCTGAGCTCTGTTGACACTGTCACCACAGGCAGAATAGGGCTCACAGCTGCTGGGTGGTGTGGGGCATGTGGTAAATTTGTCATTGAGACTAAAGCCCAGGTTGTCCCATTAATACAGCTGCTGGTGAACTGGGATCTGCTGCTTCCCAGGGCTGTGGGACATAAGAAGGATAGACTCCCCAACCCATCCCTGATTCTGCTTATGCTGTTCATGTGGGCAGACTGAGCCACTGGAGCCATCAATGCGTCTTCCCACTACATCCTCACTGAGCTTCCCTTTTCCCAGTCCTTTGACCAGACTTTACCCTCCCTGTCTGTCCCTGCCTGTTGACCATCTGGGATTGCATTCCTTTCTAGCATCCAGTCTGAGACATAAAGAGAAAACCCAGGGACGTCACTGCAGCATCATTCCTTAAGTTTTGAGGTCCCCAATCATCTTCTTTCCACCTTTCCAAGTCTTTCTATGCTTGCATGTTGAACAGTTTCCAGGGTATTTAGTTACATGTAGAGAGAGATTCAGGGAAAATTGAGTCTGCCCATCTTGTCTTGGAACTGAAACTTCTAGTAATAGCTTCTTAAATCTGAATTAGGAAGTTAATATGTATACAACATAGTCAAAAGTGGGGACCTTCTGGGAGTACAGAACTCCCAGTAATGAAAAACAAAATTACCCAAACTCCTTCTTACAGAAGTTAGCACTGTTCTAGTTTAGGGAAGGCCTTTCAAAAGTTTTATGTGCCTTAAAATCATGCAGGGATCATGTGAAAATGTGATTCAGATTCAGTAGGTATGAAGATTCTGCTTTTCTAACAAGCTCCCAGGAGATGCTGACCTTGCTGTTCTGTGAGCCATCCTTTGGGTGACAGGGGCTTAGAGTCAATCCTTCAATCTTTTGTATAGATATACTTATAACAAGAACATTGGCTGTCCTCCTACATGGATTAATTTTTCTATATTGTTAGTTCAGTTGGAAATTATATTTAAAAATTTTTATCCCTACTTGTTAAATCCATTAAGATCCATATGAATTTTTTTTCTCCATTCTTTTTTGGTCAAGATTGAGTCATTGGACTACATTTTTACATTTTTTCCTTAACTTCTAGCTTTCTATATTGATTACACAAATTCATAAGTGAATGGGATCACATAAATTCAATGTACTATTGACTATATTTTCAAATGTAAATTTGTTGAAATTTTCTTACAAAAATTGTAAAAATGTGTTGCAAGCAGGGAGATAAATGTAGGGATTAACTTTCACAGTTTTCAAGTATACAAGTTAAAATTTCCTGGTAAGCTTCTAAATAAATAGAAATAGAGCCTCTATTTTCCAAGCTAGTGAAGGACATAATGGAATAAGAATATAAAACCTAATGGACACAAAAGCTGAGGAAGTGTGAAAACATAAAATTGGTGTAAATAGAAACACTAAATCAGGTAGTAGGTATTAATATGAAATATTAGTAGTTACATTAAAAGCAAATGGATTGAACTCCTTAGTTAAAAGGCAGACATTATCAAACTGGATGAAGGAAATCTAACTATTGATTATTTATCAGAGTCTCACCTAACAGAATGATATAGGAGAGTAAAAAGTAAAAAGATTTAAAGAGAGTGGGTAAATAATCAAAAAGCAATGTAGTTATATTAAATATATAATAGGAGTATAAATGCACACATAAGATAGCCTTTAATGCAAAAAGCATCATTAGAAAGAAGGAGCAACCCACTGTAATAGGTTTTAATACTCTTGGAAGTATTCAATTTGCATGCACCTAATTACATAGCCTCAAATATATTTAAAAGAACACAGAAGTACAAGAAGAAATTGGAAGAAAAGATCGAGGGATCCAGCCTTCTTTGGAAAAGAAACGTGCTCTGCTCATTTTATATAGATAAATTGGTTGTAAAGCCAGACAAAGACAGGTTGAGAATGGAACATTATTAAGCCTATCATTCCTATGAGAATAAAAGGAAAAAATGTGAAAGAAGATTTTCTAAAACAAATGTAGCAATGCAGAGAAAATATTCATTATACTTCTAGGCCAAGTGGGATTACTCAAACATTTCAGGCTTAATCTGTTAACATAATTCATGATACTCATTCTTCCTACTTCGTGTGCTTTTATTTGGTTGTTTAGTTGCCCCAAGACCAGTTGTTGAAAAGACTATTCTTTCACCATTGGATTGTCCTGGTACCCTTGCTGAAACGGAGTTGACCATAAGTGTGTGAGTTTACTTCTGCATTCTCATTTCTATTCTATTGATCTATACATCTGTCCTTAGGCCAGTACCACACATTCTTGATTGCTGTAGGTTTAAAGTGAGGTTGAAAGTGAGACTTTCTTCTTTTTCAAGACTGTTTTGACTGTTTGGGTGCCTTGCATTGCCAGAAGAATTTTAGGATCAGTTGTTGATTTCTGCAAAAGGATGCTGGAATTTTATGGGCATTGAATTAAATCTGTACATCAACTTGGTGAGATCAATATTATATAATTCTGTAATATTCAATATTGTTACAATGTTAACAATATTAAGTCATCCAATCCAGGAATATAGGATGTGGTTTCATTTATTTAGATCCCCTTTGATTTTGTTTTCAGCAATGTTTCATAATCTTCAGTGTACAATCTTACATTTCTTTAGTTCAGGTTATTTTGAACTTAAGTTGTTCTTTTTGATGTTATTGTAGGTGGAACTCCTTTCTTAATTTCATTCTCCTAGTGTTCATTGTTAGTGTATAGAGATGCAATTTAATTTTGCATGTTGGTCTGATATGTGAATATTGCTGAACTATCTGTTAGATGTAATGGGTTTTGGGTGTGTGTGTGTTTGTGTTCATTCCTTAGGATTTTCTATACAAAACACATCATTTGCAAACAGAGATTGATTTGATTCTCCTTTCCAATTTAGATGCCTTTTATTTCTTTTTCATGATCAATTTTCCTGGCTTGAACCTCTAGTATGCTGTTAATTAGAAATGGTAAGAAGTTTTTGGTACTTTAATTTATATAAATGTGTGTGTGAGGTGTATGTGTGTATGAGTATGTATATGTATTGTAAAATATATTTCTTAGCTGTGCATCATAACAAAATAAGTGTGAAAACCACTGTCCCTGAGAAACTTGCACACGGGCACTAGGAGACATGTGTATTTATATTGGGAATACTTATGATTTCAAAACAAAACAAAGAAAAACATTTGAGAAACAATCCAAATATAACAACCAAGAGAAAATGAGTAGTGGTATATCCATTCAAGGAAATATTTTCCCAAGGGAAACTGAATTAACTACAACCACATGGATAATTGTGAGAAACAAAATGCTCAGTGAAAAAGCAAGCTGCAGAGAAACACATGTAATATCAAGCCATTTATATAAAGCTGAAAATATGTAAAGCGAAATCTAAACTGAGTAGGGATATATGGGAGAAAATGGAAAACAAATGCAAGAGAGTGAACGACCTAGAATTCAGGACAGTGATTTCCAGAGAGATTCTGTAGGTGGAGGAATGGGAACTGGGAAAGGCACAGTGGAGATGTCTAAGGTTCTAGAAATGTTTCCTAATGTGGATAGCATATACCCTGAAGTTCACTTTATTTCTTCCTGATTGTAATGATCACTTATGTTATATTATATGTCTTTTAAGTAAGCAATAAATAAGTGTTTTTAAAAAATCAAAAAGTAAAGCAGTCTCCCTACTTCTTTCCTGAATTGGTCATCTCCTTTAAGGATGAGCCACAGCAAATTTCTGCACCGTGCACATTTCTGGAGAGGGGCTATAACAATCAAGATTTGCCTCTGCACCTCAGGGCTCCATCAGCCTAAACAACCCATTCTTTCCCACTTCTGAGTCCACCATCTCCAGCTCTTCTTGCTTTGGGGTGGGAATATATGCATGGAGCCACTAATGGTTGTTCCATTTGCTTCTTTAGAGACCTGGTCCTTCCTATTTAGTGAACGTTTCACTTGGTTCTGGGTGCATGAATTTGATGTGCCATAGACATCTTTCCTCCCCACCCCCAAGTTTCTAGCACAGATACAGGTGTTTCCTATTTTTCAAATATTTGTTCAGTCTTTTCAAATGTAGTTTAACACCTGGATTCAAGCCACCACATCTACTTAGAAATCTTATTGCTATGGTTTGAATGGACAGGAAGACTTTCTAAGACTCTTGTTTAGAGATTGGTGCTACAGTTCTGGAACTGTCAACCCAAATGATCTGCTGCCAACTCACCCTTCATTACAGACGTAATTAACAGTTGACCCAAACCGGGCATCTCCGTTTACGATCATTTTGCCATTGGCGGGTTCTGGAGGAGTTCCACACGATCTCCCTATGGCGGGAGAAGCAGAATTGGGGGATTGGGTATAGAAGAAACCGAACTTCTCTCAGTAATACATAAGGTCCCAACCTGGCTGGAGCTTCCTGAAAAGTATTTGCCATTCCGCAGATCTTGCCACCTCGGAGAAACTAACAAGACTGCCTCAGAGTCAGCCACTTACTAAGCTCCACTTCCAAAAAAAGACCTCCCCTCCTAATTGATCTTTTCCCTGTGTTGTGCATCCCAGAAAAATGCAAACTTTACTTATTACCGAAGTGGTTATTTTGTCATCCAAACAGCTTATTCAGAGATCTCGAAGTCAGGATTCTCTCCCCACCTACAATTTTCTTCCCTTTTCTGAGTCATTGGTGACGCAGTTTCAATGGTGACAATGGGAAACCCCTACTGAATGGAGCTTTCTCCTGCATTGTGTCTTGTGAAGGTCATTTCTCATGAAGTGACCTTGTAATGGAGGTGCCAGCAAGTCAGAGCAGTAGGAAGATGTGACAGAAAGAATAACTGTCACATGTACTCTACTTGAGGCAAATTTAACAATTGTATGTGTCTTGATTCCAAAATCTGAACAATTGATTCAGCTCTACGGATGTTTGATTGACACAGAGTTCTCAGTCCAGAGGTACTTACGCTGGCACTTGTCTTCAGCGCTTGACCAGACCGAGTTGGATAGGCAGGTGATAAAGAACCCTCTCCCAGAGTAACCAGGGCGGCACTCATACTTCAGAGATGTCCCAATAGGAAACTCATTCTCATCAGTAGGATTTGCCAGCTTGGCAAATAGAAGGTGCTCCGGAGTTTTGCACTGACCTGGAGGTCAAGACCACAGTGACATCCAAGTTAATGAAGAAACTTCTATTTACTTCCTCTTTTTCTCCAGTGTGCTTCATAGATGCGATCAAAGAAACAGAACATCTTAATAGTGTTAAAATGTTTGCATCTCTTACTAGTGAACATAGACATGAGCTTTTCATTTTGCTCTAAAGCTTTATTTATTTAGAGAGCAAGAGAGAGAGAGAGGGAGCGAGCATGGACAAGTGGGAGGGAGGCAGAGGGAGAGAGAATCTCAAGCAGACTCCCTGCTGAGCACAGAGCCCAATGCAGGCCTTGATCCCAGGAACCTGAAATCATGATATGAACCGAAATCAGCCACTTCGCCAGCTGAGGCGATCCTGTCCACCATTCTTCATAGTGGGATGCTGAACACTGCTCATCTTCTCAAACCTTAGAGTCGAATTGTAATCCACCACCTCATTTCTTATTCTACAAAAATTTTCATTTGATGCTTTTATCACAGTCACTGCTAAAAACCCAGTTTTGCAAAAATTTATTGTCACCAAAAGGAACCCACTGAAGATAAAATAAAAGAACTCTACTGCAAGCAAATGTAGCCAAGGCCTATTGGGAGACAGTTGTTGCACAGTATCTGAGAAGTACCCAGAATTGTTGTTCCACCAAAAATGTAAAATAGCCCATGGGTCTCCTCTGAGATCCTGGAGGTTCCCACGGCACATCAGCCAACAATTTGGGAAATGCAGCACTCCACTAATCTTTGTCTGTAAAGTCGAATTGTCTATTTATATTTACTATAATTGTTAACATATTCATGATTAGATCTATCATCTTATTTGATTTTTATCTGTCCTTCCTTTCCTATGTTCCTTATGCTCTTCTCTTTTGCCTTCATTTCGAGAATGAAAAAAGATTTTATTTATTTATTTAAAGAGAGAGAAAGACAGAGAGAGATTGAGAGAGAGAGCACAAGCGTGAGTGAGCAGGGGGAGGGGCACAGCGAAAAGGAGAGAGAGAATCTCAAGCAGACTCCGTGCTGAACAGCACCTGAATTCATCTGAAATCAGGAGTTGGACACTCAACCACCTGAGTCACCCAGGAGTCCCTATTGTTATTTCTTCTTATTAGATTATTTGTTACACATTCTTTCATAGCTCCTTTAAAGATGACATGCATCCTTACCATGTTAACATGCAATGAACAATTATTTCTCCAGCAATGCAAGAACCATAGAAAATGCTCACTCCATTTACTTCTCCCTGTCTTTTGTTCCATCATTTATGCTTTTAGATTCTACATATATTTTATGCTCCCATTAGCCATATTCAGTGTACACCCTGCCTGCTTCTTGCTGGGCTACAAACATTTCTTACTAAGCTGGACCCTAATAGTAATGGATTCCATCAGCAGGCTCAGCTAAGATTTTGAAAATCTTTGAAAATGTGTGGTTGCCTACACAAGGGGCTTCCAAAGACATCCATGCCCTAATCCCTGGTGCCTGTGAATGTTACCTCATATGGCACCAGGCTTTGCAGATGTAGTTAAATTAAGAATCTTGTGATGGGAAGATTATCCTGGGTTATCTGGGTGGCCCTCAATGTAATCACAAAGGTCCTTAAAAGAGGGAGGCAGAGGATCCAAGATAGAAGAAGGAGATTTTAAGACATTCAAGTGCTGGCTTTCAAGGTAGAGAAAGAGAGCCATGACCCAAAGTATGCAGGCAGCCTCTGGACGAGAAGAGCAGGGACCTAATCTCCCTTGGAGCCTCCAGAAGAAACACAGCCCTACAGACCCATTTGAGAATTTGACCTCCGGGATCATAGGAGGGTAAATTTCTATTGTTGTAAGCCACTAAGTTTGTAGTAATTTTTTAGAGCAGAAAAAAGAAGCTAATACAAGAGATATCAATGTATAGTTTTAGAAACTGGATTCCGAGAACAGAATTTTAACCCAAATTTGTCTTCTTCTTACTGTGAGGTAGAAGTAAAAAATGTAAATTGGGATAATAGCTGAAATAGAAAGAAACATATGAGTCTTCACTACAGAAAGCTTGATCTGGTTTCTTTTCCTCCTTCATTCCTAATCCCTCAAATTCTAAGTCGTATATTAATATCAACTCCATAAACTCACTTACCATAGTTTATTTAAAAAAAAAAAACTCTTCAGATTCCATACAAATTTTAGGGTTATTTTCTCCAGCTCTTTGAAAAATACCAGTGGAATTTTGATCGGAATGGCATTAAAAGCATAGATTGCTCTAGGCAGTATAGACATTTTAACAATGTTTATTCTTTCGATCCAAGAGCATGGAATGGTCCTCCATCTTTTTGTGTCTTCTTCAATTTCTTTCATGAGTGTTCTGTAGTTCCTCGAGTACAGATCCTTTACCTCTTTGGTTAGGTTTATTCCCAGGTATCTTATGGTTCTTGGTGCTATAGTAAATGGAATCGATTCTCTAATTTCCCTTTCTGTATTTTCATTGTTAGTATACAATAAAGCCACTGATTTCTGTACATTGTCTTTGTATCCTGCCACATTACTGAATTGCTGTATGAGTTCTAGTAGTTTGAGGGTGGAGTCTTTTGGGTTTTCCATATAAAGTATCATGTCATCTGCGAAGAGAGAGAGTTTGACTTCTTCATTGCCAATTTCGATACCTTTTATTTCTCTTTGTTGTCTGATTGCTGTTGCTAGGACTTCTAATACTATGTTGAACAAGAGTGGTGAGAGTGGGCATCCTTGTCATGTTCCTGATCTCAACAGGAAGGCTGTGAGCTTTTTCCCATTGAGGATGATATTTGCTGTGGGTCTTTCATAGATAGATTTTATGAAGTTCAGGAATGTTCCCTCTATCCCTATACTTTGAAGGGTTTTAATCAGGAACGGATGCTGGATTTTGTCTAATGCTTTTTCTGCATCAGTTGAGAAGATCATGGGGTTCTTCTCTCTTCTCTTATTGATTTGTTCTATTACATTGATTTGCGAGTGTTGAACCATCCTTGTAACCCAGGGATGAATTCCACCTGGTCATGGCTGATAATCTTTTTAATGTGCTGTTGGATCCTGTTTGCTAGGATCTTGTTGAGAATCTTAGCATCCATATTCATCAGTGATATTCATCTGAAATTCTCCTTTTTGGTGTGGTCTTTGCCTGGTTTGGGGATCAGGGTAATGCTGGCTTCATAAAAAGAGTCTGGAAGTTTTCCTTCTGCTTCAATTTTTTGAAACAGCTTCGGGAGAATTGATGTTATTTCTTCTTTGAAAGTTTGGTAGAATTGCCGAGGGAATCCATCAAGTCCTGGGTTCTGGTTTTTTGGGAGGTTTTTGATCACTGCTTCAATCTCAATACGAGATATCAGTTTATTCAGGTGGTCAATTTCTTCCTGGTTCAATTTTGGGAGTTTATAGTTTTGTATGGAATCAGAAGAGACCCCGAATCACAAAGGAAATGTTGAAAAACAAAAAACAAAAATAAAACAAAAATAAAAACAAAAAAGAGCAGCATCACGTTACCTGATTTCAAGCTTTACTACAAAGTTGTGATCACCAAGACAGCATAAAAACAGACACATAGACAAGTGGAACAGAGTAGAGAGCCCAGATATGGGCCCTCAACTCTATGGTCAAATAATCTTTGACAAAGCAGGAAAAAACATACAGTGGAAAAAAGTCTCTTCAATAAATGGTGCTGGGAAAATTGGACAGCTATATGTGGAAGAATGAAATTCGACCATTCTCTTACACTGTACACAAAGATAAACTCAAAATGGATAAAAGACCTCAATGTGAGACAAGAATCCATCAGAATCCTAGAGGAGAACATAGGCAGTAACCTCTTCGATATCAGCCATAACAACTTCTTTCAAGATATGTCTCCAAAGGCAAAAGAAACAAAAATGAAAATGAATTTTTGGAACTTCATCAAGATCAAAAGCTTCTGCACAGCAAAGGAAATAGTCAACAAAACAAAGAGGCTACCCACGGAATGGGAGAAGATATTTGCAAATGACAGTACAGACAAAAGGTTGATATCCAGGATCTATAAAGAACTTCTCAAACTAAAATCACACAAAACAGATAATCATATCCAAAAATGGGCAGAAGGTATGAACAGACATTTCTCCAATGAAGACATACAAATGGCTATCAGACACATGAAAAAATATTCATCATCACTAGGCATCAGGGAGATTCAAATTAAAACCACATTGAGATACCACCTTACACCAGTTAGAACAGCCAAAATTAGCAAGACAGGAAACAACGTGTGTTGGAGAGGATGTGGAAAAAGGGGATCCCTCTTACACTGTTGTTGGGAACGCAAGTTGGTACAGCCACATTGGAGAACAGTGTGGAGTGAAATTGACACATGTGTGCACCATGAAACCATTACCACAATCAAGATAACAAACATTTCCATCACTCCAACAGTTTTCTCATTTTGCTTTATAATCCATCTGTCTCTCTACCTCCTTCTCTAGGAGATCTCTGGCCTGCTTCTTACTACAGATTGATTTGATCTTCTAGAATTTCATATAAACCAACTCACTTGGTTTGTACTTTTTCCCCCCATTTTGTTGGTCTAGCTTTTACACAGAATGATTATTTTTGAGATTCACCCAGGTTTTTGCATATATAAAAGTATTTCTTTTTTTTTTTTTTTTTTTTTTTTTGCTGGGTGATAATCAGTTGTACCAATATACATTAAATTGATTTGCCTGTTTGGCTGTTGAGTGCCATTTAGATTATTTCTAGTTATTGGCTAGTACAAATAAAGCCACTATAAAAATCCTGCCCAAGTCTCTGTGTGGTCAGTTGCTTTCATTTCTCTTGAGTCAATACCTAGGAGTAAAATTCTCAGTCATAGATACATTTGAGTTTAGCTTTTTAAGAAATTTCCCAAATGCTTTTTAAAGTGGTTATATCATTTTACCAAGGAGTAGTGATTCCAGTCTTCACCTTATTGCCAACACTTGCTATGGTCAATTTTTAACATTTTAGCTTTTCTAGTGGGTGTATATTGTCATCTCATTGTGGTTTTCGTCTTGGGTGTCAGAGTCCACTTGGAAATACTCCTGATTCAAACGTGCATTCAAGGCAGATGGTTTTATTCTGTGCTAGAAGTACAATCTACTTATTACTTCCATGTTCTGTTTCAAACATAAACTGTCAACCTGGACTACACTCTGCTCTCCATTCTGCACTCCATCTCCATTCTGCTCTTTTATGAAAAGATCTGCAAGTGTTTTATTTAAACACTTCTATCAGTTAAAGAAAAAGAAGAGCATGCACTTCTAAAAATTTTATATTTTAATGTCAAAATCTTTATATATTGATATTATTATTATACTATATATTATATTTGGTATAATATATAATATGATTTAATACATAATAAGATACCTAGGAATAAACCTAACAAAAGAGGTAAAGGATCTATAGTCTAGGAACTACAGGACACTTATGAAAGAAATCGAGGAAGACACAAAAAGATGGAAAAACTTTCCATGATCATGGATTGGAAGAATAAACATTGTTAAAATGTCTATCCTGCCCAGAGCAATTTATACTTCCAATGCCATAGCTATTAAAATACCATTGACATTTTTCAAAGAGCTGGAACAAAAAATCCTAAAATTTTTATGGAACAGGAAAAGACCTGAATCACCAAGTAAATGATGAAAAAGAAAAACAAAGCTGGGGGCCTCATGTTGCCTGATTTCAAGCTTTATTACAAAGCTGTGATCACCAAAACAGCATGGTATTGGCACAGAAACAGACACATAGACCAATGGAACAGAATAGAGACTCCAGAAATGGACCCTCAACTCTATCGTCAACTAATCTTTGACAAATCATGAAAAAATCTTTAATGGAAAAATGACAGTATCTTCAGTAAGTGGTGCTGAGAAAATAGGACAGCTATATATAGAAGAGTGATAATGGACTATTACCTTACACCATACATAGGAAAATTCAAAATGGATGAAAGGTCTCAGTGTAAGACAGGAATCCATCAAAATCCTAAAGGAGAACATGGGCAGTAACCTCTTTGATATTGGCAGCAGCAACCTCTTTCAAGACACATCTCTAAAGGCATGTAAACAAAAGCAAAAATGAACTCTTGGGACTTCATCAAGATCAAAACCTTCTGCACAGCAAAGGAAACAGCCAACAAAACTAAGAGGCAGCCCACAGAATGGAAGAAGATGTTTGAAAATGACATTACAGATAAGGGGCTGATATCCAAAATCTATAAAGAACTTTTCAAACTCAACACTCAAAAAATTAATAACCCAGTCAAAAAATGGGCAGAAGACATGAACAGACATTTCTCCAAAGAAGACATACAAATGGCTAACAGACACATGAAGAAATGTTCAACATCACTAGCCATCAGGGAAATTCAAATCAAAACCACACTGAGATACCGCCCTCCACCAGTTAGAATGGCCAAAATTGACAGGGCAAGAAAAAACAAATGTTGAAGTTGTAGAGAAAGGGGAACCCTCTTACACTGTTGGTGGGAATGCTAGCTTGTACAGCCTCTCTGGAAAACAGTATGGAAGTTCCTCAAGGTGTTAAGAATAAAGCTACCCTACGACCTGGCAATTGCCCTACTGGTATATATACCAAAGATACATATGTAGTGAAAAGAAGGGACACATGCACCCCAGTGCTCATAGCAGCTATGTCCACAATAGCCAAACTGTGGAAGGAGCTGAGATGCCCTTCAACAGATGAATGGATAAAGAAGATGTGGTCCATATATACCATGGAATATTATTCGGCCATTAGAGATGATGAATATGCACCATTTGCACTGACATGGATGGAACTGGAGGGGATTATGTTAAGTGAAGTAAGTCAAACTGAGAAAGACAATTGTCATATGTTTTCAGTCATATGTGGAACATAAGCATTAGCACGGAGGACCATAAAAAAAGGGAGAGAAATCCAAAGCGGGAGAATCAGAGAGAGAGTTGAACCATGAGAGACTATGGACCCTGGGGAAACAATCTGAGGATTTCAAAGGGGAGGAAGGTGAGGGGAGGGGGTTACAGGGTGATGGATATTGAGGAGGGCAAGTGTTGTGATCAGCACTGTGTGTTATACTTAGCTAATAAGTGATTGAACACTACATCAAAAACTAATTATGTACTGTACAGTGTCTAACCGAACATAATTTAAAAAATTTATATATTTATGCTTGATGTTTAAAAATATTTATACATTCATAATATTAGTATATTATGTATTTGGTATATTACATAATCTAATTTAATATGTAATAATATGATTCTAATATATAACTTGGCATGCTATATATAAAACATTAATTTATTATATTACAATACATATTATATATTTTACAGATTAATGTATATTATAAATTACAAACCACATAAACTATGCCAACTTAATACTATAAATTATATTCATATCATATAGCTTAATGAAGCTATTATGTGTGATATTTAATGCAATTATATGTTAATTATATAACAATGAATTATAATATATAATGTCCTCTAAATAAATATTGCATAATATATACATATAAACTGTTATATAACAGAAATATAACTATTTTATATTACAGGTAATATATTATGTATAGTAAAATAGTAAATATATTTAAATATCTATACTAGTCTTTATTTATAACCATGTAATTTATATTACATATAAATAGAAATTTAAAAATATGATACAGATGAAATAAACATTTTAAGTGCTTTGCTAATCATGATGATTTAACATAATCATTAATTAACATCTACAAGGACATAATAGTCACGATGAGTTTCTCTGTTTACAACAAGTGGATGGAAAGCTATCATTTCAACCAGTCTCGCTACTTTCTGAGGTTTTGTTTTTTGTCAACTTTTGGTCACTTGTAATTAGACTGACAATGTTTCTTCCTCTTCATGTCTCTGACAGAGAGCCTGCATGTGTGTATGCCTGTGTGTGGGGCTGTGTATGTATGTGTGGAAGGTATTGTCAGCTATGCTGTTTTCTTATTTGCTTAAGATGTTCTTATTAGAATTCTCTTCATTCTGCTTCTATGCAGAAAAGCTTTGAAGTTACTTGTCCAATCATAAAATTTATATTAGATAAATATAATAAACCATAAATTATAATATAAACCATAAGCCATAAACCAATTATAATATAAACCATAAATCTGCTCATCTGAGCGTATCTGAACCCACAAGGTGGCAAATCACAGAAAGCGACTGGCCTTCCCTCCTTTCTACCTAGCCCTCTTTATATACAGCGGGGCAACAGAGCCGCATCTCACCCAAGGACCAGAAGAGGGCGCTAGAAGCTGCCCTATAGTCTACACCGTCGTAGGTTTAATAAGCCAATTTGTATGTAAAATAACTACCTCTGTGAGTCAGCCTACGCGTTCATTTCTGGATTCAATCCTTACCTGTTGCTAAATCCATGCTCCTTCCCACTCAGCCTTCTCTGATCACCGAAGCTGAGATGTCTCCCTTTACAGACATGTGGTGGCGGTTAGACTCTCTTGAGGGACGTTCCTACTCATGGCTTCATATATCTGCATGGGGATTTTCAGGTTTCGTAACCCTGTCACATACACTACCTCATTTGCTTTTTACAGTAATCCTCTCAGACTGGCAGATGTGAATTATGTCCATTTGATATACACGGACACTGAAACTCAGGGAACTTATTGACTTGCTGACCCCAGGCACATAACCACTCAGTAACAGAGGCTGAAAAAAAACCCAGAACCCTGGCCTCCCAATTAAGGAGATTTCACAAAACCCTACCACCCAACTTCCATATGCATGCACCTTGAAGACACAGCTCTCTCATCACGTCCAAAGTGCTTTGATCAGCATTCCATCAGCACTTTCTGTGCCTACATTCCTTTAGCAAGTAAATTACCAGATAGTTTAGCTGTTTCACATTTTGAAGTTATTATGATAACCTTAGTAAATATATATTTGTATATATTTTGCAATTAACATTCCAGTATGAAGAGGACCAGATACTCATAAGGTTCACAAACATTTCTAAGCCCTGACAACAGATTGCTTAGTTTACTTGGCATGCCTTTCTTCTGAAAATAAAACTTTTAGGTTTTATCACGTTTCTTCACTTGACAGGTTACTTTACGATGTCTAAGGAAATAAAATATTAATAACAACTCTTTAAAAAAGATTATTCCATCTATTCACTTGACAGAGAAACTGAGGGAGAGCAGGAGCAGGCAGAGGGAGAAGCAGGCTCTCTGCTGAGCAGGGAGCCGGATGCGGAGCTCGATCCCAGGACCCTGGGATCAGGACCCGAGCAGAAGGCAAGTCGAAGGCAGCCGCTTAACTGACCGAGCCACCGAGGCACCCCAACAACAGCTTTTTAAAAAAGATTTTACTTATTTACTTGCCAGGGAGAGGAAGAGAGAGAGAGAGAGACTGAACAAGCAGGGGGAGTGGCAGGAAGAAGGAGAAGCAGGCTCCCTGCTAAGCAAGGAGTTTGATGTTGAAATCATGACCTGAGCCAAGGGCAGAGGCTTAACGACTGAGCCACCCAGGCGTCCCTAATAACAACTTTTGTGGAAACTTGGTTTTACCTTGTTCCTTCCTCTCTTAGAAGAGAAGGCACAATCAGTAATGAATGTGTAATGTCTAGTGACAGTGGAGAACAAAATCAGTCGCCAAGAAGAGGCCGGACAAAAGCAATCAAGACTCTCATTTCAACTAAGATGTTGCCAGGGAGTCCAAGCAAACTAAGAAGACTTCTCAGAAGGCCAAAAATAAGAGAAGGATTCTAAATGAAGGTGTTTACCTATTCAAAGGGAAGGAAGGACAGGAAGATGCCTCCACAAACTTTCCAAATAGTTGTAACAGGTTATATTTTGTACTAACTGCATGACTAAAATACCACACTGTGTAAACATCTCACATTTCCCTTCTGTCTGCAGCTTGTGACAGCGAGGGCCCTGGAGCTTCCCAGGAGCTCGCCCTTCCAACCCCAAGTGCCGCCATGGGATTTGTGCAAACGAAGGCTCTCCGTGAGTGTCTGTGGTGGGTTGGGGGCGCGGGCGGGTGAATGCAGTCTGATGCAGGGCAGTGTAAGGTGAGAACTTCACCCCCAGGACTGCTTGTCCAAACACCCTGGTGAACGAAGGGCAGAAGTAACGGCTGGGGGATAGAACATGAATAAGTGGCAGGCTCTGTGCTAGACCCCGACACGCTTTATGCCATTCAATAACACTACCATGAGGTGGAAATCAGTGTTTGCCACCGCACAGAAGAGGAAATCCATTCGGACAGGTGTAGTAACTTTCCTCACACTTAAGAACTTGCTAAAATTAGAACCCAGGTTAGTCGCATTTCCCACCACCCTTTCTTTCGCTGAGGTCAGCACTCCACTCTGCTCCCGCGGGGCTTCGTTAACGCCAAAGCAGGTAATTACCGGCGGCACCTGCCGAGCACCTGCGCGCTCCCGGCTGGCACCACACCAGCGCCCCCAGCAGGAGGCAACTCCTCGCTCACCCGGAGGCCACCGGGGTCCCCGCACAAACGGGGACCCCAGAGCCCACCCGCCTTTGCGCGCCACCCCGAGGACCCGAAAGCCCAGCCCCGCGTCTCACCCCAGGCGTCCGGCAGCGCAAGCAGCACCAGAACCGCCAGGACGGCTCCTCGCGAGCCGGAGAGAGGGGGCCCCGGCGGCCCGAGAGGCTGCAGGCTGCTCCGAGAAGACGCTGCCATCCTCCGCAGGACTCGAGTAAGTAGGTGCGACCTCGAAGGCAAGCGCAGGGAGCGAGGCGAAGAGGTGAGACAACGCACTCTGCTCCCAGAATCTGGGGAGCGCAGCGGGGAGGCCGAGACGGAAGCCTTTGACCGCAGCTTCCCCTTAATGGGCGAGGTCTTGTTTACTCCTCATTTGCATTGTTTCCAGCGAATCTGGCGCTCACCGACCACCTTAGGGACGCATCTACAGGAGCAAAACTTGGCGGTGCTTCAGCTCCTTGAAGCAGTCCGCGCCGAGGATGGGTGGCCCCGGCTAAAGGCGGTGATTCTCCCAGCCCGGCTTTCACACGCCCCTGCGTGGCTTTGCCCCTTTGCAAGAATCCGCGTGGGTAGGTCAGCGAACGAAATGCCAGCTCTCTGTGTTAGAGCCACAATTTTGGACAAATATGTGCAGTGTACTGGAAATATGAAGAACCAATTCCTTTATGTTGAATTGAGATATACCAAGCCATTGAAAAACAATTTTTAAACAATGACTTAATCAGATTTGCATTTTAAAAATACAGTTGTCTATACTGCGGAGAGACTGGATTGGAATAAGGCAACAGGGAATGGGGCTGACCAGCAAGGAGGTTTTGCTATCATCCAGGTGAAATATGACCGTGGCCTTGACCAGAGATTAAGTGGACAATTAAGACATCAGAGACAGAATCCACAAAACTTATTCATGCATTGGATTTTGGTTACTCCCTTTCTTAAAGTGAATGGTGAGGAAAAGAAAGGAAGCAGCAGTGGGCCTCAGCATTCAAAATGAATGATGGTGCGATTTATTGATATAAAATGTGGGGGACAAATTTGGAGCAGGGGGTTAAGCATTCAAAGTCCAGAGAAATGAGAGTGTGTGGTAGGCTGAATAATGGCCCCCGAACTCGTCCAGCTCCTAATTCCCAGCCCAGTGACTACATCATCTTCCGTGGCAAGAGGAGTTTTGCAGTTGTGATTGAATTAGGATTTTTAAAAAGAGATTTTATTTATTTATTTGACAGAGATCACAGGCAGAGAAGCAGGCAGAGAGAGAGGAGGAAGCAGGCTCCCTTCTGAGCATAGAGCCTGATGTGGGGCTCCATCCCATGCGGGAGACCCCCCCATACACACAGTCCAGCAAATGTATACCACTGAGTGTGAATAGCCCCAGCTCACACATTCTAGAATATGGTTTTACTTCATTTATCACTTGTACTCAAGTCTCAGCTCCTATTCTCACCAGTTGAATAAGGGGAATGCCCTAAAAGCTAAGTATGTTTCTCATTTTCCAGCAGTTTCCATGAGGCTCTCTCCCAACACTCTATTGCAAGAAATATTTATTTTGATCCTTGTCACATCTCCTCTTTAATTTATCCAATACCAAGCTCTCAAGAATCTGATACCATCCTTTTAAATTAGTCTCCACAGAGCAATGGAAGGAGATGCCAGAGCATAGTGGGCTGAGCAAAAGGGAATAGAAGATCCAACTCCCCAGCCTCACATCACAGGCTATCAGAACACACACTCATTTTCACTTTTTGCACAGATATCCCGACATTTGCTTTCTCCCCTCATTCCTTGAAGTTCTAGTTTCCACCTCACAATAACCTTCTCTGCTCTTACCCCTGTCACAGTCCCTAGACTCACAGAAGTTAAGGAAATTATACAGGCTGGAGATGGGTATTTGGGTGAGTGACAGTGGGGGGGGAGAGTGGAGGTTGAGTTAAGTTACCCGATGATGTTTTCATCATCTGCTAAGAGAAGGAAGGAGAATAGAGATGAATGTAAGATGGAGTAGATGGCTTGAGGTGAACAAGCAGATTAATTTAAGGAATGAAAACAGTACTGATTATGAATGAATAAAAGATACTGAACAGCATCCCAATTCTGGGTATGTATCCAAAAGGATTGAAAGCAATGTCATGAAGAGCTATTTGCACGACACTGTTCATAGCAGCATTTTTGCACAAGAGCTGGAAAGTGCAAACAGTCCACATATCCATTGATAGATGAGTGAACTGAATGTGGTCTATACATGCAGTGGAGTGTTATACAGCCTGAAAAAAAAATTCTTCCACAGGCTTCAGCATGGAGAAACCTTGAAGATATTATGCTAAGTGGTATAAACCAGTCACAGAAGGACACTGTATGATTCCACATATATCAGCTTTTTTTTAAAAAAAAAATTTCATTTATTTATTTGACAGGCAGAGATTACAAGTAGGCTGAGAGGCAGGCAGAGAGAGAGGAGGAAGCAGGCTCCCCGCTGAGCAGAGAGCCTGATGCAGGGCTTGATCCCAGGATCCTGGGATCATGACCTGAGCCGAAGGCAGAGGCTTTAACCCACTGAGCCACCCAGGCGTCCCTATATGAGCTATTTAAAGTAGTCAAGTTCATAGAGACAGGAAGTAGAATGGTGGCTGCTGGTTGAGGGCTGGAGGGAGTGGGGAATGTAGAGTTAGCATTTCAACTTTTTAAGATGAAAAAGTTCTGGAAATCTGTTGGACAACAATGTGAATATACCTAACGCTTCTGAACTGTACACTTAAAAAATGGTTAAGATGGTAAATTTTATGTTCTGTATATATTTTAAAAACTCAAAGATGCCAAACAGAATAGTCTAGGAGAAGATGATGAGAGAAATTTGTGGTAGCCAGTGAGCAAGATTTTATTTTCTCAGTAGTATAAATGGTAGACCAAGGAAAATTGGCATTCGGATTTTGACAGTGGTGGAGAAGGGCTGGGGAAAGATGTTGGATGGACAGATAGAAGAGAAAAACTTGATGATGAGGGAACAGAGTTTGTGGGTTGAGAACTGGCTGAAACAACAAAGTGGTGAGATCCAGAATGCATAAATGTTAAATGAGGAACTCTAAAAACCCTCACTAAATGGAACTGAAATAAAAACATAAAAGTTAAAACCCTAAGAATTCATTCACTGTAGCAGAAAAAAATCACATAAGGCAAGTGTTTTTGTTAAAAGATAAAATTTATTTGAGTCACTTCTATACAGATTTTTAAAGGAACCAAAGCTCTGATAGAACTGCCAAAGAAGTCTCCAAAGCCTGCATCTGTACACCAAAACTGTACAATTAAAACTTGACTCTCATAATGGAAAAAAAATTGTGCAAATTATAATTACTGATTAGGGAAAAGGCAACGTGGGGGGAAAAAAACCCGTCAAACCAAGTGGAAATGAAAGAGAAATATTCAGCCATATGAGAGCAAGATGTATGATTAAAATAAAATTAGACTTCTCAACAAAAGTATTTCATAACAACATGAAATATTCTCTACTTGGCTTAAATGATTAAAACCACACTACAACCAGAAGTGTGTGATAACAGTAAGTATACTGATTGCATAAGAAGAGTGGCGTTAGAGGACAGCTCTTTCTAGCACCTTCCTTAAAATGGTGTTATTTTTGGAGTTATGGGTTTATAGCTATAGCCTGATGTCAAGCATATTGTGGGTGAGGCTTCAGAAAGTCCTTGAAGAGCATGTGGCGGTGAAACTGGGCTCCCTTCTTTACTCTCAAGTGAACTTTCTTCATTCTGCTTGAGAATAACTGCATTTGGGAAATTATAGTTATGAAGTCATTTCCCTGATGCTGAGGCCATACGCCTAGACTTGCGGAGATGAAAATGGTTTCTTCCCAACCAATGTTCCAAACAAGAAGGCACACTGAAAGAGAGAGTTTCTGTCAGGAGGCAGCATGAAGGGCAGGGGTGTAACTCAAAGTTTAAATAATGACAGCATTCACCTTCTCTATGTACCAACTCTAAGTGCCATCACCAATAGAGCATTGAGCCTCTTAGAAGATATATTTTTTAAAGAGGCCCCTTTCTTCAGATAACATGATCTGAAGCAAATAATAAAGTTTATTTTGATAAATACAAAGAATAATAAATGAGGGAGAAATCGAAGCAAGAGTTGCATTCTTACTCATGCATTCATTCAACAAATATTTAAGTACTAGCATTATTTTGGACGCCCCCGTGGTTTGGGTTTATACATCACTCTGGCCTGGTCTCCCCTGTTCTCTTTTGTTTTTCTAGAACTCCCCAGCACCAGGCGATCTTTTCTTCCTCAGCAACCACAGCAGTTTTTCTTTATCTTGTTTGTAGTAATTATTCTTACACTATGGCATGTAGTGTCTTTTTTTTTTTTTCTGTATCAAAATAAGTTCCAGGAGGACAGAGGTGGTATCTTTATACTTTATAGACTATGTAAGAGAAAGCAGTTTGAAGACAGATTTGAGCTTGAATTCAAACCTTTGCCTATTACTGATTCTGAGACTGTAGCCAATAGGTTAGCTTTGGTTCTCATCTTGGATGTTATATGCTCCCTTGGGCTAATACCTTTCACTGCGGTAATGAGGGCCGACACAAGGCAGGAGGGAGGCTCAGCACAATGCCTGGGCATGGCAGACCTCCAAATGCTCACCCCCACTCCTCCTGGGGACATCAGGGGACCCTTCATGTTGTCAGTCCTGTTTTCTCTACTCTTCATCATTCAGTCTTCAACCCCCATGGTGACTCTTTAGTGCCCTCTCCTTTCTCCTTAAATCCCTACCATCTCCTTTCCCAATCTTCCTTTCAGGTGACTGTTTTGCTTTCTAGACACTGAGAAAACAGGGTGGTCAGAAGAGAATTTTCCTCACATGCATTTGCCATCACGGCTTCCCCCTGCCTTTGTCTATGCCTGTATCTTCTACCTTCTCTCCTGTTAGGGAGGCCACACTGTGATCTAAGCTCTGCCTCTCCAGCTGGAGCATTTGATCCCCTCCCTTCTTGCTTACCCAGATGTTGCTCCAGCAATTCTTCCTTTTCCTTCCTGTCATCATTCCTCACTTCCTAGTAGATCATGCTCATCAGCGTATGGAAATGGTGGCCTGACTGCGGATTCTCCATTTTTAATGGATAGTTCTTTTGACCTTACTTGTTAGTCTTGCCATCTGTTCCCTTTACCATGTCTCTTTGTAGAAAACCTCCTTGAAAGAGGAGTCTATAGTTGAGATCGCCAATTTATCTCCTTTCATTCTCTCTTAAGCTGAATTCAATCAGGAGTTTGCCTCCTTACCCTTCACCGGAATCATTCTTGTCAAGCTCACCAACAAATCCTGGGCTGCTAAACACAGTGGTCAGTGTTCACTACTGCTCTTGGTCCATCAGCAGCATTTGACAGAGTTGATCACTCCCACCTCCTTAAATGTCATCCTTCACATGACTTCTACCACACCATGCTCTTGGCTGCTTCCCCTATACCAGAGGCTGCTTCTTCACTCCTTGGTTGGTTCCTTCTCATACTCCATGTCTTCTGATGTGGAAGGACCCAAGGCCTGGCACATGGACCTTTTCCCTAACCCTTCTCATCCCCTTGTTCATCTTATTTGATCTCATTATTACATGCATCCATATGCTGACAAAGCCCATATCTATGCCCTAAGACCCATTCTCTGAAATAGACTTGTACACCCAACTACCTTCCTGATACTTCTCCTTGGACAGCTATTAGATATCTCATTTCTAACATCTTCAAAGTGAAACTTCTGCTTTTTTCTCCCTAATCTTGCCTTTTCACATTGTCAGTCATCATAATTAATCATGATTCCATCCTTCCGGTCAGCAGACCAAAAAACCCTGCCATTATTACTGCTTCCTGCCTTACGACTGTCAGCAAACCTCCTGTCACTATCTTAAAGATACGTGCAGAAACTGACCTCTTCTCATCAGCCTACTTGTGGCTACTCACAACTTCTTACCTAGATTATTGTGATCAAGTCTTCATTGGCTCCTGAGGTTCCACCTTTGGTTTCCTACACTCAGTTCTTTACACAGCAGTTAAGGTGATCATTCTCCTCTCTGCCTAAAACCATCCTTTGGTTTCCATCTCAGAATACACACCAAGCTCATTATAATGACCTAGCATACTCTATATGATGAGCCTTGTTCTCTTCCTCCCTTTACCTCTCTGCCTTTATCCCTGCCCCTCTCTCCCTTGGTCAGTCCATACTAGGCCACACTGGTCTCCTTGCTGTGCCTCCAACACACCAGGCGCACACCACCTTATGGTCTCTGCACCTGCTGTTCTTTCTTTCTGGGATGTTCTTCTACTACCAGTAAGGCTAATTCCTTCCTTCATCCTAGTCTTTGCTCAAATGCCATTTTATTAGTGAGGGCTTCTCTCCCAACTTCTCTAGCTCCTTCTCCTGCTTTATTTCTCTTCAAAACACGTATCATCTTTTTAATTTTATTCTTAATTATTATGATAGGTTTTAGTATTTGATGAATGGATGAATGAATTAAAAAAACAGGGACATTAATTGGCACTATGATGTAGATAAGTTAATAATCTCTGTGCATGATTACTAAAGATGTGTGGAACAGAACCATATATATTTAACACTATGAAAATTAGTAAATATAAATTGGAGACATTTTAACATAAAAATGAATAAAAATACTTCAATTTCATTAGATACCAGTTTGTCTTCTGATCAGCTTGCTGGGTTGTATGGATCAATAGAGTATACTTCCCGTGTTTCTAAATGAAGATCTCCTTCTTTAGGGATTTGATTTGTATAATAATTGCTGGATGGAAAAAGGAAAAAAGTAAACTCTTTACTTCTTGGCCATGATCACTACAAATAGGTCACAGTTGTTTGTTTTCCATAATTCCTATCACATGATAACTAAATACTTCTCATGAATAATTCATTTTGTTATCATAAAGATAATTACTATAACCCCTATTATTTGGAAAGGCCCATAAAAATAATTTACTAGGATGCCAAGTGTCCAAGTCAGAAGCTGATACTAGGTAGCTTTACCTCAGATCCAAGACCTTCAGGGATTTAGAACCATGAGCCTCAGCTTGAAAAATAAATCAAAAAGAAGCTTTTATTTTAGGATGTGACTACAAACTTACCTTTTGGGGGACATAGTCCTCCAATCTGATTTAAAGGGAAGTTTTTATATTTGATGTTAAATTCAGAATCCTTACTTAGACTTGATAGCACTAAAAGCTTGAAATAGTTTTTAAGAGGACAATTTTACTTTCACTCCTTGAAAGCCCACATGCTTTACTGTGCTTCTAAAACCACTTAGCCAAAATGAGCAAGAGAAAATAAAATGCAATTACGCTATCATGTAGAACTCTGAAATAAGGTATTACAAAATTACTGAAGAAGAAAGATTTCTGCTAAGGGTACTTAGAGTATGTTGCTCATATATATTTAAGAGGTCAGCTTATAGGTAGGTTATAAGCAGTGTACATTAAGAGTGGTGTCTCCCAGGGGCGCCTGGGTGGCTCAGTGGGTTAAAGCCTCTGCCTTCAGCTCAGGTCATGATCCCAGGGTTCTGGGATCGAGCCCCATATCGGGCTCTCTGCTTAGCGGGGAGCCTGCTTCCCCCTCTCTCTCTGCCTGCCTCTCTGCCTACCTGTGATCTCTGTCTGTCAAATAAATAAATAAAATCTTAAAAAAAAAAAGTGGTGTCTCCCAAATGTTTGGGTGGCTTTTAAACATATCTTGTTACTTAGACAAATTTCTCAGTGACTCTCATCTCATTTATAGAGAGTATTTAAGGCAGCTCAAGTATCTATATCAACTATCAGAAAACAAATTACAAAATCAGTTACAAACTGGAAATAAAATGAGTAAGTAAAGCCTAGGAATGTACCTTAACATACATGTTTAGTTTGCATCAAAGGAGGCAATTAAATATAGTACTTGATATAATCCTATTTGTAAACTTAATAATCTGCCAGGAACGTCAAATTATTTGAGCTCATAGGCATACCTAAAGTTCGCCAGTTTCCTACATGTGTATGCCTTTGATAACAAACTTAGTAGCATAAAGGAAAGAGACAGAGACCACATTTTCTATTTATTTAAATTTTTAGTAACTTAGCTAAAATTATCTTCTGATTTCCTGTGAGGAAACCCATGTAAATGGCAACCCTTTTTTCTTAAGACCCTCTTCTTCCTTGAATTCTATGAAAATCCTCCTTCCTAATTCTCCTCCTACCTCCGACTATTCCTTCCCTCTCCTCTCTTTTAAGCATTACTGTCCTTCTGAGACCTGTTCTCATCCCTGTTTTTACCTTTTTTGTTCTTCTTGGTCCCAAGGCTTCAAATGTGAGTTAAATATTACCTACCTGAGCCCAGGCTCCCCTCCTGAGTCCTACATCGTGGGTGCCCCAAAGTAAGAGGGCAGAACTGAACTCATCTTTCTCTACAAAACTGTCCCTCTCCTCTTTTTGGTGTACCACTGGCTCCGCTCCTCACAAGTTATTCCACTCTTCTTAATAGGGCCGATACCTCTTGATCCCCATCACTGCTGCTTTGTTGAAAGCGCAGTCCTGCCCCTCCTCTTGAAAATACCTATCTAGACATATTATTACTTTGCTTAAGATCCTACAGGACAAACACCAACTCCTTGTCATGGCATACAAGGTTTTGATGATCTAGCTCCTACCCATCTTTCTAGATTCCCCAGTGACTGTTAAATGAAACATTAGTTCCATGGGATGTGAATGCATTATAGGAGAAAAAGAGTTCTGTGGTCCAATTAGCTTGGGGAACTCTGGTTTAAAAATAAAACCAAACATCTTTCTTTATTGTAGGACTTTAAATACACTCTTGGTCACTGTGAATCTTCATGAGAAAAATACTGCATGTAGTACTTCCCAATCTTATTTGCTCACAAAACACCCTTTTTTCCTGAAGTCTTTCACAAAATGAGGGTTATATGTTACATCACAAAACGAGGGTTATATGGTACATCTTTTTGTCAACACTACAGTCTAAAGCATATCATAAGTGTAGACCCTTCTAAGACCATTGTATTATAAGAACTACATAAGCAATCTGATGTAACTGTGAAGGCCCCTGTGAATTGAGGTGCCCAGGTCTGGCGGGCTTAGAACAAACCCCTCAGGTTCACAGGTGCCATCATTACATAGTTTCAATGTAACCCCTTCCTGTCTAATGTCTACACCAGGTGTTTTACAACCGTGAACAATGTGCCAGATGGCACTGATGGCATAAGCCAGGTGACCTGGCATGTTAAAGTAATTTTGCTGGCATTTATGGGTGACCTGTTTGGGGTGAGTTGACTTGGTCACCTCCCACTGGAAGTTACCTGAGACTTGGTAAAGCTTCACCTAATCATCTCCCTAACACTAGCTTGTATAGAGAGATTCAAGAACCTGCGCATACAGAACATTCCCAGGTTGATTCCTGATGGTCTCATTTGCTAAAATGGCATCCTTTGCACTTATCAGAATGTTCTGACACAGGATTTATGGGTCGGAAGAGTCTTTTATGCCATCCCTACACCCAAATCTATACCACCCTCTCCTACAGTCACCATCACATACAGTTACATCAAATTGCTTACATAGTTCCTATAATACCTGATGGAAAGACAAGCCTTTGGGTCTTCACTAAAACTGCTCCTTCCACTTGGAATACTTTTTTCTCCTTGTCCACAGTATCTTGAAGCTTGCTTGAGACATTTCCTTCACTATAGAATTTTTTTTTTTCTGATCAAAATTCCCCTTTACTTGAGCACTTGCTTTGTGTACCCACCAAATACCACATGACCTACTATGGCAATATTACTTTGTAGATTAAAATGTTTAAAAAATTAATGTTTGGGGCACCTGGGTGGCTCAGTCTTTAAGTGTCTGCCTTTGGCTTGGGTCATGATCCCAAGGTCCTGGGATCAAGCCCCATGTCAGGGTTCCGGCTCAGTGAGGAGCCTGTGTCTCCCTCTTCCTCTGCCCCTCCCCACCTTGTGGGATGTGTGTGTGTGTGTAAAATAAGTAAATAAAATAAAATAAAATAAAATAAATAAATAATTTTAAAAATCAATGTTAAAAATAGAAATATATATCTTATTTCTGCATAATAAAACACAATATAACAAAGCATAGAAACCTAGTAATATATTTAAGTAGTCACGAAAACAACCACCAAGTGAGAGAAAAGATTATTTCAAAAATAGAAAGGCCTCAGATGTTTCTGAATGGAACACATTACAGAAAAGATGTCAGTTTCTCACAGACTAATCTATAGACTTAAATGCAATCACAACATATGTTTTTTGGAAATGCCAAATGATTTTTAAAAATCACCTGTTTAGAACAAACAGAAGAGAATAGAAAGGGAAATCCTAAACAATTATAGCAAAGGAGTTCTCAACCTACTATATATTATAACTATAGAAAGCTATATTAATTGAACATAAAGTAATTTGTGATGAAAGGAGAAATCAGTACAGCAGGAAGAGAAGTCCAGAAACACAACATATCAAAATATATTGATTATTTGACATATGGTCAAATTAGGACAAACTTCTTAGAAAGTCATTTGGCAATATTGATTAGGCATCTTAAATGCTCATACTCTTACCCTTAGTAATTCTAGAAATGGTACAGAAATAAGTAGATATAGAAAAAAGCTTATTCAACGGTGTTTCTTGTACCTTTATTATCAAAATAAATGTGGAAGCAACCCATAATTTTCATGATACAGAAATACATAGAACAATATACTATTATATAACTAAAAAGAAAACATAAAGATATAAGAGATGAAGCCAAATTTTAAAAAATTAAAGCAGGAGACTGTCATTTCAAAATTCCAGTCAAAAAGAGAAAAAGATAAAGAATATTTAAGATCAGATAAGAATATATCAAAACACTTGCAGTTGTTACCACTGGGATTTTTAAGTTTTCTATTTTCTAGATTTTTAAAATATATGTCATCCGAATAAACATCATTCAAATAAAATAAGTGCTTAATATTTTTAAAGTTCTCACAGAGGGGGCTTCCTTCTATATGGCACAAGATTTCTTACTCTACACTATAACGTTCATGTCATATGACTTGTACTTCTGAGTTTAGTTTCAGGCAAGTAACCAAATCTTTTGTGCCCTTTGGTCAAGCATGCATTGAACTTACCGTTCTCTGTGTTTTAATATTGTGCATAAGGTGACACCAATCAAGAATACAAGAAGTACCGAACCTGCAGAAAGACCTAGAAATCAAAACAGCAAGAATCAAATGCCAGAAAATTGGGCCCTATGTTCCTTTGAAGTGATTGTGGGGCTATTCCCAATGGTGGGGAAATTGTTATGGGACTTTATCCTTATCCTTTGTTAGCCATATAAATGTTACACTCCTAAATAATCATACTTGGGCTTAAGTTTTTTCTGATTCAGTCCAGTCCACATTTAATCTAAAGCACTAAGCATTTGATCACAGGGGCTGCAGTCAAGTTTCTCTTGAGCTTTTCTTTCCCTTTCAGTTTTATTAATAATATTCTCATTACTGGGATGATATTAGGAGCTCAGGACACAAGGATCCCACGACTTGGCATAACAACATTTAAGTCTCAGTTGGAAAATATATTTTGTTGCAGAATAAGATAGCTTATTTGATAGTACCAAATCATGCAAAAGACCAAAAGTTAACATAAACTCAACTTTCAATTGAAAAACTAGAAGTAAAAAAGAAGCTATTGGAAGTAGCTGGCTTTTTAAATAATTTATTCAACTCTGAAAAACAATCTGAGGGGTTTGAAGTGGCGGGGGGGCGGGGTGGGAGGTTGGGGTACCAGGTGGTGGGTATTATAGAGGGCACGGCTTGCATGGAGCACTGGGTGTGGTGAAAAAATAATGAATAATGTTTTTCTGAAAATAAATAAATTGAAAAAAAATTTATTCAACTCTATCCAAAAGTGTCTGTCTATAATATGAAGAGAGCCTTATATATAAATATTAAAAGAGCCTTCATATTAAAAGAGCCTTAAGATAACAAAATGATAATCTCCTAGGAGTTAAAGTGAAAAGGAAAAATAAGAGACAGGATATAAGGCCTCAAATTTGATACATATATTTTTTTTTATAAAACATCATTAGAAAATTAATTCAAATATTTAAGAAAACTTACCACTAAGAAGAGGAGCAAGTGAGGCTAAGGAGAACACAAAATCACAAAAATATTAGTCTAGTTGCATACTTCAGTGCAGCCCAAAGTCCCACGGTAATATCCCTAAACACAACACTCAGCTTCTTTCTCTCAGAATCTCCTTAAAAAGATGTATTGAGGCCCTGGATTGCATGCACTCTTCCTTCATTTTATTATGTAACAATTCACTGGACATTTAAAAAAATAACACTGTTAAGTTGGGGTAGTTCAGGAATGAAAAAAGCCAATACACTCAACTTTACAATCAGAGATTTCTCAGGTTAGAAGGCAAGTAGTAACTGTTACAACAGGTTGTTCACCATATTTTTTGGAGGTCCTTGTCAAATTGGTAAGTACTTATAAATAATCAAGTTTCAGCAATGGAAATCTGAGCAATGACCCCCTTCAAAATGTAAGATTAATAACGTGACACCTTGCAAGTTAGTACTTCTCTCTATTTTCTTTTTTACTTCCCCCATCCTCAGAAAGTTTTGCTTTTTCTAGAATAAACCACTAACTTCAAATGAGTCCATTACTGTAGCACTGGTCACAGACCCATATCAGTTTAAAACCTAACATCGACAGATACTCCTAGCTCTCTTCTCTCCAGGGAGACAAGTACGAGCCCGGAAGACTTTCGCAGTTACCTGGTGATTTGCAGACAGCCAGGGGCGGGTTCCATCCCTGATCGTCCTGACACTGGCTCTGGGGACTGCCTTCCAGGGTATACCCCTCTTCACACACCAGAGTGACGACTGCACCATACTGATACATTTTCCCAGGCTCCAGACCCTTCTGGATTCCATTCATATACTCTGGGGAGCTACAGTTTACCTCTGAAATGAAAGGAAGCAAATTGAAGCCGGGCCATATTTTAGCCTTTTCTCAAGGAAGTAGATACTTCCCTGAATGAAAGGTTTAGGAAACCAATTTGGTTCATTCTCAGTAAGGAAAGCCTCGCTGTGATAACACAAAAGGACATTCTAGGCAGATTCCTTCTGTGACAACCGTCCATCTCAATCACCTCTAGGTAATTTAAGCCAGACTTTCCTTCTCTGTGCTTTAGTTTCTAAACTAACAGTGTCGGATAATTTTAACAGCCTCTTAGAGAGTGGGTTATATTAAGAATTCTGAATGACTGTCTCATCTGCTCTACTATAACTGTCCATAGGTGAACGTACTTCCTCATTTATTTCTTTCATCTCGAAGCACAGGAGGCAATAGTGGGAGGTTTTTAGATTTGAATCATGACTCTAGGACGTCCCCCACTGTGTGACTTTGGGTAGGTTACGGATCTCTCCGTGCTACAGAGACCTCATCTGTCATATCGGTATAATAACGGCACCAACTTCATCTGGTTCTCAAGAAGATTAATGAGACAATGCATGTAAAATATGTACCATTTCTGGCTTTTGGTAAAAAGTGCTTGATGAATATTGGATATTAACTCGCTACCCCTATTTCATATGCACTATGTTAAAGAAAATGAAATTCTGAAGTCTTTATTAAAAAAATACCCATAATTCCACCACCACTTAGAGGAAATACACTGACAAGATCATTGTGCTTTTTATCAGTATTTTGTCAAATGAACACTTAATGTAACTACAGCCACAGGTAAATTCAACCTGCATTTTAGTTGTTTATTTTGTATAAGTACTTCATTTTTCTATATTTAAAGGGCTACATAAGTGATCACTCCTCAGATAAGCTACACCCTAAGTCATTTTTTCTTATTTTGTGGTAGACTAATTAATGTATTCATCTAATTGAATCAATCCAATTAAATGCATTTAATTAGGGGCACCTGGGTGGCTCAGTGGGTTAAGCTGCTGCCTTTGGCTCAGGTCATGATCTCAAGGTCCTGGGATCCAGTCCCGCATCTGGCTCTCTGCTCATCAGGGAGCCTGCTTCCCTCTCTCTCTCTCTGCCTGCCTCTCCATCTACTTGTGATTTCTCTTTGTCAAATAAATAAATAAAATCTTCTAAAAAATGCATTTAATTAAAGGATCCAATTAGTACATTTATTTGGCTCTTTTCAGTTGAAAGTACCTAACTCACTATCTATTTGGGAGAAATTCGATTTAAAAACAGGAGAATAATAGACACCACACCTTTACAATAAGGGGCCGATTGGCTCCAGGTTCCCTCATGTGTGCAAAGAAGGAGTGCCTCTCCCACAAGCAGGTAGCCTTGGTCACAGCTGTACAGGACTGACATTCCAGGAGAGAATCGAGCTGTATCTCCACCAGTATGATTTCCATTGGGTATCTTAAGTGGAGGTTGACATCCTAAGAAAGCTTAGACATCAATAAAAAAGGATCTTTAATTTAGCACAGAGGAACATATAACCAACACTGTCTGTGGGTGATAGCAATACTGAAAGAAGGTAGGAAACAAGCTAACTAATTGGTATCCAGAAATATTCATTCCACCTAAACCAAGGAGCACTGGACAGAAATTTGCTTTGCCTCCATATTTCATATGGGAGCTGAAGAACAATATCAAAAGTAACATAATGAAACGTCAATGGTCATGACCCACGATTGTAATCTATCAGCTAATAGTATTTTTTTCTTTTCTCTCAAGATAGCAAAGAGAGTAGTTTAAGGGTCTCACACGCCAATGCCTTCAGGAACCAGAAAGTGAAGCCACCAAATATGACAAACCAGAGACCATCTGTCCTAAAAATGGCTGCCATTTCCTGGTTCAAGATATAGGTGTCTTGCAGGAAAACAAAGGGGGTCCCTCGTTGTATTACATATTCACTGTTTATCTTGGGCTATGCAGATTCACTTCAGATGGGTTTCACTTAGGGTGAGATGGATTTGACTTAAGATGAGACTACTGTGCTAGCCAAAGAAAGCCATTCTGGTAAGCTGAATTCAGTTCTTGGGGCACCAGTTGGCAGCCTCTGTTATAGATAGCTACCGACAAGAATAAAACTGCCAAATGATACGTAAAATGACAAGAAAGACAAATCGATGGGTTTGAAGGCCAACATTCCCCTCCGAAAACCCAAAGTTCTCTTTTTGACTGGTTTCACAGCCTTAAATATCTAATTATCAAGCAATATTATTGCCAAACACTTGCCCTCCCAAAAGTATGTGTTTTGTTTTTACTTCTAAATTAGTAAAAAGAATAAATATTAGAGACTCCATAAATTTGGAAGTTAACCATTATCTTCTCAAGTACTTTTGCTCAACACACCTAGAAAGGGAAAGGAAAAAAAAAATCAGATGAGTAGACAAGGAAGGTATCTTATAAAACAATGTGATTGCCTTTTACATGTTTTCTGTAGTTTGAATGGTCAATGCAGATTCAAAGTCCTTTTTCTTCATTCTGGGCAACACCCCATATTATATTCCTTAGAGTATCTTACTTTTTTTTTTTTTAAGATTTATTTATTTATTTGACAGAGAGAGGGAGAGAGCACAAGCAGGGGGAGTGGCAGGCAGAGGGAGAAGAAGAAGCAGGCTCCCCACAGAACAGGAGAAACCCAATGTGGGACTTGAACCCAGGACCCTGGGATCATGACCTGAGCCAAAGGCAGTTGCTTAACCAACTGAGCCACCCAGATGCCCTATCTTACCCTTTCTGATACAAGTCGGTACACCTGGCACCCATTTGTTATTGGTATGACATTTAATCACGTGACTGCCGTTCATGATGAAGCCAGGATTGCAGGCGACATATATTGTATCATTGTGGGAATATGAAGAACGAGTTTTGTTGAGCTGGTACCCATGTTTGACTTCTGGGCTAGGGCAGTGAATTACAGGAGGAGATTTTAAGCACTTTGGGAGAGGTTTAGTCCAAAATCCGTGTCCATCAGAATCACTTAGGCATCGTATATTTTTCTCTCCCAGAAGAAAGAATCCTTGGTCACATTCATAAGAGACTTCATTTCCATATAGAAAAGGTTCTGCCATCACGCCCCTGGGCCTTCCATTGTCAATTGTGGGTGGAGGCTGACAGTGAATTACTGCAGAAGAGATTTAGGAAATTCTGCTTCAGCTAGCACACCAAGGTGGACAGTCTTCAGTCAGGCAAAAAAGAAACTAGGCAACTGCACGTATGACACATAACCATAAAATAATTTAGATTTTTTGAACCCAGATGATGCTTCCTTTAAAACAGTGTTATTAAATTCTCTATGTGAGTAATAAATATTCATTTCAAACAAATTCAGAGAACAAAGTATTAAGAAAGGAATAAATGTAGCTATGTTCCCATAAACTAGAAATATAGGCCATATATATAATTTTTTTTCTTAAATCTTGAGCAGATGTATGGCAAATACTCAGTTCCTACTTGGCGACTTTTTTCCCCCAATGCCAGTGCTGACCAAACACAGAAAGATTTTTCTTATCTTTGTACAATGAAATAGAACACGTACATTACTGGGATAGTTATAAGGCTAGTTCTTCAGTGATCTTCCCTCTCTAACTCCTACTGTCCCACCAATAATTTTTTTCTAACTTACCTTTACAAAGTGGAATCTTTTGGAACCAAATCCTATTCTCAGCATCTTGACACTTCTGATAAGTATGTCCGGTCAACTGGTACCTAGAGAGAGATTATAATGCATTTCTTTTTCCCAGCATCACATCTCTGTAACCTAGCTTCCTCAAACCACAGATACAGGGGCTCTTCTAAATAAGAGCTTTGGCAGACAAGAGCTAAAACTCTTGATCCTTCAAGCAAGAAGACTACTTTAGACACAGAGTTTTCCACAGCAAAGCCATTTCCACATCAAGAAAGGACAGAAGAGAAAGATGTTAGTTAGACCTTTGGAACCCCACATTCTCTGTGAGTGTGATAATGAGGGATGTCTAGAGGGAGTCACCAAGACAAGTTGAGAACAGAATTAATGCATGAAATGAGGTGGAGATCCCTTTTCAGAATGGACCATCTCATACTCACCCGTCTTGACAGGATGTATTAACTGGTATCACATGTGAATGAATGGGAGGTTCTTGAAAATCTTCTCTCACAGGTTGACATGGTGCTTCTAGAAGAGCAAAGTTTGAATTATTTATGCATGCCTGATATCACATAGAAAAACAACTCTGCAACTGAAAGTACCTTCACACCGAGGGGGAGAAGGACTCCAATTTCCTGAAGGCATACAGTGAATGGATTTGTTTCCCACAAGCAAGTAGCCAGGGTCACAGGTGTAGTCTACAGCCATCCCAGAGACAAAGAGGACCCTATTTCCACCTGTATGCCGACCATGATGGAGCCCAACAGGTGGCTGGCAGCCTGAAGAGAAAACTCCCCACGTAAATACCAACAACAGCAACAAAAGGAATTTATACTCAAGAACATTATGTATACAACATCTGACAGCAGAAAACCTGCAGCTTTTAAACCAAAGATTATGAAGCTTTAATTACCAAATGTTTTCTGCTCTTTTGCAGGAGCCAGGCACCTTTAAAAAGGTCCTCTCGAAAACCAAGAAACAGACTCTTAACTATAGAGAACAAACTGATGGTTGCCAGAGGAGAGGTGGGTGGGGGAATGGGTGAAGTACATGATGGGGATTAAGAAGAGCACTTGTGATGAGCACTGGGTGTCGATGGAAATTTTGAGTCACTAATATTACACTATATGTTAACTAACTGGAATTTAAATAAAAACTTGAAATAATAATTAATAATAAAAAGGCCCTCTCATTATCTACCCTGAATAGATCCCTGATCAAGGGGGCATTTACATGAAGAACATATAAAAACCACATAGGACATTGATCAGAGAATGGAAGAAATGGGATAGTAATCTGTGTACCTTTGCCTTTTTCTATGACTCTAGTTTTGGGATGGAACTAATAAATAAGAATAAAGGAGTAAATACCTCATTTTCCCCTTTGGGTCTTTACCTTTTTCACAAACTGGTATTTCAGGATCCCAGGTGCCATCAGCTTTGCAACGAATCTGACTGCTGCCCTTCAAAGTAAATTCATGATAACACTTGAATGTCACACTGTCATTATAGAAGTATGGGGCTTCCTTCCCAGATGTCTTGTATCCATTTTCCACCTGGGCAGGTACACACTGAACAGCAGGGAGGGAAAGTTTGCAGACAGGAGCAGAGCCACTCCAGATGCCCCTCTCTTGGTCATTGCTTGTACAATGGATGGTACTCTTCCCAATGAGGTTGAATTCCACTCCGCTCTCTGGCCCAGGGTTGCATGTGTAGGTGACCGTGGTTCCGTATGGAACATATTCTGAGGAACTCCCTGTATGTGTCCCATCAGAGATGGCAGGAGGCGGTGGGCAGGTGATTTCTGGAGAGATGAGAATTTACTGTAGAATTCTGCTCCAGTATTACACACCAAAGAGAAGAGACAGAGACATCAAAGAAGAGAAATGGAGACACCAAATAAGAGAAATGAAGCTGGTTACGAACCTGTAGTTATCAGGTTTCCTGGAGGATATGGATGAGTTTTGATGATAGGAGTTACATCAAAGCTCATTATGTATATAAAACTTGATTTAAACAGACATCATAGCAAAGATTTTAATAATGGAAATCTTTGTTACAAGTGAACACGTGCCCAGCGATGGGTATGAAGGAGGGCATGGACTGCATGGAGCACTGCATGTTATACGCAAACAATGAATCATGGAACACTACATCAAAAACTAATGACGTACTGTATGGTGACTAATGTAACACAGTAAAAAATAAATAAATAAAAAATAAAGTGCAAAACCAAGTAGATAATAATTTCAAAAAAATAAAAGTTAACATGTTCATCAGTACCATATTGTGAGGCAGTGAAGTCCAGTAGTAAGTTGGTAATTAAAATCATTGTTTTTAAAAGAACCAATAAGTGAATAAAAGGCATGGGGGGTGGTAGAATTAAGCTTTTCTGAGTACCGTCTTTGTGCTGAAGTGATATGATAGGTTAGCCAAGAATCGCTGTCAATTGAGCATCTACGTTTGACAGGTAATTTTCTCATCTACGAAGGGGAGATAATACCATTTAATTTTAATAACATTGAAGTCTTGAGTCTCAGTTTAACTTTCCAGATAAGAGACTGGAATTTCCAAGAAGTTACATAAATTGCCCCAGCTCAAATTAAGCAAATCTGAGTTCAGATCCCACACTAATCCCCTTTCTCTCCACTAAACTACAGCATTCCCCCAATTAAGGATGGTGGCTCATATACTCATTATCCTCCTTATTCTTAAACTCCCAAATCACAAGAGAGAACCAGAAATACATTTAAATTGATTGGCATGCGATGAAGTAGAAAGCGGTGACAGCAGAAAGACAACAAAACCGTGCGACTAGAACTGTTGACAAAGTTAATCAAACAGAATCTAATCTTCGTATTCCCATAACGCGGCCTCAAACAGAAATCTCCCAGGAAACGTGTACATCTCACACTGTGTCAGGTTCTCCGTTACTTTGGCTACTCACCTTCACATAGGCGATTCTCCATAAACCAAGGAATTGCACCTTGGCACTTCTGATAAACACTCCCACCTAACCGGTACCTAGAGACAAAGAGTCATGTCATTTTGCCATCTGGAGACTACTAAAAGCAGACTCACCACTTTTAGGACAAGAAAAAATAGGGACAAATATGTAGCTAGCATCAGCAGCACCCATCCATCGTGTTTCCATACACACAACCATAGCGCAATCAACCCTTCTGCGAATAAGCGACAAGGAAGACTCTTTGAGATAAATGCAGACCACAGAGCTTGTAGTGCGCACTAATAAGCCAGACCTGGTTCAGGCTGAGACAGCACTCACTTACCCTTCGTCACAAGAAGGGTTAACATCTGGTCTAATAAATTGATCCTGTGGTTTGTTAAAGACTGGCTCTTCTATAGGTTCACACTCTGCCACTAAGAAAAGAGACCTGGATGAGAAATCAGCTCAAGGCAAACTCAAAACCATAAAATGTCTGCATTCAAAGCCTGGCACCTTTGCATTGGGGGGCAGTGGGTGTCCACACCCCCTCAGAGGTGCAACGGATGGATTCTTTCCCCACGAGCACATAGCCAGGGTTACAGCTGTACTTTATAGATGTTCCTGGGTCAAAGCGGACCATGTGTCCATCTTCCTTCTGCCCGTTGAGGATTTTAGGAGGTGCTTGGCACTCTGAAGGAAAAGAAAAATTTTCTCATATAAAGAACAGAAAGAAACAAGCAATTATCATTAATGTGTAGCTCAGTTTTGGACAATTTTAGATCAGCGGTTCATCTTTTTTTCATTCCTGCACTTAGGGTGCTGAAGACTTTGTTCAGTTCTAATTCTTCTCCTGTCTCCTCCCCCCTCTTCTTCTTCTTTCTTCTTTCTTCTTCTTCTTTCTTCCTCCTCCTCCTCCTCTTCCTTCCTTCCTTCTTCTTCTTCCTTCCTTCCTTTCTTCTTTCTTCCTTCCTTCCTTCCTTCCTTCCCTCCTCCTCCTCCTCCTTCTTCTTCCTCTTCTTCTTCTTCTTTCTTCCTCTTCCTCCTCTTCCTCTTCTTCTTCTTCTTTTTTTTTAAAGGAATAATCTCCTGTGTGTTTAATGGGATACATCCCTGGGGTGGGGACTTTGCTTTCTTCCCTTAAAAAAAATTACTATTGAAACAAACAGTATTTTTCCCCTTAAAGAAAGAGGCAACTCTGTGATCCCTAATGCTTTTCCTCCAAGGATACTCCCACAAAATGAAGTAATAGTGGTGGGGTGATGGTAAGAAAAGCTATATAGCTTATATTCACCATACGTAGTAGAATATAGGGGACTAGAAACTGGGTAAGTCCTGCTTAAATCCATAACCCTATCCTCTAACACTTAAAAAAAAACAGTAGCACCTTCTCTGAGTATTGGAATACTCACCCTTTTCACAGACTGGTGCCAATGGCTCCCATGTGCCTTGGGCAGTACATCGGATTGCCTTGTTGCCTTTCAGGGTGAAGCCATGTGAGCAAGAAAATACCACAGTGTCATTATAGGAATATTGTTCTTTCTGCCCAGATGATATTTGGCCTCTTAGGATCTGGGGAGGTGGACACTGAACAGCAGAACTAGAAAGTTCACAGCTTGGGGCAGGGTCACTCCAGATCCCAGTCTTCTGACTGTTGGTGATACAATGGATAGTCTTCTTCCCAATAAGGTTGTAGCTCACTCCTTTCTCTGGGTCTGGGTCACAAGTATAAGTGACTGTGCTTCCATATGGAATATTCCCTGAAGAGCTTCCTATAGGTCTTCCATTGAGAATAGAAGGAGGTGGCGGGCACAGAATTTCTAGAGAAATTAGAGAGAAATGACAAGACTGCAGTTATACTGCAAATGAAGAATGCCTCGAATGTTGCTGTACCACAGGGCCCTCCTAGGCTCAGGGACAGTGATACTTGAATCTGTAATATACAGATCAAGACAGCTATAGCAATATAATGCTAAAATTATGATTTAGAACTTTTTTCTTGAGTATATCTACTGGGGTGATCCTCTGATTTCTTCTACTGAATATACAATCCTCTTTTTGTGCCCTGCCTGGCTGGCAAATCTACAGAGCTTTTAGAGAAAGAAGAGCCTAGGAACCCTGTTTCCCTTGAGTAACCAGGGAATAAGGAGGTGGCCGAAGTTTGCTTTAGTGAAAGACCATACTCCTCCAGATGTCTATGTGAGATCTCTGCTTTATCAAATTCTGTATAGTAATGACTGAACAAAAAGCTTTTCGTTAAGACAAGAGTGAAGTGTTCTGTTCAAGGACCAGGGTAGTCATTGCAAACCACAGTTTTCTAACCTACCTTTGCATTCTGGCATCCTGGTCCAAGAAGCCTGCTGTCCAACAATTACACATTGACTGGAAGGTTGGCCTTGTAACCGATACCTGGAGGCAGACGGGACTATTAAGCAGTAGCTGTTGCAGTTAAAATCCAAGGCAAATTCACATAACTGATGTGTATCAACCCCTTTATAAGCATTCTCTCTACCAGCCTCACCGTAGGCTACTCCTGGATTCTCACAGAGGAGCCCTCGGCAGTTGTCACAGCTCACACCATGCACACATAAACCAGATGAACTAAATCTCCAAGGCCCTTCTGACACTCACCCTTCATTACAGTCAAAGTTCACAGTTGCACCGACCCGAAGACTTGGAGGGCTCTTTATCCGTCCATTGAGAAATGGTCCTGGGGGTTCACACTCTGCCTCTAAGGAAATAAGTCAAAGATGAGCAAAATGTGGCAAATAACAGAATAGCCCAAATTCTGTTTTTAAAATTTATTTATTTATTTGAGAGAGAGCATGTGCATGAGTTGGGGGGGAAGAGCCAAGAGGGGGAGAGAGAGAATCTTGAGCAGGCTCCATAATCAGCGTGGAAACAAACTTGGGGCTCAATCTTACAACCCTGAGATCATGACTAGAGCTGAAATCAAGAGTCTGGGGCTTACCTGGCTGAGTCTGGGGCTTACCTCTTCAGGCACCCCAGAAAAGTCCAAATTATTTTTTTTAAGATTTTATTTATTTATTTGACACACAGATAAAGAGTGAGATCACAAGTAGGCAGAGAGGCAGGAACAGAGCAGAGAGCCAAGCAGAGAGCCTGATGTGAGGCTTGATCCTAAGACCCTGAGATCATGACCTGAGCTGAAGACAGAGGCTTAACCCACTAGCCACCCAAAGTGCCCCAAGAGTCCAAATTCTTAAAATCGGTTATAAGTGTAGGTACCTTTACATGTGGGAATAACAGCATTCCACTTTCCTGAAGACAAACATCTAATGGTCTTTTCTCCAACAAGCAAGTAACCAGGTTCACAGCTATAAGTCACAGATAATCCTGGGGCAAAGGGGCCAAACCCCTCCCCTGTGTGAGATCCATTGGAGATGGCAGGAAGCGGTGGACACTCCTGGGGGAAATCTTCATGCACACACATTAGGAAAAAGGCCATCAGATGATACATCCTTTGCAATCTAGTTTTTTACTTACACAGATCCAAATATATGACATATGATCTATGATAACCAGTCATCATTAATTTTCAACTCAGCTTTTTAAAGATCAGACAGGTGTGGCTTAAGTGTATATGTTTTATACCACAAATTGTACATTTTCATTTTTAGCTACATGAATTACATTTGCCTTTTAAAAAAATTTCAATTACCCAAAAAAGCTCATCTTCACCCATACTCTCCTCCTACCCATAGCCTATTCTCTGCACCAAAAGTAGCATATTACTATTTAGGGGGGTCATTCTGCCAGACATTAGTAATATACCTTTTGGGGATCCTATATGTGTTACATATATACACATATAGCACGTGTATGTACATGTACTTAATACATATTACTCTATGCCTTTTCTTTGCTTAATAATCGGTTTATATTTTTCCATGTCAGTACATATAGATCTATCTAAATCTTTCTAAAGGTTTGTTTTCCATGGTCACCCCATTTTGTGACTCTCTTAAGACCTTCCCTACCTCTAAGATTAATAAATGTTTATAGATAGATCCATATTTTTCTAATGATTTGACAGCCTTTTCAAGTCAATTGATTTAAAACTGATCAATACTGTTTTTTATTAAGAAAACAGCTAATTTTGTCAAGTATATATATTGCCTGGCATATATATACACATACACACACACACACACACACACACACACACACACACACACATATGTGTATATATATGCATGCCAGTCCCTGTAATTGAATAATTGAAATTCAGTTTTAGGTTTCAACAACAACATAAACCAAACCAAATGATAAGAAAATGGTTTTCTTTTGGGAAAATGAAAATGAGTGTCTCCTATTTTCAATGTTAATTGACCTGAAATGCTAGGACTTCCTAGGTGACTTGGACAATAGTGAACCACCTTACAAAATATTCAAAGAGGCTGCAGATAACAGGGCATTGTTTCTGCCAGGATAGCCCAACAACTCTTCAAAGATGAGCTTTAAATCCATTGGGTGTATTTTGCTATTAGATCCCACATTTCTTCTCAATTTAGCAGTAACCCAGATATATAATTTAAAACCATCTGATTGCCACATCCCAAACAACTCCGACCCCCAACCTTGTGAGACTTATTCCATTCAATTATCAGGTATGTTCAATCACATTTTCCCATTATTTTTTATTCTACTGATGTTTGTTCGATGAACATTTACATCCTTCTAGGACTAAGTAAAAACAAGAAACCATAATTTTCACCTTTTCCCTCCTTTCCACTCCTACCATTCACATATCTACATTGTTCTTCCTTCAAAACAAAAACTTGATCTGCAAAGAAATGCAAGGTTCCAGCCTCCTCACTTAGCTTTATGTTTTGTTTTTACTTACCACTCTCACAGGTGGGTAGTGGTGTTGGCCCCCAGGTTTTATTTGCTTGGCACCAAACAGATTTATTTCCTTTCATGGTGAAGTTGGTATTACAGGTAAATGTCACAGAATCACCATGTCTGTATGGTGGTCTAGATTTTTTATCTCTGTATCCTCCTGGTACTATCGGCTCAGAGCAGAAAGAATTTCTATTATACAATTCACATACAGGAGCAGCTTTATCCCAGATTCCTTTCACTTGGTCTTTACTTATACAAAAAAGGCTTCTTTCTCCAATGAGGCGGAAGTTACCTACACAAGAGTACCTTACCACAGTGTTAAGATATATGGGACCAGAAGAATAACTATTCCGACCATTTTTGATAGGAGGAGGAGGGCCACAAGAAATCCCTGAAAAGTAAACAAGGCAATATGTAGTCATACTAATTCTGACAATGAAAAGATTTAAATTTAGATGAAAGGTCCAAAAATAGGTCCTGTCACTTTTTCAGAAACAGACTTAGAAATTTGTATGATTTATTTCTTACTCATAGTCTGTCCTTATCCCCAGCCTCTCAGGATCTTACCTCTCTCTCCCATCTGCAGCAAACAAATCAACTGGTCTATAAATACCATGCTGACCAACAGTAACAATGAAACAGAATTTATCCAATAGTTTAGAGTCTCATCAATTTTTATAGTGAAACAAAAGGCAAAGAGCACATAAGAAGAATCTTAATAATATGTTAATCACATGTGGGGAAACACCATACACTAATGAAATTTGGTTTTAATAGACTTAGTTTTAAATCCCCACTGTCATTTAATAGCTGTGTGACTAGGCAAGTCTTACCCTCTCCAAGCCTCAATTTCTTTGTCTATAGTATAATCCAAGCTAGTTCATAAGGTTACAAGAAAAATCCAGTGAGATAAAAGTACCTGAAAATTACAAGAATGATAACTGGAACATGCTAACCATCCGATGCCTGTTTCAAACATACAGCTGGGGCTACACGTGGTGAGAATGCATTTTGTCTTACTACTGAAGATTCTGCAGCCTCTCTACTGATCCTTTGTTACCCTTTGATGTTGGACCCCTTTGAAAAAGCCCACAAGAAGTGATCAGAGGTTTTGGATAATGACATCATAGCCTTTATTTACTTGTCCTAATACACATGAAGGATATTGCTACAGCTGTGTTGATGTATGCACATCTTTCCTGAATGAGTCTCAGAATAAAGGGAAAACTTTCAACATCCAGAACATCTGGTTGATTTCCAGCGAGCTCCACGAGTTGCTCCTCAGTGGAGGAACTGGCATAAGAAGACACAGCCAAACCATTTCAGCACCTCAGTGCTACTCAGTTTCAGTAGGGAGAATGTTGAGAGCATTTATCTTTATATATATAGAATACTTGATACAATATATAGTCAATTCAATGAATTGAGTTTTGGTCTGCATCCTAGATCATACAGAAGACTGGCATACATCTATTCAAAGTACACATATGTATAAGATGTTATGCATGGGAATACACCAAAAATCAGAGGACAAGATCTGTACTTTATTATTTTTGTTTTCTACTCACGTTCACAGACAGGAAACGTATTATTCCAGAATACTCTCATTCCTTCTGAGACACACTGACTAGAAGACTGGCCACTTAATCGGTACCTTAAATAATAAGGGGTAGCAAATCATCACCAGAACAAATAAATTTTCAGCTGCATGGAATTAATCACTTCTCTCAAGTGTGCAGTATTAATGGCCTCTATTGTTTTTTTGAATCATCTCTGGCTTAAGGAAAAAGTCAAAGATTGTGAATCAGCTCAGCTATGTCATGACTTCAGACCAAGTTAAAAGAAACAAACAAACAAAAATCCTAATGATAATATTATCTTTTTGATTTCTCCCTTTTCTCTTTGGTATCTAAATGTTAAAATACTCTTGACCATTTAAAAAGAAAAAAACCTCAGTTCCTACTGACAAAAACATCAAAGACCTTGTTACCTAAGATACACCACAAAGTACCTCCTCTTACTGAACCCTCATTTTTCTTCATAATAGGAGCCTTAATTTTTGACCCCAAATTTTGCTTTTTCATATGATGAAAGGACAATTCCCAGCTCTCTCTGACCATAACAATACATACAGTTGGACAAAAATCAATAACATTTGCTTAATATTAGAATTATTAGCCATACAAGGTAAAGAAAATAAGAGGAAAAGTCATAAAGAGAAAAAAAAATTAGCTATCTTTAAAGATCATTGTTTGCAATGCTTAGCTATGAGTCATAGGTCTCAGTTCAGGCCCTCTCCCCTCACACTCACCCCTTATCACAAACAAATGAAACCACTGCCCCAAGCTGGAGATTAGGAGGAGTCACCACATGGCCATTGAGAAGTTGGTTTGGAATGGCATTGCATGATTTTGCTAGGAAAAAAGAGACAAGGCTGGCACATGAGGAGTCAGGAAACAGTTGAGTTTCCTTAAGATGGAATAAAGTTTTAGGCACCTTCACATTCAGGGGCTGCATAGCTCCAGGCTCCCAAGGATGTACACTGGATAGGGTTAGTTCCAATGAGGGTATAGCCAGGGTCACAGCTGTAGGATACTTCCTGTCCAATTGGAAAGAATTCCTTATCCAAGATGTTATAACTACCATGGTTGGTATGTGGAGGTGGTAGACACCCTGAGAAGAGAACAGGACCAGAGGTATTTTATTTCTGAAATAAGAACTTTCTCTTCTACAACATAAGCCAAGTTGAGGTAGGCAGAGGTGGGATGAAGGTGGTTATGTCAACCCTTCTAAGTGTAGGGCAGAGATTCCTTTGGCTGGGGTGGAGGTAAAATGGGACTAATGTGTTACTTTTTTAGATATGATGAACCATGAAACTCTCTGCTTTCCCTATCTTGATCTAGGCTGGGGAACATGACACCCACTCATCAATTTCCATTCCATTTAACTAAAAAAGGTCTTGGATATTCTCTCATTCATATTGTAGCCAAGGGAACCTAAATATTGTAATAAATTTTCACCATCAAAATGTACCTCTTTCTTCCTGCTGCCCCCAAACTAGGTTGATAACATTTCTTGAGTCTTGTGGGAGGGCCTCCCAATGATGCCAGGTTTTTAGTAAGTCAGACATTTCTTAATAAGAGTAGGATAGAGAGGGAGAATGGGGAAATGACCCAGTCTTAATTCTAGCCTTATTCTATAAAGGCCACATTTTTCAATATGAGAATGTATAAGGTCTACAATATTTTTAATCACATTCTGACATCAGCCAATTTCCAATAGAATTGAGAGTTATTTTATTCTTGTTTAAATAAAACTGAATCAAATATACATTTTGGGGAAAAAAAAACTCTCTTCATTGGTTCGCTCTTTCTTTCTTTCTTTCAAACGTCTTCTAATTTGCCCTACATTAATGCAGATCTGGTACTGTCCCAGAATACAGTAAATCTCCTACTTCTTCAAAATTTAGTTATTACTTTCACAGTTTAGTTTAAAATTCTTTAAACAGCAGACCCAACTACCTATACTGTCTTTCTCCTTATCTTCTATTAAGTGCCATGCATCTATTTCTCTAAAAGTTTCCTTTTGTTTCTAGATCCTCAAAGTTTCAACACAACTCACCCTTAAAGCACTTTGGCAGTGGAGGATTCCATTTGCTGTTTGATTGGCACCATGCTATGTTGCTGCCTTTCATGGTAAAGCCAGGCTTACACCTAAACATCACAGCATCATTTAAAGAAAATGAACGTCCAAATCCAGATTCCATAATTCCATTTTCAACTTCTGGAATTGGGCATTTGACTGGAAGAATACACTGAGGGGCAGGGCCACTCCAGATGCCAACTCGATTGTCTTTGCTGGTACAATATATTGACTTCTGACCCACAAGGTCAAACAGCTTTTTTCCATTTGGTCCAGTGTGGCACTTATAAGTCACCACCATTCCATAGAAAAAGTCCTCTCTACTGCTGCTGTAAAAGTCCCCATTGGAGATGGCTGGGGGTGGCCCACAAGGAATAGCTTTTGAGGGGCAGGTGGGAAAAAAGAGAAGGCATTTAAAGGTTATACCTTCTGGGAATTTTGTCTTCACTCTTGCAAACCACACTTCAACTCAGCCAACAATTAACCCAGATTATTGAAATTCCGTATCCTCATCTTAAAGATGATTCTGAATAGGAAGTATGAAGGTAGAAAGATTCACGGACTGGCCTGATGAAAAGTCAAGAAACTATGATCCGATCACCATTCCTCCCACCCCTCACCCCAAAGTACAGAAAAACGGTTGTGGGAAACACCTAGGGTGGCCAAACATTTTGGATAGAATAAAGATGCCAGTGTGTAATCTCATAACATATTTTAGATTTAAGCACTTATTCACTATGAAATAACTTATCATCAAAGAACAGTAGTCAAAGGAAAGTGTGGTGGGATTGGGAGATGCAGTAGAAACCACAGCTCTGTGCCCAGAATGAGCCAAACCAAGTATAACTCTCCTGGGTGCTCATTTCGATGTGTAGATGCCCAGTTTCCTTCTAGAAGGGGACAAGAGGAGGTACATACGGTGCAATGAAGGAATCATCTCACTCACTTTCACAAAAAGGCATGTCGTTATCCCAGGTTACAGTATTGTCTGAGATAATACATGTAGCAGATGAAACACCAAAAAGTCGATATCTAAAGACAAAGAGATGAGTGATAACCTCCCAGCGAGATGGATATTTTAGGAAAGCTTAGTTCTTTTTCTACTGAAATGGCAAAGGATAGAATATCATATATGACAAGTAAAAGATAGAATATCATGTATGACAAGTAAGGACTCATACAAAATGTTCAATAATCTAAAGCCAAATGAAATTTGGCTCCTGGTCAGGAAGGTTGGAGACTTAAAATCAGAAGAATAGCCCAAATTTCTTTCTCATCTATAGAAGTGGATAATCTTAAAGAGTTATCTCTAGATCAGATCAGGATGGTGATTCTGTTTTTGCTTATCTATTTTTAAGGGTAGGTGGCAATTACTTGGATTTCTTTTGAAGAACTGACAGTTTCTTGTTGAAACCACTGTTCTAATACTCATGTATTCTGGAGACGTCTCCTGCCAACTCACCCTTGATCACAAGAAAATGTAATTGTTGACCCAAGCATGACACCCGTGGGTATGAGGACAGAGCCATGGGGGAGTTCTCCAGGACTTGTACATGATTTACCTATAATGGAGAACAAAACAAAACAGAATTTGGGGCTGGAATTTGGGGGATGTTCTGTGTTTTATATTAAAACCAACTTGATTGGACTTGCCAACTATCCTACTTACACTTAATCAAAACCAATTTTGACATTTACAAAACTTCTATCTTCCAAAGGATCAATCAACTTCAGAACACTATTTGTTTAAAGCATACACTCTATATTTCTGAGCATGGATGCCAACATTATTAGGGTCGATCATAATTTACAATCTCTATTTCCCCTTTTTATAGTCTGTCAGTTGATGGCATCATTTACCAAGTCTGTGGCTTAAAAAAACCTCATTGTCATCACTTTCTTTTTATAACTAATCCTCTCCCCACTGCTCTTCATTCAAGTGGTAACCAAATTTTAGTGACTAGATTCCAGAAGTCTCTCTCCAAACCAACTATTTAGTCATTGCTGAAATCTCTAATTGGATCATTAACTAACCAAATTTACCTTTCTAACTTTGGTCTCAGTTGGTCTAGTACATCTTCTATACCACTGCACATAATATATTTCAGAAGCACAAACGTGGCCATGCCTCTTCCTGCATTTAAAAATTTGCAGTGACTTAACCATTATTTATCAGAAGAAAAAATGCATGGCTCATTACAAATAAGCATCAGTCCACTTAATTAACTGCTATTCCCCACCACGCAACTTATACTCCAACCACACCGAATTACTATTTTTTCCAAAGATTCCCTGTTCTTTTGTACTTCTATGCTTTTGAATATGCGGTCTCCTCCACCCATAATGCCTAGATTTCCCTAATTCTCCAAGATGGCCTTTGTTATTTACTTCTCTATGGTCTCATAGAACTTTATCTCTACAAATAAAAGAAATTACATCAGATACAGCATTTATTTAAAAGCCAGTCTTCACAGCAGGTATAGGAGTTCCTCAAAGGCAGAGACTAACTAATTTTTGTATATCCCCATCCCTATCACATAGCCTAATGCTTAACACATAGCAGTTACTGAAAAATATTTCTTGAATTGCATGGATAAGAATGAAATGACACCAGTGTTCTTTGTATACTAACTTTTAATCTTACTCTCACACAGTATAGAGACCATAGAATGAATTTATGGATCTTAAAGTATTAACCAAAGTTCTTATGAATAAAAGAAACATGGAGAACCCAGGAGCCCCCTTAATTTAAGATGATTTGCTAATTTGATGGTCTTTTATCTTGAACATGATAAATTAGCTCATAGAGATACGCGGATAAACCCAAAGATGCCTTTTTTACAGATTACTCACGTTTACAGAAATCCTGAGCATCTGACCACTTGGAGGTCTTTAGGCAGATGATAAAGAATGACCTCTTGATATACCCAGGAAGACATTCATATTCCCAAGACGTCCCAACAGCAAACTCAGACTGATCACTCTTAACTTTAGGCTTAGCAAAATGATACCTTGGCAAGGGCTTACACTGACCTAGAGACAAAGACCACAGGAATATCAAAACGAGGAGAGACTGAAACTTCTACTCTGCTTCTGTTTTGTCATTACCCTGACAACTTTGATCTTTAGAAAGTAAACCTAAAATGCAGCAGTATTTTCTGGGGCAAACAACGGATCTTGCAGTATGGGTGCATATACAGAGGTAGAAGTTCAGAAGTTCCAAGACTTTTTAGGACAGACTTAGAGGAAGAACTAGAGAAAATACTTTTTTATAAAATTCCATAAAGATTCTGGAGTTTTTTCGTCTTCTTACAGGTTCATTACAAAAATCTAAAGCCTTCTAAATAAAAACCTTCCTGGGATAGCCCAGGGAACTAGTACCTTAGAGACCCCTAAGCACAGCACATGTATGATCCTCTAAAGTTATTTTAATGAATTCACATTACTCTGTTAATCATTAAATCTATTGGTCCTAGCAAGATGAAAATATTTTCATTATTCTTCATTATTTTATTCCATTAATCTCGTAGAATCATATGTTCCCCTAAGAGAGCATAGTAAATATTTCTGATGGGTACTAGATAAAAGGAACTAGTCAATTTGAGACAGTTCCCTATGATTAATAATATTATTATTACTATTAATGAATCATATTATACTAGGAGATGAGTAAGAAACTGTAACACCCATATATTTGAGGATGTACCTGGAAAAGTCATTTTTCTGGGCAAAGGGACCTTTGAATAGCAAATTTATAAATCTCTTTTTCAAACAAGTTTGAGACAGGTACAGGTGAAAGTCAAAGAATAAACATGAACTAAATGAACAACTGCAAACACAGAGCTCCCAAAGTTGCATCCAGACTCAGTCTTCCTGTGGTCTGACACTTCTGTTGGAGAAGTCATGGACAGGACCTAAGAATAGCCATCACTGTTAGGACCCAGGTATCACTGGTCTTCTATTTCTCGCCTCAAGTCCTTTGGTTTTCTTCATTAACCCCTGCAAATGTCTCCAAGTACATACCTGTACAGAACAGCAAAACTAAAGGGAAAGTAAAGGTCTGATCTCAAAGAAGACCAGTTTCATGACCCTGGCATTACTTGTGCCAATTCATCTTAGTTAAATGATTTAATCTATAATTACATAATGTGAATAAGGACAATACCAAGTACTTCTCCACAAGCAGGAAGACCAATTTAAATCTGTAATGGTGAGTAACAATGATGGGGACCAAGATGAAATGGAGACCCAAGAGCAGAAGGGTACTTCATAATGTTATCTTCTGAGGAGACACAAGATGAGAATTATACTTCCTGGATGATAAATAATGGGAAAATCTTATCCCCAATAAGATTTGACACTCTCTCTTTGGGGGGACAATAGTTTTTATTTGTAATGAATTGTCAAAAATCCAGGTCACAAGAATTTCCAACAGTCGTGTTCTCTTCCATATCAGAGAAAAGGAGGTTAGTCCATGAGCCATTAAGAAATAAAGTTTTTGTTAAGGGTCACTGCACCCTCTTCACATCATTCTACAATCAAAAGGAAAAATTAGAGTAGATCCTGACTGTGTCTAAAATAGAAGACAGTGGTAAGACATTAACATGAGCATTTTTCAAACCATGTTAAAAATTGATGAAGTAAAGCAGTTTCTGGAGAACCAGGATGTACTTAACTCTATTTGGGGTTCAAGAGGCTTTACTTGGAATGGCTCAGAAATCCATTTGAAATGAATAAAGAATATATAAGGTAATAAAAATAAAACTGAAAGGTCAAAAAGCAGATAGGAGAAAAATTATGATTGAGAATGAGAATTATAATCAAATGTCTTACCACTGGGTTTCCTGGCTATTTGATCATTTTTTCAAAGACAGTTACACATTTTAACCAAGGTACTGTCCCAAACATAGGAATATGCTGTGACCATTAGAAACAATGTTTCTACCCTCATGGAATTTATATTCCTAGAGTGGGAGACAGGGACAGACAAATACCAATAAATATTATGTAAAGGAGATAACCAGAGTGATGTGTCAAAATGTAATACACCAAGGGTGGGGGGCAGGGAGACATAGGACTTCAGCCATTATGGTTGAGGAAAGCCTATGAAGAGGAGACATTTGAGTTGTGACTGAAGGACAGCCAATCAGGTACAGCACTGAATAAAACATTTTAGGCAGAAGCCTAAGAGCAGGGATGGGTTTGCTATGCTTTAGGGATAGACAGAAAGCAAGTATGGCTGGAATGTAGTGATCATACCAATGGAGTGGTGGGAGAACAAGTTAGAAAGCTAGCAGGAGGGATCATATTAGATTTTATTTATTTATTTGACAGACAGAGATTACAAGTAGGCAGAGAGGCAGTCAGAGAGAGGAGGAAGCAGGCTCCCTGCTGAGCAGAGAGCCTGATGCGGGGCTCGATCCCAGGACCCTGGGATCATGACCTGAGCCGAAGGCAGAGGCTTTAACCCACTGAGCCACCCAGGTGCCCCAAGATTTCTTAGGCCACACCAAGAAGTCTAAGTGGAAAAGTCACATGGCCTGATTTACCTTCTAAAAAGAATCGTCTGGCAAGTGAGTGAAGAATGCTCTGGATTTTTTTTTTTTTTAGAAGTAGAAAGTGCACATCTGGAGACTATTATAACAGTTCAGATAAAAACGAGGCTTGGACCAAATAGCAGACAGTGAGAAGTGGATGAGTTTGGAATACATTTTAGAAGCAAAAACTTGGGATGCCTGGATGGCTCAAGGGGTTAAAGCCTCTGCCTTCAGCTCAGGTTATGATCCTAGCATCCAGGGATCGAGCTCTGCATCTGGGATAGACCTCTGCATTGGGTTCTCTGCTCAGCAGGGAGCCTGCTTCCCCTCTCTCTCTGCCTGCCTTCCTCTCTGCCTACTTGTGATCTCTGTCTGTCAAATACATAACTAAAAAAATCTTTAGAAGTAGAAACTTTTTGTTGTATTGGGGGGAGGGATAAGAAAATGGCAGGATTTAGTAACATCTTCTAAGTTACTTATGGTGACTTGAGCTACATGACTGATGGTAATACCATGTCCTAAAGATGGGAAAGCACCATTGTGTATGTGTGTGTGTGTGTGTGTGTGTGTGTTAAGGTGTGTGCAGAACTGGTTCCATGTTAGTATATGTGCTGCCGAAGCGAGCACAACTGGTTCCATGTTAGAGTTGGTATATTTAACACACTTATTGGGCCCCCACATGGACATGCATGAGGGCAGTTGGATGTACAGACTTTCCACTCAGTAGGGAGTTCAAGACTACAGATAATAAATGAGTCATCAATATATAAACAATATTTAAAACCATGAGATTGGATGAGATCTCTTAGGAAGAAGGTATGGAGAAACGGAGAACAGGCCCAGGGCTGAGCGCCAACACCTTACAACATTTCAGATAGGGCAAAAGAGACCAAGAGTAATCAGAGAATTACAGAGAGAAAAAAAAAAAAAAAACAGAGGAGAGTGGAAGTCAAATAACAGGAAGCCCTGTTTTGGATGATGAGAATGAAAATGGTGTTAAGAGAAAGGAAGTAATAAGCTTTTGTCAAAAGACTGAGAAGATAAGGAGAAAAAAATGACCATTGGATTTGCCAGCATGCAGGCCAGTAGTAACCTTGCTGATAGTAACTTTGGGAGAATGTGGGGGACAGAAGCCTGTCTGAGGTGGATAAAGGAGATAAAGAAATGTGAGCAAGCAGTGGATGAGAAGTTTTGAGAAGAGGGATGAGAAGGAAGAGAAGGGGTCATGAGAAGTCCCCTGACCTGGTCCCATAAAGCATACACTGGAGCATATTTAACTGCTGGTAGGGATGATCCAAGAGAGAGGTACAAATAGGTGACAGAAGATGAGATATTTGCCGAAGTCAAGTTTTTGTACAGGCAAGACAGGATGGAATGCAACCATAATTCAGAAGGAGGAGTTGACAGTTGTTGGGAGGAAATATATTTTTTTCCATTGTTACAGAACCCCTCATTATGTGCTAGTGTTGAGGGAGTCATCAGGCAAGAAGTCAGATAAAGACCTTGCTCTCATGAACTTGTATTCCAATGAGAGAACAAACAACAAAGTAAAAAAAATGAACAAGAAGGTCTCATATGATGACAGGTTCTCTGTGGAAAATAGAACACGGTTGTGTGATAGAGTGTGACCAAGGTTCAGACTACATCCGATGAATCAGAGAAGGGTGGGCAGGGGAGGTGAGACCTGAATGTTAAGGAGACAGGCAAGAGACGGTATGTAGGAAGTGCACTTCAATAAACGGAAACCGTAGTCTAAACAAATATGAACAGCAAGAAGACCAGTGTGGCTGGAGCAGAGGGAGTAAGGGGAGAGAACAGAACATTTCAGAGAGAGACAGAGACCTATAGTCAAGGTTAAAGAGCATGGATTTTGTTCTAATGTGATGGGAAGCTGTTGGCAGATTTTAAGCAGGGGAGACAGAGGATCTGATCTCAGATAAAGGTAGATAAGGGAATTCCTATTTAATGATTTTGTTTCCTTAGGGTAGGATGACATCAGTCTAGGCCAAGAGTGAAATTTAAGAATGCGGGAAATTAGAATTGGTTTATGCAAATAAACAAAAGGAGAAAAGTGGGAAAACTCTCTAAGAAGAAAATTTGCTTCCTATATGACTTTGCTCATAGCGGTGTACCCTATAGACAGTTGCTTCAGAATCTTCCAGAGTACTTGTTAAACTCAGTTTCCCGGGCCACACCCCAAAGGAGGGAATCTCTGCCGCATGAGACAGAATCCAGGAACTTGGTGCTTTTTTTTTTTAAAAAAAAAGATTTTATTTATTTATTAGAGAGAGAGAGGGCGAGAGAGCAAGCACAAGCAGACAGAATGGCAGGCAGAGGCAGAGGGAGAAGCAGGCTCCCTGCTGAACAAGGAGCCCGATGTGGGACTTGATCCCAGGACGCTGGGATCATGACCCGAGCTGAAGGCAGCTGCTTAACCAACTGAGCCACCCAGGCGTCCTGGAACTTGGTGCTTTTTAAAAGGCATCTCAATTTCTCAAAAAATTAAAAACAGAACCACCACATAATCCAGCAATTCCACCTCTGGGAATATATTGAAAGGAAATGAAAACATTAACTCAAAAAGAGATCTGTACCCACATGTTCTTTGCAGCATTATTTACAGGACATGGAAACCACCTTAGTGTTCATCAATGGAGGAAAGGATAAAGAAGTTGTGGTATGTATATGTATAATAGAATATTATTCAGCTATTAAAAATGACAACACGGATACACCTCGAAGGCACTATGATAAGTGAAATATGTCACACAGAAAGACAAATACTGTACGATCTCACCCATATGTGGTATCTAAAAACAAACAACAACCAAACAAACAGAACACCCAGAGCCACACTGAATTCATAAAGAAAGAGATCAGTCTGTGACTGCTGGAGGTGTGATGGTGGGAGGGCAAATTGTAGGAAGGTGATCAAAAGGTACAAATTTCTAGTTAAAAGATAAATGAGCACAAGGAGATGATGTTCACCATGAAGGCTAGAGCAAATACTGCTGTATGATATGGAGGGAAAATATGAGAATAGATTCGAAGGATTCTCACTACAAGGAGAATTTTTTCTTTTCCTTTTATTGCATCTAAATGAGATGACGCAGGTTAACCAAACCTCCTGGGGTGACCATTTCACCATATCTGTAAATGAAATCATCACGGGTATATACCTTAAACTTACACAGCAATATGTCAATTGTTCCTCAATAAAACTAGAAAAATAAATAAATTTTGTAAATGGTACTTCAAGAGTTAGTTAAGCATCCTTCAAATCAGGAACTGGCCCAGAGTCCAGGGATAGTCTAGGGAGGGTATATAGTAGAAGCAATAGTCAGGAGTGGTGTGTGGGCAAAGCATGAGCAAAGGACCATGGGGGATAGTCAGGCAAGAAGATGAACAGTGCATTCATGATTAGAAACAGTGGAGAGTTGAGGGGGGGCATATTTAGATGGGATCCAACTTCAAAAAGCTTGAAAGGCTGAAGACTTAGTTTTTTTCTTTTTTTTAAATCCCACAGGCAGCAGGAAGGAAAGGAGTAGTATAATGAAAAAGTATATTTTCGACTTTTGGTCTTCACCATTGGCAAGTTGAAGGCTGGTATCAAGAGTGACACAGGTAATCATAATACTTACAATTAGAATATTGGCGTAAGCATGCTAAGACAAATGACAGAAGCTATGTGACAGCTAATGTGCTGGAGCAGTTGACAGGTAGACCTGATCGTTAAGTGTCTTGGAGTTCAGTGACCAGAGGGCAGCTCACACGGTACTGAGAGGGGATGAAGAACTGGGCAGGGCTGGTGAAGAACCTGATTTTTAATTGACAATATCCAGTAGGAACGGAATACTGATGAGAATCCAGGTCTGGAACTGTGCCAGGCAAATGGGTTAGGGAAAGTTCTGAACATAATGCTTTTTCAAAGGAAGTTAACACATAGGAGAGAGAGAGAGAAAGTTACTAGTCTGGGGAAATGTTCAACTAATAGGATCAAGAGAAATTTGGATGCAGGGAGCAGACAATTTGCTTCTATTGAAATCAAACCAATGTATCTCTACAATTAAGAAGCTGGGATGATCATACTTAAATGCCAGCTGGAGAGAAATGGGTCTCTACCAGTCTTAGTACTGATACTTAGTAGTCACAAGTAACACCCAACTTTTATTTGCCTAATTTCATGTCATATTCAAGGCTGCTCAGGAAGGTGGTAGTGCAGTTTACCACTAGCTTCATTTTACAGAAGAAGAAACTGAGGGTCAGGGAGCTATAAGACTTGCCAAAAGTCACCCAGTTATTGAGGTCTGCAGAGACCTTAACTAGGAATTCGCTGTATCCTGGAGATAATGAGAAAGTCAGATCCACATGTAGCCAAGAGACTCTAATCTTAACAAACTACTATATTTCTGTAAAATTAAGTCACTTGGGGGGTAGGGTGGGGTGTTAATAAAGCTAGCTTTGTGCGCACACCTGCAGGTTGAATGAGACCTTCTGGAGCCCTTACCGTTAAAGGAATAAGTAATACGAAGATGACTGTAGTTTTGATTCACATTACCAACTTTTCTCAATAGCTGCAGGTGTTTCTCATTTAGAATGTCTTTACCAGCAGCACATCAAAGTTCAGAAACCATGAAAACCCCGCGTCGGAACCAGACATTATTCTTACTGGGGAAGGCAGCGGGAGGTCTTTCACACATCACCGGTAGGTTCTGGTTACTTGGCCAGCGTTAGCGCTTACAGACCTCAGGCAGAGAGCGATGAGCATCTGCTGGTCCCGGGAGCAGAGAGCCCATGCAGAGCAGAGAGAGTGGCCCCAACCCCAGAAGGAGCGACCAGGAGATCCTGGGGGTCCCCCAAAGCGAGCGGAAGGCTGTCAAGCATCCAGCACTGATCGGACCTTCTCGCTTATTCACTCTGCTTTGCACCACCGCAGAGAGGCCGTCCCTGCCCCAGACGTGTCCCTACCCCCCCTCCCAGCTCACCGAGAACCCCTGGTGCGATGACAGCCAGGAAAACGCAGAGCAGGCCCGCAGCGCCCATGCCCCGGCGGGAGCCCCAGCGGCGGGATGCGTTGCGAGACACTGGAGCCTCGGACAGCTCCGGGAGAGGAGGGCTGAAGCAGGAGACAGCTGAAAGCCAGGGCACGGGGCCCTTAAATAGAGTTTGTCACCACGTGCTAGCTTTGCGCGCACACCTGCAGGTGCCTGGGGCCGGACGCCAGCGCGTGTTAATCCGCCCCGCCCGGGCTCTGGGGTGCGGGCGGGAGGGGGCGAAGGGGCCAGGGGCAGGGGGGCGGAGCGACTGACCCGGTCTTTGGCTCTGGCTCTAGCCTTCAGCGCTATGGCTTTCCAACTTTTTTTTTTTTTTAAACCGAACAATATCCTGCATCCACTTTTGTCTCCCTGGAGAAATTAAACAAGTTTCACAAAATAGTACTCACTCTTGCTAATCTATAATGCCCTCTCCTATTGTTCTATTCTATTCTATGCTATGCCATGCCATTCCAAAATTCTGGTTTGAATCCAATAAATTCATTTCAAAAGCTACTAATGCTTCAAGTCCTCCGTTTAAAGAAAAAGTTTACTTAGAAAGGAAATTTATAAATAGCACCACATCTCCTCTTATGCCCTTTTTATTTTGAGGCAATTTCTACAGAATATTTCGAGAATGGTGCAAAGAATTCCCATATATCCATCATCCAGATTACCCAATGTTAACATTTCACTATATTTCTTTTATCATTCTCTCTCTCTTTACATAGACAGAGACAGATAGCTATAGGTGTAATTACCTATATATAGAGAGATCTAGATATATACACATATACATATATATGATTATATAATTATAATTACATAATTGTTACTTTGGGACTGAGATAAGTAAGATAGAGGCATGATACTCCTCTAAATTCTTGGTACATTTCTTAAAAACAAGGACATTCTCTTGCATAACTACAGTACAATGAACAAAAACAGGAAACATTGAAATATTATCTAAGTGACAGGTTATATTCACATATTTCGAATCATCTCAATTTTTATTATTGCAATCTCTCTCTCACCCTTTCATTTTTCTGGTCCAGGATCATTCAAGGATCACACACTACATTTGATTATTATGTCTTTTCTTCCTCATTTACCTGGAAAAGATCCTGGTCTTTTTTATGTTTTTCATGACCTTGACATTTTTGAAGAGTACGCAGTAAGTGTTTTTATAGAATGACTTTTAAATTAGTTATCTCTTGCATAGTAACAAATTACCCTAAACTTATTGATTTAAAGCAAGAATAAGTATTTATTATCTCACACAGTTTCTGTGTGTCAGAAACTCAAGAGCAGCTTAGCTAGGGGGTTCTGGCTTGGGCTTTCTTGAGGTTGCATTTCAAACATCAGCCGGAAGTGCAGTTATCTGAAGGCTAGATTGGGACTGGAGGATCTCCACCCAAGAGGGCTCAGTCATGGCTATTGGCTGCAGCCCTCATAGCCCCCAAATGTAGACCTCATCATAAGACTATTTGAGTCTCCTGGTGACATGGCAGCTGGCGTTTCCCAGAAAAAGAGAGAAAGGCAGAAGCCACAATGTCTTTAATAATCTATTCCCCGAAGTCACACTATGTTATTTTTACAATATCCTATTGGATACTGTGATGGTTAATTTTATGTGTCAACTTGACTGGGCTGTAGGATGCTCAGATTTATAGTCAAACACTATTCCGAATCTTTCTATAAGGGTGTTTTGGATGAAATTAACATTTTTTAGAGTAGTAACTGATATATTTATTTTTATTCTTCCCATTTTATTTTTTCCCCAGTTTTACTGAGATATAATTGACAGTTAAGGTATATAACATAATGATTTGCTAATGATTACCCTGGTTAACTACCTATCCCCTATATAGTTATGATTTTTTTCTTATGATAAGAACTTCTAAGATCTATTCTTTTAGACACTTTTTAATACGCAATACAGGATTGTTAACTATAGTCACTATGCTGTACATTACATCCCCAGAATTTATCTTCTAACAGGAAGTTTGTGCCTTTTGATCATCTTCACCCATTTTCTGCACTTCCTGCCTTTGCCACCTCCGGCAATCACTAGTCTGTTCTCTGTTTCTACAGGTCAATTTTCTTAGATTTCACATATAAGTGAGATCACATAGGATTTGTCTTTCTCTGTAGGACTTATTTCACTTAACATAATGCCCTCAAGGTCTATCTATGTTGTTACGAGTGGCAAGATTATATTCTTTTATACGGCTGAGTAATATATATACTGGAATATTCCAATATATTGGAGTAATATTCATAAAGATGTAATATTCATATATATTTGCATATATGCATATGTGTCTATATAATTATATACTCTTTTTAAAATATTTTATTTATTTATTTGACAGACAGAGAGAGAGAGAGCACAAGCAGTGCAGTAGCAGGCATAGGGAGAGGAAGAAGCAAGCTTTCTGCAGAGCAGGGGAAGCCCGAATGTGGGACTCGATCCCAGGACCCCAGGATCATAACCTGAGCCGAAGCTGGTTGCTTAACCAATGTAGCCACCCAGGCACTCTCTCCCTCTCCTTTTTCCTCACCCCCAACTCGTGCTCTCTCTCTAAATAAATAAAGAAAGAAAGAACATTTATATATATTTATAATATTTCTGGGAATTTTCAGTTTGTTCTGTATAGTTAAGAGTCTCTTTCTTGGTTCGCCTCTCTCTTTCTCTTATTCCCCTTTGCTCATTTGTTTTGTTTCTCAAATCCCACACAGGAGTAAAGTCATATGATATTTGTCCTTCTCCAACTGACTTATTTTGCTTAGCATAATACTTTTTAGCCCATCCTTTTTTATTTTTTAATTTTTGCAAAAAAAATTTGCAAAACTTTAAATTTTTGCCTTACCTTAGCTCCAAATGTCAGAATTATATAAAATGGTATGATAGAGAAATGTCACTTCTATTACTTCTACTCTCACCCCTTTCCTTTCAAATCCATTTCCATAGTTTCTGGCTTATGTGTCTTCTTCAACTTTGCCCAAATAAGACACATGTATATCTTCTTATTTATCTTTCCTTATTACATAAAAAGAAAGCATGCTCTGGGTCCTTATTTACACCTTGATTTTTTTTTTTTAACTTAATGGATACACTGGAATTCACCCCGTATAAGCTCAGAGATATTCCTCCTTTATTTACAGCTTATAGTGTCTCATTATGTGGATCTACAATAATATATTTAACCATTTCCCTATATATGGACATATAAGTTGTACTTAATATTTTACAATTCTATGCAGTGATGTAAGGAATAACTTTGTGCATAATTATTTTTAAATGTTGTAAGTAGATCTTTGGTGCAAATTCTTAAAAGTGAGATTCTTCATTTAAAAGGAAAATACATATTTAGTTTTGTTATATATTACCAAGTTCCTTCACTAAGAGTTATATCAATTTCCACTCCTACCTGGAATATATGAGAGCATCTCTTTTCACAGACTCTTGTTAATCAAATGTGTTATCATTATAGTTTTTAATTTTAGCCAATCTAATAGGTGAGATATTGTATCTCGGTGTACTTTTTTTTTTCAATTTATTTATTTTCAGAAAAACAGTATTCATTATTTTTTCACCACACCCAGTGATCTATGCAAGCCGTGCCCTCTATAATACCCACCACCTGGTACCCCAACCTCCCACCCCCCCCCGCCACTTCAAACCCCTCAGATTGTTTTTCAGAGTCCATAATCTCTCATGGTTCACCTCCCCTTCCAATTTACCCAAATTCCCTTCTCCTCTCTAACGCCCCTTGTCCTCCATGCTATTTGTTATGCTCCACAAATAAGTGAAACCATATGATAATTGACTCTCTGCTTGACTTATTTCACTCAGCATAATCTCTTCCAGTCCCGTCCATGTTGCTACAAAAGTTGGGTATTCATCCTTTCTGATGGAGGCATAATACTCCATAGTGTATATGGACCACATCTTCCTTATCCATTCATCCGTTGAAGGGCATCTTGGTTCTTTCCATAGTTTGGCGACCGTGGCCATTGCTGCTTTTGATGTGCATATCTCTTATTCTAAGTGAGCTTGAACATACAAATAGGCTTAATCACCATTTTTAAATTCTTTTGTGAATTCTCGGTTCATCTTTTAAAAATTTTCTACCATTTTTGCAAATATTTTCTTCTAGCTAGTCAGTTATTTTTTGATATATTTTTATTTATTTATTTCTCCAAGTTTTTATTCAAATTCTAGTTAGTTAACATATAGTGCAATATTGGTTTCAGGAGTAGAATTTGGTCATTCATCACTTACAGACAACACCCAATGCTCATCAAAACAAGTGTTCTCCTTCTTACCCACTGCCCACCTAGCCCATCCCCACCCACATATCCCTCCATCAACCCTCAGTTTGTTCTCTATCATTAGGAGTCTCTTATGGCTGGTTTCCCTCCTCTCTCTCTCTCTTTTTGCCTCCTTTCCATATGTTTCTGTTTTGTTTCTTAAATTCCACATCTGAGTGAAATCATATAGTATCTGTGTTTGTCTCTGTCTTACTTATTTCACTTAGCATAGGACACTCTAGCACCATCCACATGGTTGCAAATGGCAAGGTTTCATTCTTCTCGATGGCTGAGTAATATTTATATATATATATGTGAATACATATGAATATACATATGAATATTCTGCAATATTTATATATTCATAATCAAATGTTATAATATATGTTATGTATGACTATATATATATACATACATACATATATATCATATTATACATCACAACATATATACCCTACTTATACATACATACATATATATCATATCTTCTTTATCCATTTATCAGTCAATGGACATTTGGACTCTTTCCACAGTTTGGCTATTACTGATAATGCTGCTATAAATAGTGGGTGCATATACCCCTTTGAATCTGTATTTTTGTATCCTTTGGGTAAGTATCTAATAGTGTAATTGCTGGATTGTAGAACAGCTCTAGTTTTAGGTGTTTGAGGAACCTCTATACCATTTTCCAGAGTGACTGCACCAGTTTGCATCCCTACCAACAGTGCAAGAGATTTCCCCTTTCTCTGCACCCTTGCCAGCACCTGCTGTTTCTTGTGTTGTTAATTTCAGCCATTCTGACAGGTGCAAGGTGATATCTCATTGTCGTCCTGATTTGTATTTCCCTGATGATGAGTGAAGAGGAGTCTTTTCATGTGTCTGTCGGTCATGTCTTCTTCGGAAAAATGTTTATTCATATCTTCTGTCCATTTTTTAACTGGATTATTCATTTTTGGGGTGTTGAGCTTTATTAAATCTTCATAGACTTTGGATACTCACCCTTTATCAGATATGTCATTTGGAAATATCTTCTCCCATTCTATAGGTTGCCTTTTGTTTTGTTAATTGTTTCCTTCCTGCTGTGCAGAAGCTTTTTATTTTGATGAAGTTCCAGTAGCTTATTTTTGCTTTTGTGTTCCTTGCCTCAGGAGGTTTAAGCCTTCAAGTCCTTGCTATTACAATGCTATCATGAACATTCTGGTATATATACTATATGGCATTATAAAATAATTTCTTTGAGAAATGTACCTAGGAGAAGAATTACTGAGTTATACTGGGTATGTATGTTATTCAATGGAATAATACCAGTTTGGATCCTCTGCATCATTCTGTATTCCTAGCCACAGTGAATTAGTGTCCTTCTCTCTCAATATCCTTGCCAACCCTAGGTATTATCCAGCTTTCTATTTTTTCTCATCTCATAAGTCTGCAAATAATGTGTTTGTGGATTTTTTTACCTTGTAAGTATTAAAAATTTTTATGTTGTCAAATTGATCAATATTTTTGAAATTATATTCAGATTATGAACCATAGTAAGAAAGCCTTTACATACCACATAGATTATAAAGTGATTTATCCATATTTTCTTGCACTTGTATCATTTTCTTTATTTTACCAGTAAATCCACAAAACATTTGGTGTTTATTCTTGTGCTTGTTCTTGGCTTTTCTAACTATACTCATTTGCAGATAAACACCTTTCACCAGTACCAAAACCCAAGTTCTTAGCAGTTAAGAGTGTTGGGTGACTAGTATCCTGCAGTGATCCTATGTAAGTTTTTGTTAGAAAAAAAAAATCACTTCTTTCTGCCCCAAACTGTCCAGTAATTTCCTATGAAAACTAATGAACACTAATGTCTTAACTTTGACCTACATGGTCCTATATGACCTGGTTGTCTTAACCTCTCTGAATTCATTTGCTGCTGCTTTCCCCTACCTTCCCCTGTTCCTATGGCAAAGGCCTCCGTTGTTCTAAGATATAGCCATCATGCTCTGACAAAGATCCTTATACCTCAGAATGTCTTGTTTCCTCTGCCCGAGGCTCTACTCCTGAATACTTTTTCTTCTATGATTTTTATTTATTTTTGAGAGAGGGAGAGAGAGAGTGCATGAGCACAAGCAGGGGGAGGAGCAGAGGGAGAAGCAGACTCCCCTCTGAGCAGGGAGCCCCGGTCCTTGATCCCAGGACCCCGAGATCATGACCTGAGTTAAAGGCAGATGCTTAACTGACTGAACCATCCAGATGCCCCGAATACTTGTAAAGAAGAAACTCAGCTTTTTCCCTACCTATAGGAAAAAAAAAAAAACCACCACCACCAACAAAAAACAGTACTTCCTCACTGTGAGTTTCTTCCCTGTGTGTTCCCTTCCTTTAGTTTTACATAGAACACTTTATTTTGTTCACCAAATGCTTGTGGGGTTTCCCGCGCAACAAGAAGCAAGTCTCAACACCAGCAAGCTGTCCTACAAGTTAATTCAATTCTGACACTGTCTATCTGAAGATAGCACTGGAACTCACAGGTTAAGGGCTGAGTCCCATAAGACTACCGCTCCCCACCCCCACTTCAGACACCTGTGCTTCTGACTGACCAACTGTAGATCAGAGGTTCCACTGACACCCTGCTCAGATTATAGTAATTTGCTAGAGTGGCTCAGAGAACTCAGAGAAACGTTTTTGTTTACCAGTTTATTAAAGGACAAGATAAAGTTTACACATGAACAAGTAGGTGAGGAAATATAATGGGGTCTGGGAGGGTCCTGAGCACAGGAGATTTTGTCCTTGTGGAGTTGGGGTGCATCACCCCCCTTCCAGTGTGGATGTGTTCACCATCCTGGAAGTTCTCCAAATCCTGAACTCTTGAGATTTTATGGAGGCTTTCTCATATAAGTATGATCACAAGATATGTTGCATTTGAGGGTAAATGTCAAGTTTTACAACAATCAGGAAAAAAAGCCTTGTAGGGAATTGCATAAGGTAGGCAATTTGACCTAAAATTTTAAAATTAAGCTGGGTAACCCAGAGGGGTATTGTGGTCCATGTTGTACACCTGAAATCGATATACTGTTTTTGTCAACCATTCTTCATTAAAAATAAAAATTTTAATTTCAACACCTCAATAATCCAGTTAAGGAATGGGCAGAAGACATCAATAAACATTTTTCCAAAGAAGACATCTAGATGGCTAACAGACACAGGGAAAGACGCTCAACATCATTCATAATCAGGGAAACACAAATCGAAACTACGATGAGATAGCACCTCACACTTGTCAGAATGGCTAAAATTAACAACGCAAGAAACAACATGTGTTGGTGAGGATGCAGAGGAAGAGGAAATCTCTTGCACTGTTGGTGGGGATGCAAACTGGTGCAGCCACTCTGGAAAACAGTATGGAGGTTCCTCAGAAAATTAAAACTAGAACAGCTCTACAATCCAGCAATTGCACTATTAGATATTTACACAAAGGATGCAAAAACACAGATTTGAAGGGATACATGCACCCACTGTTGATAGCAGCATTATCAGTAATAGCCAAACTGTGGAAAGAGCCCAAATGTCCATCATCTGATGAACAGAAAAAGAAGAAGTGGTATGGGGTGCCTGGGTGGCTCAGAGGGTTAAGCCTCTGCCTTCAGCTTGGGTCATGGTCTCAGGGTCTTGGGATCGAGCCCCACATCAGGCTCTCTGCTCAGCAGGGAGCCTGCTTTCCTTCCTCTCTCTCTGCTTGCCTCTTTGCCTATTTGTGATCTCTGTCAAATAAATAAATTTTTTAAAAATCTGAAAAGAAAAGAACCACAGGCTTATTTCTATTAAAAAAAAAGAGAAGTGGCATATATATGTATAATGGAATATTACTCGCCTATAAATAAGAGTGAAATCTTGCATTTGCAATGATGTGGGTGGAACTAGAGAGTAGAATCCTAAGCAAAATAAGTCAATCAAAGAAAGACGAATACCATATGATTTCACTCACACGAGGAGTTTAAGAAACAAAACAGACAAACATATAGGAAGTGGGCCAAAAGAGAGAGAGAAAGGAGAGAAACAAGCCATAAAAGACACCTAAGGATAGAGAACAAACTGAGGGTTGATGGAAGGATGTGGATGGGGATGTGCTAGGTGGGTGATGGGTAGGAAACAGGACAATTGTTATGATGAGCATTTGGGGTTGTATGTAAGTGATGAAACCAATATTGCATTGTATGTTAACTAACTAGAATTTAAATCAAATTTTAAAAAGAAAAAATTAAAAAATTTAAAATTTAAAAATTAAAAACAATTTCAAAGATTGAAATCACGAAGTGTACTTTTTAATCTAAATGTCATTAAGTCTAAACTCAGTAAAGCACAAATAATTTTAAAGATCTATATACTTGAAAATTAAGATAGACATGTTTAAGTAATACATGCAGCAGAGAAAAATCACAATAAAATTAACATATATTCATATGCATTTCAAAGTGAACCATAAAGGAGATATCATATTAAAATTTGTGGAATCCAGCTAATGCAGTTTCTAGAATGAAGGTCTGAATCTTACATGGATATTGAAAAGAAGAAAGTCTAAAAAACATCTGTTTCAAGATGTTAGAAAACGAAACCAAAGAAAGTAGAAGTTGATACTAAAATAAGTAAAAATCAATCAAATAAAAAATAAATAAAAAACAAGTCCTTTTCTCCCCCAAGATTTTATCTATTTATTTGACAGAATGAGAGAGAGCACATGCAGCGGGAGCAGCAGGCAGAGGGAGAGGAAGAAGAAGGCTCCTTGCTGAGCAAGGAGATTCATGGAGGTTTGATCCCAGGACCCTGGGATTAGGACCTTAAGCTGAAGGCAGCCACTTAACCAACTGAGGTACCCAGGCACCTCGAGATAAGTCCTGTTCTTGAAACAGTCTAATTAGTGAACAAATAATTCGTGAGAGTATCCAAAAAGAGAGAAAGGATAAAAATAAAAGTAATGGTGCATACTGGTGATGTACAAAGGGTCCTTAGGGTCCTTACTGAAGATGGGTCAAGAGCACCAGCTAAGTTTGTTGAACGGACTAACCCAGAAGCCCCAAGCAAATTACTTCCCAGTCTGTGATTTACCAAAAGATAAAATCTATGTCCCTGTGATCAGTTTTGGAACTTCCAAGCTTCTGGCGAATTATAAAAGAGACTGATATCAAATCACCCTAAATATTTTCTGTCTGGTCCCCCTTTCTTACAAAAAAATTACATTCATGCTTCGGTTAGCATAAGACCATAGGCGGTGGTTGAGATCCTTGCTCCAGCACAGAGCAAGTGCCCATGTACACATGGGGCTAACATATCTGCAAGCTGTGGTTTTCAGTGATGACAGTGCCTGGGACGCGAACCTCTTGGGGAATTGCCAAGAACACGTGTACAGTGGCTGTATAGTTCACCTATCAAGCCACAAGAGAAGAAAGTCATTTTTCATGACCTAATTTTTCCCAACTCAAATTTTTTTTTTTTTAAGTCACGACACTAATCATGTTATGGCTTAATATGGAATTTTAAAACAGAGGCAATGTTTCTACTACCTAATTAAATTAACATTACTTGGAATGTGGGTCTCTTGGATACAATAAAAAGTCATATGTCAAAGAAAGAAAGAGAGAGAAAGAAAGAAAGAAAGAAAGAAAGAAAGAAAGAAAGAAAGAGAAAGAAAGAGAGAAAGGCAAGGCCAATTCCTAGAGATTTCCTGGAAAAAAAATTGGTCAGTTAATTTAAAAAGCAGAAGAGGAACTACTCCCTTTGGGGGGTTTCCACACTGGCTAAGGGGGTGTGTAATGCTGGACTCTCAATGGTGAAAGAAGTTCATTCAGAAGTCACATAAAGAAGAATATTCTTTCTCTTTTGGAAAGTAGGATTCATGTAGTATCAGACTGAGTAGAATCAGTGTCTAGACCCTTGCTAGGACAATTCCTCCCCTGCCCCCAGCCCAAACCAGTTGATTATTTCTCTGAGTCGTCAGTTTAGAACCAGTGCCCTCAATAGCGAGTTGTCTCAGAATACTTCTATTGCATAATTCCAATCAAGGAATGACTTGTTCACAAAAATGGTCAAACTTGCATTTTAGAACCTTAAGACCAGTTGGTATAGTGTTCCTGGTGATAAGGATGTGGGCTGGTCAGGAGGCTAGAGGACAAGGACATTGTAGGGGCTTTCCAGGCTACCCTAAATGCTTCCAGACATTTCCTCACCATTCCTGTTCTCATTCCTTCCAAGTCAAGGTGGAAGAGATTTTGCTACCATTTGGACATACCTTCCTGTAAAAATTGTGGATTTACATATCATAGCTACCTGTATCTAACATATTTCAGATCTTGTGTTTGTGGGCGAAGACTTGACACAGCTTTCAGAGGTACCGAATACTCACCACATGCCTCCCGCACACGCCTCTGTGACGGAGACAGATTGCAGTCATCTGTGGTCTCTCTGTGGCTCCTGGGATGGCCACATCAGAAAAGCCCTAAGGGCTTACTAAGTAGTACAGGAGTGTACCCTTTCACACTCCTTCCAGAATTCTCCACTTTTTCTTCATAGCCCCTCTGTTTCTGTTACTTGGGGGTTATTCAGATTTTCATGTAAACAAAGATCTTTTGTTTCAAGTAGACACTGGATTAGTTATGGCTCATTGTCTTTATTTCTACTTGTTCCTGACATGGGAAGAAGTCCTATAGCTGATCTTACTTTGGAGTTGGCTTTTAAAAAGAACTTGGGCAAACTAATCTACTGATGACACTAAATGAAGATTCAAATACTTAAGACATAAGGTCATTCAAAAGAAATCATGTGCCCTAATTTTCTCAGCAATCAACTATTTTTTAAAAATTTTTTATTGAAGATTTGAAAATCAAGGAAAGGCAATACCAAGTGATACAGATTCCTAGTAGTTGATTAAAATATATAAAGAAGCTCACAGAAGAACAAAATGGGCTTTTATGAAAACCCAGGAGCATTTGGTATTCTAATAGGAAACAAATTTTCCTAAATTGGAGTTCAGTTTGTGTATTAAGAAAAATTAGGGAGAATTGTTCTCAACACTGGAAATAAGGCAAAGAGTAAGAAAGTAAGTGGTTTTGAAATTTATCACAATCTAAAAGCTCTAAATTTGGTAGTGAATATAACAAATAGTATAATTGACTCAGTGAAGACGTTAATTTGTTCATAATAAAAATAGTGATATGCACAGAAAGTTGATAAACTTCCTAAGGCAACTTCCTAAAGCAATTTTAACACACCTACAAAAGTTTCAAATTAGTATGCTCCCTTGCGTTCGTAGGGTTTGAGAATTAAAATGAAAGCAATTAAACTCAGAATCAATAACAAATCATGAAAACAATCAACATAACAAAAACTTCATTTTATAAACTTTGCCAAAGATCCCTTTTTAAACGTCCCAGACAGTCTAAAACAATTTGAGAGTTTGCTATTGTTAGGCACATTTGGTAGCAGTAGATTGATGATAGCAAATACTTACAAATACAGCAAGTGGATGAAAGTTCATGAAGTGTTTCCAACTTGAATCCCAAGACAACTGACAGTCAATATCTTGAAGCACAAAGACCTACACAGTTTCCCTTTTCATTCCAATTATTGTGGAGCAAAGATGCATATTAATAGTGACAGCATATAAGAAATTTAGACTATATCCCCAAACTAAATCTTTCCTTCAGAAAGAAAGAAAGTATTTCATGCACTGAGGTTAAATAATGCATGAAAATATTGATGAGCCACTACGATGAAACATATTATCTATTCCTATTAGGAACCATTTCCAGCCATCCTAAGTTACAGATGGGAATTCTCCAGTATATTATAAGCCACACACCTATAACTTTGCTTCTCCAAAACGCTTTGTGTAAGAGGTAGACTAGGTAATAAAATGTATACTTGCTCAAATTGATTAGACTTGGACTTTTCCTCTAGGGATTCTTTTGTTTCATAGGCCATTGCTGCCGCATTGGCTGGTGATTTTGCAAGCCTACCAGTAGTCATGAAGATTGGTTCATAGACTTTGTACCACCTTAAATAGCGTCTAGAACAGGGCCCCCTCCAAGCAGAAAGAACCCCGCGCTGGGAACCTAGCTTGGACACTAGTCCCTGCTTTTGCTTTGAGTAGAGCATACCCCCTCTGTATGCAGAGGCTCTGTTTTTAGGCCTCAGTAAAAGGTTTTGTTGTTTGTTTATTCCTCCCTTTTACTGCATTAATTTTGAATTACTCCCACATTGCATCACACTCTCCCTCTACCTTTAATAACATTGGTTTCTTCAATTTTAAAAATTTCCACTGTCACGATTCTCCCATTCTCTTCACTTAAGTCTACTTGGAAAAGTGAAGAAGCTTCTGCTGAGCCACAAGTCAGTCTCCCAGTGCATTTAAATTCATAACTTTAATTGTACAAAAAAATCTGAAGGAGGTTTACAAAATGGTAAGCTTTGACGAAGTTCGGTATTGGGTTCACAGTTATCATTCTCTTTTTTCTGTGTGTTTGAAATATTTTTAAATGAGGAAGGAAGTATATGTCATTGAAACAGGTGGTTTGCATTGGCAGCTAGAAAACCTGGAGTCAGAAATAAGAAAGTTGGTGGTGCGTATCCTGTCATATCCAGCAAGGTTAATGTTGAATTTGTGGGAACGTGAGCATCGACTCAGCCAAGAAACTTGTCTCAGGAGGTCATGCCAAGGGCCCATATCAGTGGCTTAATGTTGGAATATTGTGAGAGGTTTACAAAAGTAAGTTGGGGCTCACTCCCAGCGATTCTGATTTAATTGAAGAGGGACATTAGTAATTTTGAAAAGTTCCCCGAGTGATTCTAGTGTACAATCTGGGTTGAGAGCCACAGGGTAGAATTGGGTTTATTTCAGAAATATCCTTCAGTTTACCTTCCTTGTCTGTTTTCTCAAATTCCAACTTAAAAAGTGACCTTCTGAGGTCTAGACTCCTACACAGAGAAGGGAGGGGAGGATCTGTGCAGGGGATATGAATATCCTGGGCCCTGGAAAATTCATACAATTTATAGATACAGTTCCTTGGAAGTTCTGTTAGTGTGAGTCTAAGAGAGACCAATCCGTTATGCTGGGAAAAGCAAATTTCTGAAACTTTGAAGTCAAAAATCAGGCCTTGGAATGTAGGTCCACCTTGTAGGAACCTTGTCTAGGAGGCCATCTGGTCTGATTTTCTCACCATCTCACTCTTTCTTTTTACCTGATCAATAACCCCTTGATCAATCATTATCCTCAAGTAAACTCAAATATCTTAACATGATCTGTAAGGCTTTATGATCTGGATCCCGCAGCTCCAGGTCGTGTCTTCACCTTCACACTACCAAATCGTTTGCTTTACCACCTGAACGTGCCAAGTCTCTGAGATTTCGACCTTGAACCAATTATTCCCTTGCCTGGGATTTCTTTTCCAACTCTTTTACCATGACTGCTACCCACCATGTCTCTTTGGGACAAATCCCACTCCTGTCTCAGCTTCCAAATATAAAGCTCATACCACCTGGGGCTCCTCCTCCTCATATTTTTAAAAGTTTGCAGCTGAGCCACCCAGGCGCCCCTCTGGTGAATGTTTTAAATAACATTTTAATACTAGTCTTAATAGAAATGGTTCAGTATAAATTAGAATTTGACATTCCACTTTTATTACTATAAAGAAAAGGTATAGATCAGAGTAAAACTGTAGGAATGGACTGTTTTGTCCATGAGACAGCAGTTATCTTACTCATAAAAATGCTCCCTGGGGTGCCTGGGTGGCTCAGTAGGTTAAGCCTCTGCCTTTGGCTCAGGTCATGATCTCAGGGTCCTGGGATTGAGCCCCACATCAGGCTCTCTGCTCAGTAGGGAGCCTGATTCCTCCTCTCTCTCTGCCTGCCTCTCTGCCTACATGTAATTTCTGTCTGTCAAATAAATAAACAAAATCTTTTAAAAAAAAATGCTCCCTATATTTGATTCTGTATAAATTAGGATTTGACATTCCATTTTTACTGCTACAAAGAAAAGGTATAGGTCAGAATAAAATTGTTGGAATGGACTCTTTTGTCCACGATACAGCAGTCATCTTACTCATTAAAAATGCTCCTTATATTTTATAACCAAAAAGAAAAAAAAGTTTGCAGTCACATTTCTATTGGCACGAATGCTCTCTTTTAGCATAATATTATTTATACCATATGAATATTCATTCTTTTCCTGTCCATACAATGTTGTTACCATTTGCCCAAATGCAAAGTGATTTCTCTTAAAACATTGAGTCTCCTATACATTTTTATCTCAATCCAAAATGTTTTTTCCTCATTCGTGCATTTAGCAAGCATTAATTGGGAATTTACTGTGCTCTAGGCCCTGTTCTGGGTCTTAGGAAAACAATCTTGACAAGGATCATTAGCATCTACTCATTCTTTGGGTCTCAATTTAGATCTTACTACTTCCAAGGAGCATTCCTGACTCTTCATCCAGGCTTATGTCTCTTTATCATCCCCTAGTTTCTGGATTGCCCAATAACCCAAGGTTTTTCATACTCTAGAATCACCTGTTTGTTTGCCTATACCCCTATATTCATCAGGCTTTGAAATCTGTGAAGGCAAATCTAGTTTATTTACTGACCTATCCCTACTACCTAGGCAATGCCTGGCACCATAGTTAAGGCTTAACAAATATTTGTGAGGAATAAAGATTTTCTAGGACCATAGGAAAGGATTTGAAGTTTTGATGGTGATAATGAGATTTCTCTGAGTGGGTTTATGCTATTGACAGCCAGACAAAGGGAACCAGGTTTGGGGGGGGAAATATAGACTAAAAATGTGCCAAGAGGGTAAAAGCATGAAGTAACAAAATCTCCGAGGGCACACAAGGAGAGATGAACTGAAGCATAGAGATCAGTCCTGAGGGATAACCTGTGTTCTTCATGAAGGGCCTCCGGCAGAAGAAGATGCTATGGCTCCAGGTGCCCCTTGTCAATTCACCTCCAAATGGGAGGCTATTGACTGAAAACCCTGTGATCCTCTGCCTGAGGGCTTCTTCCCCTCCAGGGAAGAATGCTGGGCCCACAGAGGGCCGGTCAGAGTTGTTGGACATCATGTTCTCATCAGCAATTCTCAAACACCAATGATAAATGGGGAGTTGGTGGGAAAGCAATGGCCTAATCTATGGAAACTCTGACTCTGTCCCAGCTTTTTCAGTTCAGCTATCCTTGCTCTCTGGAAGCAAATCACCGTCTGAGGTCCTGGTTCCTCCTACCCTGTGACTGAGGACATGCAGTGCGACCAGAATCCAGGCATAGATAGGAGATATCGCAGAGCTAGTTCCTGAGTTTTACTGGCTTGTGTTCATGCTGACTAAGGACATTAAGACATCTGTGCTTTGTGAAACTTTTAATTGCAGGTTTTTTTTTCTCCCTACTACTTTTTTTTTGTTTGTTTGTTTTTTTTGGTCTTAAATAAGTAGCAATCAGAACTTACAGTTGGCTATTGGGACAAAAGATCCTTTGCTCCCTTTTGGAAAATCCCTATATCAGACTAAGAAAGACCGGTGCTTTCTGTGGGATGGCAAAAGAGTATTATATTTGACCCCAGAACTTCCATAGCATCTAGCAAACACCAATATTTCTAGATAATCGAGTGGAATAATTAAACAATAGACAAACCAGTGTTTGCTTTTGTTTCTTAATTCTTCCAAATTCTCTTTCAGATCGCATTTCTAGAATATTCATGCAAGTTAACTGGTGACAGATTAATAAACATAAATTAAATCTTAGCCTTATTAAATATTTTATCAGACAATTTAGCCAAAAGCATCATCTTTTGTAAGTATTTAAAATTATAGCATTTAGAGGATGAATATATTTTTAGAAATAATATATGATACTGTGGCTTTTGAACATGGCTGATCATCACAATCACCCAAAAACATGTTAAAAAATGAAGATTCCTGGGCTACAACACAAACTAGTTAGAAAAACTTAGAAGCCCCAGGTGAAGGATCTAGAACTTCTGTTTTTAGTAACCTCCCAGTTAACTCTTCCAAAGCTTGGCACCAATTTTGAATAATTTTTGAAGGCTACTGAGTATTTCATTCCTTTGCCTCATGTGAGAGTATCTGTGTTAGTATAGTTTCCTCTTAGGCTTGAAGTTAGCTAAGGCAGTATCTCCTTCTTGTTTTGGCATGGAGACAAAATTTGTCTACCTGCTCTTTTAACTCATTGGGCTTACTGAGTCCTGCCATCTGGAACTACACAGAATGAATCTAATGCTACTTCGTGTTTTGGACACCAGCTGTGTCTTTCTCTTCTATAGGCCAAGTATTTTACTTCTTTAATTAATTATATTATAGCTTTAAGTTCTTGTCTTCATCCACAATTGGATACAACCCAGTTTCCTTCTAGAGTATGGCGGACTCAGCATCATGCAGTGTAATCAGCAAAAAGAAGAAAGAGATCATTTCCCGTTTCCTGAACACTATACTGAAATGGATGCATTCCAAGATAACAGAAGTGATTTATATTGTTCTATCACATTATTGGCAATATTAAGTTAATTATAACCTGAATTTGTTTTCACAATGTGCTACTCTTTTTTTTTTTTTAAAGATTTTATTTATTTATTTGAGAGAGACAGTGAGAGAGAGCATGAGCGAGGAGAAGGTCAGAGAGCGAAGCAGACTCCCCATGGAGCTGGGAGCCTGATGCGGGACTCGATCCCGGGACTCCAGGATCATGCCCTGAGCCGAAGGCAGTCGTCCAACCAACTGAGCCACCCAGGCGTCCCCACAATGTGCTACTCTTAATCCATGTTAGTTCCCATGCTGAACTTACCCTTTGAACACCTGAAGATTTTTAAAAAATGAAGTACCCATATTTAAAATAAGATACATTTGTAACATTTCTTCATGTTAGATCAGACCTAAAGTTTTCCTAGGTCAATGTTATTTTGCATCCTCATTTTCTCAACCAGCTCTGGCTATTCATTCTTACTTCATATCAATCACAAATTTTATACACAAGCCATAGATAATTCTTCCAAGTGGCTGAGAGGGCCAAAGTTGGGCTTCTGTTTAAGGGTACAATTATCACTTGCAAGGAATCATTATTTGTAAGGATTAAAGTAACATAAGGATGGAGATAAAGAATTTTGTAAGGATTAAAGTAAAAGTGAATGACTTTAATTTAAGCACAAACTCATAGATCATGCAAGTGCCTCCTGACCAGGAGCATTCAGTGATGTTTTATAGACAGTGACTATATTTCTAAACATGTGGGCTTTAGAAGGGTCTAATCTTCTCTACCTGGAGTTGGTTAGTCTTATTACTATTTTACTCTTGGTATTCTCTAGTTTATCTGACTTACATAACTAAGTTCACTTCCTCCCTTCCCCCATGGGTTTTATCTTAAATTCTCATAAGAGCTTCCGTAGGAAATAGGAAACAAGGTACATTGCATCTGCTTTTCGATTCTTCTTTTTCTGGTCCTGAGATTAAAGATTGTGACAACATCCACTTTGAAAGTTGGTTTTTAAATCTCTGTGTTTTTGTTAAAGGATAAGCTAATGTTAGGAATAATCATGTGATTTGAAATAAGACTAAATATACAATCTTTAAACCAAAATAAAAAGATTTTTACTTATTAGCACTTAAAGCTCATACAAACCTAGATTCAGAGCTCCTGTCAAAATCTGAAGACACCTTTCCCAATCCCACATTGTCTCCATCTTATCTTAAAATCACTTTCAAATTTTTCTTTTTCTTTGGATTCCTTTTGCAATTTTTATAGTTTCTACCATCATCATCTCTAATGCAGTCTTCTATAATAGCTTCCCAACTTAGCTCTCTTTTTCCAGTCACCAAAAATCAGACATGGAGGAGAATATAAAATGATAAAGAAACCCTGAAATCAATATCATAAATAATTACACCATTTTATGGTAAAGTCTATCATATAATTTTTATAAAGTAATGTTTCAATACAGTTACAAGCATTTGAATGTTATTCATAGAGAAATTGTGAAATAGCCCTTCTTCCTTTTTTAAAATGAAAAGGTGAAGTAAGGGAATGTCTTAATATCATTAAATTACTCAAAATCCACAAATTAGCTCCCTGAAATGTAAATTTCTGCTCCATTTACTTCTAGTTTATATTCCCTTCTTCCAGCATTCCAGCTGGGTCCTTTGAGATGTCTAGCTCTAGAAGTTTGTATTGAGGAGTTGAGAAGTCAGAGTCAGACTTCTTTCCCCTCTCTCAGGGCATTGGCTGCCATCTGTGGTGAATTATTAAAATTACTTGGGAAAGTTTTTGTTAACATACACGTTCCCACGCCTGACCTGAGAATGGCTGAATCTAGTTAACCGTGGGCAGGCTGAGAACTTATGAATTTAAAAAGCTCCCTAGGTGATTCTGATGATCAGCCAAGGTTGTGAGATCACAGCCTTAGGAAATTAGTAAATGGGTAAGAGAAATCTGAATACCATTGAGAGGAAATATGGACCCTAAATATAAAATCTCACAGTTGCTACCGGTTGATGACATGTAAATGAACTCTATGAGAATTGATTCAGAGACTGAACATGCAAACCTATCCCTTGTGGATTTGTTTTGTTTTGTTTTTTAAATCATATAAACCCCACTGTTAGGGTTAAAAATGATAATTGTCATTATATTGATTTTAAGAGTGAGGCTAATATTTAGCATGGTTTCAGAGTAGATAATTTCAACAAACTACTTCCTTGGTAACATCCTAGACCTAATTTATGTCATAATATCACACCACTTCCAAAGTCCCTAAGTCAAACTTCCTGTTCTCTGTCTATAACCTTTGTGTTGAACTTACTTACTCAATGACTCACTCTTGAACTTTGACCACATTATGGCCTCTGTCACCCCTGTCTCCCAAATCCACCTGCCCACTCTTTCCTCAGTTCCTTAATCAGTGAAGAGACCATAAGCCACAAGTTCAGAAGCACTTCTGCCAATAACAGAAGCACATTGCTTTTCTGTTTTCCTACTGCAAGTGTTTAGAAAGCCCTATTTTCCACTTTTTCTGCACCTCAAACTGCAGGTGGCAACCATGGATAAATTCAGGGTAAACAACTTCAAAAGGGTTTTCTACCTTGCATGGCAACCTTAAAATTGTTTTCTTCCTCATTCGTTTTTAAAAATATTTTACTTAATTTGAGAAAGAGAGAGAGAGAGAGAGAGAGAGAACCAGCAGGGGGGAGGGGCAGAGGGAGAAGGAGAAGCAGACTCCTTGCTGAACAAGGAACTGCCTATGGGGCTCAATCCCAGGACGCTAAGACCATGACCTGAGCTGAAGGGAGACGCTTAACCAACTGAGCCACCTGGGTGCCCCAATAATAATACTTTTAGAAGACCGTTGCCATCCCCCTCTTTTTTGCCAATCCATTTAGCTATAATATCTTTAAAGACTTGCCACTGATTTTTGTTTGTTTGTTTTAGAGGTAGAATTTAGTGATTCATCAGTTACAAATAACACCCAGTGCTCATTACCTCAAGTTTTCTTCTTAATGCCCATCATCCATTGTTTTTAACCTAAAACCCCAAGTCCTTAAAATCCTTGAAATCTTTGGTTCGGAATCGTCTGTCTCTTGCTGGTCTTTCTAGCCTCACCTTCTATCACTATCTTCCTAACTTTCTCTCTCTTCCTAAGTCATCCCACAGAGCTGTTAATATTCTTTGGAAGGGAGAAATGATCAAGGTTCCTACAGACTAAATTAAGACAGAGGGGTAGGGTTGATATAACAATAAGTAGGACAGAAAAGGTGTATTGACAGCCCTGCTAAAAGGAAGCAAACTGCTTTGGGTGGTTTTTACTAACAGGTAGAGAGAAAAATGTTTTCTGGACAGATAGCTGCATAGCAGATAGAAGGGATTGTGCTGACTGACACCATCAACTGGAGTAATCATCTCTTAATTTAATGCTAAGCCAGTAATGTCATTTCATGACCACTTCTCTCTTTCATAGGCCAAGCAGATGAGATGAATGAAGATGTAGAAATCGTGAGTTCTGAATCATTCAGGTCTTTGATGGTTGAATTTATCTCTGCAGTTTCTTCATGAAGTGAGATTGCTGTTGGTTTACTCTTTTGATAAGTAGTGGCAGTTCTAGGGGTTTCCACTAGCCAGTTTATCTGACATTCTTATCAGGATAGTTCTCAATACACCACTCAGATGAATAGCGTTTCTAGGGCTCTTCATTCCTTTGTATAGGTCAGTCCATTTTTCCTGAAGAATTTCATTTAACATTTCTTAGAATATAAATCTTCTCTTGATGAATCCTTTCAGTATGTTTGAAAAAATATTTGTTTGGCCTTTAGTTTTCAAAGCGATGTTTCACTGGAAAAATTCTAGTTTCACAGCTTTACTTTTAGCACTTTAAAGTTTCTGTTTCTCTGTCTTCTGGCTTGCATTCTCTTGACAATAAACTGCTGTCACCCAATCCATGATTTCTCTGTCCTGAAGATGTTTGTCTCTGACTGCTCTCAAGATTTCATTTTTATAATCAGGTTTGAGCAACTTGATTATGGTGTGTAGAACTTTCTGTATTTTTTTTCCTTCATATTTCTTGTGGTTGGGATTCACTGAGCTTCTCTGATCTGTCCATATGGTTTTCATGAAATAAGAAAAATTTTGGCCATTATTTCTTTGAATATTTTTGTCCTCTTAACTTACTCTTTCTGAGAATTCAAGTGACACATATTAAGTCACTTGAAGTTATCCCACAGCTCAAAGATTCTCTGCTCTTTTTTTCTTCTTTGTTCCATTTAGGTAGTGTTCAGTGTTATGTCTTCATGTTTACTGATCCTGTTTTCTGCAATGACTAATCTACTATTAATCTTATGTCTTATCTACTGTATTTTTTGTTTCAAATATTGTAGCTTTCAAGCCCAGAATTCAACTTATATATATATATATAATATATGATTCATATATATATATATATCTCATTCATATATATACACACATATATATATACACACATATATAATATATATATGATTCATATATATATCTCATTCATATATTTATATGAATGAGAGAGACAGACCCCCCAAGTTGAATTCTGGGCATGAAATATATATATATTTTATATATATATATATTATATATATGAATTCTGGGCATGAAATATATATATATATTACATATATTATATATATATTACATATATTATACATGCACTCTGTCCAGTGCATGCTAATTATATATATATATATATATATATATATATATATATATAACAATTTCTTTGAAATGGGGAGGGGCAGAAGCAGAGGGAGAAGGAATCTCCAGCAGATTTGCTGCTGAGTTTGGAGCCCAAGGTGTGGTTGGATCCCATGACCCTGAGATCATGACCTGAGCAGAAATCAAGAGTCAGCCATGTAACTGACTGAGCCACTCACATGCCCCAACTTGGATCTTTTAAAAAATACTTTCCATGCCTTTACTTTTACTTTTGCACATACAAATGTGCCTATAATAATTGTTTTACTGTTCTCGTTTGTTCATTCTAACATCTGTGTCAGTTCTGGTAGGTTTTAATTGATTTATTTCTTCATTATGGACTGCATTTTCTTGTTTTTGCATAGTTGATAATTTTTTATTGAATGCCAGACATTATGAATTTATGCTATACATTGGTTACTAGATATTTTTGTACTTCTACAAATATTCTTGAGTTTTATTCTTGGATGGAATTAACCTACTTGAAAGCTGATCCTTTTGCATCTTGAAATTGTTGTTGTTGTTGTTTTAGATGAGATGAGAGCAGTGCTCAATCCAAGGCTAATCATTCTCATTACGGAATCAGAATCTTCTGTTATTCTACATACTGCCTCATGAATATTGATGCTTTCCCATCAAGTCTTTGAGAAAGGGAATTGTACCTACTTTTTTGGGAGCAGTAGACACTATTACAGCTAATCTTTTTAGGTGGCTCTTTCCCTGGTCACTGGTATTGTTTTCACATGTATATATTGATTGGTAATTAGCTGAATACTCAAGGGATCCTCTATAGATATCCAGAGTCCTCTTTTTGTGCAATTCTCTCTTCTTTGTGTCTCTGTCCTGTGAATTCTAGCTTCCTTGGTCCTATAGTCTCTCCTGACTCAATAAGTTCTCCTCAACTCATGGAGTTTACTGCACTCCATATCAAAGGGTCACTGTCCTCTGTTCTCTGATGTCCAATGTCTTCTACATCCTTATTTTATATATTTCATCCTTTTTTTTTAATTGTTACACATGGGAGGGCAAATCCAATCCTGTTTCCCCATCTTTCCTGGAAGCTGAAATTTCTTTAGTGTTTAAATACCTTCTTCTGCAGTAGACCAAAGAAGTGTGCGCATCTTAATTTTATTCAACATGGGTCACCTTTGAGTTTAGGGCTAAGTCAACCAATGGTGTGAACTGTTAGAGCTACTCCTAGTTGTCTATGTGACTACATCAAATTCAGAATCTCTTGTTAGTGCACCCTCGATAAATCTGACAAAATATTACACTGTATTTCTTCTACCCTAATCTAACTTTGTTAGGATCCACTCCCATTCATATTTCCCAGATCTCTGTGGATATAAATTGGAAAAAAACTTAAAATTCTTTTCATGCATATCATTCCTCCTCTTGGGTCACATATGTACTCAAACCTGGAAACTGACAGAATTTGAAAATGTCATTGGTCTAGCAGAAATGACAGCTGGTTGAGGTGGGTCTTGGTAAGGATCAGTATTCATAATTTCTTTGGGGAGTTCATTAAGGCTTCTTCAAAATAAATGTTTCTCATTGCAGTGTAACTTGGGTACACTTTGAATTTGACTTGATTTGGTTTTTCAGATCTTGGGCTTTCTTGGCTATAAGACATAGTTTTTTTTTTTTTTTTCATGGCATTAAACAATTTTTTCTTGTTCCCTATACTAACTTGCATTGAGAATTTATAGCCTTGAGCTTATCATTTTCTTTCTCCAAGTTCTCCAGTATACTTGGAATCCGTTGATAGACCATACAGTCCTTAGAGTCTCTTCATTTCCATTAAAATTAGCTCTATAGGCTGATGCAAAAATAAGAAATACATTTATTTCCTCCTTGGATGCATGAGGCACATGTTGCTTGGTCACAACTCTCCTAAGCTTGAAGTTGTTTGGCTCTGTCCAGTGCATGCTAAGTGGCTGGAGTTTGCAGCAAAGCTATTCAGGTGTTTTCTTGTACAGTTACTATCTTGCTCCAGTGGCAAAGTCATTTAAGGGCATGCATTTGAAAATCATCACAGTGACTTTTGCTGGGGGTTGACAAGCTAAATTCCACTAAATTTTGGAGCATAAAATTAGTGCCTTGATTTACAGTGTTTCAGTTTAGTTTAATTTAGATAAGGTTAGTTTAGGTTATGATCTTGGTCATATAATTAAAAGCTCTTTAGTCATGGTAAAGATTTTGCCTTCTGAGATTTCTGGAAAGAGAACCATAAATTCCAGCTAGAATCCTTGACTCAAGGACAGTTTGGAAACCTTGTTACTGAATGCAAATTTTAATTAGAAAATGTATTGCTGGGGAGGAGTCAAGAAGGCAGAGGAGTAGTAGGCTGAGGTGATATCAGGTAGCAGGAGATCAACTAGATAGTTTATCAAACCATTCCAAACACCTACAAATCCAACAGGAGATCAAAGAGAAGAAGAGCAGCAATTCTAGAAACAGAAAATTGACCACTTTCTAAAAGGTGGGACCTGTGGAAAAGTGAATTCAAAGCGATGGGAAAATAGACCATGGGAGGAGGGGCCAGCTCTCGGCAAGCGGCAGAGCAATGGAGCACAAAATCAGAACTTTTAAAAGTCTGCTCCACTGAGGGACATCCCTGCAGGGACTAAGCTGAGGTGAAGCCCATGCAGGGACAGGGTGGTCTCAGGTCCTGTGAGGTCACAGAAGGATCAGGGGTGTCTGGGTGTCACAGAGACCACAGGTATTAGAGCAGGGAAGCTGGCTACAGAGGTGGAGGAATGAGCTCTCAACTTGGGGTTACCTTCAACTGTGATCTGTGGCACAGTGAGACCACTACTCTTTGAGCACGTACCCCCAAGATCTGAGGAGACCTCCTTGGAAGAGCACAGAGATCTGCTGGGTTTGGACACTCCAGGCAGGGCTGTGTGCCAGAGAGAGAGATGCTAGGTCACAAGGTGGGTGAGCTCAGAGCAAGTCTGGAGGCCAGGGAGATGGGAGTGATTGAGCGCTTTCCTCTAAGGGTTCACGGGGGAGTGGGGCTCCGAGCTCTCGGCTCCTCTGAGCCAGAGATTGGGAGGCTGCCATTTTCATTCCTGTCCTCTGGAACTCTACAGAAAGCATTCAGGGAACAAAAGCTCCCAAAAGTGAACCTGAGTGGATTACTTAGCGGGGTCCCTGGTAAGGGCGGTGCAATTCTGACTGGGGCAAAGAGAATCACTACAGCAGGCCCCACCCCCAGAAGATCAATAAGAAATCCAGCCAAGACCAAGTTCACTTACCAAGGAGAACAGCAGAATTCCAGAGAGGAAGAAAGCAAAGAATAGAATTCATGGTTTTCTCCTCATGATTCTTTAGTCTTGCAAAGTTGACTAATTTTTTTTTATTTTTTTCTTATGCTAAAATATTTTTTAACTTTTACTCTTTCCTCTTTTAACATTTTTCAACTAGTTTAACTTAACAATACTTTCATTAAAAAAATCTTTTCAAACATTCATTATTATACTCATATTTTATCCTTCATTATATCTAGCTTTATTTTTTTGTATACACATAGGGTTTTTTCTTCTAAAAAATTTTGGGATACAACTTCTTCTAATAGATCAAAATATACCCTAAATCTAGCACAGGGCTTTGTTCTAGACTCCAGCCTGAGCAAATTCTCTCCACCAACCAACTTATCTTATCAACTTCTTTTTTAGAAATTTTTTAAAAAAAATTTTCATCTTTACAGTCATATTCCATCCCTTCATCTTGTTTATCCTTATTTTTTTGTATATATATATATACACACACACACACACACACACGTGTGTGTGTGTGTGTGTGTGTGTGTTTCATACTCTAAAATTTGGGGAGATAGTTTCTTTTACGAGACAAAAATACTCCCAAAATTAAGTGGGTGACTCTGTTCTATTCATCAGTCTAAGATATATTTTTCTTTTTTATATTTATCTTTATTTTTTCTTTAAAATTTTTTTTTTCTGAACTTATTATCCTCGTCCTTCCCCCCATGATTTGAAGTCTCTTCTGACTTGGTTAAAGCACATTTTCCTGGGGTCTTTGCCACTCTTTTAGTATTTTATTCACTCCTTTGTATATTCTTATCTGGATAAAATGGCAAGGCAGAAAAACTCACCACAAAACAAAAATAGCAAGAGGTAGTACTGAAGGCTAGGGACCTAATCAATATTGACATTGGTAATATGTCAGAATTAGAGTTCAGAATGATGATTCTCAAGGTGCTAGCTGGGCTCGAAAAAGGCATGGAAGATATTAGAGAAACCCTGTCTGGAGAAATAAAAGCCCTTTCTGGAGGAATAAAAGAACTAAAATCTAACCAAACTGAAATTTAAAAAGCTATTAATGAGGTGCAATAAAAACTGGAGGCTCTTATTACTAGGATAAATGAGGCAGAAGAGACAATTAGTGATATAGAAGACCAAATGACAGAGAATAAAGAAGCTGAGCAAAAAGGAGACAAACAAGTACTGGACCACTATGGGAGAATTTGAAAGATAAGTGATACCATAAGACAAAACAACATTAGAATAATTGAGATTCCAGAAGAAGAAGAAAGAGAGAGGGGGGCAGAAAGTATATTGGAGAGAATTATTGTAGAGAATTTCCCTAATATGGCAAAGGGAGCAAGTATCAAAATCCAGGAGGCACAGAGAACCCCTTTCAAAATCAATAAGAATAGGTCCACACCCCACCATCTAAAAGTAAAATTTACAAGTCTTAGAGACAAAGAGAAAATCCTGAAAGCAGCCCTGACAAGAAGTCTGTAACATACAATGGTAAAAATATTAGATTGGCATCAGACTTATCCACAGAGACCTGGCAGGCCAGAAAGAAATGGCATGATATATTCAGAGCAGTAAATGAGAAAACCATGCAGCCAAGAATACTATATCCAGCTAGGCTATCATTGATAATAGAAGGAGAGATAAAAAGCTTCCAGGACAAACAAAAACTAAAAGAATTTGTAAATACCAAACCAGCTCTACAGGAAGTATTGAAAGGGGTCCTCTACGCAAAGAGAGAGCCTAAAAGTAGTAGACCAGAAAGGAACAGAGACAATATACAGTAACACTCACCTTACAGACAATACAATGGCACTAAATTCGTATCTCTCAATAGTTACCCTGAATGTAAAGGGGCTAAATGCCCCAATCAAGAGACACAGGGTATCAGAATGGATAAAGAGCCAAAATCCATCAATATGATATTTACAAGAAACTCTTTTAGACCCAAATACACCTCTAGATTTAAAGTGAAAAGGTGGAAAACAATTTACCATGTTAATGGACATCAAAAGAAAGCTGGGTTGGCAATCCTTATATCAGATAAATTAGATTTTAAGCCAAAGACTATAATAAGAGATGAGGAAGGACACTATATCCGACTCCAAGGGTTTATCCAACAAGAAGATATAACAATTTTAAATGTCTATTCCCCTAACATGGGATCAGCCAACTATATAAACCAATTAATAACAAAATCAAAGAAGCACATCAACAATATGCAATAATAGTTGGGGACTTTAACACTCCCCTCACTGAAATGGACATATCATCCAAGCAAAAGATCAATAAGGAAATAAAGGCCTTAAATGACACACTGAACCAGATGGACATCACAGATATATTCAGAACATTCCATCCCAAAGCAACAGAATACACATTCTTCTCTAGTGCACATGGAACATTCTCCAGAATAGATCACATCCTGGATCATAAATCAGGTCTCAACTGCTATCAAAAGATTGGGATCATTCCCTGCATATTTTCTAGCTCTGAAGCTAGAACTCAGTCTCAAGAGGAAAGTTGGAAAGAACCCAAATACATGGAGACTAAAGAGAATCCTTCTAAAGAATGAATGGGTCAACCAGGAAATTAAAGAATTTTTAAAAATTCATAGAAACAAATGATAATGAAAACACAACTGTTCGAAATCTGTGGGACACAGCAAAGACAGTCCTGAGAGGAAAGTATATAGTGATACAAGCCTTTCTCAAGAGACAAGAAAGGTCTCAAGTACACGACCTAACCCTACACCTAAAGGAGCTGGAGAAAGAACAGCAAAGAATGTGTAAACCCAGCAGGAGAAGAGAAATAATAAAGATCAGAGCAGAAATCAATGAAATAGAAACCAAAAGAACAGAAGAACAGATCAACGAAACTAGGAGCTTTTCTTTGAAAGAATTAATAAGACTGATAAACCCCTGGCCAGACTTATCAAAAAGAAAAGAGAAAGGACCCAAATAAATAAAATCATGAATGAAAGCGGAGTGATCATAACCAACACCAAACAAATACAAACAATTATAAGAACATATTTTGAGCAACTATACACCAGCCAAGTTGACAATCTGGAAGAAATGGATGCATTCTGATGACATTTAAACTACCACAAATGAACCAGAAAGATATAGAAAACCTGAACAGACCCATAACCAGTAAGGAGATTGAAGCAGTCATCAAAAAGCTCCCAACAAACAAGAGCCCAGGGCCAGACTGTTCCCAGGGGAATTCGAAAAAAACTTGATATTCTCAACAGATGCTGAAAAAGCATTTGACAATGTGCAATATCCTTTCCTGATCAAAACTCTTCAAAGTGAGAGGTACATACATCAATATCATCAAAGCCATCTATGAAAAACCCACCTTGAATATCATTCTCAATGGAGAAAAACTGAGAGCTTTTCTGCTAAGGTCAGAAACATGGCAGGGATGTCCATTATCACCACTACTATTCAACATCGTACTAGCCTCCGCAATCAGACAAAAGAAACTTTTATCACCACTGCTATTCAACATCGTACTAGCCTCAGCAATCAGAGAACAAAAAGAAATGAAAGGCATCCAAATCGGCAAAGAAGAAGTCAAACTATCACTCTTTGCACAGGATATGATACTATATGTGGAAAACCCAAAAGACTCCACTCCAAATCTGTTAGAACTTGTATAGGAATTCAGTAAAGGTCAGGATATAAAATCAATGCACAGAAATCAGTTACATTTCTTTACACCAATAATAGGACAGAAGACAGAGAAATTAAGGAGTCGATCCCATTTACAACTGCACCCAAAACCACAAGATACCTAAGAATAAACCTAGTCAAAGAGGCAAAGAATCTATACTCAGAAAACTAAAAGTACTCATGAAAGAAATTGAGGAAGACACAAAGAAATGGAAAAATGTTCCATGCTCATGGGTAGGAAGAACAAATATTGTGAAAATATTGTCTATGCTACCTAAAGCAATCTATACATTTAATGCAATCCCTATCAAAATAAAACTTTTATTTTATTATTTTTTTCAAAGAAATGGAACACTTTTTTCAACGGCTTTTTTCAAAGAAATGGAACAAATAATCCTAAAATGTATATGAAACCAGAAAAGACCTTGAATAGTCAGAGGAATATTGAAAAAGAAAGCCAAAGTTGGTGGTATGACAATTCCAGACTTCAAGCTCTTTTACCAAAGCTGTCATCATCAAGACAGTATGGTACTGGCACAAAAATAGACACATAGATCAATGGAACAGAATAGAGAGCCCAGAAATGGACACTCAACTCTGTGGTCAACTAATCTTTGATAAAGCAAGAAAGAATGTCCAATGGAAAAAAGACAGCCTCTTCAACAAATGGTGTTGGCAAAATTGGACAACCACATGCAGAAAAATGAAATTTTCTTTACACCACTGACTTTACACCACTCACAAAAATAGACTCAAAATGGATGAAAGACCTCAATGTGAGAGAGGAATCCATCAAAATCCTAGAGGAGAACACAGGCAGTTACCTCTTCAACCTCAGCCACAGCAACTTCTTCCTAGAAACATCGCCAAAGGCAAGGGAAGCAAGGGCAAAAATGAACTATTGGGATTTCATCAAGATCAAAAGCTTTTGCGCAGCAAAGGAAACAGTCAACAAAACCAAAAAACAACGGACAGAATGGGAGACAATATTTGCAAACGACATATCAGATAAAGGGCTAGTATCCAAAATCTATAAAGAACTTATCAAACTGAACACCCAAAGAACAAATAATCCAATCAAGGAATGGACAGAGAACATGAACAGTCATTTCTGCAAAGAAGACATCCAGATGGCCAACAGACATATGAAAAAGTGCTCAACATCATTCGGCATGCAAATGCAAATCAAATCAAATGCAAATCAAAACCACAATGAGATACCACCTCATACCAGTCAGAATGGCTAAAATTAGCAAGTCAGGAAATGACAGATGCTGTTGAGGATGCGGAGAAAGGGGAAGCCTCCTACAGTGTAGGTGGGAATGCAAGCTGGTGCAGACACTCTGGAAAACAGCATGGAGCTTGCTCAAAAAGTTGAAAATAGAGCTACCCTATGACCCAGCAATCACACTACTGGGTATTTACCCTAAAGATACAAATGTAGTGATTTGAAGGGGCACATGCACCCAAATGTTTATAGCAGCAATGTCTACGATAGCCAGACTATGGAAAGAACCTAGATGTCATCAACAGATAAATGGATAAAGATATGGTATATATATACACAATGGAATACTATGCAGCCATCAAAAGAAATGAAATCTTGCCATTTGCAATGACATAGATGGAACTAGAGGGTATTATGCTAAGGGAAATAAGTCAATCAGAGAAAGAGAATTCTCATATAATCTCCCTGATATGAGGAATTTGAGATGCAGAGTGGGGGGTTTGTCAGGGATGGAAGGTAAAAATGAAACAAGATGGGATGGGGAGGGAGACAAAGCATAAGAGACACTTAATCTCACAAAACAAACCGAGGGTTGCTGGGGGAAAGGGGTATATGGAGAGGTTGGTTGGGTTATGGGTATTGGGGAGGGTACGTGAAATGGTGAGTGCTGTGAAGTGTGAAGCCTGACAATTCACACACCTGTATCCCTGTTACAAATAATACATTACATGTTAATAAAAATAATGAATTTAAAAAAGAAAGTGTATTAACCAGCACTACAATAATGCTATGTATCTGACTACCTGTCCTAAAATTCACTGCCATACAAACCATATTTTTTCTCATGCTCATGCTTCTGCAGGTTGACTGTAGAACCTGCAGAAGCATGAGGTTCTGATCTAGAACTGAATTGGCTGATCTAGGATGGGCTCAGGTGGGTGACTCTGCTTTAGAGAGGCAGCTGGGCTTGGCTCTATGCTCTAGTCTGGATATAAGCCTGCTCCCCATGTTTTTATTCTAAGACCCAGTCTACAGTTCAGTGGCCAGATAGGGCCTGCTCTTTTCATGGCAGATTATCAAAATGCAAGGAGGCAAGCCCAAATGTAGAGATATGTCCAAGGTTTCTGCTCACGGCAAATGTGATAAGCTTGTGCTAAGCAAAGCAAGTCATGGAGCCAAACCCAACAGCAATGGGAGAGTATGGAGATGTGGAGTCCTCTATGGTAAGAGGGTGGTGAAGACTTCCTAAATCATTCTCTATCCAATAATTCTGCTTCTACAAATCTATTCTAAAGAAACAATCCAAAAGTTACCAATCTCTTCATTTATAGTAAGATTAAAATGAAAAAATAAAATACCGAACTATCCAATGATAAGGGATAGTTAAGTAAAGTAAGATATATTCAGGGATTATTACAGACATCTATGAAAAATAATTATAAAAATATTTATGAAATATTGGGAAGTAAAAAAAAAAAAAGGCAGTATGAAGCAGAAAGAAAAAATTGTTGTAAAACCAAATACCACAGTGGCTGAATCAACATTTTAGAGGAATGACAACATTCTTAGGGAAAAACTCTTCTCTTTAAGAAAGGTGGGAGAAGGGGGTTTTCTAGCTCAAAAAAGGAAGGCTGCAGGCCAGTCTAGAATGGGAGAGGTTTAGGAAGATCAGGAGCCAAATCACTCTGCATAATAATGTAACAAGAGTTTTCAGTTTTTGCACTGGCAGCTTAAAAAGGTAGAATTTCTGGGCACTTGATCAAGAGAGAAGCAAAAAGAAGGTCAACAATAGAGTAGTTCCAGGGACTAAGGAAAAGTTGCTTTTGTGATGAAAATGAACATCTACTTTCATAAGAATACTTGACCTTAATTTTTAACTTTACATAGTATGTATTTATATGCATAATTTTTAGTAACAAAAATTTCGTTTTGTCCTGATGAGAATTTTTATGTACTCCCTGACAAACCTGCAGTTTATTACATGTAATAAGAACATGATAAATCCTGGAAATCAGTTAACTTTTGGATGAAAACATGCTGGTTGCTTTACCCATCAGTTGCAGAACTGGGGTCAATTTGTTAACTAGTTGGTTGTATTTAAACCTTAGACCTGTAGGTTAGTGTACTTGAGCAACAGCAACACCTGCTATTTGTTTTTAAGTCATTTACTGTTTTGTTTTTTGCAATAATATCCCTCTGCTATTGATAAACCTTTATAAAATACTCCCCCCACCTTAAGTCATGTAGCAATAATGCAGTTCTGGTGTTTTTGAGAATACTAAAGTGAAAGTTAGGTGACAAAAAAATGGTAACAAGTGTAGTAGAGGAGTCAGGTGAGTCTAGGGATCCACAACAGAACCATCCAGAACTTTCTGGAATGACGGAATGCTCTATGTTTGCCCTGTCTGGTATGATAGCTGCCTCTAGCCACCCGTGCCTATTGAACATTAACAGTGTGGCTAATGTGACTGGGGAACTAAATTGTTAACTAATTTGAATTCAAATAGGCACATGTGGTTAATGGCTATCACATCAGACAGTGCAGAGCAGGCTAGAGAAAACTTGAAACCATGGGTGAAAAAGAATCAAAAGAAAGTAAGCAGGTTTTCTGTCGTTCAGAAATCTCAGAACTAGTTCAGAGAGCGCTAGATTTCTGGGAATCGCATGAAATAGAAACTTAAATTATTTTCTTTAGTTATTTTAAAAAAGAGTCACTCTAAAATGTTGAATGGCAATACGTACATTGTATGAACTTAAAGTTGCAAAGCAGATTCCGGTGTTCTGAAAAAAGATTAGAAGGATGTATTTCAAAGCGATAACTTTAGAGGGTGTGATTATAAATAATTTCTCTTTTTTCTTTATACTGATTGCATTTCTCAGATTTTCTCCATACACATGGTGAAGTTTTTATTTATTTTTTTGTTTTCAATTGTCTTGGTTGTTTACCTGGATCGTATTTTGAAGTATTAGTGACACCCACCCTCCCAAATTTCCCCATTTCCTCCCCCATTCAATTGATCAGGTTACTGACTAACTGGGCTAATTGGCTTCTGGGAAAGTACGTGGTCAGCAGGAAGCCAGAAGTTCTCTGCAGAATTTCCGGTGCTTTGTCTGAGTGTGTAAAGGTTTGCAAAAATTTTAAGAGAAGTTGGGGGTTTGAGATTTGGGTGTTTGGAAGAAGCAAAAGGAGGACAGTGGTGAAACATGCACCCCAGAAAGTGATTTCTAGGGTTTGATAAAGGGGTCTATGCATTTCAGAGGACAGGGGACCATTTCAGCGATAACCTGTGAAGACCAAAAAGTCTCAGCCTTCCAATACCCTGTCCCTTGGAGTTTGATACCATCCTGGAGTGGGTGTGGGGAGGATACACGAAAGAGTGAGGAGGAATTTTCCACCAGCCGGGAAGGAAGAATCGAATTAAATAATTAAATTAAAACTAAATTGTCTTAAGAGGTTGAAAAAAAGAATGAAGTGAAAACAGAACTTTTATGCATTGCTGATGCATGTCAAAGCGTACAGCCACTAAGGAAAAACAGAGGGGCAGTTCCTCAAAAAGTTAAACACAGAATTAGCGTATGATCCAGCAATTCCACTTCCTGGTGTATACCCCCCGAAGAATTTAAAGCAGGGACTCCAGCAGATAGATAATTGTATGCCCAAGTTCACTGAAGCATGGGTCCCGATAGCCCAAATGAGGAAATGACCCAAATGTCCATCAACAGAAAATGGAGTTGTAAAAGTAATATATACATACAATTGTATATCCTTGGCCTTAAAAAGGAATAGAATTCTGGTTCATGCCACAACACGGATGAACTTAGAAGACATGATGCTGAGTGTGATATGCCAGACACCAAAGGACAAATGCTGTGTGACGCACTTATATGGGGTCCCTAAAATAGACAACGTTATAGAGGCAGAAAGTGGATCAAGGATTACCAAGGACCGGAGTGGGGAGAGCATAGGAAGCTCTTGTTTAATGAGCACAGCATTTCAGTTGGGATGATGAAGAAGTTCTGGAGATGGGCAGTGGTGATGATTGTCCAATATGGTAAACATACTTCATGCCGCTGGATTGTATGGTTAAATGTGATTAACATGGCAAATCTCATGCGACACCCATTTTACCATAATGAAAAAAAAATTCCTTAAAAAACCATTTTAATTTGCGTTTTTGTGTTCTTAAGTTTATTAAGTAGGTCCCAAACAGTCTTTAGAGTTAAGTTAGGCTTTATGGTAAAGCAATAGTCTTTTAGGTTTCCACCTGATGCCCTCCGTCTTGCAGTCTCTCTACCCTTGTGAGGGATTGATCCTAGCCTCGCTGAGCCTCAGGAAATTTCTGCCTTTGTCCTGGTGCTCACTTCTCCAGCTACGGGTGATTTCTCATACAAGTGTAGCGAGGACTCAGCGAGGTGTGTGAGAGTATCCCTCTGTTGATTTCCGAATAGCTTGTCTTCTCTCTGATACTCAGCTTGGCCATTCTAGCCAGCTTGTGCACCCCCTCCAACTCCAATCTCTGCCTGTCTACTCAGCAAGCCCACTGGCTCCCTGCATTGGAGCTTGGCGACAGTCTCCAGGTAGTGTGCTCTTCCTGCGGTAAATCTCACCTTGTCTGTTGCCCTTCTCACAAAGATCACAGTCCAGCGCTGCTGCTTGTACAATGCCTCAGGCAGGTGACCCTTTGGGAATTCCTGGAGCTTCTTCTGTGTAGCCTTCTCCACTCCAGTGCTCTGTCCAGAAACTCCCCACGACTTCCAACTCCCTGAACAAGGATCTCTATCTCTTAAAGTCTTTGAGCCCACTGTATTCTGCTTGGGATTTCCCTCTTCCTGTTGTGACCCCAAACAGGTGTCCACCTAGGAGCCAGAGTAATTTTTTTCTTTTTCTCTCTGGTGCTATTTAATATCTGAAACTTGCAGTTTACTTGTTATTTATGGTATCAGATCACGTCAGGGGCTAGTTATACTATCTGGCCAGATCTGGATGTGTGAATTACTGTATTTTTAATTTTTAGAATTTGTTTTCTTCTTTTAAAAAAAAAAAGTTCAGCTTCTTTTCATTATGTCTTGTTCTTATGTTATGGTTTCCATGCTTTTCTTTCCTTTGAAAAATGTAACATCCTTAATGTAAGCATGTTCATCTTTTTCTATTACCTGTATTTCTTTGGATGTGGTTTATCTAATTCACTGTACTCTCCCTTTTCCTTAGTTCTTTGTCTCCTCTTGTGGAATACACATTTTTATTAGGAATTCTTCTCGCGTGGGAGCTTGTTCCACAGGAATCAAGTGAACTGATTTGTGGAGGTTTTTTCTGTGGGGCAGGAGCACCTTCGACTCTGTCTGCCAAGGCCCCAAAGGTTTCAGTTTTTATAAGACTTTATCGTTTGGGGTTTTCCACATAGACAGGATAATGCAAATTCATACAGCACACCCAGCAAGGTTCAGAATCAGGCTTCCTTTTCTTTCTCTCTCTCTCTCTCTACCCTCTTGCTTCTTTGCTGCCTCACTGGCTTAGTGAGCAGGATCTTCTAGTTTCTATTTTATGGACTGGGTCTCAGATTTACGAAAAGGCCCCTTTCTAGGTAGCAATGTTGTCTGGGACTTTGGACTTCAGTCTAGAACTTCGTATGTGTTAAAACCATGGTCCCCGTAGGGATTCACTTCATTCTGACTCCTCTCCAGATCACTGGGTTTAGCTCTTGCTCACTCCATTGATTTTGAATATTCTATTTGTTCTTCTACCTGGGGATTTCCCATTCTCAATTTCAAGCTCAGCTGTCTGGTTTAAAAATTAATTCGGGTTTATCGTATCCAGTTTTTCTTTTTTTTCCAATTTATTTATTTTCAGAAAAACAGTACTCATTATTTTTTCACCACACCCAGTGCTCCATGCAAGCCGTGCCCTCTATAATACCCACCACCTGGTACCCCAACCTCCCACCCCCCCGCCACTTCAAACCCCTCAGATTGTTTTTCAGAGTCCATAGTCTCTCATGGTTCACCTCCCCTTCCAATTTACGCAAAAGTATACACCCTCCCCAATGTCCATAACCCTACCCCCCTTCTCCCAACCCCCCCCCTGCAACCCACAGTTTGTTTTGTGAGATTAAGAGTCACTTATGGTTTGTCTCCCTCCCTATCCCATCTTGTTTCATGGATTCTTCTCCTACCCACTTAAGCCGTATCCAGTATCCAGTTTTTCTAAGCCTTTTTTCATGGGATGGGAAGCTTCTAAAATCAGTCCTGTCCATCATATTGCCTGGAAGGATGTGTGGTATTAAGAACTTCATCTTATTGCCACTCAAGTCATATGGTTTCTGGAATCACACCCTTGACCTTTTAATAATAATGCATGTATTATTTATCTCCTGCTTTGTTCCAAAGAGAATTTTAAAGATCAGTGCTATATTTCTTACCTCCTTGTATGATTATAAAGTACTTACGTGGCATGGAGTACTAGTTTCTACACTCCCAGACTCCCAAAGCAACACTAGCCTAAACCTCCACACAGTGTGAAGTTACAGGTATCTGTTGGAAAGAACTGAAGGGAAATTTCTGAAACTTTATTAAGAACCTGTGTTTATTAAGTTCAATTTCTTTTAAATGAAACATAAGACAAACTTTCACCCTTTTCATTGGACTGAAGGTAACTGTTAACTATTTAAATAGGTAGACGACCCCTCAACTAGTAGATGTTTTTGCTTTTCTCTACTAATCTGCTAAGAAAATATAGCATTAGAAAAAACTCAATAAAAAAAAAAAATACCAGGGTGCCTGGGTGGCTCAGTGGGTTAAGCCTCTGCCTTCGGCTTGGGTCGTGGGATCGAGCCCCACATGGGGCTCTCTGCTCAGCAGGGAGCCTGCTTCCCCCCTCTCTCTCTCCCTGCCTCTCTGCCTACTTGTGATCTCTCTCTTTCTGTAAAATAAATATTTTTAAAAAAATACCTCCTCAAAGAAGCAATGCTTCAATTAGCTAAAATGGGAAGTGACAAAATAGATCCAATCCTTTTAAATTGTATGGGTTACCATGAAGTAATTTAGATACATGAAGGTGCGAGAGAATGACATCATAAACGCCTAGCAAACAGTGTAAGAAACAAAACCTTCTGAATGGAGGGGCCAGGAAGGAGTAGGCGGTGGCGCTCTCTCTCTTGAGAGTCAGGGACATCCTTCAGATCTGGAGCCAGAGTAAAGTGAGATGTTCCTCCTTCTGTAAGGAGGAACCTCTGAAATCCCCTCACACTTGGGGCTGGTAGCTCTACAAGGACTCGAATCTCCCAGAGGGCTGTATAGTGTGGGGACTAGAGGGGCCTCTGGTTGACCTCCCAGCTGGAGACTTCAGGAGTAGTTGGATGCACCCCATTCCTCCTCGTTGTAAGAAAATCCCTAAGAGATCCTTGGTTGGAAATTTACGCAGCTGGATTGCCCCAGATTTCCCCATGGAGGAGGCATGTCTTGTTGCTTTTGCAAAGAAATGAATCATTTGGGAAACTTGGGACTCAATATTATTTCAGAAGACTTTTCTAAGGAGAGGTGCACAGAGAGAAGTGGGGAGCATGATGCCAATGTGAGACGCTTGAGGAGCACAACTGGGAAATAATTTATTTGGGTGCCCTCTTCCTGCATCTGGATCTTGGGGAAACCTCTCACCAGAAGAATTCATGATCCCTGGAGGGAAAGAAACAAGGGGTGAGGGCAGATTTAAGAGCAAAGTGGCCTCAGCACTGAGCAGAACAGGCTTCATGGGCCTTATTGCCAAACTGAGGACAGTTTCCATCCCATGGAAAAGACTTCTAGAAGAAAAAAGAAAAAGAAAAAAAGCTCAAGCTATATATTGGAAAAAGGTGAAAGCACCCAAATATCTGTGACTTCCATGACATTTGAAAATTTAGATTAAAGCTACTAAGAAAGAGGAAAACGAACAATGATAATGGGGATTCTTCAGAGGCAGGTAAAGACATCCCTCAAGTCGAGTCTGTCCTTTTGGCAGATTTTTGTAAGACAAAACATTAGCTCCGCAGACAGAATGTTAAACCCAAAGGGAAGGAGGGATCCTTTCTTGGAAGAGCTTATACCAATTTTGTTCAGTTTTTTTTTTACCCATCTAAAGGGATTACCCAGAGAGGTGACTCACTTCTGTACCAGGGACTTTTGCAGCAAAGGCTAGGAATTAATTTCCAGCTCTTGATTAGACCATAGAGCTAATCAAGCTCTACTAGACCATGCTAGAGGAAACCTTTGCTAGTCTTCAGTTTAACTCATTTAATTTGCAGGCGAGGGCCTTGAGGTCCTGCAAGACTGGTGATCATACCACTCAGTGACAGCTGGAACTGCAATATGATGTCCTGACACCCAACATGATGGTTTTTTCTGTTACAACTCAAAAGCTCTTCTGGGCTGGAGGACACACTCAGAGCTGGCTTACCTATGAAAGACTATTAAGGAAATACCAATGTTAGGTGGGGAAGTGACTTGTCCAGCTCTAAAGGAAACTTTCCAGGGGCAGGAAAATAGATATGGGCTAGCCTGTACTTTCTTATTACCTGTGATGGGAAGGAAGAAAGTTGAAGTTTTCAAACTCAACTTTAGACCTTATATTTATTCTAAAGTAACAATCTGTGATTAGTTTTGAGTATATCTGGTTGGCTTATTAGAACCACAAGTAATTCCAGTCCCTTCTGTGTTCAATACTGCCTGAGAAGGAAGATTAAGTTTGAGATGTGATCTTTGGGTTTTCCTTCTCATTATTGTTGAAAGGAGCACATGAGGCGGGAGGGCAAGTAAGTAGAAGTTAAGAGAAATCTAGGTTATGACTTAGTTGCTCTTCCATGTAAAGTATGTTCAGAATGCACTTTCTACAAGTCCATATAGCAGGTTCCTAAGGTACTAGGAAGCACAGTGGACCTCCAGGTGGGCTTGGGTGACTTGTTCTGATGGTAGGGAACCTTGATAGGACAGCAGAAGGATGTACTCAGCTTGATCTCTCCTCCCTTTTCCTTGTCTGTTTTATCCAAGTCACAATTCTTTTGATGGAAATAGAGCGAAATGGAAAATGGATGCATAGGAACAGGAGAAATAAGAACTTTTTAAAGAAAAGAACCGGAATTGGTCATCTTCACAGCTGGCCTCCAGCCCCCACCCACATGTACACTCCGTACACACAGCACCTCATAAAGACAGTCAACAAATATACATGTTTAGCCTGTTTCTTTCTTTCTTGTTTGTTGGGCTATACAACATCTTCTCCTTGTCATTTTTCAAATTTATGACAGAAATCTTAACATAGCAATAATTGACCCAATGGTATTTTAGGAAGATGGAGTAGAAAAAGTGTGGGAAGGTAGAAAATATGTATTTGTATAAATTGTATGTACATAAAGCTTCTCAAATTTCTGGATGCTTTTTATTTTGATGGTCAGCTCAATTCAGCCTGATGTACATACTTTTATGAAGCATTTTTCTATATTATCTCCCACTAACCTTCTCACATTCAAAAACCTCATTGTTCTCTTTATTATATAATTTTACAGTGACTTAAATTCCTATTGGATTTAAACATTTGTACCAATATTCATTCATTTAATTATCATAATTGGAAGTGAGAGGAGGACTTATAAAAGACACTAAAATTGGAATCAGGAAGTCTATGGTACATTTCCATGTCGGACATTTACTTGTTTATTGAGATTGGATTAGTTTTAAGATCTCTTTACACCATACTTCCTTCATCAGAAGACAGAGACATAAAAACTTTTCCTACCTCCTGGCAAAGTTGTGGGAAGTGCTGATTGAGACCATATGAATAAATGCAGGAAGTATTGGAGGTTTCTCAAATGTCAATATTGTTACAGATAAAGAAATGAAGGCTCAGAAAGACTGACTTAGTTAATGGAGAGTCATTACAAAAGTACCTACCTTTTTTTTAACCTTTTTAATTTAAATTCAATTAATTAACATATACTGTATCATTGATTTTAGAGGCACAGGCTTGTGATTCATCAGTCTTACAAAATACCCAGTGCTCATTACATCACATGCCCTCCTTAATGCCTATCACCATTACTCCATCCCTTCATTCCCTCCCCTCCAGCAACTCTTAGTTTGTTTCTTACGATTAAGAGTCTCTTATGGTTTGTCTCCCTCTCTGGTTTTGTTTACATTTTATACCTGAAACCATTTTATTTTTAAGAAAGTCTGAGGGCAGGAGCACCTCAGTAGTTCAGTCAGTTAAGTGTCCAACTCATGATTTCAGCTCAAGTCATGATCTCAGGACCACAAGATCCAGCCACAAGTTGGGCTCTTTGCTCAACAGGGAGTCTGCTGGAGATTCTCTATCTCTCTGTCCCTCCCCTTTCTTGTGCGCACACATTCTTTCTCTCAAATAAATAAGTAAATCTTAAAAAAAAAAAAAGTCTGAGGGTTATATGTAAATGTGAATAACATCAGCTCTAAAATTTAGCTTGAGGCTGATCTGAGAAAATGGCCAGATAGCTAAATGACTCTATCACATAAATAAGAACAACTAGCCTCTTCATTTTTTTTCACATTCAAATAAGTGGATTTTTTTTCAACTAATTAACATATAGTGTATTCTTATTTCCAGAGGCAGAGTTCGGTAATTCATTAGTCTTATATAATAACCAGTGCTCATTACATCACATGCCCTCAATGTCCATCACTCATTTACCTCATCCCCCCACCCACCTCCCTTCCAGCAACCCTCAGTTTGTTTCCTATAGTTAAGAGTCTCTTATGGTTTATCTTCATCTCCGATCTCATTTTGTTTTATTTTTCCCTCTCTTCCCCTATCATCCTGTTTTGTTTCTTAAATTCCACATATGAGTTAGATCATATGGTAATTGTCTTTCTCTGATTAACTTATTTTGCTTAGCATAATACCTCTAGTTCCAACAGTCTTGCAAATGGCAAGATTTCATTTTTTTGATGGCTGCATAGTATTCCATTGTATGTTTATACCACATCTTCTTTATCCATTCATCTGTCAGTGGACATCTGGGCTCTTTCCATAGTTTGGCTGTTGTGTGGACATTGCTGCTATGAACTCTGGGGTACAGGTGCCCCTTTGGATCACTGCATTTGTATCTTTTGGGTAAATCCTTAGTAGTGCAATTGCCAGGTCATATTTCCAACTTTTTGAGGAACCTCTATACTGTTTTCCCAAGTGGCTGCACCACTTGCATCTTTAATATATGTTTTTAATATTAGAAATTTAGACCTTACACATAAGGGTCTTGTTAATATTTTTAGAACTTGACGCTACTAATTTGAGTAAAGTAATTTAAATAAAGTTTTCAGTCAGCAGAAAAAATTTCCTCCCTATATAACAAGATAAACTGTGGAGACCCAGACGACGTTTACCCAATAGCAGCCACTGTAATTCCTATTTATTCAGCGCTTCAGATGTTTCCTAGTGTGACCATGGCCTTATTATACAAATACTTGAAATATATTTCTACCACTAGATGGAGACATAACCATAAGTGATCAAAGTTCACTTGCCTATTTAAAAGAGGGGAAAAAAGCACCTCAGCCTCCAATAATTGTATAATAATTGTATGTTGTATATATATAGAAAGGAACATATACATCAGTAATGCAATGTGATAAGTTTTTTGACATTCTTATATACTTGTTTAAATATTTACTATTTTACTAATATGAAAGCTTGACATGTATAAATATTCCAGATAATTTCCAGATGCCATATTAATACCTTAAGTCTCTGGGACTGAACTACAGAAAATGGTCAGTTGTAAGAACAGAATAAAGTCAAACTGCATACGTAAAGTTATTAGAACAGTGTCTAGAATCTAGTTTTCTATTTAAGAATGCTAATAGATCTAATAAAAACTATTTTTTTTAAGTATTTTATTTATTTGACACAGAGAAAGAGAGATCCCAAGTAGGCAGAGAAGCAGGCTCCCCACTGAGCAGAGAGCCCGATGCGGGGTTCGATCCCAGGACCCTGAGATCAGGACCTGAGCTGAAAGCAGAGGCTTAACCCACTGAGCCACCCAGGTGCCCCTCTAATAAAAACTATTATACAGCACTACTTTCTGTCATGGAATTTAAAGTTTTTTTTTTTTTTTCCAAAATAACACTAGATGGATGCATTTGCTTCATCAATTCTGCCTAAAATTCTGTAGCTCTTTTCACTTGGTAGATTCAAAACTACCTTCAAATTAGCAACATCTTCCTTTATTATATCTCTTGTTATTGTCTACAATGGAAGTGTTTTTATGTACATTAAGTGCTTATATGTGTATATATGTTTTTATAAATTAACACATATATTTTTATAGGATATAGATCATAAAAGTGAGATTTCTAGGTTAAACATTATCTGTTTTTAAATGTGATCATTACTGCCAGTTACTGTCCAATTGTTGAAACAGACACTACTACCACTGCTGTGGAAGTCTGCTTTAACAAAATATTTTTATTTTTTAATTTTTTAAAAAGATTTTATTTATTTTTTTATTTGACAGAGAGAGATCACAAGTAGGCAGAGAGGCAGGCAGAGAGAGAAGGAAGCAGGCACCCTGCTGAACAGAGAGCCCGATGCGGGGCTCGATCCCAGGACCGTGAGATCATGACCCGATCCGAAGGCAGCAGCTTAACCCACCGAGCCACCCAGGCGCCCAACAAAATGTTTTTAACACTGAATGCTTAAAATTTAGCCAATCTGATGAATGAAAATTAATCTATAATTTTTAATTTGCACATCTTTGAATACCTGTGAGATTGAACTTCTTTCTATATTTTTATTGGGTGTATGTAATTTTTCCTCCGTAATTGTGTATTTGTTGGTTTATCCAATTTCTTATTTTAATGTTTATCTTTGTAATTGTAGAGTTCATTTTATATTGGATATTAGTTTCTTATCTATTATATTGGTTGCAAATTATTATCTATTGGTCTCTCTAGCTTACGTTTATAATGATTTATGCCATATATAATTTTGAAGGTAATCAAATATTTTCCTTTAGAACTTTTGGTTTCCTGGTATTGTTCAAGTTTTGTCAATTGTTATTCTCAATTCTTACCACATATATATACTTTCACATAAAGATAATTAAATGATACATATTTATATTTTAGATGCTTAATCTACCTGGATTTTACTATGTAAATGATGTAGTGCAGCAATCTTTTTGTCTTCCAGAACAATATGCATTTATGCCAGCCTCATTTTAAAATATAAAATACTCTATTCTTTTTCTATTGAATTAAAATATTAAGTTCATCCTTAATTATGTTTTGGTGTCATGTTACTGTTTCTCAATTAAAACATTTCAGTCTATTGGTTTATCTATTCTGAAATATGTATTAGTAACTTTCACGATTAATTTTATAATTTGACAAGTATTGTTTCAAATAACTAAAGATATAAAACAATAGCTATTATGAAATTACAATAGATCTTAAAATCAGCATAACTCCTGCACTCTTGACATCAAAGATAAGCAATTTCACTTGTTTTTCTTTCTGAGGCCACAGAAATGGTAAAGCTAAATGATTCCTAGTTTTCCTGAAACTTTAACACAACATAGGGATTTTTTTTTTTTTAAACACAGGGCTTTTTTAGAAAATAAATTTTCCGTGACGAATAGTTCCATTGTCTTTTTTTTTTTTTTTTTTTTTGTCTTACAGTAAATAAGTGTTTTCTCGGAGCAGTATGGCATACTGTCTTATTATAAATTACCTAAACTTAGAAAGACCTTTGTCTCTGAATGGGACTTTCAGTAGGGGAAAGCCTGGGTTGGCTGCTTAACTGTGTGCTCGCCTGGTTAGAATGTATTTCTCCCAATTTCCCCCCAAAAAGAGTCTCAGAACTGTATTATGTAAAAGTCATCCTATGGTTTGTAACATATTCCCTAAAAGTATGGGCTTCTGTTGGTTCCTTTAATAATAATAGCCTTGAGGGGCGCCTGGGTGGCTCAGAGGGTTAAAGCCTCTGCCTTTGGCTCAGGTCATGATCCCAGAGTCCTGGGATCGAGCCCCGCATCAGGCTCTCTCCTCAGCGGGAAGCCTGCTTCCTTCTCTCTCTCTCTCTGCCTGCCTCTCTGCCTACTTGTGATCTCTGTCTGTCAAATAAATAAATAAAATCTTAAAAAATAATAATAATAATAATAGCCTTGGTTGTAATATTTAAATTCATATCTGTTTTGTCAAAGATATAAATACTTGTGAGCTGGGGTGCCTGGGTGGCTCAGTCAGGTAAGTGTCTGACTCTTGATGTTAACTCAGGTCACCACCTCAGGGCCATGGGTTCGAAGCCCTGCATCCCGCTCCGTGCTGGGCATGGAGTCTGCTTAAAATTCTCTCTCTCGCTCTCTTTGCCCCTACCCCCCTAAATAAATAAATACTTGTGAGCCTTACTTTTAAGGAAGATCTTCGACATTTTCTTTTTTCCCATCATTCAAAAGATAAAGTAAAATCTGCAGTCTTGTTGGATTCCTTATTCAAACAGAGAAATAAGAGTCCTTATCTCTTTTAAATTAACAACCCTCTGGGGACTGAATGATTAAACTGAGGTGGAGTGCGGGCTAACAGAGCCAAGACTAACCTCCATCTGTCTGCTGCCATCTGTCCCAGCAGCTGGTTGTCACTGAGGTTGGATCCATAGAATTCAGATTTTTTTTTTTAATGACATGAGGACATCTGCAAACTTTGGAACTTAAAGAAAAATTATTAAACTGCTTAATTTCCTGTTTCTCGTTTGATACTTTACCTATGAAACTGGCTAGAACCTTGGTTTGGTTAAAGGCAGGAAACAGGTGTTTTTTTCTTAGGGGAGCTGAGGGTCCAGCAGAGCGAGGTTTTCTTTCTGTACTGGGGAGGGGGGGGGCAGCAGCAGAGCAAGGGAGCTCTGCGGACACACAGGGCACTGCCACCTCCTGGTGGCTAAACACACTTGGTGAAGGATGGTCTCTTCTAGAAGCAAGCTCATTCCAGGCAGGGATAGGCACCGCAGAGTTGAATGCCTCTCCCACCCCTGGCTCAGTGTTTGGTATTTCGTTTTTCTTTGGACAAAAAAGGATGTCCGAACCTCCACTTTGTCGCCCAAGCATTTGATGAAATTGTACTACTGAAGCTGATCTGGTTTTTTTTTTTCCCTGAATGAAAGTCCATGAATTAAAACACAGGGAGAGGGGAGTCCAGGGGAAATTCATGAATCCTAAATAGGGTCTCCAGCCTTCTAGAAGCACTTCGTTTTTAGGGGCCACATATTTCCTGAGAAGTGAAAGGGGAATGAAGACAACCCTGACATATTCTGAATAAAACCCAGTTCCCAAGGAGGGAATGTTGATCAAGAACCGTTTATGTGCCTAGTTCTTTAGTAGAAAGACAATAGTGTTTTCAAATGCAATGATGTATTACTACAAAAAAAACTCTAAATGCATATATAAGTCAGAGAAGAGTCTCTAAGACTTCAAAAAATATAAGAAATCAAGATAACATTCCTAATGTTTTAAATGTGCTCTTTCTGATATAAAAGCAAAAACAATAAAACAACAGAAGCCTCTCTAGTTTGAAGAAACTGGAACTACCTATCTTGCTGTGTTTGCAAAGAAAACCATTATTTATATATGATAAAGAAATGAATATTCAGGGGACAAAGTGTTAATTTTTTTTTTCTATCTGAAAATGTTGCCTTCCAAATAAATATACTGGCTTATTCAAATGTTCTAACACCACTGGCTAAAGATAATAGTATAGTTTGATGAGAGGAGAAATAGCATACATACACTTTAGCTGTGTTGAAAAATCTAAATTAAAAATTAAAATGTTTTTCTACCCTGGTATAAATATTTTCTATCCTTTGAGGGGTTTTGGGTGAGGAAAAGGAAGAGGTACGGTTTAATGGCCTCATTGTTTCTGCTGAAAATAATAAATTATTCAACAACATTCCAATAATTAATAGTCATGAAGAGGCCAAAGGAGAAAAACAAATATGGAAGGCATGAGGCCTAAATTCGTTTTTATAGTAAAAAGACAACTTTTAGAAATATAATATACAATAAAATAACATTAGAAATGCACTTTATTTTTACTTATATTTCATTTAATAAACACACAGCATATTGGACCAGGCACTACTCCCAGCACCCTACAAATACTGGCAGATTTCATTCCTATAAAAATTCTATAAGGTCCTACCAGAAGATTGATAGATGAGGAAACAGAAATGTTAAAAATATTGCACAAAATCATACTGCTAGAGATATCAACATACTTTTCAGTTTAAAATATAAAAAATGTCCCTTTAAAATATATGAAAGCAAAATTATTTAGTGTTCTGTAAACACAAAATAAGTTGTGAATACTGTATTTAGCTACTGTATTGGTTGGAGCTACCGCATCCAGATGCCATACACAACAGAAACTAATTTTCTCACCATTCTGGAAGCTGGAAGGCTAAAATCCGAGTGCCAGCATGGCTGGTTTGGGTGAGGCCTCTCTTCCTGGCTCATGGTTGGCCACCCTCTCACCGTGTCTTCGTACAATGTGGTCAGTGGGGAAGACAGAGAGGGCTAACTTTCTGGTGTCTCTTCTTATAAGGGCACCAATCCCATCATGAGGGCCCTCTCCTGTGACCTCTTAACCCTCAGTACCTCCCACAGGCCTAGTCTCCAAACACCATTCCACTGGGGAGTTAGGGCATCAACAAGTGATAACTCGACACTCCCGCCACGAAATGACCATTGAGACTCTACTACATTCAGCAATTCCTCCTGAATTCGTAAAAACCAGTTGTTTTTGGTGTAGTCTGTATGTAACTATATACTTCATGACCTTCTTTTTATAGCACTGCATTGAAGAAGCAGAGCTTGTGTTATCCTTGGATTACATCTGCTAGGATTATTTACATCCTTCCAGTTTAAGGCTCTAGACGACCAACCACACAGCCCTAGGGCTTGTAAATACGTGTGTGACAGCCCTCACCTATTTGTTCCAACTGTGGTGACACCTCCAGCACCTTTGAAATATGGTACCTGGGGATGGCAAGAGTAGTAGCAGATATCCTTTATCTTCTGTGCCCCCTCGGTGGCACCCAGGACAGTCGTTCCCTCCCTCTGCTGGCCCATGTGAAGGCAGATCTTCAGGAGTGACTTTTATCTCCCCCTCAGAATTTTCCAGACTGTTGCTCCACAAAACCAATGACCCTTCCTTTCAACCCCCTCTCTTGCCTCCATCTCACTTGAGATGCCATGCTGTCCTTGCTCAGTGTTAGGCCATGCTGAGAAGAGATGGGTAATCTTTGCATTAATGGGTTGCTTTTTTACTCCCTCCACAGCCCCCTAGCCTGTCCTTGCAGCTGAAGGCAAGGTATGGAAGGCAGAGATGCGTTCTACATTGAAAGAGGTCCCATTCCAAGAATGCAGTGATGATAACCTAAAGAGTCATACCACAAGGTTGAGACATACCACGTACCATAAACTCCAAAGGGTAAATACAACACAGTTGGAAAATGAAGTGTTATTTACATTTTCACTGCCTGGAAAATGGAAAACACGTTTGTGTTGTGCATCATCAATGAAGCACGGTAGCAACCTTTGAATGTCATTGGAAGCCAGTGTTCACAGGTGGCACAAAGCGTGATCAGCATAATGAATAATGGCAGGATTAAAGATGTGTATTAGGAAACCGCAGGAAGAAGAAGACCTATATCAAGATAAATAGGTTCTAAACAACTATGGCATTGTGAGTAGGAACAATGTTGCCATCTTTTCCTGCCACAAGGAACTATAAAGCTACCCAGGAGTAGCACACAGGGCACATTTAGGAATAAAACAATGTAGGGGATCTAGGATCCAAACCGAGAGAGATGGTCCCTGGACTATGAATAATTTCATGTGCATGGATTAGATAATAAACACATAAAAAAGTACTTTTCCTCTACCTACCATTCTAAATTTTCATCAAAAAATTACTATACATCACATGGAACCAGGAATTTTGTAATCCATTTTTAAGCCAAATTACATTTTAGGCAGGGGATTCTCAGAAGAAAAAAAAAATAATTGCTTGGAGGCTCTGCACACAATGTTTCTGTGTGGAAACTGAGCTTAATCTAACTTCACTAAAGAATTTTGAAGAAAATGACTAATCAGATGAACTAGTTATACTGTTAGGGGCAAACATAGAAGATTTTGGTAAAGAATTATGAGGATAAGAATATCAGAACAAGCCTGACAAAGAATTAGAAAAGACTCCGGGCACCCGGGTAGCTCAGTTGGTTGTGTCCAGACTCTTGGTTTAGGTCCAGGTGGTGATTTCCGGGTTATGAGATGGAGCCCCGCGTTGGGCTCCATGCTCAGTGGGGATAAATAAATAAATTAATACAAATCTTAAAAAAAAAAAAGGAATTAGGAAAGGCTGGAGTGTCAGACTTCACTCCATGTAACCACTGATGCAAAATAAATCCTGTCTAGTAAAACTAGGACAGTGTATACAACTGTAGTTTTAATTTTATGTAAATAGAGCTGAAAATCCTCTACAGCTCTGTGGCCATTTGTTGGCTACCTGCATGTATTCCTACTTGTATTATATTTGCTTTTCTCAATAATAAAATCAGCTACTTCTATATTTTTTAATTAGCATGTTTGTTTGGGTCTTGATTTCTCCCTCTCCCAATACTTTTAACTGTTTTCATATCTGGGCACAAATAGAAAACTGTGATATTTCTATGTCATCCAATGATAAACTGAAGGTATCTGGGAACACCTATTTATTTATTTATTTATTTAAAAGATTTTGTTTATTTATTTTACAGACAGAGATCACAAGTAGGCAGAGAGGCAGGCAGAGAGAGAGAGGAAGAAGCAGGACCCCTGTTGAACAGAGACCCTGATGCGGGGCTTGATCCCAGGACCCTGGGATCTTGACCCAAGCCGAAGGCAGAGGCTTTAACCCACTGAGCCACCCAGGCACCCCTGGGAATGCCTATTTAGGGAGTGATGAAAAAATTCTTACATTAAAAATAGCACATAGTTATGATAAGAATAATAAAATACAAGAATCAGGAAAGGTCTTGTATATTGAACGTATATGAAATTTCCAAATAAAATATTCTCAAATTTTTAAATGAGAAACTTCAGCTTTCTCACTTATGTAGCTTTTTCATAACTTCTTATATAGAATTTTATTCTTGAAATACTCTATATAATTCCTGATCATGAATCTTTAATGATCTTTTCAAAAGCTTGATGGCCACTATCAATGAGAAATTTTTCTTGTACAGTTTGAAATGTTTTTTGACCATTCACAATTTATAACACTTGAAATTACAGTTGACTTTGAACAATACAGGGGTAAAAGGATGACTTCCTACACAGTAGAAAATCCATATAACTTCTGACTCCCCCCCAGAACATTACTACAAATAGCCTACCGGTGACCAGAAGCCCTACCAATAATATAGTCAATTAATAAATATTTTGGATGTTATATGCATTATTTACTATATTTTTATAATAAAGCTAGAGAAAAGAAAATGTTAAGAAAAGCATAAGGAGGACATAATACATTTGCAATACTGTATGGCAAAAAAAAAAAAAAATCACATATAAGTGGATTTATGTACTCCCAACCCATGCTGCTCAAGAAAAGGTCAACTATGTATATTTTTCTTTGACTTAATATTTTAAATTTACAAATATTATATCATTCTGACATATCCTTTTTTTTCTTTCGACATTTCGCTTTTCACATATTGGGCTTAGTAATTCTATTTTTCAATAGTGGTGGCCTAAGATTTGGACTAATTACTAAGAAGTAACCAAGGGAACTGGATTTAAAACATTAGAAATTGTCTTAAACTCATTGATAAGCCAACAAAACAGCATGCGGATTGCCACAGTTAACTTTGATTGCAAAACTGAACCCAGGAAAGAAAAGGAAAATATCAATAACAAAATTAAATCTGCCATAGGGTCATTTACTGATATCAGAAAACTTATGTTTATCCTTTTAATTTCATGGGCCCAGGGGCTAGTAAAGGACTCTATCCTCAGGCTCAGAGTGAACCCAAAGTAAACCCGGCCTTTTCTGACCCTAACCCCAGAAGATTGTAGGGAAGATTGCCATAGTGTTGAATGAAACAGGAGAAATAAAAAAATGAATAGAAACATAAGAACTTAACCCTAAGAATTAGTGGCAATCATCCAGTCATGGTAAGGATTCCCAGCCCAAGTTTTCAAGACCTGGGTGGGTCAGGAAAGCTCAAGTTCTAAATGTGGTTTAAGGTAGCACCCAGATGATCCTGCCAAATAAAATTGGTATATGGTAAAGTATCTCTGGAAAGAGTAGCTTTACCCTATGCCTTAGGGAATCCCAACAAGTAATTTTGCAAAGGCAACCGGGCACACAAGCAAATAAGCCCCAGTGAGTGAGAACTTGCAGAAATAAGGGAAAGAATGAGATGGTGAGTAGGAGACGAAGAAAGAGATCAGGACTGAGAATTCAGTTTAGTAAATTACTTGGCAGTAGCAACTATCCCATAGTATGCAGTGGAAGTGAACAGATCATAAGCCCACTGAGTTTTTGAGGAAACTATATAGTCAAATAAATTGAGATCCTGGACTTAGAAAACCTTTGGCTGGTCAAGTTTGGGGTGCCCCAAATTTCATGACAGTAAGTGGGCTTCACAGCTGTCTACTCCAAGGAGAACAGAGTCCACTCTGGTCCACTCATGGTCATTCTGAAGTGGCCTAGGAGGAAAATGACCAAAAACGAACCTCCTGAGGGCACATCTGCAATACTAGTGGCAAAGGGTGTTGTCTATAATGTGACTTCCTGAGAATATAGGAATCTGGGGTAAAGCAGAACACATGGGATTCCTAAACCCTTCCTGATGTTCCATACATAGATATGTTTCGGCCAGCAGAGTTGCAAGTGTTGTGAAAGGTAATTTCTTACAATGACTCTCATTCCAGCGTCACTTTACATATTTCTAGATTCCTTTCCATTTTTGCACTAAGAAGAGCTAAAATTTACTGAGCCCTTCCTTTGTGGTTGGCACTACTCTAAACACTTTATGTTTATAACTTAATTCTCACAGCAATTCTATGTATTCCCACTTTACAGATGGAAAGGCACTTTATAGATAGATAACTAAGGTACATAGACAAGGAATTTTTCTAAAGTCACGCAGAGTTAAATGGCAGGGGTCTGATTTGGCTCAGGCAGTCTGTCTCCAAAATCTATGCTCTTCACGACTTAGCTATACCACTTCTCAGGATGGAGTCAATTACCTCTCACCTCCTCAAGGACTTTGGAGATACTTCCTTCTTTCTCCTGCATCATATCCATCAGCATACATGATATAATTTTCCCCATATTTTAAAACAAAATCTCCCTTGAGCATACAGTATGTTCCAGCAAACATTTCTCTGCCTGAACTTTTTGGTAAAACTTTTCAGAAAAGTTGTCCATGTTCATCTGCATCGGCTCTCTTCAATCTCTCTCATCCCATTCTCTGTTTTAGCCCCTCCACCTAACCTTTTTATTACAGCCACCCCACTGAAAGAGCTTTGGTCAAGGCCACCAGTGACCTCCGTATTGTAAACCCTAATGTTGAATGTAAGTCTTCATCCTGTTTTTTTCATTTGGGTTCATTGAAACATGTTCTCTTACTGATGACTCCCCAATATAGATCTGAAGCCTAGACCCCTCTTCAGAGCTTCCGATTTGTATTTTTGACATGTTTACAACATCTTCACTTTGATGTCTAAAAGGCATCTCGAACTTACCATGTGTAAAAACAAACTATTGATCTTTCTGTTACAAAAGTCTTTCCCAAGGGAAGTAAGGTTAAGAAAGAGAGACTGTTTCCTTTCTGTTGCTTAAGCTAAAACCTTTGGTGTCGTCCTCAATTACTCTTCCCTTTTTAACTGCACACCTGATCCTTTAATAAATCCTGTTAGTCCCAACTTCAAAATATAACATTATACATCCCATCACTCACCTCTGAGTCCTTACCTCCCCCACCCTAGAAACTGTCAGGATGCTTGGATCAGAGACTTTGAGCAACACAGGTCTTCTTTGTTGTTCATAGGAATCTTCTCTCTTTTCTGCTTCTACCTACCTCACCACCACTTAATCAGTCCATGTGGAGAGTACAGGGTTTCAGACAAGAATGGCAAGAAAGAGAGTTGTCTTTAACTGGTTCTGCTTCCACAGGTCATGATGTTCCCATGTAGCAAGGAAGACCAAAATTTGGCTACCTGCTTGGAATCGAGAGAGAGAAAACTATAGGGAAAAAAACATTTTAGTAAATTGCCCTGCTAAAGTGAAAGAATAGTCACTCTTTCTAAAGAATATATGGGGAACTTGAGAGGGACAGAAGTAGAGGCCATGGGAATTGAGGAAAAGAATACCACCATTTCTCAACACAGAGGCACATGGAGTATGAAAATGAAGCAGCCACCACTGGGGTAGTTTGCAAAGGAAGCTTTGACTTTACGGAAGAGGTTGTTTTTAATTTAGGCAAAGGGGTGGAGGGAACATTCAAGTTGTTTGAATAGAAAACAAGGTATTTCCACTCCACTCTGGCATTAACCAAATTAAAAAAAAAAAAAAAGAAAAAAGCTAGGGTGTGGTAAGACAAAAACTACTAATGTTCAAGTGTTCCATGAAATCTGACCATGATAGTAGGTTAACTATAATAAAAGGCAAATTTCTGTGGTAAGCAAGTATAATTTCCTGCAACAAACCAGCATCAGTCTCAAAAGTAAAGGCAACACAATCTTTGCAATCAAAGCATAATCTCAAAGGAGAGCTTACCTTGAGAAAAATAAAATGATTCAAGTTCATGACAGCAGGACACAAAGTAGTTATAAATCCTAAAAGAAAATGCCATTACCCACAATATGCCTACTGTTTATACCATTTTCTTCAAAATAACTGTTAAATATTTTTTTTTAGCTTTACCTTTATCTAAATAATAAGATACACAGGCTAACTCAATGTATTGTATTGCTCAAGTTCAATATTTCCCAATGTCTAAATTTCTTGCTATTATAAACCTGTGTTCATTGATTCTAACTTTAATCAAGGCAGAATATATATTTGGAACTTAATGATTTTTACTTCTATAATAAACACAAGTCTTCTCCCTGAGACCTTCCTACTTTGAACCTGCTGCATTGTTTGCAGGCTCTATTCCTGCTTGGCAAAATCTCTTATTTCTTCTACCATAATTCACATCCTATTTTGAATGCCCCCCCTGCCCACCACTCACCCATGTAGCAAAGATAGCTCAGGCATGCTCTGTATTCTGTACAGGTGATTACTACAACGCTTGTAATTCTACACTTTCTCTCAGTAAGTGTTAGTTTTGGTTTCTCTGTGATAGAATATAAGCAAATTGAAGGCAGCCACTGTATCGTAGTGACTTTGACAAGCTCACACCTAGCACATGGTGACCTGCTCATAGTAGGCTCTTAGGTATTTTTCTGAATGACTGAACTGATGTTATCCTTGCTACCACCCTAGGAAGCACCAGACTGTCACAGCGTAGGCAGAGGAGGCTTTCTCATTTAACTAATTAATTAGTTGTTGCATGTGTGGCTATACACAGAACTTTCAAAAGAGTTAAATGAATTTCCAAATATTAGAGACTATGAGGAAATTCTTGTTAATCTGATTAGTTGTGACAATTGTAGCTAGGCTGAAAATACATCCTTATTATAAGAAATACATATTGAATTATTTATAGCAAAATACTATGATGTATATTGAATTTAAAATACTTCAACAGCAAAACAGATGGAGCAATATGAGAAAAAAATTGTTAAGTTTAGTTATCTGTGTATTCTAGTCTATTCCAACACTTAAATATAACTGGTAAGATGATAAGAATGTATAATAATCTAGAAATTAATATGATTATCCTTAGGTAAATCAGTAATAAGGGACACAGCTCTACTATGAGACTATGACATGCTTGACAAAGTACAATATGGTATAATTTCAAAGTAAATGAAAATGTTTCACCCCAGGAGAAGCAAAGGACAGCATTCTAAAATACTTACAGGAGGCAGGAGAAAAATCTATAATTTAGAAATAAATTATTTATATCCAAGAAAATAAATTTCAAATACTACACGAGACAAAAAATGTGATCAATTATTTATTTCTATTTAGGGAAAATAAATTTTTCTTTACAGATCTTCTTGAACTTGTCTTGCTATACATGTAAAACCAATGCATTCACTGAAATAAATAAATATAAATAAATTAATCTCAGTATTACAAAAGAATAAGATTTACAATTTGGCTATGAACATCTCACTTCAGAAATATACTCTTTTCTTATGTTAATATAATATTGCTGGATACTTTTAGAGATATTAAGTTAGTGGAGACACCTTTCACCCTTTCATAGGGTTTCTTCTCCAAGAGAAAAAAAAAATTGTCCTTAAACAAAATTATAGCCAATCCATCTTACTTACAAGTGAGAGGCTAAGTCCTGACTGGATACCTGTACTTGTGGGACAAAGAAAGAGTTATTCCTTCATTCTGTATTCCTCCTTTGCCACCAACGAACCCAAGAAAATCAACATTCTCACATCATAAGCATGTTTTCCCTTTAAAATATTTGCTAACCCATTCAAACTCATTTTAATGAAATGAGAAAAGAAGAAAATGCCTTACAATCAAGAGTTATTTTATAATACAGTTCATCTCTCTTCAGCAGTTTTACTCAGAAGAGGCTAGGTTTTTTGTTTCTTTCCAATATCTAATTACTGTTTTTAGTTTCTAATTTTCTTTGTAAACAAAAATAACACTACATATCTAGTGGGGAAAAAAATGACGCATTTCCTTTTCTTCATGCTCATGTTCTAAAACAAACCTCTACAGTTTCCTAAACTTTGAGGAAAGTAATCACTCTAAATCTTGCAAGTTCTTCTATTTTCAAGAGGTTTGGGAGTGTCCCAGGACAGATTCGCTTCTCCTTGCTTTGTTGGTTTTCCTATGCACCTTAAGGACAATGATAACATGCGAAACGAAGAGCACTATTACATTTATTTTGTCCGCTCCTCCAGAAAGGTCTAAGAAACTAGAAATACTCTGCATACTGGTGTGCATTTTCTTCTTAATTCTTCTTCGGCTAAATCAGCTAGCCAATGGTTACTAGCATCATAAACAAGACTGTCAGTATTATACATGTGTGTCCTGAAAGTTAAAAAAGAGAGTTAACATCAAAATAATTTTATTGACTGATGATACACATTAATCTTTTGGTTATGATGTGATAGACAATGAAAATTAATCCATAATAGGGCATGCAAGACACATGCAAAGTTAGTAAATTATCCAACCTCAGCCAGTTTAGCTATAGCAACACCAACTAAAATAGGTCACATGAGTTTTTTAGTTTCTTGAAATTAAGTAGCCAAGTTAGAATCACTTAAGGTACTTCCAGTTAAGAGTCAATGAAAACCCCTGACACATGCATTAGAGAAAAGTTTCACCAAAAGACACTTCGAGGAAGACACCTAGAACGTTTCATAGATTCGTTTACATTAAGTTACTGTTGTGTCATAGTTTTGTATAACATAAAGGAGATAAAAGATCTATAAGCATGACTTACAAAAGATACCATAAAACAAATCTTAATTCCTACACACTGGAAACTCTTAAAACTCACCAAGCAAAAAGGAGAAACAGTACAAGTCAATCATCTCATGATGCAAACACTCATAAAAAAGGCATTCCTATTTGTAAGCCCTAAAGTATCCACTTCTCAATTTTCCCCCCCAAATATTTGTGGCATCACTAGTATCCAATCATTTCAGTAAACTGAGTGCGAAATACAAGATGAGATGGTGAGTGGAGCATGGATGACATCATGCTAATGACAGATCTAAAATGTTAGTCAGTCGCTCAACGAAGAAAAACCAGTCTGACAAGATAATAGAGGTCTGAGCCCCTATTATCCTTGAACAGTCATGGATAAAACCTGCCCTGGCTGTACTGATGGACATTTTGCAAGACAGAGAAGTATGACTTCATAAAACCATATACCTTTTATGATTTACCAGATCTTAACTTCTGAGGCATCATCAGTTACACTTAAATTATGAAACGTAACTTTGCTTGGTTTGCTGTTTTTCATGAATGTGTAAGAGCTGAACAGTAGAGAAGGAAAACACTAGTTGAATTATATAATTTCCATTTCAGCTGAAAAGCAGTATCAGCATTTCCTTACAATCACATCCCTTTTAATTAAACGTATGGGAACCCTCTATTTCTAAAAGAGGTAAGGAAATCCTTGTTCCTTTCCACAGTAGTTTTGCTCAAGCATCTGTACCAACTTAACCCACTTTATAGGACTTCAAATTCTGTTCATTTTTGGTGGACTCTAAACTACATTCTTAAAAAGTCCCTGAAAAATCTGAAGTTCTAGTTTACTACATCTGCTATTAAGCTTCTAGAACACTCGATTGGCAGTAAACAAGTATCGACTTAAAAGCCCACAAAGCCCAGGACCCAGTGCTCACATTATTTTAGTAAAGGACTGAACCATTTAATGACTTAACGAACATTTACACATTTTTTTTACATTTACACATTTTAGCTTATAATAGGCTTCAATAATATTGTTAATTTAAGGAGAAATAAGAGTTACAGAGGGTAAAAAGTAGTTAGCTCACATTACCCCCAAAATTAAAACAGGCCATTTAGTGATAGCATTAGAGTTGCTTTTAATTAATGGGGAAAAAATAGGCATTAGGACAGTTTAGAAAAAATTCTAGTTTATATAAACTCCATGGTAAATTTTCTGAACAGTAAAATCTATAAAACAGAGGAAGGTCAATTTAAATAATCCTCTGTCTACAGCATAGGTCAGAGCCCACTATGACATTATACTTAACACATGCACATTCAATGCAGATCAGATGTTTCAAGTAATACTAATTGCTTTTCTATGTGCTGCTGTTTCTTTTCTATGTGCTGCTGTTCAACCACCTGAGGGCTTACCACGTGTAAACTTCAACCCCTGGGAGGATTCACATCAAGCAGTCAGGCTCCTGGACGCACCCTCTGAACCAAGGGGTTGTTTTTAGCTGTTTTGGCATGTTTTCATAAATATAACTCAGAAAAAAGCTTGATCACAGGCAACCTCCCGAATGTGATAGAGACTGATTTTTCCCTAGGTTTTTGCTTCTGTGTAACACACAGATACCATCAGCAATTATACTGAGTAGGGGAAAAAGGTGAGTTGGCTAATAGATTGCGAAGTGAGAATGGGGCTTTTCAAATCACTTTCCTTTGAAATGTTAATGTCCTTGAGTCTATTGAAAAATTAAAGAAAGAGAAAAAGACACAACGTCTGTTCACCCAAGGCTGTAATGACCGAGAAGAGGAATAAAGAGAGAGCATGTTAAAAAAAAAAAAACAATTAATCAAAGAGGTTACCTTCTGATATAGTGTGAAGGTTCACTGGAAAAGAAGCTAAGAACAGTTTTTTTTTTTTAATTATCAGAATTTCTGCTCACCCTGATTTTCCACGGTGCCAGAAAATTTTGACTAGAATTAGGGTACCAGTTACAGTACCAGCAAGTCCTTGAGGAGGAAAAAATGTGGTAACACAGTTAATAGAAACACGAGCAGGTACAGACATAATGCAGTGTCACAATGACAAACACACCGGTTATGCGTCAAGTTAAAGAAAAACAGGAGACACAAGTTACATTTTGTATGTGGCTTTCTTACGTCACAAGTTTGACAGCAAAAATTGCATGCTACTTATCCTGCTTTCATTCAAAGAAAAAAGAAATAAAATATTTAAAGTATCACCATGCTCAAATAGGATGTGTTTAACCTCCTGGAGAGGGTTCCAAAGTGTTTCATCCCCACCATGCTCCATTGTAAATGCTTTGATCATTGGTTGGTCAAACATGATGACTGTGTTCCGTAATTTTAGCACTAGACAGTGTCTTGGAGTTCACTCACATTGTGTAGATGAGAAAACTGAGTCTCAGAGAGGGAAGGGCTATCTATGTGGTGAATGGGAAGGCCATTTACTTTGTTCCTAGTAAAGGTAAGAGCTGTAGGCATTTCCCCATCCCAGGAAAGGTAATATCACCTGTGCATGGAGGCTAAAACACATTTATGTCGCTTACAGGATATGCTATTCAGTGTTTAGCCTGTTGTAGATACAACTTCATTTAAGAAAGCTAATACTTCCTTTTGAGATTAAATGCACTATTTTGAGTTTCATGACAGAAAAATAATAGTCAAATAAGTTGGTCAACAGTAATTTTTATAGTTTGATTTCTACACACAATCTTTCTTCTCCAAACCACCTGTGTGCCCTTTCTCCATACCATTCTTGGTCTCCCTTTGCCTCCCTACTCCACCCTGCAATGTCCTTGAGCTCTATTCTTTTGATCTGTATCGCAAAGGAAATTAGAGAGGACACTAGGAAAGCAACTGAAACTAATGTGACCAAATCAGCAAAATTGGTTCCAAATCAGCAAAACGCTCAAGTCACACAACTGCACTGTCATATGGATACGTGATTCAACAAAACACCTATTTCTACGACAGGTAAGATTTTACAGTATTTTACCCAATCAATTTCTTTAATGGATCCCCTAGCACCATGTTATTATTTTGGAAGACTTCATTCATAAAATAAATCATGGCTCCTCAAGACTTTGGGGTTTCTTTTCCCTTTAGGACTTCGATGAACTCCACCATTTTCAATGGTTGTAAAACCATCCCATTTTCAAGTTGAATGATAAATGAAGATAGAAAATTTTAAAGTGATCCAGAATATACAGATGGTAGAACCAAAATCCTATTCTTAAAACACCGACAAGCACATACATGTAATTCTAGAAGAATGTGTGCAGAGACCGACGTTTTCACAGGAAACTAGATCAAAATACAGAAATATGAAAAACTGGATTCTACATAAATGGCTCCTCAGTAAACTAATAGGAGTATTACTTCCCAAATTATAAATAAAGAAGACTTTAAAGTATAGAGGCAATAGTTATGATCTCAAAATTCTCTTGGTACCTATGGAAAATGAACCCAAGTGTATATTGGTACCAATTTAAGACTTACAACTCAGAATAAATGACACAATGAAATTATGACTATGATATCAATGTTCTTGTTAACTAATGAGCTTTCAGGTAGGAAAATTATGTGATTTTAGAAAATGGGTTTCTCTAAATAAAAGGATTATTTTAGCAATATTTCTCATTATATTTACAGTATTTAAGACACGGTAAAACAGTTTGTCACCCTGTATCTCATTACTCCAATAACTAGCACAGTGCCTGGCAAATAGTAGGATGTGTTTAGAAAATATTTATTAAATTGCATCAAATGATCTTCTTTTTGCAGATGAAAAAACTGAGATCAAAAAAAGGATACATCGAATAGTTTATCAACTGACCAAAACTGATTTCTAATCCCAGGTTCTGGTCAGAATTTTAATTCATAGTATGCTTAAGAAAAATACCTGAGGTTATTCGAATATGATTTATATTAGATGGGATTTACATTAATATATGCAGTATCATCTCCATTCCTGAAGAAACTGAGTCAGGATTCCACATATAAGATCTAGTATTAATTTAAGGATTCTATTTTTGAAAAAATGTGGGTTTGTCCAGTCAATTCAAAAGGTATCACTTACATACCTAATAAAGTGGAAATGCTGTTCATATACAAAATTAAAGACACTGTTAATAGGTTGTTCTTCCTTATAATACTATTTAACATAACAGAATAAAGGAACTGAGGTCTACGCACTGGTGAAGTCACACCGGAAAGAGACTTTTATAGAAGGAAAAAGAATGTGCTTCAGTAAGCCTTACATTGTCAGATTTACAATTCAGAATTAAACACCACTTTCTTGGCAACATCCATAGGACCCTTGAAGGGTTTTGTTATTATCACTGGATTTTCTTTGCCTCTGTATCTTATGCTTCTCTTGCCAGCCTTATGAAAAACAGGATGATTATGTTGTCTGATTTCTTAACTTTGAATAACTTGTAGATAATTGAAGTCACTTTACAGCGGGATTTAAGTTCATCCTACAGAGAGACAGGTAGTAAGAAACAGTGATGGCCTGGTATCATAGCATCTGATGCATTTCAAATTACAACTGATGATTCTAGATTCTTGAAAGTACACCTCCACTTGGGCTGGTCTGCACCATATGCCAGATGCCGGTGGATGGATGTATAAAGCCAAAGTCAATCAGCATGTGATATTTGAAGGATACAGAAAGAACATTTTAGATATGTCACTGAGCAGTCCCTAATTTTTTCTTAAATAGTCCTTCAACTGACCTATTAATCCCCATAAGAGATTTATGAATATCATGATATAGGATTTCAGCAATGGTGGGGGGGGGTGAAGAATCAGGACTACATCAATTGTCAAATTTAAGTTGTGCAGATTTCCGCATAGGACAAGAGTCTTTCTATCCTTTCAAGTACCTTGTGCTGGAGAAATGAGTCATCTACTTCTGTTGAAGCACCTAACAGATGTGTGACCTTGGGCAAGGTACAAATCTTGCAAAAATCATTCTTTCAGATAAAAAAAATGGGATATAGAGGGGCGCCTGGGTGGCTCCATCAGTTAAGTGTCAACCTTTTGCTCAGTTCATAATCCCAGGGTCCTCGGATGGAGTCCATAGTCAGGCTCTCAACCTGCTTCTCCCTCTGCTGGCTGCTCCCCCACCTTGCGTGTGCTCTCTCTGACAAATAAAATCTTTTTAAAAAAATTGAAAAATTGAAAAAACTAAAAATGGGACACAGATATATATATATATATATATATATATATATATATATATACCCACACACACACACTATAAGATGTTTTGAGAAGTAAAATAAAAATACAAAAATTTCAGTAGAGTACTTGCTACACAGCAAAAATGCAACTCTTAGCTTAATAAAGGACAATTCTTACTCTTTGGTGTGGCCAGAGGGAATGATAAAACTATCAGAAACCCATTCTAGGAAAATATCAGTGATAGCACCGCACAACTGCATTAAGCTAATATTTATTCAATGGTTAACATTGTGCTGGAGTTTTCGTATCTATTATCTCATTAAGCTTCAAAGACTTTAAATAGGGATCATAAATGAGAAAACTGGGACTCAGAAAGATTAAGTTCAATCACTTGGGTTGAAAAGTTACTAATTTAAGAAAGAAAAAAGAACCAACAGGATTCAAACCAAAGATCTGACTGACTCCAGAACACAAGCCTGTCTTCTTGACAATGTTGGCATAAAAAAACAAAAACAGAAAACAAATGCAAAAATAAAATACAACTACATAGAGCATGTATTCTCAATGGGGGTGTTATTATCCTAAAAGGGTGAAAAAAATCTTACTTTTTTATGTATAAAGTATAGATATACAGAATATAAATAGATTTACAGTATATCTGTGGTAGTAAAATTTCACGGGGGTGGGGGGGTGATTAGGGAAAATAAAAGTCCAAAAATTTCCCTGAGGGGGAGAGAGCAATAATGAAAAAAAAAGATTTTTGAGAAGCATGGATATGGAGCCAGCAGAAGAATAGCTTTAGACCTCAGAATGAAGTCTTCATTTACATGGCAAATAAGGAAGTTCTGAGATTAGTCAGTCTCTCTTTCGTAGCAGAATTAAATGGGAAAACATTCAAATACTTCCAAAGTTCTAGTGTCATCTATATTGCTCACTAACATTGCAGTGTAATCCAGAAAAGCAATTTCCTCGTCAGTAGAGGTTGCTTATCTTTAAAAATAAGAAAAGTGGCGGGAATAAAAGGCACAGTGTAAGGAACATAATAGCCTTGTACAGTGAGAGATGGCAGCTACTTTTGGGGTGGGCACATTGTTTATCCAATCACTGTGTTGTACACCTGAAACTAATGTAACATTGTGTATCAACCACAACCAAATTTTTTTAAAAATTGATGAAATAAAAACAAAATGAGAAAGCACCCAACGCACAGAATTGAAGAAATAAGGATAATTTTTAGGTTTATACTATACAAGTGAATGTTCCCAAAGAAAAAAAACTGCCATATGTCTGATTTAAGAGGGAAAGAGCTCCTCTTTTTTTGAGCACAAGTTGGAATAACAACTAACCCTAAGGAAAAGTTTCTGGGGAATCACATAGTACATACTCCAAGAATTCCAGAGAAAATAAGCACCTCGAACCTTCATTAGATGCCACTGAGCAGAGAAAAAGCCCATCCTCTAAACTCATCTCTGTTAACATTAAATGATGAAATCATGAAGTTTTCATTTAGAATGCATTTATTTCTATTGAAAATATCAAACAAACAAAGTGAATCCAACTGTTCAAATCTTTCAAGATAACTATTTTAGCTAAGGAGAGGTTCATTCAAAATATAAAAGAACTATAAAAGAACTATAAATAATAATAATAATTAAAAAACACCTTTTCAGCTTCAGTCCCTTGTTTCACTCATGCATGCATAAATAGGAGACCTCAGCTTATAAGGACATAATTTTAAAATATTCACTTTTTAATGTGCATATTTTCTACTGGGCATTCCTTTTTAATATGCCAACTTAGCTGTATTGCTTCTTAAACATTTCTTTTGCCATCTTCTTTAGGAGTTATTAATCTTCTTGGTAAAATGTATAACATCAAATAATATATTTATGAACAACAAAAAAGGACTGGAACAAAGAAGAAATTGCAACATAGATATGTCCTTAAGTCTATAGCAACAGAATAATTTTAAAGCTATCTTTGCTTTAAATCACTGACAGGGAAGGGAAAAGGAACAGGATGTAATCAAAGGTAGCATTCTGGTTTATCTGGAACAGACGTCTAGAAACAACCAAGGAGTAGTTTGTGAGTACTTGTAAAACACTTGAGGCTTAAAAACTGTATTGATAATAGCTTCCTTATTGTTGTTTTTGGCCCCTAGAATGATAATGCATTGAGACAATAGGCGTTCAGGGATACTTGATTGACTGGCCAAATGATGTGAAGTTGCCCTAAAATTACCTTGGAACAAGAACACGGTTGGGAAGACTTAGGAACGTACCGAGTACCTAACGGGGTCCACCAAACACGTCGATAAAATGCATTTACCCGTCTTCTCCCTGACCTTAAACATTTCATCTTAATAGTATTCCTAAGGCAGTAAAAAGACAATATTCTCCTCCAGGAATAAGGATTGTACATCCCACAGTGATGACAATTTTTTTTAACTGCCGAAGAACCAAACTTACCAACTGCAATGATGGCAGCATCTGAAGAAAAAAAAAATGAATTACAAAAATAAAGAAAAATACATAAAGCCACAGCAATTTAACATATGTATCCGCAGAATGTACTAGAGAGTTCAAAAGTAACACAGATTTTCATAACTAAAAGAAATAATTATAAATAAATTTAAGGAAACAGTTATACATTAACTTAATCAAGCAACATACACCCTAATAGATACAATGCCTGTATCTATTCCACAGTGAACCCCATAACCATGAAACACGATAAAGATTTAGTGAATACTACAACAAACACCATATTCAGTTATATGACTTGATGGCAAGAAATAAGTTTAAAAGCTTACATAGTAAATAACTGAGATCTAATCTTATGACCAAGAAACTATTTACCCCAAAGATACAGATGTAGTGAACAGAAGGGCCATTTGTATCTTAATGTTCGTAGCAGCAATGGCCACAGTCACCAAACTGTGGAAAGGGCCAAGATGCCCTTCAACAGACGAAAGGATAAAGAAGATGTGGTCCGTATATATGATGGAATATTAGGCCTCCATCAGAAAGAATGAATACCCAACTTTTGTATCAACATGGATGGGACTGGGGGAGATTATGCTGAGTGAAATAAGTCAAGCAGAGAGAGTCAGTTACCATATAGTTTCACTTACTTGTGGAACATAAGGAATAACATGGAGGACATTAGGAGAAGGAAAGGAAAAGTGAATTGGGGGAAATCAGAGGGGAAGTTGAAGCATGAGAGACTGTGGACTCTGAGAAACAAACTGAGGGTTTTGGAAGGGAGGGAGTGGGGGGTTGGGTGAGCCTGGTGGTGGGTATAAGAGGGCACATACTGCATGGAGCACTAGGTGTGGTGCATAAACAATGAATTTTGGAACACTGAAAAAAATTAAATTAAAAAAAAAAAAGAAACTGAAGCCTCTCTCAGCAGACTTCTGATTAATTCTGAGTAATTACTCAAATTACTATAGCACCTTAACTTTTACACCTTTCAAGGACTGCAAAAGTGGCACAGCAAAACTTTTCAATAAATATATTTATAATAATACACTGCTCTCCTAAGTGGCAAACAGATGTACTCAAAGTACTACTGAGAACAGGTGACATTACGTGTCAGAAGAAAGCACAGGATCTGGAGTCAGCAAATAGGTGTGTTGAACTCCCAACGTTCTCCCTATTAACTGCGCACTATATGAATCACACAAATTAATCTCTAAGCTTCTAATTCATCATCTACGAAATGAAGCTAAAAAGGCTTATGTTGCAAGGCTGCCGCAAGGATGCGTGTCCAGAGAGGGGAAGGGCACAGTACATACGATTATGGTGCAGACCCTGCAAGTGGCAATGACTACTTTCTTTTTCAATGTGAGTAAAAAATGGTCTATGATATTTGAAGAATAAATTAATTGCATAAAAGAGAGAAATCTGACCCAAATAGTAGTTGTATTTTCATGACAATTATTGACTCATGTTTAGTTTTTTTTTTTTTCAGGTTTGTTTAAGTTTGTTAAATTGTCTTGATTTTTTTTTCCAAGAAGGAACTATTTCAACAAAGTTGGAAATAGTTGGAAAATTTGCTCTAACAAATTTATACAAGGTGAGACATTTTTCTCATTGCCGTCTTCTATGAAAAATCAGGTGTATTCAACCTAAAATTTTTAGGCCCAGAGAGGTCATGAAAATTGAAGAAGTCAGTAACCTCCTACCAGTTTAAAAGTAATGAGGTAGGAGAGAAATGGAAGTGGACCAGCACACAAAATCTGTAATGTTTAAATTCTTTAAAAAAGTCAGGTAAGGGCAAAAAAGGCTTCAAGATAACAACTGTGAAATATATGAAATCATTATGAAAATATGGTCACAAGTGTTGAACTATTTAAAAAAATACCCATGATTATGTGATGCCATCGAAGAATGACCAAAAGGGGCAGGAATGGGTAAAGATTTTGTGTATATGCATGTATTTGGCTTTTTACCTAAGGGAATCATGAAATACACAAAGGAAAGATCAACAAGGGTATCTGTAATGTTTCAAGCTCTTAAAAAAAACTGTCTGAGTGATGATGGCAAAACATATTCCATCAAAGCAGTAACGAAATATGGACAAAATATGGAAAAGCAATCCTAACAATGATTTGAAGGCACTGGTGGGCAAACTAAGACAGGCAGAAATGGGTCAAAGGCAGAAGAGGGAGAATGATATGGAATGAGGTTTGCAGATTTGCAATGAGGGGAGCACCGAGGCCGTGTGGGGCACTGGTTAGGTAAGAGGGGTTAAGTCAGATGGAGTTCAGGATCATCGACGGAGCATCTGGAAAGTGAGGGGGCAAACGTGAGGGCTGCTAATATTTTACTTCTTAAAGTTGGTAGTGGTTCCACAAATACTTGCTTTAGAAAAGTTATTGAGCCATACATGGGTGTTTCATGCAGTGTGTGTGTGTGTGTGTGTGGGTGTGTGGGTGTGTGGGTGTGTATTTTAATGAAAAAGTTCAAACAATTTAAAAAAATTATCTCCTGGCCCACAGTCCTGTTGAGATTTTCCAAGAAACTGGGAAAAAAATAGGTATCTCTAATAGAGAATAAGAGTGTCTATAAAAATTCTGGCTATGCATTAAGGTAAGTTAATAGACAAGGGGACATCCTTGGTAGCCTGAAGCAGCAGTAACTAGTAAGAAGGGTTTCATTCATTCACTCAACACCTATTTTTGAAGTCTACAATGTATTTTACTCCACTTTGATAAAAATTGACATTTAAAGACCCTTGTGTAAATATAGACTATTTCAAAGAATTCTATCTTTTCAGTTACTTAGAAGACACTGCTAGATGCTTTACCAAATTGGCAGCTCTAGAGAATCCGGAGAAATCTTTCAGCATGCTTAAGAGATGGGTCTCTATCAATAAACCAGAACCAGAAAATGGCCATAAGGATGGTATATATTTGGTTCTCTGAAGGGTCTGGAAGATTTCAATGACCCCCTAAAACTCATATAAAAAAAATTTCTTTGCCAAGCTTAATTTAGCATTGTTTTCATGGAGCCAAAATCTTTTTCTATATTACTGCAAAATGTTTCACCCCTAGCACACTCCCCATCTGCCTCTGAAGATAGTCAAGAGCATTAGTATGAAAAACTCTTCCCACCATGGCTCCTTAGATCCCTACTCAGGAAAACCTGAGCAGGGCCAACTAACCTGAAGAGAGGGTCCCTCTTCCATGAGGTGCGCTGGTTGTCCTGGGAGTAGCTGAACTCTGTTTTGCTGTAATACGAGCAGAGGTCAATCTTTTTGTTGTATGGAGACCCTTAGTCACTGGGGCATGTATAGCAGTGGACTTTCGTGTTGCTGGAAGACTCTGTGTAAATGAAGCTTTTGCTGTGGAGGATCTATGGGTTGCTGGCATGGCCTGTGTAGCAGACGCATTTGCCGTGATGGGATTCTGGACTGCTGACGGGGTCTCTGTAGATAGAGCATTTGATATGGGGGGGTTTTTGGCTGTGGCTGAATCTTTTGCTGTGGTGGGTTTCTGAGGAGTTGAGGGGGTCTTTGTAGCTGAAACATGTACTGTGTTGGGATTCTGAGGAGTTGGTAGGGTTTCTGCAGCTGAAGAATTTATTGTGTCAGGTTTCTGAGGAGCTGATGGGGCCTTTGTAGCTGAAACATGTACTGTGTTGGGTTTCTGAGGAGTTGATGGGGCCTTTGTAGCTGATGCATTTACTGTGATGGGTTTCTGAGTTGGTAGGGCTTCTGCAGGTGAAGAAGTTATTGTGTTGGGTTTCTGAGGAGTTGGTAGGGATTCTGTAGCCGAAGAATTTATTGAGTCAGGTTTCTGAGGAGTTGATGGGGCCTTTGTAGCTGAAACATTTACTGTGTTGGGTTTCTGAGGAGTGGATGGGGCCTTTGTAGCTGAAATGTTTACTGGATTGGGTTTCTGAGGAATTGGTAGAGCTTCTGCAGCTGAAGAATTTATTGTGTCAGGTTTCTGAGGAGTTGAGGGGGCCTTTGTAGCTGAAACATTTACTGTGTTCGGTTTCTGAGAAGTTGATGGGGTCTTTGTAGCTGAAACATTTATTGTGTTGGGTTTCTGAGGAGTTGATGGGGCTTCTGTAGCTGAAACATGTACTGTGCTGTGTTTCTGAGGAGTTGGTAGGGCTTCTGTAGCTGAAGAACTTATTGTGTCAGGTTTCTGAGTTGATGGGACTTCTGTAACTGGAACATTTACTGTGTTGGATTTCTGAAGAGTTGATGGGGACTTTGTAGTTGGAGCATTTATGGTGGTGGGTTTCTGAGGAGCTGATGGGAGTTTGGTACCTGAAACATCCGCTGTAGTGGGTTTCTGAGGAGTTGATGTAGCTTCGGTACCTGGAACATTCCCTGTGGTGGGTTTCTGAGGAGCTGATGTAACTTTGGTACCTGTAACATTTGCAGTGGTGGGTTTCTGAGGAGCTGATGTGGGCTTTGTAGCTGAAGCACTTACTGTGGTGGGTGTCTCTGTTGCTGGTATGACTGTAGAAATCTGAGAACCTTATAAGGAAGAAAAATGTTAAAAAATACTAGCTAAATAATGCTGTCAAGTTAAGACAAAACAAATTGCTTCCTCTATGAATCCTCTCTTTCTCCCCTGCAAACACGTAAATAGACTTTTAGGAAATCAAGTCTAATTCTGATTTTCCCAAGGAACTGAAACACTGCATTGCCTTTGCTTTGATATAAATTGACCTTTAGTCAACTGAAGAGGGTTTATAACAAAGTAGTACTGAGGTTCTTTTTTTTTTTTTTAATTTATTTTTTATTTTATTTTATTTTTTTGACACCTAAATACTTTATTACCAAAGAATGTGGGAAAATCCACCACTGCTGGTGGTTATATAAACTGAAGCAATATCTTCTCATATGTTGCATTTATTTTATTTTTTTTTTCAATTTATTTATTTTCAGAAAAACAGTATTCATTATTTTTTCACCACACCCAGTGCTCCATGCAAGCCGTGCCCTCTATAATACCCACCACCTGGTACCCCAACCTCCCACCCCCCCGCCACTTCAAACCCCTCAGATTGTTTTTCAGAGTCCATAGTCTCTCATGATTCATCTCCCCTTCCAATTTACCCAAAAGCACATACCCTCCCCAATGTCCATAACCCTACCCCCCTTCTCCCAACCCCCCTCCCCCCAGCAACCCACAGTTTGTTTCGTGAGATTAAGAGTCACTTATGGTTTGTCTCCCTCCCTATCCCATCTTGTTTCATGGATTCTTCTCCTACCCACTTAAGCCCCCATGTTCTGTTTTCTGTGTAAATAAAAGAAACCAAAGTCAGAGTTGGTAGTGATCTCATTCTGTAACACACCCCAATTTAAGGTATTTTCTCTCAGAAAATGTTTTCCTTTCTCATGCCAAGACCAAAGAACCAGAAAGAACCACTGGACAGACAGAGGTAGTCACAACATAGTTCCTTTTCCCAATGCTTTCGGGACATGTGAGTGACCCTGGGAAACTTGTTCTGTTTTAGTCCTTTTTTTAAGTAATACATTCAGTCTGGAAAAAAAAAAAAAAACAACTTTTTTTTTTTTCTTCTCTTATGCTGGTTACCAATATTACACAAATTAGATCAGTCTCTCTCTGGATTGCAGATCAGGTCACAATTATCTGAAGTGCAACCTTGATTAAATCCTATTCTGAGGGGTGCCTGGGTGGCCTCTGCCGTCGGCTTGGGTCATGATCCCAGGGTTCTGGGATCGAGCCCTGCATGGGGCTCTCTGCTCACCGGGGAGCCTACTTCCCACCCCCCGGCCCCCATCTGCCTCTTTGCCTACTTATGATCTCTGCCTGTCAAATAAATGAGTAAAACCTTAAAAAAAAAAAAAAAAAAAAAACCCTACTAAAAAAAAAGAATGCTAAAAAAATAAAAATAATTAAAAAAAAATCCTATTCTGAGAATTGCAACGCTAACAATTTAGTACAATTTTAAGTCTTCCTTCAGTGCCTGTCGGATTTTGGGCTGCTTCCACACCCCCTCTTGCCAGCTTCCCCACACACTGGAGACCGCTGTCCATTTCCCTAATCCTGCTAAGCTGCCATTTCTTCAACTGAACAACAAGAATAAAAACAAAGCAGATTTGAAAAAACAAAAACAAAAACAAAGCAGATTTGAGAACATTATTGTAAGGAATGAGAGAAATAATTCAGGTAAGTTATTTCACACAGTGCCCATCCCTAAAGGAACACACTTGACCATTCTGGTGTGCAAGTGCCTGCACCAGCACACACATCCTGGCCTGTGCCCTCAGACACCATGTATCATGTACTTCCGCTTCCTTGTATCTACCTCGGAGGCTGGGGGGGATGGGACAACTCACAGAAAATACCCAGCCAGTACCACAGGACTGAGGCACTCAGAAAATAGTAGATGGTATTTTAGGATAAGATTTTATATGGCCCTTTCGTCTAAGGTACTCATATATAAAACTTACTCTTTGTTCCACCAAGCTAGTTCTGGTTTTTGATCCAGAAGACCTATGTGCTAATATAGGGTAAGTTTCCTGGAAATTGCTTTCCTTGTTGTCCTTTTGTTATTTTGTGTCTTGTTGACTCACATCTGCCATCAGCATGCTCCAAATTATTTCAGCCTTCTGAACTGCACTGTGATACAGAGCCCAGCCTATGGGCAATGTTCCAGCGCACTTGGAAAAAAAAACTTTCTCCACCTGTCCTTATAGGGTTCAATGCCCTTAATATGTCAATTTCTTTTTAAAAAAAAGTTTAACTGTTGCTTCTATATTCTTTTTTTTTTATTTTTTTATTTTTATTTTTATTTTTTTTAAAAAAGATTTTATTTATTCATTTGACAGAGAGAGGGACCACAAGTAGGCAGAGAGACAGGCAGAGAGAGAGAGGAGGAAGCAGGCTCCCTGCTGAGCAGAGAGCCCGATGCAGGACTCGATCCCAGGACCCTGAGATCATGACCCGAGCCGAAGGCAGCGGCCTAACCCAATGAGCCACCCAGGCGCCCCGCTTCTATATTCTTATTGATTTTTGGTTGCTTATTCTAACAGCTCTTGAAATAGGTATGTAGAATTCTCAAACTATAATAATGGATTTATCTATTTTTCTTTCTGCCTGTTTTCTGTGGATTGAAGCTTTTTTTCCACAGTGCTCATAGATCACAGATTGTGATAGATTCCTGCTGAATGGACCCCCTTTATCATTATGAACCATTGTATCTTAAAGTATTCTTTGATATTAATGGAACTGCACCTGCTTTTTCCTTTTTTGGTAATTGCAAAGTATATTTTTCCATCCTTTCTTTGGACCATTCAGTGTTCTTCTCATTAAGTTTTGTCTCTTGTAAACAGCAAATAGGTTTGTTTTTTTTTTTAAGTTCTTTTTTAAAAAATTTTATTTATTTATTTATCTGAGAGAGAGAGAGATCACAAGTAGGCAGAGAGGCAGGCAGAGGGGGGGGAGGCAGGCTCCTGCTGAGCAGAAAGCCCAATGAGGGGCTCGATCCCAGGACCCTGAGATCATGACCTGAGCTAAAGGCAGAGGCTTAACGCGCTGAGCCACCCAGGCGTCCCAGGTTTTCTTTTTTTAATTCAGTCTGACAATCTGACTTAAATTACACTCTGGGTAATTACTGATACAGTTGGGTTTATAGCAAATATCTCACTATAAGTTTGCTCTTCCACCCATCTATTTTATGTTTCTCTTCCTCTCGTTTCCTTTTGGATAAAGTGCTCATTTATCATTCCTTTGTTGGGTTATGATTAGATTGGATTAGATTTTGAGAAGATAGAATTAGTGACCTGGAAGACAAACAGATAGAGAGAAAGGATCAGGAGGAAGCCTTTGTTGGGTTATGATTCATAGTTTCTTTCACTATTATTTTCATGGCGACCCTAGAGATTACAGTATATATTAGACTATAAACCAATTATGCAAATTAACATTTTACAACTTTTGGGTATTGCCAGAACCTTGTAACTTTTAAATTCAATTTACCTTTTTTTGCCTTTGGCTCTGTTGTTATTACACACTTGCATTCAACATACCAAACCCCAGTGGATAATGCATTTATCATTATGTACAGTCCCTATTCATGTACCTGTTCTAATGTTCATTTTGTCTTGCATTTTCATGTTTTACTTGAGATTATTTTCATTCTACTTGGAGGAATGCCTTTATTTTGTTGTTCTGTGCAGGTCTGGTCTGCTGGGGTAAGTTCTCTCAGTTTTTGTGTGAGAACATTTTCATTTGCCAATTTTAAAGGATATACCCATTGGCTAAAGAATCCTAGGTGAGCACTCATTTTCTTATCCTTAACTTGAAGGCTTTCTTCTCATTGGTCTTTGGCTTCTATAATTTTTGTCGAGATGCCTGTGGTCAGTTTTTGTGTTGCTCCTTTGAAGATAATGTGTCTTTTGTCTCTTGGTGCTTTTATCATTGTTTTGAGTTGCTAAAATTTTTGCCACAAAATGCCGGGAACTGGTTTTATTCAGCTTAGAGTCCTGAGAACCTTTGGAATGTATCGATGTATTTCATCATTTTTGGAGCATTCTGTCATCTCTTTGAATATTTCTGCTCCTCTTTCTCTCTTTTTCCATCTGCTTCTCCTCTTAGCTAACCTATGTTAGAACAGTTTCACATGTCTCAAATACCTCCTAATTTTTGTCTGTACTTTACATTCCCCCCTCTCTTTGTGCTTCTGGGCATTATTTTTTTTTTAATTTTTTTTTTTAAGATTTTATTTATTTATTTGACAGAGAGAAATCACAAGTAGGCAGAGAGGCAGGCAGAGAGAGAGAGAGGGAAGCAGGCTCCCTGCTGAGCAGAGAGCCCGATGTGGGACTCGATCCCAGGACCCTGAGATCATGACCTGAGCCGAAGGCAGCGGCTTAACCCACTGAGCCACCCAGGCGCCCGCTTCTGGGCATTATTAATGAATTTTCCTTCCTGTTCCTAATACTGGGTCCAAATCACTGTTAAACCTATCGTGATCTTCATTTCAGATTTTTCATTTTTCAGTTGCAGAACGTCTCCTTGACTCTACTTTTATAGGTTCCATTTCTTTGCTGAAATTTTTTATTTCTCTCTTCCTTGAAAACCTTAAACATATTAAGTGCTCTTTTAAAGTCATCTGCTAACTCAGTTATCTGGATCTCCTTTATCTGGATTTATTTTCCCCTGATTTGGTTATAATTTCTTGCTTCTCTCCATGTCTAATAACTCTTTTACTGTATTACAGATGTTATATATAAAACATTCAGATGGTATGATCTTCCAAGAGAGGTCTTCTTTTCTGATAAGCAGACTGGTTGGAGGTGATCACATCCTCAGCCCATGAGGGACTGAGCTCAGCCTTAGTAAGACTTAGTAAGACTCAGTCTACTTCTACCCTTGCCTCTGCTCCTTGGGACTTGTCCCCCTGGGCTTTTCATCAACAGTCCAGGAATCTTTATTTCCTCAACTCTGAGAAACTGTGGGAGATCCAGGTCTGTCCTTCAGGGGTCCCCAGCCCAGCAATCTAGTCTCCTTCCCCCACCCAGCTTCAAAATGGGCACAACTGTGTTAAGGGGCACAAGAGTGTGTGTTTGATCCAAGCTTCTTCCTATTAAATTTGTTGCCCAAATACCATAAGGGTCTGAGAGATTTCATTTTGTACTTTGGAAGCTCTGGGTCAAAGTCCTCAGCCTCCCCTGCAGCCCCAGAAATCAGCAATAGCCCTTGGGGAAAAACTCGCTCTGCACTCAATTTTCAGTATGTTTTTCTAGTCCACCACAACCACTTTGCCAGTTTCTCTCTTTCCTGGCAGTGGTCTTCCTGTGGGTCACGATGGATCCTAGGCCCAGGTGCACTTCAGAGTGGCTTGCCTTCCCTGTCCACTCCCCCAGGAATTCTAGTTCCTTCAGTCCTGGTTGTGCCCACCCTTGTATCTCATGCCTTTCAAAATGGGACTTAAAAAAAAAAAATCTATCCAGATTTTGTGGTTATTTGTAAAGAAAATATTGGCCTACCATGGTCTACTGGGGCACCACCCTAGACTTGTAAACTCTGAATAACAGTTAATTTAATAAAATAGGGGGAAATAAATATGAGTGTGTCACATAGCCAGATTAAGAAGTGAACCCATATCAAACTTCTCCCATAATTAAATTAAGTCAAATAATATAATGAAATTTTCCCCTTGCAGTTGTCACATCTCCACATCATAATAAGCATTATCATTAGGGGAGCAGAGAGCCAGCACAGTGATCCACTATTGCTGGGAGAGTAAACTGCTACAGTTTCTTTGGAAACAATGTTGGTAACATCCGTTAAAAGTTTAATGCACAGGGGCGCCTGGGTGGCTCAGTGGGTTAAAGCCTCTGCCTTCGGCTCAGGTCATGATCCCAGTGTTCTGGGATCGAGCCCCACGTGGGGCTCTCTGCTCAGCAGGGAGCCTGCTTCCCCCTCTCTCTCTGCCTGCCTCTCTGCCTACTTGTGATCTCCGTCTATGAAATAAATAAAATCTTTAAAAAAAAAAAAAGTTTAACGCCCATACATTTGCTCTAGTAACTATGCTACAAGGAATTTATTATATGAAATATACTTGCACACCTGTGCAATTCCAGATGCCCAGTATTTTTTGCAGTATCTTTTGTAATAATAATTAAAAAAAAAAAACCAACCTGTAATCAAAAACTAAATTTCCCTCAATAGGTTAAATAAATGATATATCCATACAACTGCTACAACTGAAAAAAATAAATACATGTATGTATGTTTATTTTCCAGAACCAAATGGAAACATTTGTGAACAATGGTTACTTCGGAGAGAAGGACTAGGGACAGAGAGATTTCTACTTTACCTCTTATACCTGTCTGCATGGTTTGAACATTACTGTACTGCTGACATATACTATTTGTGACAAACAACTGTTTTTAACAAGCACTGATATTTAAAAATTCATGCTAGCATAATTCCAAGTATAATTACAAAAGGCGCTCGAGTCACACTGGCACTTAAATGTCACGTTGCTTAAACAAATCCCGCCAATAGGATCACTAGCGAGATCCCTCGGTTTAGTCTAAGATTCCCTCCTAACCAAATAAAATCAACCATTTTATATGCCTTTTGTATTAACTTATTGAAAGTGATATGGTAAGAAACAGCAAATGTAAGCGAACTCACTAAAAACATGAGATATGTCACATGCACGTTTGTGTGCGTGTTATGTACCATGGGTATTTATTTTATTCATATGTTACCACATATTCTCCAGTATCAGTGCTTCCTCCTTCTTGGAAAGTCACAGACCCCTCTGAGAATCTGACGAAAAACTGTGCCCTCCTACAAAGATACAAATAGGTGTATATACCACATTCTCCATTCATTTCTCAGGGAGTTCACAGAATCTCCGTAGTCCAAATAGAGACCCACCGGTAAAAAGAAAACAAAAATACAACACTGCAAACTCATTACCTTTGCATTCAGGCGGCGGGCCACTCCATTCTCCTTGGTCACCCTTAACAGTACAATAAATAGAGTTCTCTCCGATCAGGGTGAAGCCTTTTATACACTCATATTTTACAGCCTGTTGATACACATAAGTGTTCTGTTGATCTAGAATGACTCCATTGCTAATTTTTGGTGGTTCCGGACAAAAAATTTCTTTAAAAAAATTCCAAAATAATTAACATTAATAGAACTGCCAATTACTTACTTTACTAAGTAAGATTAAAGCATGTTAATAAATAACATTTTAAAAAAGTGAAAATCGACCGTTTTTTCTAAGTTCAGCATTATCAACCAGGGAGTTTAGAAATGCCTATTAAGTCATGAGTAGAGTATTTGGAGCTTTGGATACAAATGGTGTAAAACATGAATGCTAACTTTGAGACCAACGTATAGAAGTAAGATTTAGAACATATATGTGAAGCAAGAATTACAATAAAGTCCTCACACATTACGTATCACAGTTGTGCCGGGGAAAGCAAATACTGCCGGAGTTCAGAGGTAAAAGCAGGGCATTTTAGGAGGATATGGAACTTGAGCTTAATACTAAGATATACCCTTCTGCTAAGAGAGCAGAGAAGAGGGCATAGCTCTGCATTCCAGGGGAAAGAATGCCAGATGAAAGGAGCCTGGAAATCAAGTGGCATACTTTGGAAGCAGGAATAGATCGTTTTGATGTGTCAATATTAAACTTTGACTCTTAGGATAAAAATTTTTTTAAGCATATGTTGACACATTGCCTTTTAGTTCAAGTAAATGTACTGAGCAGCTGCATTTGGAAAACAGATACAAGCAGAGTTATTCTGGTCATATTATAAAAAGCGGCCCCTCCCTGGCAGTAGCTCTGATAAAAAAAAATGCAGTGGCTCCACCTTGTCTAGAGCGAGGGAAGCAGGGGGATCACGTGTGTATGTCAACTATGTTGCATCAAGTGGCCTTAGGTAACCAGAGAATATTAGCAAACCTGTAAGTAACTTTTAGACCCCTGGCCCCAATCAAAGCCAGGAACCAGAGCAGGCCCATCTGCTTCACACGGGGCTAAGGTGCATGACTGCACATCGCCATCAGTGCCATCCAGACACTTTCTGAGCACCTAACACATACCGGGCACTGTTCTATAAATGCAGTTGCAAAACTAAATAAAATATTCAGTTGTAGTTCTTAAAATATAGCGACAGGGGTGCCTGGGTGGGTCAGTCAGTCAAGCATCTGCCTTCAGCTCAGGGTGCTGGGATCAAGCCCTCCCCTGGGCTCCCTGATTAGCGGAGAGCCTGCTTCTCCCTCTCCTGCTCCCCCTTCTTGTGTTCTGTCAAATAAATAAATAAAATCTTTAAGATGAAATAAAATACAGTGACAAAAAAGATTCAAAGATTTTCATTTTAATGCAAAGTAGCGAGGCTTATCACATAAGTGTGCACCATGGTGTGAAAAGCAAGAACAGTTAACCAGCAGGGAGGTCCCGGAAAGCTTCTAGAATGTCTATCAGAGCAAACCCGTAATAAGGAAAAAAAAAAGGAAAGAAAGAAAAAGGAAAAGAAACAAAGGAAAACAAAAAGCTAAGCAAAGAAGGAGCTGAAGGGCATTCCAAGCAGGGGCAGTAGCAGAGGGAAAAATAGGGAGGTTTGTGTGGATAGAGACTAAAGTATGAGGGCAAGACGTGAGCATGAAGTGGGCATACCATGGTGACACTTGTACGCTTTACTAAGGAGTCTGGACTTTGTAAGTGATGAGGAGACATGTACAAGCTTTAGGATCCATGTTTCAGATGGATCACTTTGGGTAGAATGTGGATCAAACATCAATGGAGTCCAAGAATGGGGGCCACTGTCTTCAGTGTCACCTCTGAACTCAGGCAAGCGGGACTTCTGCACCAGCTCCCACACTTTAAGAGGCTGTGGCCCTCTTCTGACTATGCTTCTCCCCACCAGTGGGGTATCTGCAGGGCTGAAGGTATGCTCCCTGAGAGCTGCTCCCCTACCCCACTGTAAATCATGCTCTAGGAAGTGGCCCTTGGAATTCCCTCTTTTTTTTTTCTTTTAATATGGAACACTATAAATTTGTATGTTATCCTTGAAGGGCCATGCTAATCTTCTATCATTCCAATTTTAGTATCTATGTCACATGGTCCCAATTGTTGAGAACAGTCTATACTTCTGATATGTACACCTGTAGTCCAAAGTTCAGAGACACGGATGGGGGGAAAGGTCTCAGGGTACATGTCTTGGAGCGTGTGGGCCAAGCTGTGTAAGTACATGCATTAGAGGCTTATCACAGTGCCAGAGCGGATACATATTCGAGTAAGTTTGCTGTCCAAACGCACTTTAGTATCACTTACAACATCTCTTACTAGACGGTGGAAATGGTAAAGGTGGGTAGTGGGTAGTAATGCTGAAAATTTTGAAGTACTAATAATGGGAAAAAGGGAAGTAGCAGACATAGGAGGGTAGAGCTCAAGATGGTGTGCCAAGGGTGTCCCTGGGTGCGACCAGCTCACCCCTGCAAGCTCTTTGTTGACCAGACTTCCTTTTGTACGTCTCCCTATCAGCGGACCCCATACCTTCCCCACCACAGTGTGCACCACAGTGTGTCAATCAAGACTCACCTGTCAATTCCCTTAAGCCTAGTCTAGTTTTCTGCTCCTAATAATAACAAAAACTTGAACTTAGTGATAATTTTTTTTAAAGATTTTATTTATTTATTTGACAGAGAGAGAGAGATCACAAGTAGGCAGAGAGGCAGGCAGAGAGAGAGAGAGAGAGAGGAGGAAGCAGGCTCCCTGCTGAGCAGAGAGCCCCATGTGGGGCTTGATCCCAGGACCCTAGGATCATGACCTGAGCTGAAGGCAGAGGCTTCAACCCACTGAACCACCCAGGTGCCCCGAACTTAGTGATAATTTTAGTAAAGTTGGGAGAAGTAATAAAGCCTACATTTTTAAGCATTGCATTTTTTCTTAAGAGAAAAAAAGAAATATGTTGCACATATTTTACTCTTCTCAATTTTCAGGAGACATATGTCTTTAGTGGATATAAATTTGACTGGATATATGCATTTTTAAAAAAATATTTATTTATTTATTTGGGATTTTATTTATTTATTTGAGAGAGAGAGTGAGAGAGAGAAAGAGAGAGCCTGAGAGGGGAGAGGGTCAGAGGGAGAAGCAGACCTCCTGCTGAGCAGGAAGTCTGATGCAGGACTTGATCCTGGGGCTCTAGGATCATGACCCAAGCCAAAGGCAGTCACTTAACCAACTGAGCCACCCAGGCACCCCTGGATACATGCATTTATGATACTATTTCTATACCCTATCTCCCTCAGAAAATAAGATTCCTAAGGGCAGAAATCATATTTCTTCTTTATTATATAACTTATTTCTCTAATCATGAAAAAATCAGTCCCATTTCAAAACATTTATAGGCAATTAGCTCAGTTCATAATCGTAAAAGAGGCAATACGGAATCCTAGAAAAATGATGAGTTTGATGTCCAACTAACTAGAGAGTTTAGGTTTTTTTTCAGTCTTACCTTGGCATTCAGGCAATGGATCACTCCAGCCAACATCGTCATTTACAATGGAACAGTAACTAGAAGCTGCACCGACTAACCTGTACCTAAACCAATGAGGGGAGGAAAAAAGTTAGGTCCCATCCACACATTTGGCTTCCCTTAAATTCTCCAAAATGTCATCTTAAAATATTTACTACACCAGTAGAGGGAGACAAAACAACAGCTGATCAAAATTCACATGGCCATTTAAAGGAAAAGAAAAAATTAAATTAGAAAAGGTGATATCCAAAGGGTAAAAAAGTGTAAGACACAAAAAGTTTTTTATCTGGGTGGGGTCCTTGTGAGAAAACAGGAAAGTGTTCTGAAACATTTAAAGTGATACAGATGCTTGAATATTTTATATTTCTTGAATTCTAAAGATCAACAGAGGCTTCACAGAATAATAGAATATACTTATATGTTAGGGGCTCCAGGTACTCCCCAGATTGGATATTAATCCTATCAACGATCCAAGCATCTCTGTTTCGTACAGGAGACACATGATGTTGATATTTTTAATTTTATAAAGAGCAGGAACACCCACATACACACAAAGTAAAATAACATAATTCAATTCGCAGATATTTAATGAGAAAATGAACATTAAAAGTTTCCAGCTGTCTCTGAGACACTAAGGAGACCTTTTTTTTTAAGAGTGAGCTCCTTTTTCCTACATAGAGAACTCAGAGAAGACCTCAGGTCAGCATGACATTTTTACACTAGGAGTAAATGTTTTTAACACATAATATTTTGTAACAGGCAGTTTGCATACAGGAAAAAATATGCAAATTCATTATTTAGGTAAAGTAAGGATTGGTTTCATTTGAACATTTGAAGGATTTAATTTCTGCAAGCGCCAACCTATTACAAGATTTTTCCTTTACTACTTACATTTAAATTTTATAACGAATCATATACGTACTAAAAATCTAACAGTAGAGAAAATTTGGTGTTATAGGAAATTGTCCTTTCTTGCCTCCATTTTATTAAACTTAACCATGACGGCCTCATGATGAAAGATCTTTGAGCACAGGAGCTGGTTGACTAGCTTGTAAACACTGACCACGAATCTAAAAACTTCCACCTTAAGTCCTAATTGGTTTTTGCATTTGTTAAATATAGAGTATAAAGATGTAGTATGCCAAAACTTACCCCTTGTTACACGAGAAGTGGATAACTGCAGCATACAATATGTCAGTTGGAATGTTGACATGACCATGTCTTAAATCTCCAGGATTAGGACATGATTTTCCTAGAAGAGAGTGCAAATTGAGTTTTTTTTTTTTCATTAAATTATCAGGTACTTCTAAGCAGATCCATCATCTGAACTACCAACATTTCTTATCCTTAAATTTCTAAAATCCTGCCTTCATTTTGTAAGTTTCAAATAATACACCAGATTTTGAATATACACTTATTACATTTTAGGTAACCTTAAACTAATTAAGTGGGAAATCTGTGAGTAAATGAATACTCCCACCTCACAAGTATTTAGTTGGCCTAATTTAAGACAAAATTATAAAATTACTTGAATGGTTCTTTTCAGAATCATACTCAAAATAATAATATGGACACAAAGACTTCCAGCATGAATGAAGGAAGAAATATTATTTCCCCAAATAACCCTACGATTACGAATACTCTGTAAAAATTATACTCACTTTTACAAAATTCATCGGGTTTGGACCATGTAAAATTCAGAAGGCAAGTTAGTTTTCCTGAGAGAAGATGGTCCCTTTGGTAGCCAGGTCGGCATTCATATTCCACAACGGAACCCACTGGGAAATAATTCTGTTTGGTGAAAGACTTTTTGAGAGATGCAAATTGTAGCCTGGTTGGAACATCACAGCTACCTAAAAGTATTAACAAAAGCAACAATGTAACTAAAACCACCTTCTTTGACAATCTAGGTATAACGATCCAGAATTATCCGGACCTTACATCACCCCCTTTTCTGTACTTCTTCATACACATTTGATATTTAATCAAATATTAATATCACTATGACACTATATTGATATATGACACTATATTAATATCACTATGACACTTACAGCGCATCAAGCATACTCACATATATACTTCTATTTCCTAAGTAGTTAATTTGGCACCTAGCTATCACCATGCCCGCAGTTCAGGAAATATAACCCATTATAGTTGCCTGGCACAATTCTGCCCGTGACCCCTGCCTGCCCAAAGGAGGACAGGGGTGAGAGCAGAACAGTGTTTCCTTCAGACCCCCTGGGGCTAAGTATGAACAACAACAATAACTAACAATGATAGCTAATATTTATTGGATACTTCTCCATGTTTTATACACATAAACTCATTTCATTCTCACAACAACTCAGAAGTCCATGAATCAGGTGAGCAGTGGTGTACAAAGAAGTACTTATAAATGGTAACATCTGGGCAAATATTAATGTGTAGAGACATGGTAGAGGGGACGGGACATTGGATTTATAACCCAAAGACTGAAGTTGGTACCCTGGCTCTCCTGAGTAAGAACTGCTGATTTCAAGAAGTTACTTAACTTCTGGGGGTCTGCCTCCCCAGACTACTTCCTGACTGAAGAATGGGAATAAGGGTCCCTACTCCATGCATGGGGTCATCTACCCATGGAGACGTCAATGGAGTCAGCTATGCAGAAGCATTGTAAACTCTAAAACATAATACATGTGCAAAGGCTTAAGTACTTCAACCACTGCCTTCTGACTTGCACACACAAAACCCAAAGGTTCAAGCTGATGTCACACCTGGTTTCATAAAATACTTGAGGCAGTTTCTAGAATTCCCATACATTCTAGGACTCCAGATGGTCCAAAGCTAGGTCCTTACCTTTACTCGTCTCTGTCAAAGTTACCATAGGACTATGAATCTAGTGATAGATTTCGAGGGAAATACAGGGAGCTTTTTAAAAGGCTACCACAGACTTGTGCTTGATGAGTCCTACTTTACAAAATGAAACTTAAGAACATAGAAGACTATGTTACATGTCACGGGGTGATTGCCAAACATATTCATATATAATATACTCCCTAAATTGTACCTATTGTTTATTTTCTCTATTAGTTCAGGATTTCAGGAGTTATTTTCTCTATTAGTTCAAAGCCCAAACTTGTTAATGAAGAAGCAGAATCTATTCTGGGGAGGAATGTCAATTAGCTGCAGCGGGAAATGCCAGGTATACATACCCTGGGATTTCATAATGCTTGAAAACTATCAATTACCACTCATGCTGAAGAGGGATAAAAGTAAGCTAAGCAGATACATTCCATTCCCATAATGTATATATACAAAAATGAAGAGCTTACGGTTACAAAATTCTGCCACCTCTGACCATTTATTGTTGAGACAGACCACGGAGTCTGCCTTGCCAGGAACCTTTACAAAGCCTTCTTTACATTTGTATGTTACTGTGAATTTTTCAGGAAAACTCTGTTGGTCACCCACACTTTGTATGGCATTAGGTAGCTCTGGGGGAAAGCTGCAGTCACCTAGGGAGGGGAATAAAAGAAAAGAAAAGCAGAACTGAAGGAAATGACACTTTTCAGCTCAGAGCAACATTCTTTTTGCAAGAGGGGGGAGGGAAGGAGCCAAAGGCTTCTGAGGCACAGGTAACAGTTCCATCCAGTGGCTGAACCGACATGCCGACGACTTGCTAGGCGCCTGTCTTGTCAATTAATTCAGTATTAAAATAAGGAATCAACCTTTTTCTTTCAATATTAAAAAAAAAAAGCGGTTTAGAATTGATCCTGTTACTAAGCGCACAATACAGACAGACGCCCCCGGGGAACGTCACACCTGGAAAAGAAGACGGGCTGACGTGCCGCGTCCCCAGCAGCCCACAAGTGGACTCCGTTTAAGAGGCGACAGAGGTCAGCTGTGGCCTCCCACTGCTAAAGAGATGTTGGGGGACTGAGAATTCACTCTTCGAGTCCAGCCCTTTGGCTTCCCCAGGTGTGCCTGCTCCGCCAACTCAGCCCGCGCTTCCTCAACGGTCCCCCCTCACTCCCGAAGTCACGCCCGCTGGAGTCCGGCACAGCAAGACCCCAAACTGCAGGTTAGCAGCGGAGATCCCGTCCCTGTCCCCAAGGGATCGTGCTAGTAGGCGCTCTGAGCCGTAGGGGTGGAGGATTACGGGAACAATTTACCCATGTCCACATTCCTCACCTCCCCAGGTCCCCAGACTTCTCTGTTGTCACGGAGACGGATCCCGCCCCTCCCACCCAGCCTCAGGGTTCCCCCAGCGGGGCTGGACCCCCCAGCCCCCACTCACCCTGCGCCGTAGGCGGACACAGCAGCAGCGGCAGCAGCGGCAGCAGCAGCAGCGGCGGGGCGCTCAGCCCGCCGAGGAGGCACATGGCGCGCGGGGACCGGGACGGGAGTTAAGTGGAAGCTCGCTCCAGCAAGCAGCGGTAAGTAGCAGCAGCGCCTAGCTGTTCCGCCAGGCGGGTTAAATTAGCGCCTGGGCGGGGCTGGGGCTGTGAATCACAAAGGGTGGGGCGAGGAGACGGGCGGAGGAGCGTGTGCCGGCACCAGGTGCCGCGCAGCGCGAGCGCCGGGGAGGGGTGCTCTCGCGGTCGCCTCCCCTAGAGACCCTGGACTGGGGACCGGGGATAATGGGCCGGGAGTGGGGCTCCCCCGCCGGTCGCCTGGACTCTCTTTCTCTCTTTGCTAGGGCGGGGCCTGCGAAGAGCTCCCATCTGGACGTGTAAATATCTGCTTTCCAAGTAAACAGAACGCTGGGGGGAACCGAGGAGAGGGGCGTGGCTCAAGAGGGAAGGGCTTTGCTGCCAGGAAATCTGCATTAGGTTAAGAGGTAATTCAGCGCTCCTGAGTGCTGCCGGGCTGAGCAGAAAGTGCCTGAGCAGAGAGTGCGGTGGGTTCCCAAGTGCCCCTGGAAACATAAAGAGTGCCCACTCAGGGACCTTCAGCTGCCTTCAACTGGAGGTCTGTCAGATGCCAACAAGGGATAGGAAAAAATAACAGTGTTGTCTCCTAGCACACCCGGTAATCTGAAAACAGCAAGTGGGAAATGGCCCAAGAAAACAGGTCAAGCAATACAGCAAGGAGTGACCATTGGGTGGGAATCACTTTCCTCGCCAGGATACTCCTTATTCAGGGAGGACAGCTCATGCATTCCGCTTTGGGACTATTCTGGTCAGACTGCCGGGAGAGACGCACTGTCCTGTGGAGTGTGCCTGTGTGATGGGAGTTGAGAAAAATGCCAAAACAAAAACCAAGCGCCAGAAAACTAAATGATAGGGTGGTGGTTTTAAGAGGAAGGTTTGTTAAGTATATTCCAGTGGTTTGCAAGACTAGCCACACATTAGAGTTACACGGGGGAGCTTTAAAAAAAAAAAAAAAAAAATCCAGAGGCTCAAGCTACACCTCAGACGAGTTAGATTAGAATCTCTGGGGATGGGAAGGGGGCAGCAGGATTATTTAAAGAATTCCAGGTGATTACATTGGGCAGCACAAATCTATATGAGGCTGGTCAGAGTAAAGGTCTCCCTTCCCACCCACCTGGGACTGGCTCTGTCCCTGTCAGAAACATGAAAGGACATTTATGGAGAGTAACCCCAAGAACATTTCCCTTTAGTAATTCACCTGAGTCTGGCTAGCGGAGTCTATCCTCAGTTTCCTATCCACTGGAATACCTTCCCTGGTTCAATGAAATCCTTGACTTGGAAATGCATCTTGGTCCATGGGTCAGATGTGGGGTATTTGTGGCATCTAGTCTTGATATTCTTTCCTAAATGTTTTTGATCACTCTTTTTCAGTTAGTAAGAGCTTTATAAGAAGGAAAATAACAGTTTTCTCTGTTTCTCTGGCTCATGTTTACTGTAGCAAAATGAATAAACCTTGTATTACTGAGTGCTGGAACCAATTGTACAGGGATTCCAGGAAAGGAACTCTTATAGGTTTTCATGGAAACCTATCAGTATTAACACATTCTAGAGTTTAGAAGTTGAGTAGAGGGACTTTTAAAATGATATAGTCTTGGGGCACCTGGGTGACTCAGTGGCTTAAAGCCTCTGCCTTCATCTCAGGTCGTGATCTCAGGGTCCTGGGATCGAGCCCCATGTCGGGCTCTCTGCTTGGCGGGGAGCCTGCTTCCTCTTCTCTCTCTCTGCCTGCCTCTCAGCCTACTTGTGATCTCTGTCTGTCAAATCTATAAATAAAATCTTTAAAAATAAATAAATAAAATAAAATGATATAGTCTTGGGCCGCCTGCATGGCTCAGTCAGTTAAGCATCTGCCTTCAGCTCAGGTCAGGATCTCAGGGTCCTGGGCTCCTGCATCAGGCTCCCTGCTCAGCGGGGAGTGTGCTTCTCCCTCTCCCTCTTGTGCTCTCTCTCTCACTCTCTCTCAAATAAATAAATAAAATCTTTTAAAAAAATAAAAAATAAAATTATCTAGCATGATCCTCTTATTTTATTTTAAAACACTTTGCTTTTACTTCCATATGTGATATAAAAAAACACAAAGTATATCAGGGCCCAGCAGTGTTTTAGAATTGATACCAGATCTTTGTTTATTCTCCCATGAATTCATCCACCATTCCTTTCTGTTCCACCATTATAGGCCGGCAATCTTTATTCCTGCTTGAGGTCAGAGAATTGGTGTGAAAGGCAAGGTGGCATTATGGAAAAGAGCTGAAGGTCAAGGCCAGTTATGGAGCTGTTGGAAGACTTAACATCAAGGCCCATTATAGCTCTCTGTTTATTAAGTGATTTTAAGTAATACCTTTTTATTCAGGAAAACAATGAGCTCTGGATAGTGTTTTTAAAAAAAGATCTCTAGCACCCAGTTTAGCTACACTAAGTGCTCTACACATTCACCTTCTCAAATATTTTGTTCTTTAAAATTTTTTTAAAAAAAGGAACTTTTCCGAGAATAACTGGGTGGGACTCTTTAGTCATACTATGACCACCACCCCCCCCCACCAAAAAAAATTTCAACATTCTAGGAGTAAAGGGAAAGAAAGAAATCCACTACCATTTACTCAATTTAGAAAAAAGATCTGTGACAAAATTCTATGCATTAAGAAAAAAGAAATATGCAAGTCTGTAACTTGCTGAGAATTATTTTAAATAATGGCTTCAATGTGTGGTGTTCTACTCATTTCATACACATGACACCATGTCACCAACACCATTTCACCAAGTGGAGATAATTGCTCACATTTTACAGATGAGGAAAAAAACTGAAAAGCTAAGTAATTTTCCAAAATCCATGCAGCTAATAAGTGACCCAAGCCCGAATCTATACCAAGTTCGTCTGATTTCAAAATCTGTACTTCTCTATCTCTACACCACTAAGTTCTTTTCATTGGATCCGCTTGGCGAAGGTTTCTTCGCAAGGACACAGAATTCAGTACTTTGGGGGCTGCTTTGGGAACGCAGCTGCTTCTGGTGTCAGCCGTTGACCCAAGTCTTCCATCCTTGATCTTCCAAAAGCGAGCTGTGTGTTCTCATTGAGTTACTCTACCCCTTAAAGCCTCATTCTTACACTGACTAAGCAAGAATATGGGACTGAAAGAGCCTCTATAGAGCCTTCCAATTCCAACACAATAAGTTTATGTAATTAGGTCAAAAATATTTTTTAAGATAGCAGATAAGTGTATGACTTTGGCAGAAGTAAAGGAACATGGCTCCCACCCTGTCTCAGGAACCATACAACGACTAAATCAGAGACTTTGCATGAACTGGGAAGCACACTGTATTCAGAGGCATGTTAAGAATGTGCCAATACTTGTGTCCAAGAATCTATAATCTACTAGGGAGGTTTTATGTGATCACTGAGGTGAGAATGCCATAGCCAATGTAGGGCGGGGGGTCAAAAAGAAAGAGAAGACCATGGTTATTGGGGTGGAGGAGGATAAGGGCCCAGGGATTCAGCTAACTGTGATGAATGAACACCAGTGCAAAGGGAGAAAATATGAAAGGTGATAAGAATGAGCACATACTTGCAGTCAGGAAAAGATTAGTTGATGCCAAGAATAGTTAGAGGCTTAAGGAAGAACGTCGGGGAGCTCACTAGAGCAGTGGAAGAGGCTGAGAGGAAGTCTGCCAAGAGGTGTAAGAGCTTTAAACGTGAGGCTTCGTCCTTTTCTGCGCCCGGAAGCACAGAGGGACTGTAGACGATGTCAAGCAGGGAAGTCCAAGGTTAGCTGGGAAGTCATGCGCAAGATGGTGCCATGGGAGTGACTGGGTCAGGAAAGACCCAATTTCCCTAACTGTGCGATTGTTCAGGCTATTAAGTTTGGAGAATGGAAATGTCTTTAGTTTTAGTTTTCAAATGAATAAATCTATGTAAAGAAACAGTCTTGTTACGCTACAAAACCCCTGACGTAATTACTATAACCACGTAAGTGTTCCTGTCTGTCCTGATCAAAAATGTTTTGAAGGAAGAACCCACAGAATTTGCTGAGTGATTAGATAAGGAAAAGGGGGGGGGAAAGAGCGTTAAGGATGACTCAGAGGTTTGGTGTCTGTGAGACGAGGGGCCCTTTTTAGAAGAACTACCCATTCCTGAGTCAAGAGAGAATTCGGGGAAGAAATAACCAATTTGGCTGCACAGTGGCTCAATGTCAACTCCCTTGGCAGGGGTCCGTGTGCAGATCGGTGTACAGCACAAGACTGGCATACAGGGAGACTGAGGCAGAGCCTGGATGAGACAGGGCTGTGGGCAAGGCGACCAAGGGAGAGAGTGTGAACTGAAACTCACAAACAGGCAACCGCCCACATCCGAGTAGAGACAACAAAAGCGGAAGGAGAGGGGAGTGGAAAAAGAAAAGGATAGTGCAATTTCCTGAAAGCCCAGAGATACAAAACTGTGAGCCAAATATTATCACTCTAGTTGCAGGTGAGGCAATTGGTATTCAGGGAAGTTAAGTAACCAGTCCCAGACCCTAAGACTGGTGGCGGTAGAGCTTGGCTTAGGTTCTTAGACCCTCTGTTTGGGTCTATTGCTCAGGCAGTGTCTCATCCGGGAAGCCTCCCCTGCTTACAGTGTCAGACCCAGTCCCTTCCTCTACACTACCCAAAGTACTCCATGTGTCTGTCAGTCCTCCCGTCCAAGAGATCCATCTGTTTCATATTCGCATTCTGAACTCGGCCTAGAAACGATTCCCAACTAATTTTAACATGGCCGAGGAAAAACAAAAAACTTCTATTGAGGTATTTTGCCATCAGCTGCAAATGAGGGCAGCTGTACTCTGCAGAGTAAGTGGTGTACTTTTAATTAATTAATATTTAAAATTTTTTATTATGTTCAGGTTGCCACCACATAGTACATCATTCATTTTTGATGTGGTGTTCAGTGATTCATTTATTGCATACGACCCCCAGTGCTCATCACAGCTCGTGCCCTCCTTAATTCCCATCACCCTGTTACTTTATCCCCCCCCCACTCCCCTCTGAAACCCTCAGTTTGGTTCCCAGAGTCCAGAGTGTCTCATGGATCGTCTCTCTCTCTGATTTCTCCGCCTTCAGTCTCCCTTCCCTTCCCTTCCCTTCCCCTGTGGTCCTCCTCCCCACTCCGTTAATTGTCTTTCTCTGTTTGACTTACTTCACTCAGCATAATCCCCTCCAGTTCCATCCATGTGGATGCAAACAGGGGTGTTCATCCTTTCTGGTAGCTCAGTAATTATTCCATTGTCTATATGTAAACGGTATATTTAAGAAAAAAAAAAAAAGTAGCAGACCCCTATTTCTCCTAAGGAAGTTCATTCTCCAGGACTTCGCTAATCAGGTTATCCGCACACTACAGCCCATATCGCGTTTGTTTTTTCTCACTAGGTCAACGTTCAGCAGTCCCCAGTAAAGTGGCCTAATATGCGATGTTTTCATCTGCCCTGCCCTGGGCTTCCCGTTGACCAACGGAAGTGTAATGCACGGAAGTGTAATGCCTGACTCACGTAAGGAAATGTTTCTTTGCCAAGCCCTAATTTTCTGAGGTTGCAATGAATTTTTGCCGAAGTAGAGGAAGTGGTGGCAGGAGCCGGAAAAAATTATGTGAGGTGTATGTGTGTGTGTGTGTGCATGCACGCACTATATGTATGTGTATTTGTGTGTGTGTGGTGTATGTATGTGTAAATGTGAGTGTGTGGAGTGTGTGTGTGTGTACCATGTGTATGTGTATTTGTGTGTGTAAGTATGTGTGTAAATGTGAGTGTGTGGAGTGTGTGTGTACCATATGTATGTGTATTTGTGTGTGTGGTGTATGTATGTGAGTGTGTGGAGTGTGTGTGTGTGTACCATATGTATGTGTATTTGTGTGGTGTGGTGTATGTATGTGTGTAAATGTGAGTGTGTGGGGTGTGTGTGTGTGTGTGTGCACGAAGGGTGACAATACAGCACAGGGACAGAGTGGGTGGCTTTGGGAGTCCAACTGACTTCATCGGCATTAGTCAGGCATTACTGACTTTCTGTGTGGTCTGGTTTTCAGACCGCTCTGTACCACACATTCCTCATTCATAAAACAGGTGTGATAGTATGACCTACATCCTAGAGTTTCTGTGAAGGATAAATGAGATAACATATGTAAGCTTTTGGTGTGTGGCTTTGGCATACAGTAAATACTCAACAAATATTAGCAATAATTGATGGCAATGACTGACGTGAATGAACATTTCATATACCAGAACCTGCCCCACTTCTCATCTAATCTAGAAAAAGGGACATGTCATGGCACAGAATCTGAAAAATCTATAAGAGAAGGAGAAAATATGCAGATGCTGGTTGTGATGAGATCATTCATTCTCCTTATGCTCTCCCCACCCAGTAGAATTTGTTCTTTGGCAAAGATTAGGTCATTTGCAAAGGTTCAGATTTGTTTACGCATTGTCCTCTTTCCCTCCCTCCACTGTAGTCCATCTATATTTTGTTTGCCTTGATTTATAATCTTTCAAATTAAGAAGGAGAACTACACTCATGAGAATCGCGCAAGGATGAGGAGAGAAGAAAGAAATTTGCATTTAAGGATCATGTACTATGTGCTCCTAGTTTGAGACCTAACCTCCCTGCTTACCCATTACCTCAATGCCATGAGGAATCTATCATGACATCCACTTTGACTTGAAGAAACAGTAGTTCAGAGGGAAAATGACTAGACCAAAGGATGTAGACAGCTAAGTCAAGATTCGAACCCAGGTCTAAGTAGCTCTGAAATTATGTTCCTCCCACCACTTGTGTCCCCTTATAGTTGTCGGTGCATAATTAAGGCTAAATGTTTCCTTGATGTGTCTCAGGAGTATTCATTAGTGCGTAAATATTTTCCTACCACTTTTCTGTCAGTTGTCAAATAAAAGTTATTTGCCCAAATGATGAGCACTTCCCTGGGATAAATTGTTCTTTCTTTCCTTTTTTTTTTTTAAGATTTTATTTATTTATTTGACAGACAAGTAGGCAGAGAGGCAGGCAGAGAGAGAGGAAGAAGCAGGCTCCCTGCTGAGCAGAGAGCCCGATGCGGGACTCGATCCCAGGACCCCACGATCATGACCTGAGCCGAAAGCAGAAGCTTCAACCCACTGAGGCACCCAGGCGCCCCTAAATTGTTCTTTCTTATACAAAGCCAAACAGATTGCGATAAAGAAGACCGTTCACTTCGAGCAAACAATAATTGCAATTAGTCTTGGAAATGGTACTCTTTTCCTCAAGAGGAGGAAAAGACCACGTCCACCTCTGAGAATTCTGTGATACTCCTTCTTTCTCCCTCCTGTACATCAATACTCACGTTTCAGAGCCCTCAGATTCTCCTTGCTGGTACTTTCTTTGTTTATTCTGCCACATATAGGCTAACTGAGGTTCAAGTCTATATCCCAGGGAGATTTGTACTTATTGAGGGCAAGTATAATGTCTAATTTATCTTTCTATCTTTTATTTTCTAGTGTAATACCATGAACAGTGTAGGCACTGAATAAATGTTTGGTAAATTATAGTTATTAATCTGTCTTCTTTACGACTTTAGAAATTACGGACTCATTCAATAAAATATTAACATCATCCCTAAAGACATTATTTCAACCTCTGGCCATTTTTCTTTCTTACTTCATAGTTAGGTAAGCTTTCCCTACCAGATCAGAATTTTAATATGTAGAAAAGAAAGAATTTCCTGGGAGTAAAGGGCCTATATACAGTGATTCTGAGCTTATATAGGAAATATATGGAAGTGAGCTCATTGTCATATTCATTACCTGCCTCTCTAATTCAAACCTGCTTTACCTCAAAGAATGGTACCATTATCCACCTGCCCCTCGGTGCCTGCACATCTGTTGCTTGAAGACATTTTACAGAAGAAGATATTAGAATGGCTCAAATAAGCACAAGGAAAGAAAAAAGTTCAACATGGTCATTCATCAGGGAAATGCAAATCAAAAGCACAGTGAGTTACTACTAAACACCCACTAGAATAATGAAAATTTTAAAAGGCTGAAAAAAATCTAGGTATTGGGAAGGATACAGAACAACTAAAATGACTCCCATTCCTTGCTGATGAGAATATAAAATGATACAACTATTTTGGAAGATACTTTGGGGACTTCTTATAAAGTGAAACAGATACCTTATGACCCAATGGTTACATTTCTGAGTGTTGACCCAGGGAGTAAGAACATGCCTCCAAAAGACTTGCACATAAATGTTTATAGCAATTTTATTCATAATAGCCACAAGTGAAAACAATTCACATGTCCATCAACAGCTGGAAAGATAAACCAGTTGTTGTACTTCCATACTCTGGAACTTCTGTACAATGACTCAGCATTGAAAAGAAACATATTAGAGATCTACAAAATTTGGACAGATCTCAAAACTTCCTGAGCAAGAGATGCTAGACACATGAGAATATATACCATATGATTCTATTTACGTGATCTTCTAGAACATACAAGACTAATGAACAGTGGCAGAAATCAAATTAGTGACTGTTTGGAATAAGGAGTGTAAAAGGGTAGGAGGACTGACTACAAAAGGGTGAGAAGAAACTTTGGGGGCGCAACGAAAATATTCTTTCTATATATTGGTTGGGGTTGGGTTACATTATATTTCTAAACATTTATCAACTAAACATTTATCTAAACATTTATCAACTAATCAAACTGAATAAATGTCCATCCATATGAGACTGGATAAAGAAGATGGGGTACCTATGTACAATGGAATAGTATGCAGCCACAAAAAAGGATGAGATTCTGCCACTTGTGACAATGTAGATGGACCTAGAGCATATAATGTTAAGTGAAGTCAGACTGATAAATACGAATACCATATGATTTCACTTATATGTGGAATCTAAAAAAAGCATAAACAAAAAGCAGAATCAGAATGATAAATACAGAGAACAAACTGATGGTTGCCAGAGGGGTGGGGGTGGGAGGACGGGCAAAATGGGTGAAGGAGAGTGGGAGATACAGGCTTCTAGTTGTGGAAGGAGTGAGTCATGGGAATAAATTAATAAGAAATATAGTCAGTGATATTGTAATAGTGCTATATGGTGACAGTTGGTAGCTACACTTGTGGTGAACATAACATAATGTATTAATTTGTTGAATCACTACATTGCACCCCTAAAACTAATGTTACATTGTATGCAGACCATATTCAAGTAAAAAAAAAATAATGTTTCCATTTGTAATTTGTAATTCCAGTCTGTAATTCCATTTATGTAAATTACACCTCAAAAAAGTTGATTTAAAAAAACCACAAAATGGGGGCACCTGGGTGGCTCAGTGGGTTAAGCCTCTGCCTTCAGCTCGGGTCATGATCTCAGGGTCCTGGGATCGAGCCCCGCATCGGGCTCTCTGCTGAGTGGGGAGTCTGCTTCCCACCCCCCTGCCTGCCTCTCTACCTACTTGTGATCTCTCTCTCTCTCTCTCTTTCTGTCAAATAAATAAATAAAATCTTTTTTTTTTTTTAAAAAAAAGACAAAATGAATTCCAAGACTTCGGTTATGGAATTTGTGGGCTTTAGCCAGAAAGCACCAAGTAAGCAAGTAAGTTATTATGCCAAAGACAACACAATCCAACATACTTTTCCCCTTTTTGCCCCCTAATTTAGTAAATCAGTTTTAAGTAATGTTAACCTTGCTTATGAAATAGTCTTAGTCTATGTAGGACAAGATTAGTTGGTTTTGCTGACTCCCAAAAAACTGAATTATTACATACATACAAGGAAACTGATAGGACAAAAAAAAATTTTAAGCATGTTAGATCAACATTTTGATTTGGATGGTATAACCCTGGTTGTTTACTATATTCTGAGAAGCACAGGATCAGATCAGAGGGCCCACCATTACCAGGACAACCATGGAACCTTCCAGGATGACTTTGCAGCAAACGAGAACCAAGGAGATTCCATTATCCGTATGGTTTCCACCCCAGTCTTCTTTGTCCACTCCATCTGAGGGGCTGGTGATGTTTTCAGAGCAAGTGAGGAGAGTTTCTGGCTCTTTTGCAAATGGCCTCTCCCTTGTTCCCTGAATCACCACTAAATCGTGTGCCTGGTTAATGTGGAGGACGGAAGTGATGACAGCAACAATTAAGATATGTATGAGACACTTAATGGCCTCTGGGGAATTTTTCATTGACATCCCAGTTAATCCGCAGATGCAGTCTGTGAGGTAGTTGTTAGGACCATCTCCCAGCAAATTTCAAGCATTGCCTAACTAGTCCAAAGTCATACATCTGGTAATGATCAGGGCAAAACTTAAACCCAAATCATCTGACCTCAGATTTGGTGCTTTGTGCATCAGGCCCTCACACTTCACAACACACTACAAAATGAAAAGCTGACCCCTGTAGGCACCAGGGCTCACTTGCCACCAGAATTTTCACTGCTGTTGCCAGGGCTACTAACTGGCTTAGATCTCTCTTCTTAATAATGTCTACCATTTCTATTAATTCAGAATTTTCAAACAACAATATGATGAATTAAGAATAATTGCACCTATACTTCAGAATGTACTATGTGCACACTCCTAGTGAACTTAAATGTAGATACATATAAATAAGTTTAAATGCAACATAAAAACACACAAATATAGGTATAACTATAGTGTGCTTTTGATGTTAATTACCAACCCTAGTTTGCTTCCTTAGATGTTTTCTATGCTCTGGTTAATTTCCCCAGAGTCATTATCAGTCCTCCTTCAGGTGCAGCAGTGTGGTTAAAAAACGGTCATTTTGTTGCCTCACTAAAGTTTTGCTATTTAACTGTTTCATCCCCATGTAAATAGAAGTTATGTTTAACCTGGTCATTTTTTTTCATTGTCCATTGTTTCTCACAGAGATTTTTATCTACGAAACAAGCCTAAGGAGGTAATTCACAATATAGAAAAAAGATCTTAAGCAGATAGATAACACTATGTAAAAAGAAAATTTAGAATGTACTTAAATGCCATTATATTTAGGGGAGTAGTTGGGTGGCTCAGATGATTAAGCCTCCAATTCTTGATTTCGGTTCAGGTTATGATCTCAGGGTTCTGGGATCGAGCCCCAGGTCGGGTCCACGTTCAGCATGGATGGAAACTGCTTGACTTTCTCTCCCTCTGTCCCTCCTCCCCCCTTAATAAATAAATAAACCTTTTTAAAAAAATAACATTATGCTTGGTTAAATACTTTTAGGACACATGCTCACATTATTGAATGCTATATAATTATTTAGAGTTATGTATACAAGTAAATTTGTAACAGATTATGAAATGTTTTCTTTTTCTTCTTTTTTTTCTATTTCCCATATTGAGCATATATTACTATTCATTCTAGAAATCTTTATTTTCATTTTAAAAGAAATCCTAGGGGCACCTGGGTGGCTCAGTGGGTTAAAGCCTCTGCCTTTGGCTCAGGTCATGATCTCAGGGTCCTGGGATTGAGCCCCACGTTGGGGTCTCTGCTCGGTGGGGAGCCTGCTTCCTCCTCTCTCTCTGCCTCCCTCTCTGCCTACTTGTGATCTCTCTCTGTCGAATAAATAAATAAAATCTTTAAAAAAAGAAAAGAAAAGAATTCCTATCAGCTGACTCAAGATAACAATTGTGAAGTATTTGATTATTCTGGGGTATAAATTGTTTGAATCTAGTAATGTGAACTTGTTTTTTAAAAAGCAGATTATGCTACCTAAATTGCTTACAATTTAGCTGCATTTTAATAATATCTTGTTCCATAATTTCTAGTTTGAAAATCTTTCTCCTTGGTATCCTAGAGTTGAGAATTACTCTGATCTGATTTTTTCATTTAATACCTCTATCTCCGACGGAGTAGTCACCTGGATGCACTGTGTTTCAGAAGGGTCCTTGAGGTCCAACTGCTTTACATAGCTTTTCAACCTGTTCTCCCATTTTCAGTCCAAACCCTCACCCCCATCTTCAGAGGTTCTTGGTGCCTCCAACTTATCAGCTTTTCTGAAGTTCTTCAGCATGAAAGACAGGCTTCTCCCTACATAGGCAGTTAGGCTTCTCCTCCCTGCTAAATCAGTAACCATTCAAACACCTTCCTGTATCTCCTTACCCATTGTCATTCTCTCGTGTTCCTAAGCCTTTGAAAAATTACTGTCATTTTAGTGGAATTTGGGGGAAAAGTAGAAATAAACATGAATATTTATTTTTCACCATTTTAAACCAGAAATCCCTGTCAATACACGGATAGATGACAGACAGATAGATAGATAGATAGATGATAGAGTCACAGCTTAACCATCTCATGTGATGCTATTACCACCTAAAGAACAGAGACCAATTTATCAGCCAATATTTATTTAGCATCTGGCTAGGAACTTTGAAAAAAACTGGATGTCAATTTAAAATGCAGAACAGAAGTGTAAATCAAAAAATTGTTTTTGAAGATTTTATTTATTTATTTGACAGAGATCACAAGCAAGCAGAGAGGAAGGCAGAGAGAGTAAGGGAAGCAGGCTCCCCGCTGATGCGGGGCTGAATCCCAGGACCCCAGGATCATGACCTGAGCTGAAGCCAGAGGCCTCAACCCACTGAGCCACCCAGGCGCCCCCCAAAATTTTTATTCCTAGGGGAAAAAAACCACATCTGTCTAGTAAGGCTAACTGTAAATTAGCTCTTCTCTTTTAAATGGCTTGGGAAGTGGGCTGTTCTTATCCCCAGTATTACCTAAAATGCAAACCAGAGAGGGAGACAAACCATAAGAGACTCTAAACTCTAGGAAACAAACAGAGGGTTGCTGGAGGGGAGGTGGGTAGGGGGATGGGGTAACTGGGTGATGGGCATCAAGGAGGGCATGTGATGTGATGAGCACTGGGTTTTCTATGCAACTGATGAATCATGAAACTAATAATACACTATGTTAATTACTTGATTTTAAATTAAAAAATAAAAGTAATAAAAATAAGTAAAATTCGGGGCGCCTGGGTGGTTCAGTGGTTTAATCCTCTGCCTTTGGCTCAGGTCATGATCTCAGGGTCCTGGGATCGAGCCCCACATCGGGCTCTGTGCTCAGCGGGGAGCCTGCTTCCCCCTCTCTCTCTGCCTGCCTTCTGCCTACTTGTGATCTCTGTCTATCAAATAAATAAATTAAAATCTTAAAAAAAAATAAGTAAAATTCAACAAGTTGCATCAGTATTTGTCCTCTGAAAAGCCCACTAACTCATGAGTTATAAAAGAAAACCACAATGGGCACAGGGTGGCATACGGAAGTGTCAGATCACTACATTGCGCACCTGAAACTAATATAGTTCTGTGTGTGAATTAACTGGAATCAAAATGAAAACTTTAATTAAGTAAAAAGAAAGAAAATCTTGGCGGTCTGGCCCTGTTTTCTCAGTAAAATCACACACAAAAATGCTAATTCAAAGTCCAGGGTCTCATGGATCTAACAGTACTTCAGGGAGTCGACAGGACTAGTTTTTATGCATTAATTTAGCAACCATTCGTGGTACCCCCACTTTGTGCCAGGAACTGGGCTGGCTGGCCCTTTGATGGGAATATTTCCTGTGGGTAAAGTAGGGCTCCATGGGGGGCCTTCTTTCTCTAAAGCAGCCAATCCAGAAGGGTCGCTGGGGATCACAGGTGCTCCCTCTGGGCACAGAGCACGAAAGTTTATACCTCTGTTGAAATTTCCACCATTCCAAATATGTGATGAGTCTGAGCTTCCAAAAGGGAGTTCCAAATTAAGAATTTTTCTGGGATGATAACAGCATGTACTTAATACACAAATCAAGTTCTTCGAGAAGTGCTAGTAGTTGTTATCTAGTAGCTCAATAGAATAGCTGTCTATTCCTCATGGACCAAGACCGGAATGTTTAAAAGAAATGTGAGTTCTAGTGAGGATGATGCAATCTGAAGTCAATTTCATCCTTATTTCTTCGAGCCAAAATCCAACTGACCATTTCTAGGGCAGGAGTCCCTCCAGGTCCCACCGACTGTGGGTGGCAACATCAGTTTGGCCATGTTTGGATTGAAGAAAATCTGAATATGGATCGTATTTCCAGAGGAAGTCTTTTCTGCTGTGAAGGATCCATAATGTCTACTGTATTTTCAGGAGGAGCAGATAAAATAGGAAGACGTGGCAAACTGGCGGCCTGCAGGCTGGACCCAATGCTTCGTGTCCACTCTTGCCTCCCCTCGGGTCCCGGATCCCATCCTACTTCTCCTGCTCTAGGACATTCTTCCAGCAATTGTCTCCCCCTCCCACCTGCATTCTTAGCTTTTTCTCTCAGTTGGATCTTTCTAGTAGCAGGTTCTGTTGTCTCTACCTCCAAACACATCACAAATCTCACTCAGTGTCCCCCCTACCAGTCTTGTCATTTCTAGCTAGCGTTACTACAGTAGCGTGGTCGTGGGTCGCCTCACTCCTTCCCTGACTCTGTAGAAATGTGCTTTCAACATGGCGAGCACAGAGTCCCTCCTCAGCCTCAATGTACCAGTGGTTCCTCATCTCACCCAGGAAAATGGCCCAGACCCTCACTGGGGCCAATAAAGACCCAGGAGCATCCTGTCCTCCTTTACTTCTCCACTCATCTTTCCAGACTCTTCCTGGAGGTCTCACTGCATCTGCTGCCCTGGCTTCTTTAAATTCACTGGGCTTTGCCAACCTCAGAGACAATTGTTGTTCTTTTTCATGTGAATATGAAAGTAATTATCCAAGTGGCTGGCTCCTTCACTTCCCTAAGCCTTTTACTCAGACCTTCCTTTCTCAGGAAGGCTTTTCTCTGCTATCCTATTTAATATTGCTGTCCACTCCAACATCATGGATCCTGCACTCCTGCTTTCTGCGTCTTCAGTGCTTACGTCCCCAACTAACAGACTAGATATTTTCCTCATTTCCTTGTCCCTTTTCTTGAACTGTAAACTTCATCCAAACATTCACAAACAAAAAGGGATTTTTGTCTCCTCTACTCACTGCAAAGTCTGCAGATCCTAGAACAGTGCCTGGTGCAGAGTAGGTGCTCAACACACAGGGTTTTTTGAATCTGGAAATTTCCCATTAAACACCATGTTTATAATCTTTTCGGCCTTGTCAGAAAATTGGGCAACAGGGAGACCGCCTGGAGTGGCTCCTGGCTGTTTCCTCTGGTTGGTACTTTCTCTCCACCACTCCCATTGTCTTTCATCAGCTGCGGACAGTGTCTTATCTGATTCTGCAGCAACACCCCACTTCCATCCTACTCCTGTTGCTAAGGGAACAATACTTTCTCTTTTTCTTTCTTTCTTTTCAACAAAGACTAATTTTCTAAGTAGCAAGAAGGAAATGACAGAGAAAATATAGTTCCATTGGTGTCTGTTTCATGGATGCTCTCAAGTTCATCTCGGGTCTCTCAGGCTAAGCATTTCTGTGCTCCTAAGTTCTGTTCAGGATCTTCTTATGGGACCTCTGTCCCTGCTTTCCTGGAACTCACTTCTGAGTTTCAGACTCACAGAACCCCTACTTAATAGAGACCACGGCTGGGAATTTTCAGAATCATCTCAAATCTATCCTGTGAAAGTATTATTTGCATCTCCCTCCCTAACCAGCAACTCTCACACCGTCTTCTTAATCTTGCAACCAAAATTGTGTCGCCTCCAGGGTTTCTCAGATAATTAATGGCCCCCACCCAACACCAAGTAAACATGGGCCAGACTCCTGCAGTCACCGTGGAATTCCTATACTTTTCTCTCATATTTTCAATGTACATTTCCACCAACAAATCCTAAGAGTTCTACCTTCTAAATGTCTTCTAGTCTCCTCTCTCCCTTTTCCTTTACCACACAAGTGTGGGTTTTTTTTCCCCCTTTTGGAATCATTTCTTTACTGATCTTCTGGCCTTGAGTTCTCCCAACCCTCATCCCTGCTCTTCTCAATCCATGTTATCAGCGTTGCCGTCTGAAAAAAAAACGACGTAAAATCCTACGTAGCCTTGACTTTCTATAGATTAGAATCCAAACTCCTTAGCATGGCATTCAAGGCCCTTCAGGATGAATTCCCTCCATACCTTCACCTTGAGACAAGCTGCTTCTTCCCTCCACACACTCGATGCTAAAGCCCAGGTACAATCCTGGTTCTTTGTCGCATGCTGTGCTCTCTTCCATCTCAACTACTGGGCCCTCACCTAACGTTTTCTTACTTCAGGATGCAGGCTAACTGTTGTCAGGTTCAGGAAATTTCCCACGGCCTTCCCATGGAGACATATAACACTTTGTATGATATCCTATCACAGCCCTTAACAAAGATCTGTAATTATTTCTAAGAGACCATGGCCTCTTAAGGAGAAAGATCGGAAGTTAGTTACCTTTATGTCCCTAGCAACTAACTTTATCTAGCCATGCATGATGTATAAGATATACTCAGTAAACATACAAATGGGTGAATCTGTCAAGGACAGAGATTTGCTTCAGTTCTCTCTCCTTTCTTTAGAACTTTGTTCCAAGGCTTGTGTACATAATAGCCATCAGCTCATAGGCTTATAATCATACCATATCAGATTATTGAGCCATAAATTAATGCTTAATGTCTCAGTCTTTCCTAAGAATCGTGAGTCACAAGGACCTGGGTATAGTACATTATATATGTGTTGTAATATATTCCAGGGCTGCACAAACAAGTGAACCGGTCTATCCGGCACGGAGCAGAACGAGGGAGAATCTCAAATTAGTGTGAACTCAACAGGCAGGAAACATGACCTCAAGAAAATATGCAAGCAAGGGAACAAAATGTATGCCATTTACAAGATATGAAATCATTTTCAATTTAAATTTTTCTTTTTAAAGAAAAAGTTAACAGTATCAACCCAACCTCACCAAGTCCCTGGTTTCTATAGTAAATAACATGTTTGTTATGCATGTTAGTTTCAGATAATTTCTCTTCCACCCACATTCTCCCCGACGGAGATTGTTCCATTTAGCAACGCTGTCCCCGGCCTTCTGCTCGATGTCAGCGGCAGACTTCTCTTCACCACAGCCCTTGATCTGTTGAAGACTGGCATATTCACAGGCTTCTTCTCCATCCAACATCCACCCATTTTTCTGGATGATATCATATCCATATTTGCCATTCTGGGCATTTATTTCCTTGACATATTCCTTTCCAACGACTTCTATTGCAGCCACCCCTTCCCATAGAAACACCCTGGGACTTGTCACCACCCAGAATTGCTCCAGCTGCAAAAAACATTTTTCAGACATCAGACTCTGAACGTAACCTTGAATCAATCTCTCTCAATCTACAGTTTTTGTCCTCACTGAGACCTCCAACTCACTGATCCCGTTGCTTTCTACGCCGCCCCCTCGGCTTCTGTCTGTCTTCATTCTTTCCTTTCCTGTTGGATAGTCTCTGGCCGATGACTTCTCCATTTTACTTTCCAACACCCTTCACTTTGGTACCCTGTCGTTCTTTCATTGGACCTGCCTGGCCAAGTACCAAAGCTCCACGGACCCCCTTGTTGCCTGTATCCACCTCTTCAGACGATCTGCTGGAGAAAATAAGACACCCAGCGCACATCAAGCCATCCAAACTGAAGCACTAGGGCTGTGTTTCTTCATCAGCTCCCTGCAGTCCTCAACCTCGCCCATTTCCTACTTTTAGCACTTTTCTCAAACAGCTATCCTTCTCCCCAACAGGCGGCACCCTCACTTTCAGTAGAGGATTTTCCCTTCTAATTAGCAGCTGTAAGGCTGGCATCAGCCTCCCCCAACAAGCACACCCTCCACAGTTCACTTTGCCAGTGTTTTAGAAGAGCCAAGACTCCGACTCTGGAGGCCCTGGAGGCAGCTTCACTGCATTGCCCCTGCCTCTCCTCTCTCCCAGCTCCACCCAGAGAAAGCATCTCTTAGCTGACAGTCACCGCCTGGATCATGAAAGTGTGCTTGCTGTTGGATCTATCAGAGAACACATACAATGGCATATCTTGAATCAAGGAGTTTCTTGGGCCAGCATGTGAGATCTTATATGACGTTTTACAGTCCCTCAGCTTCCGTCTGAACAAATGGTTTCCAACCCAGGCTGCAACTCTTTTTGAATGTCAGAATCTAGATCCTTGTATCATTGTGGTTTTACTTTTTAAAATCTTTTTTTTTTTTTAAAGAATCTTTTGATTTAAAAAAAAAATGATTTAAAAAGCTATCATGAGGGGCACCTGGGTGGCTCAGTGGGTTAAGCCTCTGCCTTTGGCTCAGGTCATGATCTCAGGGTCCTGGGATCGAGCCTCGCATGGGGTTCTCTGCTCAGCCTCTCTGCCTACTTGTGATCCCTCTCTCTCTCTCTCTCTCTGTCAAATAAATAAATAAAATATTTTTAAAAAGCTACCATCAATTCAGAAATATGAAGATTCATTTATGTTTATTAATTGCTAGCATTTCTATGCTTTTATAAATATCATTTTATTAATTTGTCAGAAAATAGCTTCACCAAGCACAAAGATCCAAAGATATCTTTACCATATCCACAGCCTATCATCTGGACCCACTTTTTCCTCCTATCCTGCTGGACCTTTTCTTTTCTTCTTTTTACTGGCCTATGTTATCTCTGAGATCCATCCCCGCATTACTAAACTACATTCTTATTTCTTTTCATTGTGCCCATCCTTCAGTATGTTCTTTGAAATTCTGTTAGTTCCGATTTAACAATCCTTACCGAGCATTTATTATGTGCCAGGTACTTTTAGGCACATCCATGCCTTAATTACAAGTAACCTTCACGTACGCCTTCTCAATAGTACTTTGAAGATGCTATTATTACCACCACTTTATATAGAAGGATATTGATGGCTTGGTCAGGATGCAAAGATTTTAGTTAGAAGATGCCAAATGCATGTCTAAGGACTCTAGTTTTTGCACTGCATCGTATCTGCTATGACATCTATGTCCTGTGGCTCTTAGCGTGTATGCGGATCACACGTGGCTGGTTGAGGGCAGTAAGAACAAGTTACACACATCATCGAATAAGTAAAAGTAATGGTTTTTTAAACATGACTAAGCACACCCAAAAGTAATATTTTTACCTTCAATACAAATGTAACTTCTCCACTTAAAAAGGTTTGTCAAGTATATTTCCCCTTCTCCACCTAATAAGGATTTACTACATACATCCTTATTAACGGATCCATTGAATCAAAGCAGTCGAAACCAAATTACAGAGATCTAATAGTTACTTCAAATTCAGTGCCTGCTAAACCTTGCCAGGAATATGCTGGCCTCTGTGGAAGTCTTTGTAACCAGGCAAACATGACATTGCTATGGCATTGTCTCTTGGAACAAAATAAGGCCCTAAGGTCTTTGGGGAGCTGAGGCCACTTTGGACTTCAGATCAAATTGGAGTCTAAAGAAGCCAACCATAAAGTACACCACAGGAAGAGTGTACAGTCACATTTGCACTGACGCACCCACAAGTATAAATGCCTGGTCTCTTCGGTGACCCTTCAAAGTGTGTGACAGACTCTTCTGTTGGCTTGCCTCTTTTGTCTTTTGAGAGAATAAATAAATAAATAGAATAAACAACTAAAAAGAAAGGAAATAAGACCAAGAGGTAAACAGATTTGTTTCTTCTGGCATGGAGGGAAGCCTGAGTGGAGAAGTCTGACAGAGAACTGAACAAACCCCAGGAGCACGTAAGAACTGGGTGTAGTTACGACACAGTGAAAGGACTTTGACATCTGAAGTTGGAATTCATCACTGAGGCATGAGCACATTTGGAGACACATTGTTAGGGCCGTGATACTGACAATTCTTAAGCCTGTGTGAAAATGGTGCCAGGAGAAAAGAAAGGGGGATATTTCTGCACAGCTGAAATTTTCATTTTCCTCTGAAGCAAGATTCTCCTAGTTCCCAAGCACTTCTGGCCTCGGCACAAAGTCTTGGGCTGAGAATCAAGAAATGTGAGTTCTAGTATCAAGTCTCGTAGTAACAAGTAGGCTTACTTTGGGAAAGTCAAAGAATAATGGAATTACAGCCTAGAAAGAAACTTCAGAATTTTCTTAATACATGACTTTATTTTCTAGCTGTGGAAGTGGAGCTGGGACCTTTCTGCACTTGGTTTTTCCACCCTGTCAAATGCTTTCATCATTCTCATACCTCCATCACGGAATTGTGGTGAGGGTCCGATGAGCTAGGTATGAGAGTGACTCATCCCTGTGATCTCTTTCTTCCCTGGATTCCTGGATTAGTTACTGTGATGCCCATGCTCCCATTCTCCCTCCCTCCCACCCTCCCTTTCCTCCTTCCCTCCTTCCTTTCTCTCCTTCCTTCCTTTTTCTAATGGCCTCATCTTATTCCTTATACTGCATTTATCTATCTTTGATCTTACCTTGATTCTGAAGGTGAGGAGTTATATATTAAATAGAGAGCATGAAACAGATTTGTTGAGCATATACTAACAACGGAAATCTACTATGTACTTACAATGCACCAGGCTCTGGGCTACTATACACAACAAATCCTTAGAAGTGGGTAGCATTGATCTTCCTTTTCCATGCAAGGAGACTAAGAACCAGAGAGGTTAAGTGGCTTCCCAAGAACACACAATTAGGAAGTAGTGGAGGAGGGACCAGATTCAATCTCTCTGGCTCTAAGCCTTTATGTCTGTCCATGCAAATAGGCTTGATTAAATTAAACATGATTTTGAAATGTTAGGCATAATTATGACAACCCTTGAATTTCCCTCAGGACCAAGGAGATAAAGGCAGGAAAAATCAGGGGAGGAAGTAAAGAAAAAAAAAAAAGATCCTTTTGATATTATTGAAACCAAAAGTCAGAGAACTGGAAAACTATTCATCCATCTCATACCCACAAGGATACTGAACAAGAAATTTCATTCAACCTTATCTTCTACCCCTTCGTTCAGCCTAGCTGGCTCCTTTTTTGCATACCCAAATGAAGGATGACTTAAAAATTTTTATATCCCTTAAATTTAATCACTGTCCAAATGTCTTCCATTTCAGATTCTTCAAATCTTCTTACCTCTTCTCTCTCTCTGGTGGGACAATGCAATGGGCTCAGTAGGGGCACCGGTTCTCAAGGCTGGATTCCATAATGAGTGGAAAGCTACAAGCCATGCCCTCAGGGAGCACTTGAACCCTGTTCTCTGCAGCTTCTATGCTTTCATGAGGCACTGGCCACCAAGGATACCTAGCATTAAAAACAGCTGCAGTTTTAAATGGCAAATCCTCCAGGAAAAGACTGTGTTTATACCTTTCTCAGATTTTTCCACAATTTTTAACTCTTTTTTAGCCCCTACTCTATAATATACACCTTGTTAGAAAAGGACAAATTTCACCAGAAGAAAACTCTAAAGAACTAGTGGTCCAAATAGGTGAAATATGAACTCACATGTGAAAAAAAAATTTTTTTTTTTTTTTTTTTTACTATGCTATGTTAGTCACCACCCAGTACATCATTAGTTTTTGATGTGGTGTTCCATGATTCATTGTTTGTGTACAACACTCAGTGCTCCGTGCCATACATGCCCTCCTTAATACCCACCACCAGGCCCACCCATCCCTCCACTCCCATCCTCTTTAAAACCTTCAGTTTCTTTCTCAGAGCCCATTGTCTCTCATAATTCAACTCCCCCTTCATTTTTCATTCCTTCTCCTAATGTCCTCCAGGCTATTCCTTATGTTCCACAAATAAGTGAAACCATATGATAATTGACTTTCTCTGCTTGACTTATTTCATTTAGCATAATCTCCTCCAGTCCCATCCATGTTGATGCAAAAGTTAATTATTCATACTTCCTGATGGCTGAGTAATTTTCAATTGTATATATGGACCACATCTTTATCCATTAATCTGTTGAAGAGTAGTATCTCAGCTCTTTCCACAGTTTAGCTATTGTGGACATTGCTGCTATGAACATTGGGGTGCAGATGGCCCTTCTTTCCACTACATCTATATCTTTGGGGTAAATACCGAGTAGTGCAATTGCTGAGTCATAGGAGAGCTCTATTTTTAATTTTTTGAGGACTCTCCACACTGTTTTCCAAAGTGGCTGCACCAACTTGCATTCCCACTAACAGTGTAGGAGGGTTCCCCTTTCTCCACAACCTCTCCATCATTTGTTGTTTCCTGCCTTGTCAATTTTTGCCATTCTAACGGGTGTAAGGTGGTATCTCAATGTGGTTTTGATTTGGTTTCCCTGATGGCTGATGATGATGAACATTTTTTCATGTATCTGTTAGCCATTTGTATGTCTTCTCTGGAGAATTATCTGTTCATGTCTTCTGCCCATTTTTTGACTTATTTGTTTTTTGGGGGCTGAGTTTGAGGAGTTCTTTATAGATCTTGGATATCAGCCCGTTGTCTGTAGTGTCATTTGCAAATATCTTCTCCCATTCTGTGGGTTGCCTCTTTGTTTTGTTAATTGCTTCCTTTGCTGTGCAGAAGCTTTTTATCTTGATGCAGTCCCAAAAGTTCATTTTCGCTTTTGTTTCCTTTGCCTTTGGAGATGTGTCTTGAAAGAAGGTGCTGTGGCTGTTATCCAAAAGGTTACTGCCTATGTTCTCCTCTAGGATTTTGATGGATTCCTGTCTCATATTGATATCTTCCATCCATTTTGAGTTTATCTTTGTGTATGGTGTAAGAGAATGGTTGAGTTTTATTCTTCTGTATATAGCTGTCCAAATTTCCCAGCACCATTTATTGAAAAGACTGTCTTTTTTCCATTGGATATATTTTCCTGCTTTGTTGAAGATTATTTGACCATAGAGTTGGGAGTAGATATCTGGGCTTTCCATTCTGTTCCATTGGTATATGTGTCTGTTTTTGTGCCAGTACCATGCTGTCTTGGTGATCACATCTTTGTAATATAACTTGAAATCAAGTAACATGGTGCCCCCAACTTTGTTTTTTCTTTTTCAATATTTCCTCAGGAATTCAGGGTCTTTTCTGGTTCCATACACATTTTAGGATTGTTTGTTCTACCACTTTGAAAACGCCAGTGGTATTTAGATCAGAATGACATTGAAAGTATAGATTGCTCTGGGCAGCATAGACATTTTAACAATGTTTATTCTTCCAATCCATGAGCATGGAATGTCTTTCCATCTTTTTGTGTCTTCTTCAATTTCTTTCATGAGTGTTCTGTAGTTCCTTAAGTATAGATCCTTTACCTATATAGTTAGGTTTATTCCAAGCTATCTTATATTTTTTGGTGCTATTGTAAATGGAATCGATTCTCTAATTTCTCTTTCTACAGCTACATTGTTAGTGTATACGAAAGCAACTTATTTCTGTGCATTGATTTTGTATCTTGCCACATTGCTGAATTGCTGTATAAGTTCTAATAATTTGTGGGTGGAGTCTTTTGAGTTTTCCACATAACATATCATGTTATTTGTGAAAAGAGAGAGTTTGATTTCTTCTTTTTAAATTTGAGTACCTTTTATTTCTTTGCTAGGACTTCTAGTACTATGTTGAACAATAGTGGTGAGAGTGGGCGTCCTTGTCATGTTCCTAATCTCAATTTCTCTCAGCTCTCAGCTTCTCCCCATTGAGAATGATATTTGCTGTGGGTTTTTCATAGGTGGATTTTATGAAATTGTGAGATGTTCCTTCTATCCCTATACTCTAAAGAGTTTTAGTCAGGAAAGGAGGCTGTATTTCGTCAAATACTTCTTCTGCGTCAGTTGAGAGGACCAGGTGGTTCTTGCTCCTCTTATTTATGTGTTCTTTCACATTTTGATTTGCAAATGTTGATCCACCCTTGCATCTCAGGGATAAATCCCACCTGGTCCTGGTGGATAATCCTTTTAATGTATCATTGGATCCTATTAGCTAAGATCTTGATGAAAATTTTGGCCTGCTTAGTGGTCTAAAATTCTCCTTTTTGATGGGGAAGGTAATGCTGGCCTCATAAAATGAGTCTGTAAGTTTTCCTTCTGTTTCTACTTTTTGAAACAGCTTCAGAAGAATTGGTATTATTTCTTCTTTGAATGTTTGGTAGAATTCCCCAGGGAATCCATTAGATCCTGGACTTTTACTTTTTGGGAAGTTTTTTTTTTTTTTTTTTAAAGATTTTATTTATTTATTTGACAGAGAGAAATCACAAGTAGATGGAGAGGCAGGCAGAGAGAGAGAGGGAAGCAGGCTCCCTGCCAAACAGAGAGCCCGATGCGGGACTCGATCCCAGGACCCTGAGATCATGACCTGAGCCGAAGGCAGCGGCTTAAGTTTTTGATCACTGCTTCAATCTCTTTACTGGTTATTGGTCTATTCCGTTGTTAATTTCTTCCTGTTTCAATCTTGGTGGTTTCTAGATTTCTAGGAATGCATTAATTTCTTCTAGGTTGTTTAATTTATTGGAATAATGTTGTTGATAATAATTTCTGATATTTTATTTATTTCCTTGGAGTTAGTCGTAATCTCTCCCCATTCCTTCATAATTTTATTCGTTTGCATCCTTTTTCTTTTCTTTTGGATAAGTCTATCCAGTGGTTTATCGATCTTATTTTTTCAAAGAACCAACTTCTAGTTTCATTGATGTTTTCTACTATATTTCTGGTTTCTAATTCATTGATCTCTGCTCTTATCTTAATTATTCCCTTAATTATTTCCCTTCTTGTGTTGTTGTTGATTCTCCAGATCCTTAAGATGTAAAGATAGTTTGTGTATTCAGGATTTTTCTATTTTTTTGAGTAAAGCTTGGATGGCTATGTATTTTCCCCCTTAGGACTGCATTTGCCCAATCCTATAGGTTTTGGACCCAATGTGTCTTTGTTCTCATTGGTTTCCATGAATTGTTTAAGTCTTTTTTGATTTCATGGTTGACCTAAACATTCTTGAGCAGAATGGTCTTTGGCTTCCAAGTGTTTGAATTTCTTCTAAACTTATTCTTGTGATTGAGCTCCAGTTTCAGATCATTGTGGTCTGAGAATATGCAGGGAATAATCTCAGTCTTTTGGTACTGGTTGAGACCTGATTTGTGACCCAGTATGTGATCTATTTTGGAGAAAGTTCCATGTGCACTTGAGAAGAATGAGTATTCTGTTGTTTTAGGGTGGAATGTTCTGTATATATCTATGAGGTCCATATGGTCCAGTGTATTATTCAAAGCTCTTGTTTTTTGTTGATTTTCTACTTAGATGATTTGTCTATTGCTAAGAGTGGAGTGTTGAGGTCTCCTACTATTACTGTGTTATTATCAATATGTCTCTTTATTTTGGTTAACAGATGGCTTAGAGTTGGCTGCTCCCATGTTGGGGGCATAGATTTTTACAATTGTTAAATCCTCTTGTTGGATATACCCATTAAGAATGATATAGTATCCTTCTGTATCTCTAACAGTCTTTAACAATCTACAGTCTTTAGATTAAAATCTTATTTGTCTTATATGAAAGTTGCTACCCCAGCTTTCTTTTGAGGTCCATTGGCATGAACAATGGATCTCTATCACTTCACTTTCAGTCTGTATGTATCTTTAGGTTCAAAATGAGTCTCTTGTAGACAGCATATAGATGGGTCCTATCTTTTTATCCAATCCGCAACCCTATGCCATTTCATGGGGAACTTATGCCATTCACACAGAGAGTGATTATTGAAAGATATGATTTTATTGTCATCATGTTGTCTGTGAAGTCCTTGTTTCTATAGATTGTCTCCATATATTTCTGTTCTATATCACTCTTGGGGTCTTTCTTCTTTTTTAAAGTCCCCCTTTAATATTTCTTGCAGGCCGGCTTAGTGGTCACATATGCTTTTGATTTCTGCCAGTTCTGGAAGCTCCTTATCTCTCCATTCATTCTGGATGACAGCCTTGCCAGATAAAGAATTCTTGGCTGCATGTTATTCTCATTTAGTACTCTGAATATGTCTCGCCAGCCCTTTCTGGCTTGCCAGGTCTCTGTGGACAGGTCTGACATTATTCTGATGTTCCTCCCCTGTATGTAAGGAATCTCTTCCCCCTAACTACCCTTAAAATGTTTTCCTTGGTTCTAAGATTTGCAGGTTTTACTATTACCTGCTGGGATGTTGGTTTGTTCTCCTTGATCTTGAGAGGGGTCCTCTCTGCCTCTAGGACATGAATGCTTGTTTTATTCCCCAGATTGGGGGAGTTCTTGGCTACGACTTGCTCAAATATATCTTCTAACCCCTCTCTCTATCCACCACCTCAGAGATCTCAATAATTCTGACATTGGAACATTTCATAGTTTCATTTATTTCTCTAAGTCTGTTTTCATGGATTTTAAGCTGTTTGTTCCAGGCCTCCTCCTGTTCCTTCTTTCCTATCAGTTTGTCTTCTAGATCACTAGTTCCTTCTTCTGCCTCATTTACCCTAACTGTTAGAGTATCTAGATTAGATTAGATCTCACCGACAGCATTTTTATGTTCTGCCAGACCAGCTCTCATTTCTGCCCTTAGATAATCTATGCAGCCATTAATAGTCTTCTCTGGCCTAGCTATTATTTTCAAAACTGTTATCCTGAAGTGTCTTTCTAACATCTTTCTTGTAGCCATATCCATTAGGTCTGTGGAATAGGCCATTGTTTTTGGGTCTTTTCTTTGTTGGAAGTTCCTCCTCCTAATCATTCTGTTGAGTTGTGGTTGAGGGGATATACAGCCCAAAATACCAACCACAATCCAGGCAAGGCACACTGGGAAAGTTCAGATAACTGGAAACCACCACCACCAAAAAAAACCACAAAAAAAACAAAAACAAAAACTAAACAAAAAACAGACAAAATGAAACCCAAGAATAAGACTTTTAAAGTACAAAAGCAAATATAAACAAACAAAAATACCCACAACCCACCCCCCCCAAAAAAAAGAAAATGAAAGAGAGGGTGATGGGAAAGTGGCTAGAATCCCTCAATGTGGGAGAAGTATGGTATTTCAAGTCTTCCTGTATTTTGTTCTCTTTGTTAGAGAACATTACTTTCCAGAGATACAGGGAAATTAAAACTGGTATATATGTAAAGGTAGTATTGAATATGGAAAAACGGTCTACATTGGAGCTTATATCTATCTATCTATCTATCAAGAAAAAGAAAAAAGCAGACGTGTGAAAAAAGTTCAAGTTAAAAAGTAACTCTGGAATATGTTGTATTAAACATGTAGTTGAAATGATAAATAGGTTAAAAAAATAGAAGAAACAAAAGAAAGAATTTAAAGAGAGAGAGAGAGAGGGAGAGAGAGAAGTTGTATCATAGGCTGTATTATGGGCTGTCAGGCAACACCAGGAGCTTAATATACTATTTTCCCCGATGTTGGTGTTTTATAGTTTTATGGGGACCTGGGGTTGTTGTCCTCTTTTTCTTTCAGCTTATCTTCTGGGGGAGAGGTATACCACATTGTTTTCTAGTCAATCCTGCGTTGGAGGATTTGCCCTGCCCCCTATCAAGGGGCTGGGCTTCTTGGAAACTGGTTTTCTGGGCTTTCATTCTCTGGCAGTTTTTTGCACCTTTTAGGAGGGTCAGAGCAAAGGAAAATATCTGCACCCAGACCTCCACCTCAGAGGAGAGAAGCCACAGTCTGCTCCTCTCTGAATCCTCTGGAACACACAGTCTCCCCCTCTCTAAGTACCACTGAAAACAGCAGCCTCCCACAGGTGGTGTGTGCCTCCAGTGATCCTCTCAGTGGTGGACCCTGGCCCCCACTTGTCCCTGCACCCTGCACCCCATGCCACCAAAACCACCAGCAATCCAGGTCTAGGCCTGCCAGGGCCCCAGAAGCAGCTGGCCCTGGGTCCGTGGCTCAGGTCCATGCCTGCAGCCACCAGGTCCCAACATTTGCCCCTTAAGCCCCTGTGTTTTGTTTGAGCACTGTTACCAGTCCCTTCCCATCATGCTGCCACTGGTCTCCAAGCTATCGCTTATTCCCAGGTGCAGGATGCTTTTACACTGGGGCATTACTTTCCAGTGGCTACCTTCTGGTGATCCCCTCCCCCTTCTGTTTATCCTCAGACATTTGTCCACTCATTCACAACTCTGTCCTTCATAGCTCTCACTGATGATCCTCTGTTGATATTTCTGAGAATCTCTGAGATCCCTATTGAGATTCAGACATAAAATCTTACATCTCAGACTGATTTTGTGGGTGTTCATAGTAGCTTGGTAGACATCTAGGTAAATTCAGGGGAACAGTCGAAACACAGTTCCCCACACTTCCCCCCCATTTTTAATTCATTTATTACGTATTAATTGCCTACTCTCTGCAAAGCTTCGTGCAGTGAACTTTCAACTGATGGGCATTCAGGGTCCCAAAGAGATTGCTAGATCTACCACATCACCTGCAATATTACATCTGGACTTCCCCAAACTTTCCTCTCCCATTTGCCATTGTTTTTTCTTTTCGGCTATGTCCTACACAAATACTGACCATTTAGAGGATTTTTTTTTAAAGATTTTATTTATTAATTTATTTGACAGAGAGAGAGAGAGAGAGATCACAAGTAGGCAGAGAGGCAGGCAGAGAGAGAGAGGGGGAAGCAGGCTCTCCGCTGAGCAGAGAGCCCGATGCGGGGCTCGATCCCAGGACCCTGAGATCATGACCTGAGCCGAAGGCAGCGGCTTAACCCACTGAGCCACCTAGGTGCCCCACAAATACTGACCATTTAAAAAAAAAAAAATCTGCTGGTCAGAAAGCAGCCCAAGATTCTTCACAGGGAGTAACGAAGGTTTAAGACTTACACTGGAAGATGAGGTGTTACATTATGATAAAAATATACCCATCATATATTCCCATTGTTTATACTGGTTTTTCCTAAGAGGGCTGTTCTTTTATTTATTATTTTACAAAACCTATTTTTTTTTTTTAAGAGAGAGAAAGCTTGTGAGCAGGAGAGGTGGGGGGAAGGGAAGGACAGAGGGAGAGGGAGAGAGAGAATCAGGCAAGCTTCATACCCAGCGCAGAGCCTGATGCAAGGCTTGATCCCACAACCATGAGATCATGACATGAGCCAAAATCAAGAATCAGACACTAACCGACTGAGTCACCCAGGCACCCATACAAAACCCATTTTTTAAAAATCAGTTTGTATTAAAATTGAGATACATTTTTGTGTTAATATTTTTGTCACTATTCAGTTTGGAACTCATTACTGACCATTTCTCACTTATCTGGCCACAAAAATATTAAGCATTTAAGTCTACTTTTCAAAATCAAGATGCTGGATTAAAATCCAGCAAGCCATCTACCTTCCTCTCTCCGCAAAAAAGAAACAAATAAAACATATGATTTTTGAGTACTTGGCTTTCTGTAAGTTTCTTATCCTAAGTCTCTGTTAGTCAGAATTATCTCTAAAAAAGAGGAAATACTTAATGTCAAATCACATATTACACATTCCTACATATTTAATATCATTGACATTAAGTAAAATATATAGAATTAAAGGGGGTAAACATCTAAGTGAACCCATAATAAGTGATTACTCAGTATCTTGGTGAATCCCCCTCCTTTTTTTCTTATATTATTTTTACTTAATATTATATTGTGACCATTCCAGTGCCAATGACAACTTCTAAAATAGTTTCACACTGGCACATTTGTAACTAGTTGGTAATTTATTAATCACTTTCCTATTGTTGAATGCTTAGGTGATTTTTAGTCTTTCACCATTACAAATAAGGCAGAAATGAGCATCCTATATAAACATTTTCTCAGTATTTAAATTATTTCATTATGGACCCTTATACCATACGCAAAAATCAACTCAAAATGGATTAAAGACTTAAACTAAGTCCTAAAACCATAAAACTACTGGAAGAAAACACAGGGAAAAACCTCTTGGCATTGGCCTTGGCAATGATTTTTCTGTTTATGCCACCAAAAGCAAAGGCAAGACAAGCAAAAATAGACAATTGGGATTACATCAAACTAAAAACCTTCTGCAAAGTAAAGGAAACAAAGAATGAAAAGGCAAGATATGAAATGGAAGGACATATTTGTATACTGTAATCTGATAAAGGATTCATACCCAAAATATATAAAGAACTCCTACAACTCAATAGCAAAAAAGACAAATAAATCAAATTTTAAAATGAACAAAGACCCGAATGGAAATCCCTCTAAAGAAGACATACAAATGGCCAACATGTATATGAAAAGATGGTCCACATTAGTAGTGGTCAGAGAAATGCAAATCAAAACCATAATGAGATATCACCCTGTCCCTGTTAGAATGACTATTCTCAACAAAACGAAAGATAACATGTTGGTGAGGGTGGTGAGAAAAGGGAGACATTGTGCTCTGCTGGGAATGTAAATTTGTATGGTCACCATGGAAAACAGTATGGAAGTTCCTCAAGTATTAAAAATATATCTACTGGGGGCACCTGAGTGGCTCAGGGGGTTGGGCCTCTGCCTTCAGCTCAGGTCATGATCTCAGGGTCCTGGGATTAAGCCCCACATCAGGCTCTCTGCTTGGTGGGAAGTCTGTTTCTCCCTCTTTGCTCTCCTTCCCCCTCATCAAATAAATAGATTTTTAAAATCTTGTAAAAAATTGTTTTAAAATACAGCTACCATAAGATCCAGCAATTCTGCTTCTGGGTTTATACACAAAGGAAATGAAATCATAATCTTGGGGGCGCCTGGGTGGCTCACTGGGTTAAAGCCTCTGCCTTCGGCTCAGGTCATGATCCCAGGGTCCTGGGATCAAGCCCCGCATTGGGCTCTCTGCTCAGCAGGGAGCCTGCTTCCTCCTCTCTCTCTGCCTGCCTCTCTGCCTACTTCTGATTTCTGTCAAATAAATTAATAAAATCTGTAAAAAAAAAAAATCTTGAAGCAATCTGATCTCCATGTTCATTGCAGCGTATTTCACAACATCCAAGACATGGAAGCAACCTAAAGGTTACTTTGATAGATGAATGGATAAAGAAGTATATACATACAATAGAATATTATTCGATCTTAAAAAAATAAGGAAATCCTGCCATTTGCAACAATAAGGATGAAACTTAAGGACATTATAAGTGAGATAAGCCAATGCAGAAGACAAATAATGCACTTTTTTGAGGGGTCTAAAAATAATCAAACTCATAGAAATAGAGAGTAGAATGGTGATTGCCCAGGCCTGGGAGGAGAGGAAAACAGGGAGGTAGTAATCAAAGGGAGCAAAGTTTTAGTGATGCATGATGAATGAGTCTTAGAGAGCTACTACACAGCATAGTAAATAATAATACTGTGTTGCATGGTTGAACATTTGGTAAGGTGGTGGATCTTATGATGGGTGATTTGATTATACACGCGAACTAATAGTAAGCAAAAAAGATGGGAGGAGATGTTTAGTAATGATGGAGGTGTTTATGGCATAGATTGGGTGATAATTTCATGGATGTATACTTATCTTCAAACTGAGCAAGTTGCATATATTAGGTATGTATAGCTTTGGTATAACAATCATACTTCAGTAAAGTGATTTAAAAATTATTTCATTGAGAATGAATCTGTTTAAGAAACAAAACAAATAAACAAATAAAAAAAGATACAAACAAAAAATCTGACTCTTAAAATACAGTGAACAAACTCGCAATTGCCAGAGCAGAAGAGGGAGATGGGTGAAATAGACAAAGGAAACCAAGAGCACATTTATCATGATGAACACTGAATAATGAATAGAATTGTTGAATCATTACACTGTACACCTGCAACTAATATAATTACTGTATGTTAATTATACTTCAATTTTTAAAGAGATGCTAAATTCTTGATGTAAGATAAATAAGAAAAAAAGAGAATGAGCCTCAAATACAAAATTATTATATCAAAGGCTTTTGGTAGAAATTTCCATATTGCTTTTCAAAAGACCGATACCAGCTTATTATTTTAAGAGAAAAACATCAGTCCCAGGGCACCTGGGTAGCTCAGTCAGTGAAGTGACCAACTCTTGATTTTGGCTGGATCATGATATCAGAGTCACGAGATCAAGGCCTGTGTTGGGCTCGGTACTGAGCATGCAGTGTGCTTGGGGTTGTCTCTCCCTCTGCCCATCCCCAACCCCCCAGGTCATATGCTCTCTCTCTCTCAAAAAATAAAATAAAATAAAATAAAATAAAATAAAATAAAATAAAATAAAATAAATGAGAAACACATCAGTCTACCACACTCTAAAATTTATATTCAATTATGATATCCACATTACTGATCTAGAGGCTCTGCAATTGGGACTCATGAGTTCCAATGACTCTCTGACAATAGGCTTGCTGTCAAAGTCAAGAACTTACCTTATCCCATTTCATTCCAGAAACTTCGTTTTTACAAAATGTGAGTTATCTACAAAGAAAAAAATTCTAAATGAACAAAGAAATATTTCGTAACAAACTTACTATGCATGAAGAACAATACCTAATGCTGTGGCATATACAGTGCTTGCCCTCAAGTGCTTACTCAAGTGGGAGAGGTAGTATGATGAACCTGCACTTTGCAGTGTTTTAGTTACACTTTGTTCACTTTGCAGTTGTATTAGTTATGCAGTCAACACAAAACAGAAATTAGTAAGAGCCATTGAAGAGATTCAAAGCGCTTAAGAGGACAGAAGAGAGGAATACATTTGATGAGATTGGGAAATCTTACTTATATCAATTGCTTTAAAACTTGTCCTCTTTTATGAAGAACAAAATGGCAGAAGGAGGGCTTTGGAGCCTTAAGATACTGTTATAGAAAGCTCTGGTAGAAATTGGGTTTTCTTGAGAAATTTTGCATTTCTTTAATACATTGTATAGGATGGGATGAGGAAGTTCTTGTTCATGTTCACCGTCTTTTCCATGAGTATAAAATCTTTCCACAGTGTTTCAATTAGAATGGATCTACAAATAAGTTCTCTGTTCCACAAATACTCTTGATATCTATATATTTTAAGGTCTTTCCTTTTCTTATATTTAGTAGAGATGAAATTGATTCTCAGACAAAAGAAAAGGCTGAGAGTTTGGCCTCTTAAGATCCTGGGTGGTGTGGTGTGAACACCGGACAAGAAAACGAAAAATGTTTTGTTTTTATCATATTACGATACACATGTCATCCTTTTTACTCCCAGTAGCCTAGAGAAGCATTATGTAATATGGTAGCTGCTAGCCACATTAGTTGTTTGAATTCACTTTTCAATTAATGACAATTAAAATTTAAAACAAAGTTCCTCCATCATACTAGCCATGTGGTTAGTAACCACACTAGTGGTAACTAGTGGTAACCACACTAGTCCGTGTGGTTAGTGGCTACTCTACTGGAAAGTGTACATAGAAAACATTCCATTATTGCAGAAAATTCTATCAGGCAATGCTGATCTAGAGTGTTAGGTATTTCTGGAGGCTCACTGTTTGGTAAAAATTCTGTTTTCCTCTACTCATACTGTAAAGGTCTGCCCCTCCCAGAGGAACTTGCTTGTGGACCCTGAATGTAAGGGTGGGGCAGACTGAGTGGAGACATCCAATCAGTGAGGCGTATGTATATCCACTAAGGAAATTGGAATTCAATTGGCCGCCTGTGTAGGGGCGGGGCTCAACCACCCTCATAAAGGTTACTCTGCCGGGCTGTCAGGGGGCTGCTGCAGGAGAGTCCGCGGAGAGCGGTGGAGTCCATGGAGAGTAGGGGAGTCAACGGTGAATAGAAGAGCTGTAACAGCTCTTGTAAGAGCCATAACCACCTCTGGCAGTCTAGCCTCCTGCGGCCCCGAGCCCCCGCGCCCGCAGCTTCAAGCCTCCGGCGACCCCAAGACCCCGCCCGCATCTTCCAGCTTCCAGTGGTCCTGCCTCCGGCAGCCCCGAGCCGCCGCCTGCAGCCTCCGGCGGCCCTGCCTTAAGCAGCCCCGTGAGCTGCCGAGACACCAGCGGGCCGGCGGTCAGCGATCCCAACGCCTATAGCCCCTGGATGCCAGTGGTCCAGCGGTCGGCGGTCCTGACACCTGCAACCCCTGGACACCAGCGGTCCAGCGGTCAGTGGTCCCAACGCCTACAGCCCCTAGACGCCAGCGGTCCCGAGGCGCAAGCAGCCCTGAGATGCCAACGGCCCCTAGACGCCAGCAGCCTCGCCGCAAAATGCCTCGCCTCCCCGAACCACAAGTGGCCTTGTCCGCAGTGGTGGCTTCCTCCGGGTGGAAGCCCAGAGTAGCATCGTGGGGAGCAGAGTCTGTGTCATCCGGGTTGTCCTCCTTGTCATTGTTGCTGTCATCGTTGCTTCTTCGTCGTTGGGAGTGGCCTCGTCCGGGAAGTGGTCTTGTCCAGAACGGCCTCTTCTTGGGAGCGGTCTTGTCCTGGGAGCAACTTCACTGAGCAGTGGCCTTGTCTTGGGAGTGGCCTCATCCAGGAAGCGGTCTTGTCCAGAACAGCCTCTTCTTGGGAGTGGCCTTGTCCGGGGAGCAACGTCATTGAGCAGTGGCCTTGTCTTGGGAGTGGCCTCTTCTTGGGAGCGGCTCCAATCATGGAGCAGCCTCATCTGCGGAGCAGCGTCATCTAGAGCGGCCTCGTCCGGAGTGGCCTTCTTGGAAGTGACCTTGTTGGGATCATCATCACGGCCTTTTCGTAAGAGGTAGCTCTGACCAGTCGTTTGATTCCTGATGCTTGGCGCGAAATAAAGTTTTGCTTGACCTTTGCTTTGTATCAGTCTCGTTCCTTTGATCACCGACCCTAACAATACAACACTTCTGATGCTAGATGTGTATGTTTTCCACACCAAGCTATTCTGATGCTGTGTGGAGTTAATACAGTCTCCACAGGTGAAGGGCAATCATACCAGACTGCCCCCCACTTTAGACACCCATTGTAAGTAATGGTTCCCCTGGTTACTCATATCTTCTATCTGACTTGGCTACAAATCTGAGGTTCTTATAACCTTCTCCTCAAGTTTGGTAATTTACTAGGGGGGATCCACAGAACCCAAGAAAACAATTTACTTACGATTGCCGATTTATTACAGAAGATATTTTAAAGGATACAAATGAAGAGCCAGATGAAGAGATACATAAGGCAAGCTTTGTTAGGCTCCTAAGCACAGGAACTTCTATCCTGTGGGCCTGGGATACACCACTCTCCCTGCATGCGGATGTAATCACCAATCTGGAAGCTCCCCAAACCCCATACTTCAGGCATTTTTATGGAAGCTACATCATGTAGGCATGATCTACTAGTAACTTAATTTCTAGCCCCCTCCCTTCTCTGGAGAATGAAGGGTTAAGTGGGGATAAAGTTTCAAGCTTCTAATCATGGCTTGGTCTTTCTGGTGACCAGCCTCCATTCAAAAGTCAACCAAGAGTTGCCTCATTAGAACACAAGACACTCCTATCACCTGGGAAATTGCAAGGGGTTGAGGAGCCCTGTGTCAGATGTTCCCATTGCTTGGGAAATTACAAGGGTTTTGGGGGCTCTGTGAGATAGGAATTGGAGTCAAAGACCAGCCATTGGCAGGAATTGGGAAGAGATCAATATATATACTGCTTATTGTTTCAAACTCATGAACATTGACGACGCAGTGGGGCAATTTTCAGAGATTTTGTAATTAGAGATGAAAGACCCAATTTACCATGGATGAGGGAAGGGGGTGTGATTCTCCTGTTTTCTAGGATATAGTTAAGAAAAGAACATTCTTTAAACATCAACTATTTTCAGAGTGTCTCTGTAAAGTGTGGTCTAGACTAAAGGCAAGGAGAAAGAAACCATGCTCATGAAGATTTCTAAATCTGGGAATTTTTTATTTATAGATAGAATGATTATATGTCCTAGTTTATGTGGGTGGTCCCAGTTTGCCCCTGTTTTCTTGACACATAGTTGTTCCGTGTTCTCCATTTGACTCCAAAGGTGTTTATCATCCCAGTTGGGATGATAAATTAAATGGTCTTGTCTATTTATAGTTCCATTTCCTCTTTCCCTGTTGAAACTTTGTAGATCCACAGAACAAAAACCCTGTAGATGTTGGTTTCCTGAAACCAACTTTGCCAGGTCACATTCAGGTCGATGTGCTCACAGACTGTAAAAATGTTTCCCATGTATTCACTTTCTTACTTCTAAGTACTTACTTGCCAACTTACTTGTTGCAAGCTATTCTCTTACTTTAAGGGTGAATCATCAGAGTGAACACTCTTTAACCAGAAGGTAGAATGGCTTAAGGCGCCATCAGCTTCATCAAATGCTTGCATATATTTATTTTCTGCATCAATAGATTTCCATGAGGGTGCTGATGGAAAAGAGCCTTGGTTTCTAAACAAATGCAGAAATATAAATATTTAAAGGAGAGAGAACTGATCTGGGAGGTGGAATTTCTTGCTAGCTCAGTCATCTATATGAACCGAGCTTTCTCCTTTTTATGCCTTGCTCCTGTCGGTTTCCGTTTTCTACAGAGAAACGTATGATGTAAATTTCACACATTCTCTATCTGAGGCAATTTGAACTTTTAAACTTCTTTCTCCGTGTCTTAAATATCCCTCTCTCTCTCACTTCCTGTTCTCTGCATATACGTTTCCTTCATTCCTTAAGCCTCACCATGCATGTCGCTCCCTCAGGTAAGTCTCCTTTGGTCCCCTGAATCGGGTCAAGTAATCTCATGGTCTCTGTATTACAACAAAGCACTGAGCTTTAATTTTCTCTTTATGTGTCAAAATTCCGCTTGAGACTTTAAGCTCTGTGAGACATGTCTGTTATATGCACTTTATCCCTCCAGCCCTAGAACAGAATCCATACAGTTGCTCCTCAGTTATATTCACGGAAGGAAGGAATGAGTAAGTCAATGAGCAAGTCTGCGCACGTGTTCATATCCAAGGATATTGGGCCAAGGAAGACATTGATTGCTTCTATCCCAAAGAAGAACAGTTAAGGCCAAACTGGAATGGCTATATTACAAGGCAAAATAAGCTTTACGGAAGAGGTAAAGGAATTCTGTACCAACTCAGAGAGAAATGAGAACACACTGGAGATAAGAGGAGGGTTCTTCCAAGAGGGAGCCGTTGAGATGGGCCTTAAAGGAAGGTTGGAACATTATAGGCAAAAATAATTAATACATAACATTCAATATATTGTAAACTCTTACGTATAGGAAGATACTGTTTGGGGCCCTAAGTCAGTAAGACAAAAAAGGACATGCACCCTGCTTTAAAGGGGCCCGTGATCTAATTGGAAAACCCATAGACCACTTTAAAAGGGATGGCATCAAGGCAAAATGTATTCTGTGCTAAAATAAACAATGTGAACAGAGTGCTGTGGGAGATGAGGGTGTGGGGGTGCGGAGATGGAGAGAAGAGGGATCAGTTCTGTCTGGAAATGTCTCTTCCACTAGGGTGGAGAACAGTGAACCAAAGCCCTGCAGCTGTGAGGATTAATGAACTTCTTGAAACTTGCCTTTGTTTCTCTTGTTGCTTGGTAACCCTCATTCTGGCTCAGGAGATGGCCACCGCTGGGAACAATTTTTTTAAAAACTGAACTGTAAATCCCCCACTTACACATAGACCACACCTGCAAACCCCCCCCCCCCGATAATTGCATATTTGGGCAACGACCTTGGCCAGGTTAAGAGCGTTTCACCCAAATTTTGCCTTCCCTTGGCATCTGCCTATCTTTATGGGGTTATCGCTGGACTATTCTAACTTCAGTAACTCCTAGGGACATTTTGAGCTGATTTCTTCCAAAGGGAGTTGTGACTGGTTAGAATTTACTTCGGGTGAGATCTATTTATTTCCCCTTTCCCTCTTGGACTCTCACTTTGGGAATTATAGGCTCTGCTGCTCTACAGAGTCCCTGTGGTTTATGTGCCAAATGGCGTGCCTAACCCAGCTGGCTGCTTCTGCCCCTGGGATGCTCCAAGGTTGCTCAGCAGCAGCCTGAGGGGGAGAGAAGCGGTTTTTTTTTTTTTTTTTTTTTTTTTTTGTCTTCAGTTAACATTAAACCTATATGTGGATTCTAACTCCTGCCATCGACTCAAATGTACTGTGTCTGTGTGAGTGTCCAGAGGGCCTGGAGCCCAAATGTCAGTTGCAAATGGTGATACACTTGAGCATCCCCTGAGTCACAGCACTATGCATTTATCTAATGACCTCTAATATAGACAACTGGAAAATATAATTCCAGTACTAACTAACGTCTTCTAAAAAGTCTTTGAATAAATCAAGGCCTATAAACTTCTGTAGTTTATCAAATTCCCTCCGTCCCCAAATATTCCTGGAAAGACAGGAAAGTTGGCCGCGAACTTATTTTTTCTTGGGAGGGGGTGTCATTGGGACAGAAGGAACACTGTTAAATGACTCATTGATCTAGGACTACAGAATGGTACAATGTGATGATGAAATCATCGCTAATTGTGCAAATACATCTAGTCCTAATCAAGGAGAGAGATGTAATTTATACAAACAGCAGGTGATGGCCATCTACCCATGCTATTGGCCCAAATGACTTTGCAACCTCTCCCCCATTCCACAACTGAGTCTCTGCTTTGCAAATGAATTTTGTTACAAAATCTGGAAGCAGGGGCGCCTGGGTGGCTCAGGGGATTAAGCCACTGCCTTCGGCTCAGGTCATGATCCCAGGGTCCTGGGATCGAGCCCCGCATCGGGCTCTCTGCTCAGCAGGGAGCCTGCTTCCCCCTCTGTCTCTGCCTGCCTCTCTGCCTACTTGTGATTTCTCTCTCTGTCAAATAAAATAAATAAAGTCTAAAAAAAAAAATCTGGAAGCATTATTAGTTTAAAGCAGGGAAGAAACTGCAGGCCCTAAAGACAGTAAAACATTCATTTTCTTATGAATTTAAGCATAGCTGATGCAGGGTCTAAATACAGACTTAAACCCATGATTGTATGGTCAATTAAACTTTGACAAAGGAAGTAAGAATATGCAATGGGAAAAAGAAAATCTCTTCAACAAATGGTGTTGGGAAAACTGGACAGCTACACACACATAAGAATGAAACGGGACTGCTTTCCTACACCATATACAAATATTAACCCAAAATGGATGAAAGACCTAAATGTGAGACCTGAAATCAGAAATATCCTTGAAGAGAGCACAGGTGATAATTTCTCCAGCATCAGCCGGAGCGACATTTTTGTAGATCTGTCTCCTGAGGAAAGGGAAACAAAAGCAAAAAAGAACCTTTGGGACTACATCAAAATAAAAAGCTTGTGCACAACAGAGGAAACGATCAACGAAACTAAAAGACAACCTACAGAATGGGAGAAGATACTTGTAAATGACATATCCGAGAAAGGGTTAGTATCCAAACTATGTAAAGAACTTACACAAACTGACACCAACAAAATAAATAATCCAATTTAAAATGGAGAGAAGACATATACAGACATTTCTCCAAGGACTACATAGATGGCCAACAGACACCTGAAAAGATGTTCAACATCACTCATATCAGAGAAATGCAAATCAGAATGATGATGAGAGATCATCTCACACCTGTCAGAATGGCTAAAATCAACAACACAAGAAACAAGGGTTCATGAGAATGTGGGGAAAAAGAAATCCTCGTGCACTGTTGGTGGGAATGTAGCATGTTTGTGGAAATTCCACAAAATGTTTGTGGAAAACAGTATTACATTTCCTCAAAAAATTAAAAATAGAGCTACATTATGATCCAGGAATTCCACAATTGGGTATTTGTGAAAGAATACTAAAACATGAATTTGAAAAGATATATGGATCCTTCTGTTTAAGCAGCATTATTTACAATAGCCGAACAGGGTGAGTGAAATAGGTGAAGGAGACTAAAAGTACACTTGCCATGCTGAGCGCTAAATAATGAATAAAATTATTGCAGCCTTCCGTTGTGCCCCTGAAACTAATATAAAACTCCATGTTAATTACACCAGAATTAAATTTGTTAAAAAATGGAAAAAAATACAAAATATTTCAGAGCAGAAATAATATCTTCGTCTCTGGCATCCCTGACTGTGACCAGCCTACCCAAAGATAATTATGCTGAGAAAGTCCTTTGTCATTTGTAAATGAGACAAAAGTCTCTGGGAAAAAAACATCTTTCCCAAGAAAAAAAAAGAAAAAAGAAAAAAAATTCTGACTTTTATGGGGAGGATTTGGTTTTTTATTTATAGTTCTTTAAACAGATACAGCAGTATCCAGAAGAGGGTGAGTAAGGAAAAACTAGCTCTCTGTAGGAGGAAATTTAAAGAAAGACACACACACACCCATATGGTGTCTGTTAGAAATGCTTTATGAAGCTATTCTTTGGAATCAGCAGTCTTAGAGCCAAAGAAAGCAGAGAATCTGGTCGCTATTGACTCTGAGCCACAAAGAAACTGCTGACCAACGGCCACATTCTTCTATTGTACCGATGCAGTTAACACTTTCCTGCGGTGGAACCATCTCACTGTGTGTCCGGAGAAATCTCTTACCATGATGTTTAAAGGGCAGAAATCTGGGGAGGCCAGATTCTAGGCAGAAACAGCCACGCCCTTTGAAACCAGGGGTCTCACAGTGGCTCGTTGGATGCTAAACCTAGTGCATTCTGGACTCACTCGTGCCTATGGGGCTTTGCCAATAATCTTCCAGGGAAAATATGAGATGCCGGGGAAGGTGAGCAGGGAGGATGAGAGCTCCCCATTGCTTCTGGGAAAGTGCTCACGGAGTGTACCAGGCAGGATGCATATGACCCTCTTTTGGATACCCCAAACCTCTCTCTGTTTTTTCTTGTCTGTTTGTTTTTAATTAGAGCTGAGAGAGAAACAAAAGGGAAAGATAGAAGACTCCTGCATAGATAAGAACTAAGACACCACTGAAATCATGCTCTAGATGCTCTAGGAGTAAGAGAGAATTCTCAGGCATCCCCAGTGGGACATGCCATCATTCCGTGTTTTCAGGTTCCTTCTGTGCTCAACATCCTTAGAATTCCCATTCCCTGTGCTTATGACATGTTGAAATCTCACACAGTTGGAATGTTTCTTTTCTGTTTCTTTCTTTCCAGTGGCCAAAGAGCATGGCTTTGGGCGGGCTTGTGTCTGTGACAGCTTCCCATGGGGACAGGCTCCCGTGAAGAATGGAGAGAAACGTCTGATCTGAATCCCCAGCTACGGAGTGAGACACTGCTGGGTGTTAGTACGAAGCCTTTGGCTGAGCTCCAGGCAGAGAGCTGCATGAAGCAGAGCTGGAAAGCTCCAGCGGTCCATAAATATGTTCCCAGAGTCGCAAAGACGGGTTTTTGCTTTGTTCTGGAAAAAGCTGTTTTTATTCTGGGGTTGGAGTATCAGCAGAACTCTGTAAATGTAAGCTAATCCTGTCTGCTACGGTTAATCCTGTTCCCACCAATCCCGTGGACCCAGAGGAATATCCTGTCACTTCTATTCCATCCTTAACCGGCTCCCAAGTGTGTTGAAAAATTACATTATTTGAAATTCTCAGGCATGCTCAATGGAAAGAGACAACTGTTAAGTGTCAACTTCGAGACCAAAATCCCACCTCCTGTACATGCCTTCCAGCTACAACGCCCACTCTTGGCCCCGAATTCCTGTACGTGGCCCTGAGGTCTCATGAAAACAGCTCTGACCTTCCACTCACTTCTTTTGCTCCAGACATTTTGTGTCCCCACATGGACTTTTGGGTTGTTAGAGGGAGGGTGCCTTGTTTTAGTTTTGCTTTTATTTCCTAGCAACACCTGCTTCAGTAAGCCTGTATCAAGCGCTTGTGAGATACTTGCTTAAGTAATGAATGATTCTTCCTCCCTTCTCTGCCATCAGGCCCATCACCCTAACCTGATGCCCTCAACACTTGACACTCTACAGTCCGACTGGTAAACTGCTTTTGTGGTTCTGCTGTTCATCTCCACAGTCCTCCTGACTGCGGCAAAATCAGACAGGCATCACCTGGGAAGAGCCGCCCAGTGATCATCTCAACGTGAGACCCTCGATTTGCCCTTGCAGGTCTCACTCTTCTCCCTGGCAACAACCTCCAGAGGAAGGGAGGGGACAGGTCACATTTCCCAATGACACTGTCATTGACAGCAAAGTAAAACAGATAATATGGTAAAGTCACCTAAATTATGATTGATGTGGGGAATGGCCAGCCTTGTTAAATGATGCTCTTCCTGTGTCATTTGAATTGTGATCCTAAGGCTCATTGCCGTTGAGAAACTGAAAAGAAACAGCTATCACCAACTCTAAGCAGGCCGGATGTAGGGAAGGTTGGTCCTATGCGTGCCCCCTACCCGCTGTTCCATATCCTGCCTCCAAGCCAACGGCTTTCTCAGTCACAAATTGTTCTGTTCTCTACTGTTGTTTCTGTCTTCAAAAAAAAAAAATCTGTTACAGGTCACCTGGGTGGCTCAGTTGGTTAAGCATCTGCCTTCAACTCCGGTCATGATCCCAGAGTCCTGGGATCCAGCCCAGTATTGGGCTTCCTGTTCAGCGGGGAGTCTGCTTCTCCCTCTGATCCTGTTCCTCTCTCCACTCCTGCTCTGTCTTTCTCTCAAATAAATAAATAAATAAAATCCTTTTAAAAAAATCTGTTACAGGGGCACCTGGGTGGCTCAGTGGGTTAAAGCTTCTGCCTTCGGCTCAGGTCATGATCCCAGGGTCCTGGGATCGAGTCCCGCATCGGGCTCTCTGCTCAGCAGGGAGCCTGCTTCCCCCTCTCTCTCTGCCTGTCTCTCTGCCTACTTGTGATCTCTGTCAAATAAAATAAATAAAATCTTTTAAAAAAATCTGTTACAAACATACAGAACTTGCTAACTTCTCCCTTGTGAGAAAAAAAATGCTTTAAAAAAGATGCAGCGAAGCAGCAATCATTAACACAAATAATGATAGAAATTCAAGCATTAGTCCACTCCAGATTAAAGAAATATGTGTTGTTGTTTTTAATTTAAGAGTAAGAAACTACTCACAACGAGTATTAATGAGGCTGGTTGTAACTGTAATAAACATCTCTTGCAGAAATAAATTGTCAGATATCATTGCACAAATCACTTAATGTTATTTTATTTTCAAAGGGAGAGTTCATCTCACCCAGCTGTTTGGTGATCCGGTATCCTGGAATAAAAACAACTAAAGGTCAGCGATGATTCTTTCCTGAGACAGTGAAGATATTTTCACTTTAGAGGTCTGGGTTTGCCCAGAAAAAACAGCCAAATCTATTAGCAAAAGGAAAGAAATCGCGTCCAGGCTTTTATTTTCTATGAGAATCTTCAAAACGGGCCCAACTGCGAGCTGGTGGCTCTTCTCCCAGCCAACCTGCTCTCACAGTTTGGTTGTTTCTACCACCTGACATTGACGTGTATTTGAATTCGGTGCCCTTTAATTTTGGCCCAAGCGCAGACACAGACTCATTTCTTTGTTTTCGCCTTAGCACAGCTAAGACAGATTGGAACTTTCACAAAAGCTTTTCTAATATAGCAATTAAAACAAAAAAAGAGAAAAGAACAGAAAATCAACAGACTTCCAAAGTCTGGCTCAGCTTCCGGTGGGGGAAGTCATTTGAGCATCCTCAGTTTCCTCCTAGACATTGTGCCCTCGTGGTGGTCCAGATCAAGAGAGGGAGAGAGATTTCCACTGAGCCGCCTGGGCTTCCCACTACCCTTCCCCACCAGTCGCAACAGAGCCTTCTCCTATGTTCTGACAGGAAAAACATGGTCTGGTGTGCTGGGGGAGGGGCGTGCTGGCGGAGGGGCCTGCGGCTCTCAGACACACTTGCTCTAGGAAAGAAGCCCCTGCAGAGTGCGGAGGGGTGGGGCTTGGTGTAAGCGGCTCTGGCCTCCACTTTTGGCCTTGTGCTGCTCACTGAGGTCAGCCTGTGCCCATGGGTAGGGGAGAAAAATGACATCAGCCCTCTCCGTCATCCCCAGAGAGGGGAGATTGCGCCACCCCATCCCCTGTCTGGGGATGTCTGGGAAGCCTTCCTGGAGGAAGGAGCAAGCTTCCTTCGTGTACCCCATATTCCTGCCTTCACCCTGCCCGTGCCATCTGCCTTCACCTGCCTGCTCGGCAGCACAGTGCACCTGCGTTTTATCCCAGGCAGGCTGGGCGAATTTTCCAAACTTAGGGACCTGGCATGGTGTGGACACTTGCTCATCCTTTGTGGGGGGGAGGGGCGGTGGGAGGGGATCTTCACCTCACTGGGGCTTGTGCTGGTTTGTCCCAAAGCAGTTGCACCAATGTGCAGGAGCTTAAAGCTTAGAGTACAGTGCAACAAACCGCTGATGGCCGGGTTAACCTCCCTCAGCAGTTGTCTCTGCCCCTGTGCTACGGAGTGGGGCAGAGCAAGGGCACCTGCCAGCTCTTTTGCCCCCTGAGTGCCCAGGGGATGTTCATTGTTCCAGATGCGCCCCAAGAAGGGAGAACCATGTCTCCCAGTCCATGCTGGGGGATTCTCGGATTGCACACTCCACTCCCGGGCCTCTGGCCTCTTTCTGCACAGGAGAACTGTGGTGACTGCTGGGCCAGCACTGGCCAAGTCACTGACCTCTAACACTCCAGTCTTTGAGCTCTGCTGGTTCTAAATACTCACAATAACCAGCTCCTCTTGTTTTCTTAGTCGAAAATGTTTACCCTGTATGAGCCCCTGTGTGCTGCTCTCTCTCTTTCTCTCTGTCTCCCTAGCCTCTCTCCATGATCAGGGCTCATGTCAATTTGATTATTAGATCAGTTAGACAATTAGAAGAACATAGAAGAGTAGAGGAAATTCCCCATGGTCCCCCCCCACCCCCGGCCACACTCACACAAATTCCCCAAATGGAAGAATAGATATTTGGTCATACTGAGGGTGTGTGCTTGTCACTCTGAGTTCAATCATTCTAACTGCCTGACAAATGTCTGAAAGCTAATGAGTAGGAAAAAGGAACCTGTTGAATTATGGCAACAACTTCCTCCTCTCTATTTTTTTTTAAACGTGTTTTTTTAAGTTTTTATTTTTAAGTAATCTCTACACCCAGTGTGGGGCTTGAACTCACAATCCTGAGATCAAGAGTCACACCTTCCACTGACGGAGCCAGCCAGACACCCCATAACTTCCTGCTCTTTAAAAAACAATGATAATGAGTTGAAATACAAAGCTCCGCTTCTCGCTTCTGTCCTCTGAAGCCTGAGAAAAGCAGGATATGGACTTCTGACCTATTAATCCTACCAAGTTCATAAACATGAATTCAGACAATAACAAACTGTTTTCTATTGGTTGGAGAAGGAAATAGCTCTAGAAGACATTCGTTGCCCAACTCATAAATATCTAATTAAATTCAGGAGTGATTACTTGGAATAAATTCGGAATAAATGAGCTATAGAATAAATGATGAATAAATCCATCAACTTAAAATCTTCCTGCCACCTGCCTCGAGCCCCCTTAACCAACAGGATTTGCTCTTGCTGCTTCTTTTGAACCCTAGTGCCCCATTTTGTTCCCAGCCTCTACTCAAGCCTTCTGCTTCCTTTGTCTCTGCTATTTACTCCTACAACCTAAAACAAACAAAATAAAACAAAACGAAAACAAACCCAAACCATCAGCTCTGCTTTCCCTTCAAAATAATCCAAGTGACCCCATCCTTGCGGTTTCCCCTCTGACTTCTCTGCGAGGCCTACACCTCCACACCCCCACACTGGCCTGTTGAACAGGTTTCCTTTTTCCCTCCTATCTCAACAGAAACCAAGTTGTCTTGATAGTATTTCATGCCCAGCTGCCTCCTCTTGTGAAATCCCTATTGCCTACTCCTACTTATTTCATGATAGAAGAGAAATTTCTGTTCTGCTGTGCCTTTAAGCCCATCACTCCATTTTCATTAAAAGTTTTTCCAACCCTTGATTTAATTACTTCCAGAGTGTAAATACTGTTCATATGACTCTTCTGATGACATTTGCTCTCCCATTTTTTTGTCTAAAGGAATCCCTCTTCTCACCAGGAGCTGGAATAACCCTTCTAAATAGCATATCTGGTTATATTATTTCCCACTTTTAGATTGCTTCGTGATTCTCTATAGTCTATTGGGTAAATTCCAAACCGCTCCCATGCTTGGAAATCTCTTATTACGGCATCGTTCGAACCGTACTTTCTGACATGTCCCACCCCCAGATTTTCATGGCTCTTGTTCCAGCCATGCCAAACTGCTGCCCACCCACAGAAACGTACAAGGTGCCTGCCTCGGCCCAACCATCTTCCAGGGTCATTGACAAACCCCTACATGTCCACAGACACACCCAGGAAGCCCGCTTTTCACTTTTTAGGAGGCATAAGTATTTTCTACTGTGTGTGTCATGCCATGAAAATGCCAGTATAACAGCGGCAAGAACCGAGTGTATCTGGGGATGGACAGCTGGGTCACTGCTTTTCAACTATATGTGATCTGACCAGGGAAGGGCCAGAACTTTCTCAGAGCCGTGAGTTCTCTGAACATCCTGGACCAGACGGTGGCATGTGGGTGTTTTAGTAATTGGCTCACCTTTAGCTGATGTGATTGAAACTATGGTTCGCTATTTATTTGGTAAAGTGAAAAGAAGATGACCTTTAGTCATAAAAAATGTATGTTACAGTATGTTAAAACTTACAATGCAGGATTCATGGTACCGTCGTTAGCATTCTCGTCATCACAGCTGATATAGTTTGCAATATATCCCATACTATGATAGGTACATTATAGCCATTATTTCATTTGTTCCTCAAGGTATTTAATTCTACTTTTATCATCTTACATCAGTCATACCCTCACCCACTTCTGCTATTTCTAATCACCCTAACCTGCTACACTTCTTCTTTTCCACAGCAACGTTCGCCTTCTATTTACCTGTTTGTTATGCCTACTGCTCCTTTTCTGTCTTTTCTTTGCAGAATATAAATTCCACAAGGCATCAGACTTTTAAAAAAAATTCTATCTGATTATAGAAGTACATAGTAGGTGTTCTACAAATATTTGTTTCATAATTAGCCAAAGCTCTATGAAATAAATAATATTTTAAAATTCTTGTTTTACAAATGAGGAAATGGAGACACAAAGAGGTTAACACATATAGCAGGGAGATGGAGGACAAGAATTTGAATGGCCAGTGGATTCCAGAGTCTGCTTTCTTAACATTACATGGCAAGTAACATAGCAATTTATTTGGAATTATCTTTCTTTTAAAAATTATCATCAGTCTTGCTCACAAAGGCTAGCAGTCCCTTTTACAGATACAGTCATTGAATACTGTTTGAAAACTCTTGAAGACATCAAATATGGCTTAAGAGACTTTATTTCGGGTATTTATGTTCCAAAAAGTGTTTCCTTCCAGGACATTGTTTATATTCTCTCTCTAGGTTTTATTTGTATCTGTTGTGGTGGTAATTTTCCAATCCAGGAAACTACCTTGGAAGTATATTTAGGGCGTTTAAATTTAGATAATAAACTGAATTACTTCTTTCGGGCAACAGTGTCATGCTGTGTGTGGTTTCAGAATGCTGACTGCCAAATACAAGGGCTTGTCAGCCAGATGGTTCTTTCTGATGGCTGGAGTCACGGCTTTCAGCAGCCTGCTTTCCCATCTCAGAGTAGCTGCACAGAGACACGACACAACCAGCAAGGGCTGGTGAGTCCATATTTTCTAAAGGACGTCAGCATATATGCACACAGGGATGAAACTAATACGCATTTTTTTCTACTAAAGAAAAACACAGTCCTCCTGTGTCTCCTCTAGTCTCAATACTACACCATGACACCATTCACTTTAAAAAAAAAAAAAAAAAAAAGGAAAGCAGGCTCCCTGCTGAGCAGAGAGCCCCACGAGGGACTCAATTCCAGGACCCTGAGATCATGACCTGAGCCAAAGGCAGAGGCTTAACCCACTGAGCCACCCAGGCACCCCGACATCACTCACTTCTGACACCCGATGTGTGGTGTTTCCATACACCAAGCCATTCTGCGACACCAGCTGGACACCGGATGATCCAGTTCAGTCCTGACGCTATCCACCTGGTGATTGTTTCGCTCCCACACATCAAGGGGTCAGTCCTACCAGACTGCTCCCCACCCCCACTTAGTCCACCTCGTCACCTTTCTGACGGAAGGTATAAATTAGAGGTTCCTAGCACAAGCTCTTCGGGTTCCATTAATTTGTTAGATTGGCGTGTAGAACTCAGGAAAACATTTGACTTATGAGATTACCCGTTTATTTTCAATGGATGTAAGTCAGAAACAGCCAGATGGAAGGTACATAGGACGGGGTGAGGAGGGGCGGTGACTTCTCAGGCACCAATCTCCCTGCCTTTCCCCATGTTCACCACCTAGGATGCTCTTCAACCCAGTCCTTTGTTTGTCTGTTTGGTTTTTATGGCAGCTTCGTTACAGAGGCACACTTGATTAGATCATTGACCACTGGTAATTGAACTCAGTCTCTAACCACACTCTTCTCCCCCGAGGTTGGGGGGCGGGGGGCGGTGCTGAAAGTTCCCACCGCACAGTAGTAAAGAACCACTGTGCTGGCAAATCCATAACCCAGTTATCATTGTCTGCTTTCTTAGTAACTGCAAGGAATTATGCCAGCACTAATTTATATACTGTGTCTGACCCTATTCAGGAAACACAGGTGTGCAGAGCCCTGAGGAGAGCTTTTGAAAGGGATCGTCATATAAATGTTGAGCCTTGGGAAATGAAGTCATGCAAAATGGTAAGGTGGCCCCTGGAAGCAGAATGAGCCAGGTCTGGGAAAGCTTGAAGTTTGACTTTAAGATTAGAAGCGTACCACTCCGGAGAGTGCATCTCCAAGGGTGCATCAAATATCCATTTTGTCCTGATGCCAAAAGGCCAAGTATCAGAGTATAATGGTTGACTAAAATGGAGGTCAAAGCTTATTATGAGGATTGTGGAATACATTTGGATGCTGGAGGGAGAAAAATTAGATATCTTGGGTAAGCCAAGAGAGTTGAATAATTATTGCAAATGTTTATGAAAATTTAATAGTTGAATTTTAAATGTTTCTATTCTCGTGCAGGAATAAGAATTTATCAAGAATTTCTCAGCATTGTCAGCTACTTGGCTGTTCCCATGGTTGCTGTATTGGTTCTTTGTGAACTTCCCAGATCTTCCCTTTCCATGGACGTTAAAAGAGCAAGATACTTGGGAACTATGACATTTTTTCTTAACCATTTCTTCCTTTTTTCGTATGTCTTATAATAGTTTATCACATTATGGTTGATGACACTTCATCATGAATATCACATATGATTTAGAAGTTTTTTTCTCTTTTTGTCACATTCAAAGTGGCAGCATTGATGTTCTCCTTTCTGTTCTGGTTTGGTGAGTTCCTAAAGGACTTGTGTAAAAACATAGTGGCCTAAAGGAAATAAAAGAACTCAACAGAGCTATGCAAGATCATTTTGTTTAACCCGACGAGTGCTACCGTATCAAGCAATTCCATGAATACTATCACTTTGATGTAAATTCTTGTTTTGCCTTGTGCAATTATTTATTATATGTTTGTTGGCTGAAGAGTTACGTTTTCCCTCAAGTTGTCCTCATAATGCACTGTCAATATTTAATATGAATGGTCAAATGATTTCCTATTTATTTAAATATTTAAATGTTTTTTGTACATACACTCAATAGATTTAACAGTGATTTGTCACAGTAATACATATAAGGGATATTTGTAATAATTCATGTGTAGTATATATCCTTCAACTGACTGATGGAATCCTGGTATAAAGCACATAAGGAGACTTTTCACTGAGTTGCATTTAGAATACCTACTCTCCATATTTAAAAGAGAAGGTTCGGTAGGGACTATACATTTCAATGACATTGTTTTTATACATTACCATCACTGTTACTCAGATTAGATGTGATTAGATATGGCCTTGAAGGATGCCAGAAATCACTGGTGTAAGAAGCATAAAGATATGTGGCCTCCACAGGACAAAGCTGAATTGCAAATTGTGGTCAAATACAGAGGCTACTAGGTGCATCTCTGGTCTCGGTATTATGAAAATGGCATTATGGGGTTGGAGGGGGGTTGCTCTATCAGTGATCGAATGTGATCATTTTTCTGAGATGCACGGGCAGGGGTAGGTACAAGCATTCTTGGTCCATGTGCATTATCACTGGTAGTGATGAAATTGAAGGCTGTCAGTTGTAGGCACATCACCAGAGATCCACTTCGCCCGGCTAGGCATTTTGGAAGTGCACCCTGAATGCTTGGATTATCCATTGACAGGTTCTAGGTAAGCAGTCATGTGCCCAAGGGCTGTTCAGAACCGCCTGTGACATCTGGGAGCAGAATGTTAGGTTCCTACTAATTTCTTCCACCTTCCCCTTCTGTCAGGATGCTAAAAATACCATCTCTTCAGGGCACCTGGGTGGCTCAGTGGGTTAAAGCCTCTGCCTTTGGCTTGGGTCATGATCCCAGGGTCCTGGGATCGAGCCCTGCATCGGGCTCTCTCCTCTGCAGGGAGCCTGCTTCCTCCTCTCTCTCTCTCTGCCTGCCTCTCTGCCTACTTGTGATCTCTGTCTGTCAAATAAATAAATAAAAATAAACATCTCTTCCAATCATTCCAAGAATCCATATTACTCATAAATGATAGATATTGCATGAGAACCTTTACAATGACTTTAGATTTCCCTCCCCTATAAACTCTGAAATTTGGAATAGGGGCCACCCTGGGAGGGTTGGGAGACTGTGGAGACAGGACTCGTGAGAGGGAAAACATCTCCAGCAGAACCTTGCCTAATTAGCCCTCAAGGGTTGCTACCTCTTGGAGTCAGTAGGCTTGATCCTCTCTTGGGACCCTATTTTGGGTGGGTGGGTGGGGGCAGGGAATAGAATGTGGCCACAAACAAAACCTAGTAAATGATAAAGGAAACATAGATTTACAGCAAAATATCTGAGCGCCCCTCCGCCCCCTTTGGAGGACCTGGTGCACTCATCAACCAGGCCAGTGATGGAATTTCAGGACCCAGGAGGCAGGAGCGAAGGCAGAGAGTCCTGATCTCCAGAGGGCCAGGGATGTCATTATTAGAGACCACATGGGGATCTGGATGGCGATAAATAGCCATACGCCCGAGGGACTCAGGAATACCTGAATTATGCTTTCTCAAATATACTCCAACTTCTCCGCCATCACTCTATCCCTTTCCCGGCCCTGCTGGCCTGGCTTCCTAACAGGGAGGGGTAGTGTCAGGAAACGACTCCAGCTAAGGCCTGGCCTCTCATTTCCTTGAGCTCCATATCTCCAGTGACATTCTCCTCACTCAGCACCCTTTCCAACGGCCATCCTAGACTTGGTTGCTCTTAAGACTTTCTGTGACATTTTCAACCTTTCTTTTCCTTTCTTGAAATGCAGGCCTCTTTACTTCTTCCCTCTCTCTGAGGATATGTGCTTACCTCCTACTTAACTGGGAAAACAGAAGCCGAACAGACACCTGATAGACAACCAATCAGACTCCATACCTGTTCTTTCCTTTTCCCCTGTAAAGTGGAGATGCCCATCCTTCCATCAGAGGTCATTTCCCACAGCTAAGTTTGGAATCATATCCACTATGGCTTTATCAGGAAACCAGTGTGGCTCTCCCGTGCCAATCTCCTCTATGCTACACCCCGCCCCCCATCTACTGCAACCAACCTATCCCTTACCCTGAGGTACCACTCCAGCTACTGCCCTCTGTCTTTGCTCTCTTTAACAGCCAGATACAATTTTTGTTAGTCTTTAAAATTACACTAGTGTTTTCTATAATATATATAAAATTACAGTTATTAGATATAAAAACACACTCATATTACATGAGTATAAAATGCCAAATAAATACTTTCTCTTCCTAGACATCCCCTAAATACAAATCCCAGAGATAATCACTGGGAAATTGTGTATGTATGTACCAATGTACATAGGTTCATAAGAATTTCTTACACAGGGCACGCTTGGGTGGCTCAGTTGGTTGAGCATCCAATTCTTGGTTTTGGTTCAGGTCATGATCTCATGGGTCCTGGGATCAAGCCCATGTTGGGTTCTGTGACCAGTGGGGAGTCAGCTTGAAGATTGTCTCCCTCTGCCCCCCACCAACTCCCGTGCATGCATGTGTGCACACACACACACTCTCTCTCTCTCGAATAAATAAATAGATAAATAAATACAAGCATTTCTTACACGAATGGAATTATATCACATGCTGTTCTGCAACACGCTTTTTTTCTTTTACATATTTTAGATCTCTTTTCACATCAGTACATAAAAATACACCTCATTATTGTTAATATTTGCAGTAAATTTTAATTTTTTTAATATTCATGATGCTATATTCAGTGACTAGAACAGCCCATAGTAGGCACTGTATGAATATTGGTGAACAAGTGAATAAATTCCACTGCTTATAAGCACATCATATTTGAGAACAGTCCTCTGTTGATAACCTGCAGAGAAGAAAAACGGATGCTCCTTCTTTACTCAGCTGATAGCTTGCCAATTGCCAGACTAGTGAGTGCAGCCCCTGCTAAGTCACCGACTGACCACAGACACATGAGCTAGTTTAACCAAGACTGGTGGAGCCAGAGCCGTACCAGAAAGTCTACCCAGAAGAATCCTTATTTATAAAGAGTTGTTTCAGGGAACTAAATTTTAGGATTGCTTTGCCACAAAGGCCCATCAAAATATCCTTGCCATTTGCTAGCAGTTTGTTAAGCAAAAGCACAGAAAGGATTGCCGTTCTCAACTTGGCAGTTATCAAGTGTGAAGCCAAGGCATCTTGTGGGGCTCATTAAATATGGGACACATTCAGCTTACAAGTAACTGATCGGGGCTTTTGACCCGTGAAATAATTTTCTTTTCATTGTTTTGTTGAGGTGGTGGTTGGGGTGGCCTTTGTGGGAGACTACTCAGGCAAAACTGACAGACCTTGAAGAGGAACTTACCCAACACATTCTTCCCAGTCACAGGGAGGTAAACCTGCCCTCCGGATGTGGGTGGGGATGGAAAGGAAGTGCGATGGAACGTCTGTGCTCCAAGTGCTGCTCCAGAACCTCTGATACCAAGAAGCTTCTCTCTGTACCGAGCATGACAAGAGCTCCCCAGGCGAGTGTGGATTTCCCCGTGGTTGTGACAAAGCAGGCCGAGTGCGGGAGTAGGAAATGAAGGGTTTTTAAGACGTTCTCTTCGGTGCCCCTGGCAGAACTATTGTCCAGGGAAAGGGCAATGAGGAAGAGAAGAAGAAGCCTCAAAATAACTATTATATTTTGTTTTTTCTCAATTTCTCTGAGAAAGAGAAATGTAAGAAACTTGTTGAGGTAACAATGTTTTGAAGGGAAGTAGCAGTGGATAGAGACAATTTTTAGAACGTGGGGTTCTCAGAGCAGCAGAAGGGCAAGTCCTAATGCACAATGACTTGCGAGACTGCTTGCATCCTATTTGCTATTATTGTCCCATTGGCCAAATCGAATCAAAGGCAGCCCAAACCCTCAAGGGATGAAAAGGACCCTTCCTCTAATGGAAGGGATTATTAAGGATGTGAATACAGGCACAGAAACTATCCATGGCCATTGCTGTAGTTGTTGTTCGCCATCTGCAGCAAGAAGGTGGTCTCCAACTCAGGCCCCAGCCTTACTCTGAAGAGTTTCCTGATCCGAGATGGTGAACCCACTCAATATACTCATTCCACTCCCACGACGAGCCTTCAGAGGCCTAAGTCACTCCTGCCTCATATCTACTTCCACAAATCTGCTCTGGTGTCCGTAGCACTAGATAGCTGTTCTGTATGACTTGGGATAAGAGTCTGTCACTCACAGTTATCAACATTCTGAATCAGGAACTTGATATTTAAAGTTTTGGTAACTCATCATGACTATGTGCATTTTTAAGAGCTTGGAGGAATTAGAGCAGTGAGTAGTTTTCATTTCTATTACCTCTTCACTTAGAGTACTGGCATTCCTGTAATATTTCATATCCTACTTGTAGATAAATATCCTCCTCTCTTCTACCTGGCATGATGTTCTCTGCACATTTCTCCTTTATGTCTTCCAGATTCCAAGGTAACTTAAAAAAGTCAAGTGTACCTCTAGACATATGAAAACACTAACACATATTTTAATATTTGTTAACATTTACATTGTAGAAAGCCTAGAATTGCATTATATAATACAGCAGCCATTAGCCATACGTGGCTATTGAACACTCGAAATGTGGCTAGTTCAAATTTAGACATGTTAAAAATAAAAAAAAATACACTGAATTTTGAAGATAGGAAGAAAAGAATGTTAAATAACACACTAATGATTTTTATATTGATTACATGTCAAAATGAGAATATTTTTCAAATCTGGGTTAAAAATATATTATTAAAATTAATTTCACTTGTTTATTTTCACTTTTCTTAATGCAACTGCTGAAAAATTATACAAAGTGGCTCACTTTGGTTCTCAGAATTTGTTTTAGAATTCAATCTAGGGAAAATAAGGGGGAAGTGCTTATATTAATATCAGACAAATTAGATTTGAGAACAAAACATTATCAAAGATAAAGGTTACTACAGAATGATGGGGGTCAATTCATCAAGAAACCATACAAATTCTAAACATTGATGCCCCTAATAATAGAGCTTCAGAGTCCATGAAGCAAAACCCAAAATCTGCATGGAGAAATAGATGAATCCACAATTATAGTTGGGAATTTTAGTATCTCTCCATCAATAATTGATAAAACAAGTAGATAGAAAATTAAGAAGGCCAGAGAAGACTGAAACAATACTAGCAGCCAACTTGACCTAACTGACATATATAGGAAACGGCCTCTCAATCGCAACAAAACACACACCTATTTTTCAAGTGTACATGGAACATTCAGCAAGATACCACATTCTGAGCTACAAAACATGTATACATTTTGAAAGCATTCAGATCACACGGAGCAGGTTCACACTGGAATTAAGTTAGACATTCATAACCAAAGTACACTTGGAAAAGGCCTTCCAATACTTGGATATTAAATAACGCACTTCTAAATAACCCAAGGATCAAAGAAGAGCTTGAAAAGGAAATTAGGAAGTATTTTGTACTAAATGAAATTTTAGCACAACGTATTGAAATTTGTGGAATACCAGTACTGGGGTTCTCACAGAGAAATGTGTAGTACTAACTGCTTATATTAGAAAAGAAGAGGGATGCCTGGGTGGCTCAGTCAGTTAAGTGCCACTCTCAAGTTTGGATTAGGTCACGATCTCAGGGTCATGAGATCAAGATCCATGTTGGGCTCTGTGCTGAGTGTGGACCCTGCTTAAGATTCTCTCTCCCCCTCTGTCCCCCCCATCTCTGTCTTTCTCCAAAAGAAGAAGAAGAAGAAGGAGGAGGAGGAGGAAGATCTACATCAATGATTTCAGTTTCCACCTTAAGAAACTAAAATCAGAAGACCCAATTATGGGGTCTCTGGCTGCCTCAGTTTAGAGACCATGCAACTCTTGATCTTGGCATTGTAAGTTCAAGCCTCATGTTGGGCACAGAGATTGCTTAAAGATAAAATTAAAAAAAAAAAAAGAAATTAGAAGACACAATTAAACCCAAAGTAAGCAGAAGAAATAAAGATCGAAGAAGAAACCAATGAAAAGGTAAAGAGAAGAATAAAGCAATGAAACCAAAAGCTGTTTTTTTGAGATCAATGAAACTGATAAACCTATAGCCAGACGGGTCAGAAAGAAAAAAGAGAGAGAGTAGCTATGAATTATCTATATCAAGAATGAGCATCACTACAGATCCTGCAGTTAATAAAAGGATAAGAAAATCACTATTATGAAAATTAGTAAAGTCAATACTCTGTATGTTGTGTGAGTGTGGACAGAAAGGCACTCTCCCACACAGTGAAGTAAACTGACCTGCAACTCCTTTGCTGAGCATATATCCAAGAGAAAGTCTCAAGTGGTATCAGAGACGTGTACAAAAATATTCACTACAGAGTTGTATGGGGTAAAGGAGAGTTGGAGGCAACCATGTGTTCACCACAAAGTAAATGAAAGGCAAATGTAGGAGATACATGGTATGGAATATTCTGCAGCACTCAGAAGCGAAGAACCTGAAGAACTTATTCATATCCCAAACCTGCATGCATAGTTAAAGACATCTATTTAAATTAAAATGAAATGAAATGAAATGAAAGTGAGTTCCTAGAAGGTGGAGTGTGGGAAATGGGAAATGGCAACCAAGAGATAAGAAAAGACAGAGGGACATTTACAATGAGCACAGACTATCTTAAGATCACAATGTCTTATGAACTAAGGAATGCACCTGGTGTCCAGAAAGAGAAAAACAATTTCATGAACACTACTATATAAACTCATTGCCCTTCACAACCATTGGGATATAATAAAATGAAAAAGAAAACTTAACTCACTTTAGGGAGTGGACTTGTGCAGGGCACTTATGTTATATGATATAGCTATCCAAATGAAAATTAAGGCAAAAAAAAAGGAGAATTAGAAAAAACTAATTTTTTAAAAGATTTTATTTATTTATTTGACAGACAGAGATCACAAGTAGGCAGAGAGGCAGGCAGAGAGAGAGGAAGGGAAGCAGGCTTCCTGCTGAGCAGAGAGCCTGATGCGGGGCTTGATCCCAGGACCCTGGGATCACGACCTGAGCTGAAGGCAGAGGCTCTAACCTGCTCAGCCACCCAGGCACCCGAAAAAACTAATTTTTATAGGTAATTTTATTATCCCAAAAAGTAAAAATATCTAAGTGAGTGGTATAAAATATCCATAATTCCACAATCCCTATGTGTATTAGCAAGTTTTAAAAAGTTATATATTACAATAAACAATGATGTTTCAATGGAGTTGATAAACTAAGGTTTTCTTTCTAGAGACATAGATGAAAGCAAATCTTTTCTCCATCTTCTTGGGGAAAGAGGTATAGTATAATTTAAATAACTTTCTCTCTCTTGCTCCAGATTTACAATCTCCATAGATAGTTTATGTAAGTCCAGGACCACCTTGAGTGCTGAGGACTTGAGATATAAATAAATAAATAGTCAGACACTGTAAAAAATATATATATATGTAATATATAATATATATTATATATATAAAATATATATAAATATAAATAAGTATATTTAAATAAATTTAAATATAAATAAATTTTATATAAATATAAATATAAATAAATTTATATAAATAAATATATAATATATAAATATATATATTTATTTACAGTGTCTGGTTATTTATTTACTGGTTAGCCAGTAATAGCCAGTACATAAATATAAATATAGCTTATACACATACACACACGCACATATAGCCTGTAATAGCCAGCATACAAATATATATTTATATACTATAAATAGCCATATATATAGGGGTGTTTTTTTGTGTGTGTTTGCCTTTCAGGACTATCTCACCATCTTTAGAAGCTTCCTGAAAAGGAAAATCAAAAGAGTAATTTCTTAAAATTTCTCCATCTTGTAAAAGGTTGTGCTTCCTCAGCAAGTCTTGTGATAGGAGGAAGACTGAAGATGAATAATGATCTCAGAATGGATTTATGGGCAGGGAACTCCAGAAAAGTACTTTGGATCCTGGTAAAATATTCCCCTAAGAGCTGAAGTCGTATCTGTTCTTAGGTAATAATCAGAATCAGCTCAAGCAGAGAGGGTCAGAGAACCCTTCGAAAATAGCTGAAACAACCACCGGCATGTCATTTGACCAACCAGAAATGGAACAAAAGCACATCGGAGAAACGGAGAATCAGAGAAAACACTAAGGGCCAGGATATTCCGTCAGTAGACTTTCCCGTCCACTGACCCAGGCTGACCTGTGATAAGATCTGTGCAATAAACTTTGGGGCCAATACAGACTCATCATAATGATGATGGAAAGAGCCAGTAAACATCTTATAAACTAACCCCAACAATAGAGATAGTCCTTTAAGACATATTATTACTATTCCTATTTTCTGAACCATCCTATTTTCCTGTAATTTATCTCAATGTGTCATAGGACATAAAATTCATTGAATGAGTATAAGGCACCCTCTCAGCCTCCAAGTTTTGTTCTCATGAGCAAAAGACACTCTGGGAGCCAGCCAACCATCCTACAGCCAGGGTCACACTGGATCGTGACAGTTTCTGATCCTTCTCCACACACAGATTTCCATTTGATGTTTCTGGCTTTAGGCACAGAGATCTAATCAAAACACATTTTCTTAGCATCTTGAGTATCTCAGACAAAACACATTTTTTAATACTGATGATATTATAATAAAAGGGGTAAGAACTATTGTGGGCTTCTACTTTATTTTTCCTGCCCTACTGATCCACCACTCCTTCCCCCAACAATATCACCTCTACCAACACTAGGGCTGCCTGGTATTTACTGAGCATGGTGCTCTTTGCACATTACATGCATGATTTCATGAAAGCCTTCAGGGACTCCATGAGGAAGGCAAGGCACTGGGTTATTCCATTGTAAAGACTAGGAAACTGAGAAACAGGAAACCTAAATGCTTTGTCCCAAACCACACAGCAACTTTTAAGTGGCAGAGCCAGAGTGTGAACGTAGGATTGCTAATTAATTCCAGATTCTGAGCTCCTTGGCACTACAGGACACATTTTCTTGCTTCGATTTTCCCCTGTGTAAAACGAAAACAATGACACTGACTCAGCTCTCGGAATCATTGTGAGTAAAATGACCTAAATAACCTGCTTAGGAACATCTTCCATATCCTGCTATAGCAGCTGCTTGAGAAGAGGGAGGTCAACCCTCAACCCCACAGGCCAGCTCTCTCATGAAAGGCTCTGGAATGCATCAGAAGCTGAGGATGCTCTTCCTTAGATATCTAGACTTAAATGGCGATGGACCAGCTCAGGCTCAAGCACGTGGGCGGGGCGGGGGATGGTGGCGGTGCACGGGGTGTGGATCTTTTCATCAAGGTGCCTGCAATGACCACGGCGAAAATGTAGAGGATGTTTTAGCCAATTGGACCAGAGCACGCCCATCCTCCCTTGTACCCGTACTCCCTCACGGTAGTGAGTGATCGTGACCTACTATTATCTTTACAGTGACCTTGTTGAATTCTGGGTGGTGCGGCAACCTGGATGATTAGAGAGACAGAGGAAGAGAGAGTTGTTTGTTTTTTGTTATTTTGATTTATTAAAGAAAATAGCACAGAAGTAAGGGGATTTATTGAAAGACTTTTATCCTTCCTAATCCATGTTATTGCCCATCGGACAACTTGGAATCATTCACAGAGCAGGGAGTGCGTCATATTACCATGAGGTTGTGAATCAAGTGGGTATATGTATGCATGAATGGGGATCTGGGAAAAGGGGACGGACTCCTAACCTTGTACAGAGCAAATTTTTTGAAAAAATTTAAGTCTTCAACAAAATGTCTGCGTGTTTACTATCGTGTGTACGTTTTAAGCATTTAACAAATGCTAACTCATTTAATCCCCCCAAACAACCTTTGAGGCAAGCATTATCATTATCCCCATTTTACAAACAGTGAAAACAGAGATGGACTAGGCAGGAGGCGAGACGGTGCCCTTTCGTCCCTGTGCTCTTGGCAAATATGCTGTCTCAGCTGAGAGAACAGCTTCTTGGGGACAGAGGGATCATCAGGGTTAGGGTCAGCGTCTGAGGAGTCCCTTTTTTTCTGAAACTGGAGTTACTCAAGAAACATCTGTGACAAGGAGATACTGTTCTGTGAGTCCCGGTAAGGATTGTCCATCCAGATTCCCCACATCCATCCCTTCCTCCCCATCACCGCCACCAATACTCTCTGGTTTGGAATCGTTAATAGAAAAGAATCTTAGGGGAAATTTTTTCTTAATTGCTTGAGTGGTGAAATAAGAACTACTTCATATGAAAAGACATTGTATAAAATTTCATAAACCGTTGTTAGAGCCTTTAATAGTATATTTTAGTATTGGTAAACACAGATACTTTTTTTTTTTTAAGATTTTATTTATTTATTTGACAGAGAGAGAGATTACAAGTAGGCAGAGAGGCAGGCAGCGAGATGGGGGGAAGCAAGCTCCTTACTGAGCAGAGAGCCCGATGCGGGGCTCGATCCCAGGACCCTGGGATCATGACTTGAGCCGAAGGCAGAGGCTTTAACCCACTGAGTCACCCAGAGGCCCCAACACAGATAGACACTTTTAAAGAAAGAGGTTTTAGGGAAGATGTCGTATTGGAATTGAGAAAGCTTTCAAAACTGTATATTTTATGTAAATAAAATATTGAAACCATTTAGCAATCCTGGGGTTTTTAGAAAACTTTTTCCTGGTTTTGCTCATTGAAAATGCATGCTCAGCCTTCTGCCCTTACACTCTGGGTTCCTACCTCTGTAACTTTACTTCTGCAATCCTTTCTCCCTATCATTTCCCTGATCCTTTTCCCCAACAACTAATTTAATTCCCACCTTCCCTGTTCTTTTTGGTGTTCTTGGACCCAATTTCAACATGCGTGTGGAGCAGCAGGGGGTGGGGTGAGGGCCCATTCTCCATACCTCCAGCAGACAATCCTCCAGACAGCAGCCAGTGCCTGGCCACAGATAGTGTCAGAAGCCACAAGTGAAGGGTTCTGTCCTACCAGACTGCATCTGCCCCCAGCTTTATAGACACCAGTCTCAAGCCCAGGGGCTCACCTGAACTTCTGACCGACTGGTATAAATCAGTCCACAAAACCTCCTCCTCAGGTTAATTAATTTGCTAGAGAAGCTCACAGAACTGAGAGAAACATTTCACTTACTTTATCACCAGTTAATTATAAAAAGAAGTAACTCAGGAACAGCCAGATGGACAAGGCCTGTGGGAAGGGGAGAAGCTTCCATGCTCTCTCCAGGAATGCCACTCTTCACGTCTCTATATGTTTGCCAACCCAGAAGCTCTCTGAACTCTGTCATGTTGGGTTTTTATGGCAGATCCATTGTGTAGGCACGATTGATTAAATCATTGGTCATTGAGATTGATTCCATCTCTAGCCCCTCTCCCTTCCCCGGAGTTCAGGAGGGTGGGCCTGAGAAAGTTCCAACAGTCTCATCACAAGACTGGTTCCCCTGGGAACTATCCCTAGGTACTTCACAAAAGTCATTACTTAACAAACAACACCTTTGGTGTTCTCACTTAGGATAACTCCCAGGGTTTGCTGAGTTGTGAGTCAGGAACAGTGGTCATCCGAATGACCAAAATACATGTTTTTCTTATAAATCACAATATCACATCTGTAAACTCCTTGACTGCTTTCTACACACAACAATCTTTGATTTCTCTGAACTATGTATCGCTTGTTAGTAAAAACAGGAATGTTTATCTATGTAGCTAGCACTGTTAAGCACTTACAATATTCCATTTAATCCTCAGAACAACCTTATTAAGTATGATTATTAACCTCCTTTGTAGATGAGATTGTAGATTTACTCTGTAGATTAACAGAATAAATAAAGTATAAATAAAAACAGTTAAGTAAATAAGTCACCCAAGGTCACTCCATGAATGGAGTACCATTGAGGTCTATTTGCCTCCATATCTGTACTCTTAACCAGATTCTGTTCTTTGTTCCACTGATTTGGCCATTATATTATGATGTATGTGTGTGTTTATGTATCTATGTCTATGGATAGATAAATGGACAGATTTTTATTAAAATTTTTGCATTTTGAGAGCAAAGAGCACATTTCATACCTCCCCATGCCACAGGCACTTTACCTGTTTCTCTGAAAAGAGTAGTTCCCCAATACGCAGTTGTGTGAAGGTAATATTGCTACCCATACAGGAAGTCTAGAGCAGAAATATGGCATTTTCTGAGCTTCATACAAAATAAATTTCTATTAACACAATGGACACAAGCTTGTTGCAATAAACTTCATGGAACATATTAAGGCCCATGCTTGCATCTTGTTGGGATCCTAAAGCATAACACATGAATAGTTTAGTCAAAATACCAGGCAGAGTCTGACAAATGTCAAAAGAGAGCAGACAATAAGTAATATAGGAAGAGAAAAAGAATTCCAAGAGTTAAATAGGTCAGGAAAATGCCTCCTGGTATCAGGAATTGGAATTGGATAGGTAGCTGCATTGGTGGAAGGCATTTTATATTAGGGGAGATTTAGTATTATTAGTAAGAAGGGGAAGGAATGAAATGTATGGAAATATTCATGGTGAATTAAAAGATGGACTTGACTAGAGAGCCATATGGGGCAGAAGTGAGGTGAGTTGAGATCAGAGTACAACAGGTTTTGAACAACACACTGAGTAAAAGACATAATTCCATAAACAATGTAGGAATTTCTAAGGGAATGAAAAGGAAAGAATTTATTCAAAAGATAATGAAATAATTCACAAGACTTACTGGCCAGTGGTATATGGCTTTCCTTCATTGACTTAGTCAGCATGGAATAAGAAACAATAGACATGAAAGATTGATAGAATAAATACATCACAGCACACACAAACACACACACACACACACACACACGTGCAAAAAGAAGAAAGAGAATTTGACTACCTATTAAACCTGGTCAAAAATCTCCAGATTCAATTCTCAGCCATAAACATGAAGAGATTCACAATCTTACATTGACTCTTTTGCCTACATTTCAAACTTCTCTTGATGATTTTCATCTTTTGCTGTAAAAGAAATTTTCAAAAGAAAGATGCCTCCATACCCTTTTTAGAAAAAGCTGCCTCAATGTCACCAGGGTATTAAGGCATTTCAAAAAGTCTAAAAAAAGAGAGTTGCACTTTAATTCTTCAGGCCCATAGAAATCAATTGGCCCATCTTCCCTCGTATTTAATATCTTGTATTTTAATGTTATAAATGCTGGTATGGGAATCTCTTGAATAAATATTTTTAAGTTCAGGTTAAAAATTAACTCACAAAAAATCACATAAAGAAAGGGAGGGATTTATAAGTTCAAAAGGACTTAAGAGATGTGTCCACCAATTGCCATGTACAGACACTATTTGGATTCTAATATGAACACATGAACTGTTACAAAAATTTTTATGAGACCATCAGAAAAATTTGAACACTAGATAGATATTTGATCTCATAGAATTTTTATTTAACTTTAGATATGATAACGGTTTGTGGTTATGTTTTTAAAGACAAATGCTTATCTTTTAGAGATACTTATTAAAATACTTAGAACGGAACTACAGTGTCTAAGATTTCCTTTTAAATAGCTTACAATGGGGGCGCCTGGGTGGCTCAGTGAGTTAAGCCTCTGCCTTCAGCTCAGGTCATGATCTCAGGTTGTGGGATTGAGCCCCGCATCGGGCTCTCTGCTCAGCAGGGAGCCTGCTTCCCCCACCTCTCTGCCTCTCTCTCTGCCTACTTGTGATCTCTGTCAAATAAATAAGTTAAAAAGAAACAAATAAATGAATAAACTTAGAATGGGTAAAGTGGGTGTAGGTATGGATAAAAGAAGATTGACCATGATTTGATACTTTTGTGGGGGACAGAGGAAGGTGGAGAGAGAGAATCACAAGCAAGCTCCACACTCAGCAAGGAGCCTGAGGAGGGGCTCTATCTCATGACCCCGAGATCATGACCTGAGGTGAAGTCAAGAATCGGTCACTCAACCAACTGAGCCACCCAGGCTGACAAGTTGATAGTTTTTTAAGTCAAATGATGAGTACATGGAGCTTTGTATGTTTTCAAAGGGGGAAAAAAGTAATTGTTATTGCCTAACTTTTAAAAAAATCACCTTTAATGTGTAGATAATCATTTGTGTAAAACTTAATGAAATATTCCAGTCACCATATTTCCTCATACCCATATTTCCTATGGGTATGGGTATTTCCTATGGTTATGAATGGGTATGAATATTTTTCTATGGGTATGAATATTTTTAATGTTGATTAATTTAACTTAATTAATAAATTAACTTTTTATGGGAGGTATAACTTGTTTTATTAATGTTAATTCTTATTAACAATGAAATTGTTTTATCCATGGTATAATACATTGTTTATTAATTTCCACTTTATTAATGGAAAGATTGAATTCCAAAATAGTTTCTAAAGGTTTTAATAATTTTAGACATATGCTGTTACCATGACCAAAGAAAACATTTTTTTGGTATACATTCCTAGGGCTCTCCTCCTATAAACAGATAAGAATAAATCGCAAGTAACTTCACCTTTACAAATATAAGTTCACAAATTTTTAAAGTTCCTTTATTTAAAAAAAAATTTTTTTTATCCTAGATATCTTTGTTTCTAATTGCTGGTTATATTTTTAGCATCTATAAAGCAAAAGTGAACTTGTAGTTACCACTAATCATTGGAAAATTCACTAAAGTCTAAATTCATGAGTTAGGTGTGTAAAAGTCTTATGTAAACTATCAGACATTTTGTAAATTAGGTTTTATTTTTTGCAGTTTGGTAAGTAATTTTCACAAATTCATCAACATTAAAAAAAAGTCTGACATACCGCTGTCTGATCACACTTTTAGAATTCCCAGTAAGGAATACATTTGCAATGAATTGGTCTAACTACTTTCTCTTCACGAATTGAACACTTCTCTCTTGTTTGCCTTGGGCCCTAAGCACCTAACAGCCTTACTCCCCAGGCAGGCACCTGCAGAACCCCAAGGAGATTCAGAGCTGGGGAGTGGCTCCGTGGGAGAGGCCTCATGGTTCCTGCTGACCCTGCACCAGCAGAAGCTCAAAGGTCTCAGATTTCACCTGGAAATTTCTGGGAGAGTTGACTCGCAGCCACACGTGCCAGACTGGAGGTGACCTGTGCCATGGTCAGCAAAGCCCGAGGGAAAAGTCCAAACCAATACTGAGCTCTAGATTAGGGAGAAGCTGAGCAGAAGAGGCTGGAATTAGGGCTCCAGGAACCAAACCTCTCTTCCAGCACCAGTGGTTGGGTGCCAGGTGCAAGCAGATTTGTGCAACTCGACATGAGAGCATTTAAAAGGGTGACCCTAACTTTTCTTTTCATGGTAGGAGTGGGAAATTGCTATCTAGAAATGTAAATAATTGACTTCTGTGTAACAAACAGTGGACGGTAAAAGAGCACTTTGGTTCAGAGTGGGCAACCTCAGCCACCTTCAAAGCAGAACTTGAGCAGGCTAAAGCTGAGTGCTGAGCCCAGTGGAGTCTGAAAAGGAGTGTGCGAGAAAGCTGTTCCTGAGAAGCATTACCTATTAGGAAAAGTTGGCACTTTGGTGAGGAGAGTGGTCTGGCAACAGCAGGATGAAATTTTTAAAAAAAACCAGACAAAACAAAAAATGTTAGAGAAAGTTAAATCTCCTTCCTCAAGTTCGAAAGCCTAGTGGGGAGAGAGAAGTCAGAAACGGATCAGGGATACAGATGGGTCTGAAGAAAATTCCTCAGACAGTATTTGAGTGGGACATTCATTTTTGTTATTCCTGAGTTTCCTAAGACACCTAATGAATCACACTCTGGTGCCCTTCTTGTCTGTTAGAAAAAAGAACCGTGGTGTCTGAAGTATTGAGAAAGCAAGCCCCAGACATTGAAGGGGTTGGGAGTGGTGAATTAAGAAAAGAGGAAAGTTCCATGAGACTAGATACACCCAGTCCTGTGTCACGTCTCTGGCTAAAACAGCAAATGTCAAGTGTTTACATGCACAATCCTTATGTTTCATGGGAAGTAAGATTTGAAGATAGGCTCATCTGTATTCAAAGAAGACAATGAGTTGTTGTTGTTGTTTTTTTAAAGAATTTATTTATTTATTTGACAGACAGAGATCACAAGTAGGCAGAGAGGAAGGCAGAGAGAGAGTGGGGGAAGCACCAGAGGGTGATTCATTAGCAAAAGAATCCAAGACAATCCTAAACATTAGTTAGAAAAAAGCAAGCAGGGGCGCCTGGGTGGCTCAGTGGGTTAAAGCCTCTGTCTTTGTCTCAGGTCATGGTCCCAGGGTCCCAGGGTCCCAGGGTCCTGGGATTGAGCCCCACATTGGGCTCTCTGCTCAGCAGGGAGCCTGCTTCCTCCTCTCTCTCTGCCTGCCTCTCTGCCTACTTGTTATCTCTGTCAAATAAATAAATAAAATCTTTAAAAAAGAAAAAAGCAAGCAAATATAAATAAGCACCAGAAGACTATTTTAAATTATTCCTTCTGCGGCGCTCGGGTGGCTCAGTTGGTTAAGCGGCTGCCTTCGGCCCGGGTCATGATTCCAGGGTCCTGGGATCAAGCCCCACATCTGGCTCCCTGCTCAGCAGAGAGCCTGCCTCTCTCTCTCCCCCTCTCCCTGCTGCTCTGCTTACTTGTGCTCTCTCTCTAGCTCTCTGTCAAATAAACAAATAAAATATTTAAAATAAATAAATAAAAATAAATAAATAAATAATTCCTTCTATCTGTTAAGCACCTACTATGTACTAAGCATCTTCCATAATTAAATGCTTTCATTTAATCTTACAACAATTCTGGGTTTGTTTTTCAAGTAGGCTCCACGCCCAATGTCCCCAATGTGAGGCTTGAACCCACCACCCCCAGAGCAACACCTGAGCTGAGATTATGAGTCAGATAATTAACTGACTGAGCCATCCAGGTACCTCAATCCTGTGATTTTTTTAAATCCTTTTCTCAAAAAGGTTAAGGAACAAAAAATTTACAAACAATAAGTGGCTGAGTCAGAATCTGAACTGGATCCATGCTTTCCACTACAACCTAGTACTTCTAAAATAATATAAATTATGGTAAAAAAATAGGTAACTATTTAGAGACAAGGTAGAGACAAGGAACATAAGAAAATGCAGTTAAGATCCAGAACACAGAAACACTTTCTCCCTCCTTCAAACCACAAATGGACTTAATCAAGAGCTATTGAGTGAACGAAGGTTGACCCTGATACAATCTACGGATCCTGTTCAAAGTCTTACACTCAGTGTGGGAGTGTGTTCTCTTCTGTGCAGCTTTATCACATGTGTAGGTTTGTGTATCCACCATCACAGTCAAGAGACAGAACAGTTCCATGACCACAAAGGTCCATCATGTTGCCTTTTTTTTTTTTTTTGAAGATTTTATTTATTTATTTGACAGAGAGAGATCACAAGCAGGTAGAGAGGCAGGCAGAGAGAGAGAGAGAAGGAAGCAGGCTCCCGGCTGAGCAGAGAGCCCAATGTGGGGCTCGATCCCAGGACCCCAGGATCATGACCTGAGCCGAAGGCAGCAGCTTAACCCACTGAGCCACCCAGGCGCCCCCATCATGTTGCCTTTTTATGACCACATCCACTTGCCTCCTGGCCATCTCCCCAGCCCTAACCCTGGGCAACCACGAACCTGGTTTTCTTCTCTAGAATTTTGTCCTTTCAAATGTGTACAGAAATAGAGGGATGCAGTACATAATCTTTTGGGATTAGGTTCTTTGCACTTAGCATAATTCCTTTGACATCCATTCAAGTTATTTTATGGGTCAATCATCTGTTCCTTTTAACTGCTGAGTAGTATTCCACAGTATGGATGTACCACAGTGTGCTTAAGCATTCACCTACTAAAGGACACCTGGACTGTTTCATAGGAATAGAGGTAATAAGAACATTCATATACAGGTTTTGGAGTGAACATAAGTCTTCCTTTCTCTGGGATAAATAAAAGAAATGCAGTTGGTGGGTCATGTGGTAGTTGTATGTTTATATTCTTAAGAGACTGTTGGACTGTTTCAAGAGTGGCTGTACCATTTTACATTACTACCAAGATGTGCAAATCACCCAGTTTCTCTACATCCTTGCCAGCGTTTGATCTTGTCACCATTTTTAATTTTAGCCATTCTGATAGGTGTGTAGTGGTGTCTTGGGGTCTTCTTTTGCATGTCTTTGATGGTTAATAATGTGAGACATCTTTTCATGTGCTTATTTGCCATTTATATATTCTCTTCAATGAAACGTCTATTCATGATTTTTGTCCATTTTCTAATCAGATTGTTTGGGTTTGTTTTAATGTTGAGTTTTGAGAGTTCTCTATCTTTTCTACATATTAGTCTTTAGTCAGATATATGGTTTGAGAATATTTTCTCCTAGACTGTAGCTTATCTTTTACCCCTTTCACATGGTATTTTGCAGATAAAAAGGTTTTCATTTTAATGGGGTCCAACTGATCAATTTTTCCATTTGTGAATTGTGTTTTTGGTCTCAAGTCTAAAAACTCTTTCCTCAGCCATATATCCTAAGATCGTCTTCTATGTTTTTTTTCTCAAAGTGTTATAGTTTTGGGGTGCTTGGGTGGCTCAGTTGGCTAAACTTCTGCTTTTGGCTCAAGTCATGATCTCCAGGCCCTGGTATCAATCCCTGGGATTGAGCCCAGGGATCCAGCTTTGTGTCAGGCTCCCTGCTCAGCAGGGAGTCTGCCTCTCTCTCTTTCACCCCTCTGCCCTTCCCCACTGCTCATTCTCTCTCTGTCTCAAATAAATAAATAAATAAATAAAATCTTATAAGAACAATTAAAAATAGTATGTGTTATAGTTTTATAATTTCCATTTAAGTTTTAGATTCCATAATGTTTCTTCTGAGCTTTATTCTAAAAGTTTTTCTTTTATTTTATGTTTTACATTTCAGTCCGAGATTCATTTTGAGTTAATTTTTATATGAGGTGTGATGTTTAGAGCAAGGTTTAGTTTTTGCCCCTAAGTATCCAATTGTTGTACCATTATTTGTCCAAAAAAGCTAATTTTCTCCATTGATCTGCTTTTATATTTGTCAAAAATCAGTTGAACATATATGTGTGTAGATTTATTTTTAATTGTCTAGCATGGGCTACCAATTTAATGAGTATTTATGGATCTCCTGCTAGGAGCCAAGAATTCTAGGTGCTGAATAAGCACGATCCCAAGCAGACAAAAAATTCCTGTACTCATAGAACTTATAGGCTAGTGAGAAAGATAAATCTAAACAAAAATACAAATTAACATATACCATAAAGTCAGAAAAAGAAATACTATGAAAATAACAGAAAGTGGTAGACAGTCATGTGTGAGGTGTGGAAGCCTATATGAAAAAACATGGTCAAAAAGACTTCTCTGAATAATTGTCATCCGAGCAAAGACTTAATACGGGAGCAAACCATGCAAATATCCAGGGGAAAATTTTCCCTGAAGAGAACACAACATGTCTTGCAAGCTTAAAAGACTATGTGTGTGGGGGCGCCTGGGTCGTTCATTGGGTTAAAGCCTCTGCCTTCGGCTCAGGTCATGGTCTCAGGGTCCTGGGATCGAGCCCCATGTGGGGCTCTCTGCTCAGCAGGGAGCCTGCTTCCTCCTCTCTCTCTCTGCCTGCCTCTCTGCCTACTTGTGATCTCTGTCTGTCAAATAAATAAATAAATAAGATATTTTTTAAAAAGACTGTGTGTGTGTGTAAGAGTGTGGGGAATATAGCAGTGTGAGTTTCTGTGGCTTTATCTTCTCACAGATAACTATTACAAATTCTAGAAAAGATAGAAGGTGAGCGGGGAGCCTACCTGAAGGGACCAGAGAGTGGACCAAAGCAGAGTGTGTTTCCCATTTGTTATGGCTGCCAACCTGAGAGAAGAGTCTATTTGGTGTGGTGGGGCACAGCTAAAATTTGATGGAAGACTGGCAGTCTTTTTGGGACAACAGAGTTTGGGACAACAACAGTCACTGCAAAATGAAGGGACATCTGGAAATTAAAAACGCGGTGGGCGGGAGGAGGGCTGGGTGGAGTGGCGACCCTACTGTTCAGGAACTCTGCCCAAATGTCCACTGCTTTCTGAATTGCTCATTAGCAAGACAGACAGAAACAACCCTGCTGAGGAAAAAGAACAGAACTCAGATTTGAGCTGCTGCTTAATACAGAATTTTCTGTGTGGATCCAAGTAAGTTCATTGTTGGCTTAAACAAACAAACAAACCCCCTCCTTTTAGGGGGATGTAGGAGAATCCATTCCCAATGTCCAGGATACAATCTAAAATAACTCGACATATAAAGAAACTAAGAAACCTGAGTCAAATAAGCAAATAACAAATAATCAATAAATCCATATTATAGAAAAATTCCCATAATCCTAACATAAGTTTTTTTTTTTTTTCCATTTTCTCATAAAACAGTTCAAAGGAAGAAGGAACCAAATCACATGGCTGGTGAGATGTAGAGGGCAAGAATAAGAGAAGAAGTCAAGCAGCCAGTGATCTTTAGCCATGGAGAGAATGGTACTGTACAAGAGAAATATAATGACTTGGCGGCAGAGAAGATCAGGATAGGCCCTAGTGGCCTCTTCCTTTGAGTCTTGGATTAGACTCCCTGCTCAGCCGGGAGCCTGCTTCTCCCTCTGCCTGCTGCTCCCCCTGCTTGTGCTCACTCACTTTCTCACTCTTGCTCTCTGACAAATAAGTAAATAAAATATTTTAAAAAATAATAAAAGCAGCCACGGTGGGGAGAACTGTTCCAATGTTATAAGGCTATGCTCAGAAAGGAACATTTCTAGAATGTTCCTCATCCTCCGAAATTCTCAGGAGATCCTACCCAGGTGAAATGATCTCAACAGTACACTCACCGTGATGATTTGAAGTCTGGAAACTTGACCTCTGCCTGACTTGGAAAATGTAACTGACCTCTCTGCCCTTGTCTTGATCTTGATGACTTCCTTCTGTATTTCTGTATCTTTTCTATAACCACGTGATTTGATTAAGCATTTGACCTTCCCATCAATCTAGACTTCCTCTTAACAGTACTGTAAATGCTCTCACTGAGTAGATCAGTGGTAACAGTAGGGGTGATTCAGAGTTGTCACCTCTAGTAGGTCAAAATCTCTGTGAAAAAAAAAGTTGAGACAATGAAGTGGTATAATATTGTGCACCCAGATTATTTTACCATCCATTGTTTGAGATTCCTAAGGTCTTGAGGTGTATAAAGGGAGGTAGAACTTACCAGTAGGGCATAAAAACTATACACTTAGCTCCTAAGGATCCGGTCTGGTGGAATAATCTGGAGAATACTAACAACAAAACCTAAATGCTGGCTATTGTTCACCGGACTAGTGAAAATCAGTGAGCCTTTAGGGGGAGCCAAAACAGCACAGATGAAACTTCTGGATACTGGGACTTGGGGTTCCCACAAAACTGGTGGCGTAGTAACCTTGGATATCAGGTGTAGCTGTAAAGTGGCAAAGAGTGGCAAAAATAAACTTTGAAAATACGAACTCCATTGTGAGGAAAACGGCAATTTCTCCGGTATCAGAATGCACTATTAAGAATATTCTAAGTAAATGGGAAAATCTGCCATTACCTCCCAGATCACTAGGGTAGGGAAAATGCACTCTCTCAGTCTTTAATTTCTATTGAAATATATTTTCCATGCAAAAAAAGTGCAATATCTTATAGAGCTAGTTAACTTTTTATACACTGAGTCACACCCACGTATCACTACCCCAGTGAAGAAACACCAAAACATTACCAGAATCTTCATGGCCCTCCTCAAGTCCCCTTCCTCAGAGGGATTTCTATTCTGACTTCAAACACCATGGATTACTTTTGCCTGCTTTTGTACATTGCATAAGTTCAATAAAGCAGCAGGTGCTATTCTCTGTCTGGCATCTTTCCGTAAACATTTTATATTTTGAAATCCATCCATATAACCTTTCATTCCATTGTTGTATATTTCATCATGTGATGTCCCACAGTTGACTCATCCCCTCTTCTGCAGGTGAGCATTTTGGTGGTTAGTTTTGAGCTGTTACAGATAGGGCTGCTACAAACACTGTAACACTTGTGTGTTGTTGAACAGATGCATGCACATCTGAAGGGCAGTGGGTAAGGGTGGAATACTAGATCACAGAATGGGCTCACGTTCAATGTTAGTAAGTGCAACCAAAGAATTTTCCAAGGCAGCTGGACAAATTTGCACTTTCACCAACAGCTTTTTCCAGATTTGGGGTCGCCATACGTTTCTGCTAACACTTGGTGTTTTCTCATGTTAGCAGTTCTTCTGGGGATATCCTAAAATTGCTCTGTGGCTTATTTTGGGGGAGGGGTTGTTTTGGTTTTTTTTTTGTTTTATGTATTTGCTCTTTTATTGTTTCTCTGTACATAACCACTGTATCTATACTTGAAAGTTCTTATGAAAAAGCCTGATCCCTAGTGTATTTGAGAGGAGGATGTGTGTGTGTGTGTGTGTGTGTGTGTGTGTTTCCTTGACCAACTTTAAATCTTAGGGAAATCAACAACCACTTAAATCATCCAAACCAAGAAACAAAATTCGGCTGCAGCTTCTTTACTTCTGCAAAGTTATGTTAAACTTAAAGTTCATAGTCGAATAAGCAAATGCATTTCTAGACAGTTAATTTGTTTTCTGGAATTCTTATGCCTTGTAGTACATTGAAATGCTGTTCTTTTGCTGATTACATGCATATTTATGGGAAAATATTTCATCAGTTTATGATGTTCATGCTTTCATATTAAAGGACTTTTATTTTTTAAAATTTATTCAATTTGTTTAAAACTTTTAAAAAACCAGTTTACCCATTTCTCATGCCCACCCTTTACCTCTATCAATCATCAAACCGTTCTCTGCATCTATGAGCTTATATATATATTAGATTCCACATATAAGAGAGATTATACAGTATTTGTGTTTCTCTGTCTGACTTATTTCACTTGGGCTAATGGCCTCAAGATAATCCAAGTGGTAGCCCAACCATACACTATTGTTTTAATTGTAATTTCCCTGATCATTAATGAAATTGATCATCTTTTTATATGTCTATGGGCCAGTAGAATATCCTTTGTTGTGGAGGCTGCTTAGATCTTTTTTCCATTCCTCTAGTGGGTTCCATTCTAGTATATTTTTCTTATTGATTTGTAAGAATTCTTTATATATTTTGGATGTAAGCCCTTGGTTGGACATGGGTACAAATACCACTTGCCATTCTGTGGCTTGCCTTTTGGTATCTATACCAATGTGCTAGTATTGCCCTAGCAAACTGTCACACATTGGGTGTCTTATACAACAGAGACTTATTTTCTCACAATTCTGAAGGCTAGAAGTCTGAGATCAAAGTGTTAGCAGGTTTGGTTTCTTTTTTTTTTTTAGCTTCATTTTTATTTATTTTCAGCATTACAGTATTCATTATTTTTGCACCACACCCAGTGCTCCATGCAATCCGTGCCCTCTATAATAATCTGAGGGTTTTCGAGGGGCGGGGGGAGGGGAGGTTGGGGTACCAGGTGGTGGGTATTATAGAGGGCAGGTTTGGTTTCTTATGAGAGCTAGGAGAAAGAATTCTGTTCCAGAATATAGTCCTCTGTCTGCATGCACACATGTTCAAGCTCTGTGTATATGGGTCCAAATCTCCTCTTCTTTTTTTTTTTTTTTTAAGATTTTATTTACTTATTTGTCAGAGAGAGAGGGAGAGAGAGCGAGCACAGGCAGACAGAGAGGCAAGCAGAGGCAGAGGGAGAAGCAGGCTCCCTGCCGAGCAAGGAGCCCGATGTGGGACTCGATCCCAGGACGCTGGGATCATGACCTGAGCCGAAGGCAGCTGCTTAACCAACTGAGCCACCTAGGCGTCCCCCAAATCTCCTCTTCTAATGAGGACACCATATGCTTGGTCTTAATGCTTGGTCTTAATCACCTATTCAAAGACCTTTTCTCTGCATACAGTTTCATTCTGAGGTATTAGAGTAACTCAGGCTTGAATATACATCCCCCCCCTCAGGGGGGATGGGGGACACAATTTAGCCCAATTAATTGTTTTGTGTTTTTTTTCTTTGAGATAAAATTAACATTTCACAAATACACTATTTTAAAGTGTATAATTCATATGGTTGTGCAACCATCAAGACTATCTAATTCCAGAACATTTTCTTCACCCCAAGAAGAAACCCCAGGCCCCTTAGTAGTTCCTCTTCATTCTCTCCCCCCAGTCCCTGGTAACAGCTAATCTCCCTTCTGTTTCTGTAGATTTACCTGTTTTGGACATTTCAGAGAAATTGAATCGTCACCTTTGTGTTTGGCCCCTTTGACTTAGCACCACGTTTTCAAGGTTCATATGTGTTGTAGCTGATGTTGATACTTCATTCCTTTTTATGGCTGAATAGTACTCCTGTGCATGGATAGACCACATTTTCTTTTTCCACTCATCATGGGTTGTTTCCACTTTTTGATTATTTTGAATAATGCTATTATGAACGTTGGTGTGTTTATGTTCGTATGAAGATATGCTTTCGATTCTCTTGGGTTTACAGTTAGAAGTGAATATACTAACTCTAATTTTTTTGAGGAACTGCCAAACCTTTTTCCTATCAGCTATAGTATTTTCCATTCTTCCCAACAAAGTATGAAAGTCATCCTAGAGGGTGGGAAGTGGGGTGTCATTGTGGTTTTGATTTGTGTTTCCCTAATGACTAATGATGCTGAAGTAGCTTTTCATGTGTATTTTTTTGGCCATTTTTATGTCTTCTTTAGAGAACCTTAATGATGTCTTTAAATTAACAGAGATGCTTATTTTAATATTGGATAATTTATAACTTTTGTCATAATGCTTTTTATATTTCTATATATAAGAAGTATTTGCCTACTTTAAGATCACATCTTCTATATGTTACCTTTCACATGTAGATTTATAACCCACTTTGGATTTCTTTTAGGTAACGGTAAGATAAGGATCAAGATACAATTTTTCCAGCTTTCCAACTGACCTAGAAAATATGTATTGAAAAAAATCCTATCCCGGCACACTGAAGGGTCAAATTTGTCACAATTTAATATTATATTAAATAATATATATAATTTATATTTGCCTTAATATATTTAGTTTTCAATTTTTTTATTCAACTGCATAATTCACTTGATTCTATTTGAACCAACAACATACTGTCTTAATCTAGCTTTATAACCAGTCTTGAAATCTACCAGTATTAGTCTTCCAGCTTTGTTTTGTTTGTTTTATTCATCTTAACTATTGGCCTTTTCATGGCTCTGGACTTCCCTATTAAACCCAGTAAAGAAACAGACCATTTGTTTTTGGTCCCATAGAAGGAATTACATTCAGCAGAAAATTTCTAGAACTGATCTTTTGTACTAGCTTTTGTCTTAGCTCATGGAATTTCAAACATCCTTGTATGAAATGATTATTGGACACTTATTGTGAACAAAGCCCACAATGAAATAGTAAGTGTACTATATGGCAAAAGTTAGTTCTGTCTTCAGTAGGTAGTGGTCAAAGATGTTCAAAAGAATCAATGAGCTATAAATGAGCAGTATAAAAATAATAATATGTAGACAGAAGTTGTATCCAATGCAATTGGATACAAACTTAGAAGCACTCATTTCTTTATTTTACACGGTACACATAAGTAGTGGAAACTCAAGGGCACCTGGGTGACTGTCGATTAAGAGTCTGTCTTCAGCTCAGGTCATGATCCCAGGGTCCTGGGATCAAGTCCCACACTGGGCTCCCTCCTCAGCAGGGAGTCTCCTTCTCGCTCTCCCTCTACGCCTCCTCTCTGCTCACGCGCTCTCTCTCAAATAAATACAATCTTAGAAAAAGAAAGAAAGAAAGGAAGGAAGGAAGGAAGAAAGATAGAAGAAACTCAAGAAGAAAAGAGTGAGTTTGATAGATCAATCCAGAGGGGGATTACAGAAATCTCAGGTGACACTAAGCATCCCCAAAGAAAAGACATGTCTCATTTAAAAATAAAACAAACATACAAATAGTTAAAACTTGCTGCCCATCTTGCTACAAAGAAGTTCATCATTAGAGAAACCTTGCTCATTCATACAGAAACATTAGCCAATATGTTAGGGTCTCATTCCTTCTTATGAGCAGAAAGCAGAGAATATAAAAAAAAAAAAAAACTCCACACTATGTGTAATATTTTCAGAGACATAAAAAATTGTATCTGTAAGGAAAGAACAGGATACCATTTAAAAAGAACATGTAGAGACAACTACAGGCTATTGGAAATTAAAATGAAATAATAGATTTTAAACTTCAATATAGGTCTTAACATACAAAGTCAAGAAAATCTCCCAGAAAGTAGAACACAAAGAATAAGATACTGGAAGTAAGGTAGAAAAGGTGAAAACAATATTTTACTGAAGTGAGCTCCAGGGGCAGGAGGTGGAAGGAAGAAAACAAAGAAGGCAAGACAAAATAAAACCAAAAAATAATAGAAAAAATTTCTAAATTCTGAAGCACATGTGTTTCCAGATAAAAAAAAATCTCAGAAGGTACCCATGTGAATGCATAAAAAGCACCCTACAGTAAAGTCACAGAGATAAGGAGAAGGTACTAAAATCAGTGAGGGGGTGGGAAGGGCGTCAATAACACTGTATTAAGGATTGAAGTGTCATGGACTGTTGCATAACAGCACCAGAAGGCGAGGGACAGTGGAGAAATACCTTCTCCACTGGAAAGAACCCTGACTTTCCATAAAAGTAATCTATCAATTAACTGTGAGGGTAGAAAAATAAAAAATAAAATTAAAAAAAAGATATTTTAACACATGTAAAGATGTTACTTCCCAGGCACCTTTTCTTAGCACTAAAAAAGATGAAGAAATAAGCCAAAATACATGAAGACTTGGAGCCAAATTAATGAAAAGCACAGCCAAGGGAAGACTTCAGATTTTAAAAGTAAAGAACAATTCATTTCAGAGCCACTAACTAGAGTCTGGAAAGGAAATCTCCAGGAGGGGAGTGGCACAGGGAGGAGTGGAACTGAAATCGTATCTGACATGTCTCAGCATATTCAGAAATATATTGCCAGATCTACCGGGGCATGTAGCAAGCGTCAGCAACAGGAGCAGGAAACTAAGCCAAAAGCAAGATAAAATATTCAAGCCATAAAAATTAAAGCCTTCGCTTACAAGGAAATAGATTCAGAAGTCGTTACTTGGCTTCCTGTGTTAGTAATCACTGTTAGCAATGATTGCGATTTGCTCAGTCATAATGAGGTAGACCCTGAAGGTTAATTTAATCAAGAGTGGGAACCAGCGACACTGAGGAAAGATGGTACTGCAAAGGACCCAAACTCTATTTTTTCTGGATAATAAGTTGATACATAATGTTGAAAAACAATAAATAAACATAAGAAGGGTGAAAATACCATTTGGAAATCTGTAGATAAATATCCTAAGAAAGACCTTAGAGAGTTGAAAGTGGTTATTTTGGAGGCATAAGGCCAAGGGATGGATTGAGTGTGTCAAACTATTGGAGTTTTCATTACAAGTCTTTTTGGATTATTTGGCTCTTTTTAATTATTTGCTTGTATTACTTTAGGAAAATAGCAAATTACTAAAAATTAGAGTTGCATAAATAGTAGAGATTTAAGTAAGTTATTTAAAGCCATAAAGATAAAAAAAAAATAAAGCCATAAACATAAGTCATCAATAAGAGAAAATAAAATTACATGAGACTGACCGATGGAGAGAGGGGTGGGGAAAAAGAGCTAGATCGGTCATTGAGAGGCAGGAAATCAAAATACATTCTTTAGAGAGAAAAAGTCAAATGATATAGTGTGTGCTTCCTCTTCAGAATGATTAAGCTAGCCAGGAGAAAAACTCAAAACAATAGGACTTAGGCAGAAGGAGAGAAGAATTTCATTTTCATTTTTTATATATACCTTTGTAAGGCTTGAATTCTTGTTCATATATACATATATATCACTTCTATAGTTATAATTATGTGTAATTAACTGGAATTAACAAATACAAAAATTGTGGCATAATTCACATCAGTGCGAAAGTGTCTCCACACCGCCCTCCAGAAACTGCAGGGCAGGAAATACGGAAAGACTCATGTTGCAGAGATTCTCCTGAATCTTCTCTATGGCTTGGTGTCTGGATCTGGAATGGATGGTGTTTGGCTTTTTGAGTATATTCATGAATTTTTGGATAAAAATTCCTGAGACGAGGGGAAGATGATGAGTTAAAATGCCTTCTCTAATAAAGTGAGGGGGAATGAGTTTCTGGGGCAGCGGGAGCAACAACAGATGAAGTCTGACAAGGAGAGATTTGAGAAGGGAAAACGGCAGACCAGAAAAGCCTGGAGACTGACAAGGTCATGCAAAGAAAGTCAGCCAGAAGATATTCCTGGTGAGAGGGAAAAGCAATGGTCTTTTTTTTTTTTTTTTAAGATTTTTATTTTTATTTATTTTATTTATTTTTTATTTTATTTTATTTATTTGACAGAGAGAGAGAGATCACAAGTAGGCAGAGGGATTGGGGGTGGGGGGAGGCAGGCTTCCTGCGGAGCAGAGAGCCCCATGTGGGGCTCAATCCCAAAACCCTGAGATCATGACCTGATCTTTAACCCACTGAGCCACCCAGGCGCCCCAAGGCAATGGTCTTTTAAGATCACAGTTCTGGAACATTCACTGTGGAATTCCTGTCTTGTGTACCCAGCCATATCACCCCTCTGTTAACTCCAAAGCTTTAGTATAAGTCAGCTGTGAAGCTTTCTCATGTGATGACTGTTTTAAAGAAATCAAAGAGAAGTGGCCATTTTCTCTATTATAGATCAAGATGTTGTGGAGAAGCAGAGGCCAGTGTAAGTCAGCATGAACAGAAATGAGACTTCAGACGAGGTGAAGGTTTAGAAGAAGAGGTGACTGTCAGAAAGACAAGTTTTCCAAGACTATCCAGAGCTATAAGAGGGACAAATGAGGGATAAGCCCCAAGGAGCCCCACCCAGGCCCCTCAGTCCCTTCTGCCATTTTTGTGTGTTCCTCGGCCAGTTTCCATGGTTCTGGTTTCTCATGGTCCTACCTTCCCTTCTGTTGGTCTGGCCTTCTGAGGCTGCTAGACAGTTTTGCCCCCCCCAGAGAGAGCTGGATGCCCTAGGAACTTGTGTGTCCCTCCCCCTGGGTAGCTCTTCACCCAGTTCCTTTACCTGGAATTGGGACAAAATGTAAGCAAATTCAGAGTCCAGAGTTCCCTTTGGGGACAAGGCTAAGCCACTTTCTGTAGGACTTGGCCCCATCACAGTCCTGGGCTCCTTCCCTGTCCTGTCCTTTCACCACACGCCTTTTCCTGTTTCTCTTTAGAACACTTCTTTAATAAATTACTTGCCCATGAATCCTTTCCTCAGGGTCTTCTTCTGGAGAATCTGGTCTAAGAGAGACACTAAAGTCATTTTAATTGAAATATGAAGAAAAGAATTGGAAGCCTTGGCCCTGCTCAAGGGTTGGGTGACACAAAGATTAGGCTTTCAAAGACTTTTGATGTAGTTAATATTAGGTGGAAGGGATATCGAGCAAAACCAAATGTAAGGAAGTAAGAAGTTGTTCCAGAGAAATACTGGTGATCAAATAGAGAAAGAAAGCAGGAGGGGCGCCTGGGTGGCTCAGTCGGTTAAGCGTCTGCCTCTGGCTCAGGTCATGATTCCAGGGTCCTGGGATCAAGCCCCACATCAGGCTCCCTGCTCGCTGGGAGGCCTGCTTCTCCCTCTCCTACTCCTCCTGCTTGTGTTCTTTCTCTCACTGTCTCTTTCTTTCCATCAAATAAATAAATAAAACATTTAAAAAAGAAAAAAAAAAGCAAGCAAGCAAGAGACTTGAGGAAGATGTGATATTTGGCCATGGCAGTGAGGGACAGGTAGGACTTGAAGATGTGGGGTAAAGACACCTTAAACAAGGCACAAGTATACATTTGCAAGAACTTCATTCACCTTGTGATACAGTAAAATAGAAAAAGAAGTTAATTAAAGAAACATTAGGAAGTGACTGGTATAAGGCCCTAGTTTTTCATTATACGGGCATCAAAGTGAAGACAAAGACACTGGATTTTTGTTTTTAAAGATTTTATTTATTTATTTGACAGACAGAGATCACAAGTAGGCAGAGAGTCTGCAGGCAGAAAGAGAGGAAGGAAAGCAGGCTTCCTAGGACACTGGATATTTGTCATTATTTATTTCTGTCATCGCACCATGGCCAGGGCAGCAGAAGCACAGGCAGAGCAAAGGTACAAATCAACAGCTCCACAGTATCGGTGGCACTAAGGGTATCAACAGATTCTCCTAACACGGGTATTTTTTTTTTTCCAGTAAACAGTACTCAAGAAAGGATTAGTAGAGTTGTTAATGAGAGAATGTACCTAATTCTCTATTTTTGCGGAGGTGGGGAGGGTAGATGTGCTGGTTTCGAAATGGTGTTCTCTTCAAGTGTCACTCTTGCTCAGGTGTCCAATCTCCAGAGACAACTTATAGATCTCCAGGGCCTTTTTCACATCGTCTGGGTAAGGGAGACACTGGAAGAATTTACTGCCAGCTAACACTTGCTCACAGCCCATCTGGAATTCCTACAAGACATAAAAGGATAGAGGTAGAGACCTCTCCAGCTGTGAAAGTATAGGGTGTCTTCAGGATGCCTCAGCGATGACAGGAAAATTAGAGGATCCTGCCCATCCTCAGGACTGGTGGAGGAAACCCAGAGATACTCTGGGTCAGCAGCGTGCCCAGTGCCACACCAGCACTCCTCACGTGCAGCGGATCGCCGTGGAAACAGGGAAGGAGGAAGGCTGCAAAAGACACGCAGGGGGTTCTTATGCGAAGGAACAGTTCTGACGGCTGTGCAAAAGCATAGTGCATATGGTAGAAAACACAGGGCCAGGGGCCAGGTCTCCTAGATCTAGGGAGCCCTCCTCTCTAGAGGCTTGGTTCATCTTAGTATAAAATGAGAGAATTAGAACTCGTTTTAAAGAGCTCACTAAGTGTGGGGAGCCTGGGTGGCTCAGTGGGTTAAAGCCTCTGCCTTCCGCTCAGGTCATGATCCCGGGGTTCTGGGATCGAGCCCGGTATTGGGCTCTCTGCTCAACAGGGAGCCTGCTTCCCCTTCTCTCTGTCTGCCTCTCTGCCTCTTTGTGATCTCTCTGTCAAATAAATAAATAAAATCTTAAAAAAAAAAAAAAGAGCTCACCCAAGTGCTTTGAGGCCGATTGCCAACGTGATTTAAACAACTCATGCATGGGTCCTGATACAAGTCTGATCTCATCAATGTTCGTTGACAGGGCTCTGATACCAGCTACAATTTTTAGAACATGACAGGACATCCTGAAATGTGTGGCACTTACCCACTTACACTTGGGCACCGCTGGGGACCAGATGCCGTTCTCTGAGCAGGTGATTTTTTGAGAGCCAATCACACCATAACCATCATCACATTGGACAGTAACACTCTCGGGCTCAACATACTGGTCCTTATCCACAGACAGATCTCCATTTGTGATCTCTGGTTTCTGACACAGAGCTGTAATGGAAACGCAGTTTTGATCATGCTGTCATTCTCAGAATAAATCTTACAAAAGTGAAGAGTTCTGAGGGGATGAAAAACACTGATAATAGATTATATCTGCATGCTGAGAGCTGTTCTCTACCTCCATTGATTGTATGATCAAAACGATAACATTAATAACAGTAATGTTATTTTACATACTATTCTCAAGATAAAACACTATTATTTTTCCAAAGATTTTATTTATTTATTTATTTATTTATTTATTTTAGAGAAAGAGCACAAGCAGGGGAAAGGTCAGGGGGGAGGGAGAGAGAATTTCAAGCAGACTGCACTGATCATGGACCCTGAGACAAGGATTGATCTCATGACCCTGAGATCATGGCCTGAGCTGAAACCAAGAGTTGAATGCTTAAACAACTGAGCCACCCCAGCACCCCATAAAACGCTATAATTATCTCCATTTGGCTAGAGAGAAAAATGAGGTACAGATGGTTTATGTGACTTGTCTAAGGATGCATAACTTTTAGGTGACATGATTATAATATTAACCTAAGGATTGTAGTCCTAGAATCCAAGTTTTTAAAACTGCTATATTTCAAAACCTCACTCTTTCTATGATCCTAAGTATATAATTTTTATTCACATACCCTTAACGTCTTCCTGTGTTAAATGGAGTTAATGGTGGGAAATTAACCTCTTGAGTTGATAGCAACTATGATTATAAAAAGGTACACCTAATCTTGGTGGTCAACCAGAAATCTTTTATTAGGGCAACTTCATCATGAGAAGACGAATGGTATGCATGTGGCTCTAATGGAGATGTCAGACATCTCAAGGAGGTTTGGAATTTATCCATAACTGCAGTCATTTAAAATGAAGCAGGTGCTTACTAAAATGTTGCTAAACCCTCGCTGACGGTCTTAAATTAAAGATTGCTATCTCTGCGTAGAAACAGAACCATACATACATGTGCACTCAAATTGTGCCAAAGGAAGCAGTGGGAACTACAGCCCATTTAGTAGGTGGTACACAATTAGTTGATTGTCTACTGGGGAAAACCAAACATTGACCCCCACTTTCTACCATACATACAAAGGAGTTTCAAGTGGGTTGACTATATCATTGTAAAAGGTAAAACAATAAAGCTCTGTAAGAAACATAGGAGAACGTGTTTGTTGTTGCATAGAATACTGCCTTGCAGTAGGCAAATATTTCTGAAACAAGACAAAACAGTTTCCAGCATCAAGGACAATATTAGTAATTTGAAATAAATTGGAATTTAGAACTTATGTTTGTCAAAACTAGAACACTCGGGTTGCCTGGATGGTTCAGTGGATTAAAGCCTCTGCCTTCAGCTCAGGTCGTGATCTCAGGGTCCTGGGATTAGCCCCTTATTGGGCTCTCAGCTCAGTGGGGATCCTGCTTCCCCCCTCCTCTGCCTGACTTGTGATCTCTCTGTCAAATAAATAAATAAAATCTTAAAAAATAAATAAAACTAGAACACTCATATTCTACTTGTAGAAACAGAATTTGTTGTTATGACCACTTTTTTTTTAAGACTTTATTTATTTATTTGACACTCAGAGATCACAAGTAGGCAGAGAGGCAGGCAGAGAGAGAGGAGGAAGCAGGCTCCCAGCTGAGCAGAGAGCATGATGCGGGGCTCAATCCCAGGACCCTGGGATCATGACCTGAGCCAAAGGCAGAGGCTTTAACCCACTGAGCCACTCAGGTGCCACTGTTATGACCACTTTTGAACAAAATTTGGCATCATCTACGAAAGATGACAATGTGTACACTCTGCAGTACAGTTCTACTCCTGAGCTTATTCCTAACACAAATGCTTGCACATGAGTAGCGAGAGACCTACAAACAAGTGTTCATAAGAGCATTATTCATAATAGCCTGAAACACTAAAAACGTGAACTCTTATAAAATACACAAAATGTGGTCTATTTATCCAGAAGAATATTATAAAACCATGAAAATGAATGAACTATCACAACGTGCAAGGACATAGATGAAGAAAGAAGCCAGGCACAGAGAGCAAGCATGACTTCCTTGATACAAAGTTAAAAAGTTGGCAAAACTTATCCATGGTGTTGGAAGGTGGAAGAGGGACAATAAAGTACCCCACCAAGCTGAAAAAGCATTTTGAGACCAAAAAACAAAAGCAGGGCCACACCATGCAGTTTACAGAGTTTTCTTCAGAGTAACTTACTGATGGGGGGAAGGGGGAGAGTCAGGCCGACAAGGATCGGGCCCTGTACAGCTCTTCTCCAAAAAGTCTGGATTTCAGTCCACAGATTTTTTAGAGCGAGAGGACACTGTATTCCAGGACACTGCAGGGAGATCTAGGGGCTCACGTGCACCTAATTGACAACTGACCTTTATTTAGATCTTGTGGCGCCATCTTAACTCAGAAAAAGGGAGGACTATTTTATCTCAGATTCATGCGAGGCCAAAGCGAACCTTCCCCTACACCGACCTGCCTTGGTGGGCGTTTCTGAGGTACGTATGTTACTCTCCTGTGGGTCTGGAGCACATAACCACAAAAGAGGTCATCAAGCGTACATGAACAAGATGGAGGGCCAAAGATGGAGCCGGTACTTTCAGCGCTCCTACACATGGTGTTGGTAGAATGACCTTCTTTGGGGAGGAGAGTCGGGAGTAACTGAGGGAAGACATGAGATGCTTCAAGGGGAGGTTCACGTTGTGATAATTGTTGATCTTCACCCTTAAGATTTGTACACTATTTTGCAGTATGTTACATTTGAATTAAAACTTTTATTTAAAAAAAAACAAAAAGTGGTCCTCTAGATTACCTCTGAAAACATACACGCTGGTAACAACGGTTACTTCCAAGACTGAGAAGCTGGGTAATGGTTCAAACTTTGAAAATAGTGTACCATATGCATGCATTAACTACACGAAATTAATAAATAGTACAACAAAAAAATTTTTAAGTGTTTCCCCTGGCTGGAAAGAGACTAGAGTCAGAACAATCACAGAGGCTCTACATTTCCAATCAAGGTCATCAGTGAGGTTGAAATTACCTTTACATTGAGGGGCTGGAAGCGACCAGTGGGAGTTCCTGCAGGTGATTTTAGACTCTCCAACCAGAACATATCCTTCATCACATTCATATTTCACGACAGTAGTATAGGAGAAAAATGAACTCACGTCTTTATGGGATCCATGGGCAATGCTCGGAAATATTCTGCAATCTTGAATGGTAAAAGAGAAGGGTGGGGACAATGAGCTAGGGTTTAATTTAATTAACAATTCAGAGTGAGGGACTCTTCTTATTTTATTGAATGAAGTAATTAAATTACACTGCAGAGGTATATTTCAATTCCTTAACAAAATCAATAAGAATGGTTTACTGAGAACTTAGCTACTTGCTTAGTCACTGTGTTAATCGTTTTAGATATGTTAAATCAGTTAATCCTCACAATAACTCTTTGAGGCAGTACAATCATAATTTCCATTCTAGAGAAAAGGAAACTTAACCTTAGAGGGGTCAGATGTTGCACATAAGGTCACAGCTAGGAAGTGTCAGTAACATGAATCAACCTCAGGGATTAAGCTCAGATTTGTATCAAAATCAACTGGTACTTTCTGAAATCCTGCTATTTTCTGCTGTCTGTAGTGATCATTGGATGCTTACTTTATAGAGGCATCAATAGATATCTAAAGGCCATAAGATGGAAGTTTTGGTTGAAGAACAGTACTCTTGCACAGTCAAGTAGCATCCCAGAATTGATGAAGTAGGCAGCTCAGAATCCCTTAGAAAACTCCTATCTCCTTCGCCCAAATCAAAGGCACTAAAAGGTTAGGAATTTAACCTTTTAAATTCAAATTAGTCCCAGGTGAGGCAAATATGTGGGTGCATTTCTCCTTCAGACTGACAGAGGGGATCTAAGGAGCTCACTGAGAAAGGCCAATATATCTCTTTTCACTTTGCAGGGATATTAGACACAGTGGCCTAGTATCGAGCTCCTGCCTAGGAAATCCAAAATGCAAAAGGGGGCTGTCTAGTGGCTCTGTTGGTGAGGGTGAAGGACATAGTTCTGCTGCTTTGAGACTGGCCTCTACTCCTGACATTATTTGGAACAAGGGATGAGTGAGTACTTCCAGTGAGTTGGAAATGGGCTGCATGAAAAAGACAGGCCTGGTGGTGTTCTCTTCAGACCTGTGCAAAAGGACCTCCTGAGGTTGGAAGAAAGCTTCAGTGAAAATAAATCCCGAGGAGTCCCTAGGTCTTCAGGAGATAGGAAAGAGGAAGAGCTCATCCAGAATGAGAGACGGATCCTGGGATCTAGCAGACCAGGGATTTGCAATCAGCAGATTCTCAGTGATGAGGAAGGACCCATCAAAAAACAGCAACAACAACAAAACACAAGAGAGAAAGCAAGCTTGAAACACTCTTGATCCAAAGAATTAGCTCAGGTCAAGCACTGTTTCCCTTACCTCTGTTTCTCCCAAAGCTTTAACTCTGAAGGGTCCAGAAGGCATAAGAACAATAATCCCAAAGTAAGTTCTGCTTTAGTATCAAGGAAAAGGAATTCACCTGTGCATGAGTCAACAGCTTCCATATAGCATTTCTTAAACTGCAGATTAGACCCCTCCACAGAAATACAAAAAAATAGCTCTTAATTTTTCTGACTGAACACACAGGCAGAATTCTGTACTCTGCCTCTCAGGCAATATCAAGGAGGCATAATTGTAATGTACTTAAGAAGATAAGATGTAGCCCCGGTGTAGGAAAGTCGTGAGGGCTTGAAGCCAATGGCCAAGGAAGAGTTCTTGCGGTGTTTTTGGTGCAAAAAAGTGGTTTTATGAAGGCATGGGGATAGGACCCATGGGCAGAAAGAGCTGCATTGGGGTCATGAGGAGTGACTAATTTTATACTTCCAAGTTAGAAGGGGTTAGGGATAATATAAGACTCTAAGGAATATGGAAGCAAGGTTTTCAGGACCTTGAGGGGGCTGGCTATTGTTGGGAAATGTCATTTCTTACTGTCTAATAAAACCTTAGTTATGAGACCCTTTATATGTACATTGGTGGCCCATATGCTTAGGGGATGAGTGCCAACATGTATTTTGGGAGGTTTGGAGATTAAAGAAGTTTCCAAAAGAATTTTTATATGTTAAAGTAGGCTTACAGGATCGGGGCGTGGGGGCATGTCAGTCTAGGATTACCTTTTCCTTTTACCTTCTCCTATAGAAATTAGTTCTATAGGAGAAGGTGTTGGCAGGATAGAAGGAAGGTCTCCAGGAGTAAGCTGGCGACAGGTCTCAAAGGATGGGTGGAAGTTGAGTGGTTGGTAAGATAGGTGAGGCAGAGCAATACTGGGGCCATGAGAAAAGTCTGGCATCAGAAGCCCTTACAGTGAGGGAAAGGACCTTCAGATCAGAGCACACAGACATTAAGTATCATTTCAGAGGGTTGGGGCCATGGACAATGGGAAGAGATGAGAGAACAGAAGGAAAAAGGGGAAGGGAAATGGGATCATGAAGAAATGATTGAAAAACATGACAAATTTGATTAGGCCTTCCAGACTGTGTGAGAGGGGAACTCAGAGATGAAGTTGAGAAGTCTCCTGAGCATGAAGTCCTTTATCCTGCCACTCAATAATTTTCATGCATCTGATGTGAAAAATCTTTTTCCAAACATTGCTTCCTTAATTAACCCATGTTTTCCCCTGACCACTCTCAGTGTTGAAGAAAGCATGGCTTCCGCGTTTTTAAATCAACAGGCCAGCTCACCTAGGAGCCGTCAGTTATTATTTTAGGGTTGGGGTTTTTCCCTCTAAACTATCTCAAATCCTAAACTTTTATGCCATGATAGCTGTTTCAGAGAATATGTTAATAAATATTTTTAGGTATGAAAATTAATTCTCTCAGATAAAAAATAATGTCAGCTAAGAAAAGAACACAATATAACTTTGGTTAAAGGACATTTCCATTTAAATAACAGAACAACAAATAAATTTCCACAGCGGCAGGCCTTCAGGTGGTTCTGGTAACTTCTCTCAGACACTTCTGTTTCTCATTCTGACAAAAATTTCCCTCTGTTTCAATAACAATGTCTTACATTTATATAATGGTTTATAATTCATAAAGTACTCTTTACTTTTACCTCAGAGAATTTACTCAGTATTTGAGAACAGAAAATGTATTTTAGAATTTTTATTTCTCATTAGTTTTTAATCCCAGTATAGTTAACATACATTGCAATAGTAGTTTCAGGTGTACAACACAGTGATTCAATATGTCCATACAAAACCTGCTCTCATCACCAGAAGGCCACTCCTTAATCCCCGTCACCTACTTCACCCATCTCGCTGCCCACCTACCCTCCTATAACCATCAGTTTGTTCTCTATAGTGAAGAATCTCTTTCTTGGTTTGTCTCTTTTTTTCTTTCTTTCATTGTTTTACTTCTTAAATTCCACATATGAGTGAAATCATATGGCACTTGTCTCTCTCTGACTGACTTATTTGACTTAGTATTATCCTCTCTAGCTCCATCTGGCAACAGAAAATAGTTTGGCTTTTCAGATGGAAATTATTCCTAATCAATAAATAACTAAGATTATGGATGGTATAATTAACCTATTTGGAAAGTAAATTTGTTCTACGCATCTTGGAGCATTAAAATATAAGAAACTGATTTGAAAATTCAAGATTATTTCTTGCTAAAGCCGCCTCATGAGGAATTTTGCATATCAACACATTTTTATTCTATATATAATAATAGCTTCTACCTGAATTAAAACTATTTCCTTTTTATTCTAAAATTCTTCATTTTTATTAATACATAGTTCATTATACTCTCTCAAAAAGATTATGAATTACCACTATTTGATTATATTCAGTTAATTCTTAATTGGGTATTTGTCCTGCAAATCTTAGAGAAACTACTCTCCTTTCCCTATAACTACTGTACTCACCACACAAGCCAGAAGGGCACAGCAGTAGGGTCAAGACCCCAAAGACGTACAGTGCTGGGAAACTGCTCTGCAACTTGGAGGCCATGGGTCTCAGAGGTGCCATACTGGGGCTCAGTGGTTTCAGACCCTTGAATTAATCCGAAGAAAAGAATTCTCAGTAACAATTGAAATGGTGCCTAAGCCAGTGTAACCAGCCTTGGCAAAGTCTCAGTTGTGTGTCACTAAAGGGGAGGGACAGGGGGAGTGACAAGAAGACCAGGTGCTGAGCACAGCTCTAACAGGGGTCAGCTGAAAAGGCCCTATTCTTGGAGAGAAGAGTCTGGAGGTTGTTAGGAGAGCCCTCTGGGATTCTGTATGTAGTTATTGTTGTTATCCTAAAACTCCCTTGCTGTTCAAATGGGGCACGTGGTGAGTTCCTTTCTGGATATATCCACGATTCCTCTGAGTAAACAAGAGCCAAAAAGCACAGGGGAGTGCAGCCCATGACGCCCAGTGTGTGTGGTGGGTTCTGCAGGAATTTGAACCCATAGCATGAGAGAAAATAGAATGTCTGCCAAAGGGCCTGTTTGAGAAGTGGTTTCTGTGATGAGAAGTAGGTGTAACTTGCCCATAGAAGAATGGATTTTTTTTTTAAGCTTGAAAATTAAATTTCTTTCTAAATAGCACATAGGCTAGGCAGAACAGAGTAGTATGAGTCTCTAAGTGTGGAAAATCTCAAGAATGCAGTCCACACAATTACAATTATAATTACAATTACAATTATTATACTACCTCAGGGGGACCCTCTTTTCCCTAATTCCTGGGGTTTTTAATGTACATAAAACATCAAATGATTCACTCTGTGAAACTGACTGTTCTAGTGTAGAAGCTATTCTAGCCTGTGTTTGCAATACAGAAAATTGAAAGTTAAGTGGTTGAAGATGATTAATTAAGGAGAAAGGAAGATTTATTATGACTCTCAGAATATCTAAATGATTCTGGACCCTGGAGAACCTAGCATTTTGCTTCTAAGCAGTAAACACAGCTGGATGGAAGGCACATTTGTTATTCTTCTTAGACTGGTAACCTCTAGACTAAGTGTCCCATAACCATCTGGGATTGCCTGGATATTCATCCAGATCACTTCCTAAATTTAGGAACTTAAACTTTGGGAACTTCAACTTAAAGAGTTAAGTGGGATGGATGAAACTATTAACTTGGATTCTATATCTTACCCGCCAACTGGGAATATCTGTTCCTTGAAGAGACAAAGATGGTTGTCTAAGCAAAGGAGCAAATTCTGAAAATTGTCCTCAAGTGATCTTCACTACTCAGCTGAACTGGAATGATTGCTACATACCAATAATAGCCAAAATGCTTCTCTCTCAGAAATAAGAGTTACCAAATATAGCTGAACAAAATTCTTTGGAATATTAAGGTAAGCACAATTAAAATTCAACAAAAGAAAGCAAGTAAATTCACTGAATAGTTGCTTCCTTTAAAAAGAGGAACCACAGGGACACCTGGGTGGCTCAGTGGGTTAAGCCTCTGCCATCAGCTCAGGTCATGATCTCAGGGTCCTGGGATGGAGCCCTGCATCTGGCTCTCTGCTCAGCGGGAGCCTGCTTCCCCCCACCCCTTCCTTCCTGCTTCTCTGCCTACTTGTGATCTCTGTCAAATAAATAAAATCTTCAAAAAAAATAAATTAAAAAATAAAAATAAAAATAAAAAGAGGAACTACAATAAAGAGATTCATGAGATTCATGTAATTTAAATGATTAATCAACATGTTTTGTTAACCTGCCTTTAATCTTTAAGGTCTGTAACAGAACTTTACATAAATTATTATAATGAGTTCTGAAAAACTCCTGTGACATGGCTCTTGCCTACCTTGTTGCATAGATGAGGAAACAGGTTCAGATAAATTAAGTAAATTGTCCCCCAAACTCCGCAGATAATTAGTGGTTAAGCCAAATGTTGACCCAAGACTGATAATTAAAATCCAAGCTTGTTCTTTAAACCAAAATAATTTGTATTTTTTTGGGCCAGTAACGATTTCCTGTCAGGACACTGATTCAGCCATATGGGAGTATATCAACATTATTGGCTTTTACCCAATGGTACACCCACCCTCCAGATGCTGATGGAGCACTAATGGCTTAGACCCATGACCTCCAAAGCATGTACTGTGATGATAGGAGCTGCCTGACTCCTGATATAGAAAGTTATACCCTGCTCCCTCAGGAGCAACCAATGCCTGGCTGAGCTTGGGATACCAAAGCCCTGATTCTTTGATTCAAATCTGGACAACTCTGTGATACAGTTGATGCCCTAGAGCCCACTGTGGATCCGATGAAGGTTACACTTAACCTGAGAGTCGATTTTTGCTCAGTTCTTTTCCCTCTTGTTGTTTCATTCCCTTATAGTTCCTTCCCCATCCCACCCCTGAAATCACACTATGAAAAGTTCATATGCGTCTGAATCCCTTCTAGAGACATTGATTGAAGACAGTTTATACCACAAGTGGATCTAGAAAGCAAGCTCTAAGAACAAGATTCTAGAATTGGATCACCCACTAGCCAACTGGCAATCAAGATCCCTCACTGGGGAGGGGTGACGTATCAGTAGCCCTGGCTTACTGTAGCATTGCAACTATGAACATTTTCACCTGGTAAGCTGTCATGAAGCATAGATGGAGAAAAACACATTGGCCAGTGAAATACCTCTAACATTTGAGAGTTGCGTGGAAATAGGACTGTGAAATTGGGTGGCTGAGGACTATTGATGCAAGCTCAGCAACCTCTTAGCTGAAAGTAAAAGTTCAAGGCACTCAATCACAATTCAAATCCAACTGTGAAGTCCAGGAGCCCCTCCCTGCCCCCATTAGTATTTAAAGAAACTCTTATGTCAGCTAGCTTGGAGACTGTGCTAAGGACCAGGGTCAGGATTTAATCATAAAACAAGAGTAAAACTTCAGAAAAAAATAAATTCTTAGCCTTGGCAAGTCTCTACTTAAAGTCAGGACCCTAATGGAGGGAGGGACACCCTTAGACTTGGCATTAGGATATGCAGGTAGATGCACTACAGAACTTCAAACTCCAGATTTACCTAAACCCAAAGAGCTTATAGAATTGGCCCAGTTTCCCTTGTTATAAGATAGTGCCCCTGCTGCTTGAAGACCAGCAGAGGATCAAATACACTGGGTATCTTCTAAGGTCATAACTGCTTTCCTCAAGATCTGCCCCATCTCACCTCCAGGCCAAGAGCTGAAATCAAACCTCAGTATGAGCTGACTAAGGACATGCTGAACCTACTAAGAGAGGAGAGGAATCATATGCAGGATCTGCAAGACTTAGCATGTAGGAGCTGCTGGGAGAGTATGCCTTGGAGGGGACCATAAAGCTGGACAAGGGAGAGTTTGTCAGGCTAAGGACACTGTTCCATGACACAAGATAACAACGCAAGGCCCTGGGAATCAGCTCTTGTGTGCTTCTGGGATGGTTTTGGAAGCTCGGGGAAAATGATGGTCCAAAATGGTATAAAGATGCCAGAACTGCTAAGATAGACTAAGTAGGAAATGATTAAAGACTCAAGAAGTAGACTTGTTAGAATGATCTATTTTAGGGGCACCTAGGTAGCTCAGTCGGTTAAATGTCTGCTTTTGGCTCAAGTCATAATCTCAGGGTTCTGGGATCCTGCACTGGGCTCCCTGCTCTGTGGGCAGTCTACTACTGCCTTGGCTCTCTCCCCTGCTTGTGCTCTCTCTCTCTCAAATAAAAATAAAAGAATTATTTATTTTATTAAAACCAGAAGACCTACCTGCTATTTTCTTCATGAGAACCCTGAGGATGACCATTTACCAGGACAATAAGGAACGTCCCAGCAACAAGGACCAAGATTATAGAGAAACTCTATTCTGGCTAGCTAACTGTAGGTTGCATTTTTGGCAGTAGATATTATCAAATGTGACTGTCTAATAGGAGTGGGGATTAGAGAACCCCAGGATAGCAAGGCTAAGTAACAGCACTCTACCTCCAAAAGTGGACTGGGTAAAAAGTAGTGGAGGGCCATGACTGAGTTATGTAAGAATATGCCTGGGATGCAAAATCAAGGAAGACACTGATTCTCAGGGTTGTGCAGGTACGAACCCTCAAAATGAGTGCCTCTTTAATGGTGAGGCATATACGGTTGCAAGGTTGGGAGGCAGTCAGGGGAGAGAACTTCCTGACCTATAGAAATCTCTGAAGAGGTTAATAGAATATGGTGTTCCTGAGGGTAAGGATTGGCCAACATAGGCATTGCATCATACGTAATCAAAAAAGTTCAAGAACGAGTGATCCAAAGACGGAGATAAACTGCTCCAATGAAAGTCATGATCTTTTGCCCAATTATGCTTTTTTTTTTTAACTTGGCAATATTCTTACCCATTCTCAAACTTAAAGACAGATTCCTTTGCAGAAGGACCAAGTAACACGATAGCAAGTATATACAGTAATATTTCTCCAATCCTTTACCAAAGGTAACTTCGGTGATTTGCTTTAGTGAATGTGCACTAGGACCTCTAGAGATGTGTTGGATCTGAGCTGTCTGTGATGCCTGGGAACAAAACGAACCACCACGACCCCAGTTAAAATAGGAGCTACAGGAGCCAGGCAATAAAATGATCCCTAGTTCATGTTTATCTCACCATGATTCATTGAGTTCATGGACCCACAAAGCAGTCATTTCTGTGGCTCTCAAGTGTACACAGTTTGTGGCAGTTTGTAGGACCTTTACATTAGTTCCCTGACCTTTAAAGTAAGAAAACCCATGTAAAAAGATCTACAAATGATATTAATACTGAAACACTGCATGATTTTCCCTTAAGATTAGGAATCAAAGCAGGGATATCTACCCTCATCATTCGTATTCAGCAATATATTGGAGGTCCTAGCTAGTGCAGTAAGGTAAGACAGATAAATAAAGGGCACTCAGTTTGGAAAGGCAGAAATAAAATTTTGTTTATTTTCAGACATGATTGTTTATTTGGTAAATGCCATAGAATGTATAGAAAACCTTCTCGTACCTATGAAAGAATTTCATAAGGTCACAACAGATGGCCAATATATAAAACTCAGTTGTATTTCTATACACTAGCACTAGCAATAAAAACTTGGAAATCAAAATGTAAAAAGTACTACCATCTCAAGGGCAATTTGCTAGGTGACAAAAACCGTTTTCAAAAGATCACATACTATATGATTTCCATTCTGTAAAACTTTGTCAAAGTGACAAAATGATAGTAATGGAGAAGAGATTAGTTGTTATCCTCATGGGAATGGTGGGCCAGGAGAAGGGTGTGAATATAAATATAGAGGGGTAGTTCAAGGAGAATCCTTATGATGAAAGAATAAAAAGTATATGTAAATAGTGTAGAGTTTCCACACACATTGAGCTAATGTCAATGTCCTGCTATTATCAATATCATTCTAGTTCTCTAAGATATAACCATCAGGAGAAACTAGGTCAACGGCACATTGGACCTTGTGATTTTCTGTGAATCCATAATTATTTCAAAATGAAAAGTTTTTAAAATGACACAACTCTATATGATGCCTGGTAGCTGGAAACTCCAAAGCATTCATGAAAGAAAGCAGAGAAAGCCTGATTAAATGGAGTGATGTATTGTGTTCATGAATTGAATTGAAAGACTCAATATTATTAAGATACCTGTTCTCCTCAAATTGACCTAGAGATTCAAAGCATTCCAAACCAAATCCCGGCAGATGTTTTGTAGAAACTGATGAGCTATTCCTAAGAGGTATATGAATAAGCCAAGGCCCTAAAATAGCCAAAACAAATTTTGCAGAATAAAATTTAAAAGACTCATACTTCCTGATTTCCTGACTTGTTATGAAACTACATGATCAACACATTGTGGTATTGGCATAGGAATGAACTTACGGATCCATGGAAAAAATAAAGTCCAGAAATACACTAACACACATACGGTTCATTTTAGACAGAGGTGCCAAGGTAATTAAGTGGAAAAAAGACAGTCTTTTCAACAAAAAGAAAAGAAAAGAAAGAAAGAAAAACTTTGACAACTCTCAGCCTTTACCATGTGCAAAAATTAACTCAAAATGTATCATAGGTATAAATGTAAAACTAGCCAATTTGGGAACTACTAGTTTAAAAGAGACAGTATTTATTTATTTCTCTATGTATTCCACAGTCTATTTTCATAACAGAAAAAAAGCTTCTGTAGAACTAAGATTTGGTTTTACCAATGTAAATATTTAATCATTTTAGTTTGACTAAAAATAAAAAATAAATTACTATATAAATTAAATTTTAGAAAATTAACTTCTATCTCTCATGGTCTTAATTTTTATTTGTATTTTAGCAAGTTTAAATGATGCATATCTACTATAAGCTGCTATATTCTAATTTTTTTGAAATTATTGTGTTTCTCCTGGTTCCTGAGCTAAACATAAAGGGAAAAAAAACTCCTTAAGAAAGACAACTATCATATGATCTCCCTGATATGAGGGAGTGGTGATGCAACATGGGGGCTTAAGTGGGTAGGAGAAGAATCCATGAAACAAGATGGGATAGGGAGGGAGACAAACCATAAGTGACTCTTAATCTCACGAAACAAACTGTGGGTTGCTGGGGGGAGGGGGGTTGGGAGAAGGGGGGTAGGGTTATGGACATTGGGGAGGGTATGTGCTTTTGGGCAAATTGGAAGGGGAGATGAACCATGAGAGACTATGGACTCTGAAAAACAATCTGAGGGGTTTGAAGTGGTGGGGGGGGTGGGAGGTTGGGGTACCAGGTGGTGGGTATTATAGAGGGCACAGCTTGCATGGAGCACTGGGTGTGGTGAATAAAATAATGAATACTGTTTTTCTGAAAATAAATAAATTGGAAAAAAAATAAAGAAAAAAAAGAAAACTCTTAAGCAAGAAAAATTTTCAGTTATATAAATTTGCATCGTTTAAGTGTAAATATTCATAATGGATGATAATCTTATTTTTAAGCCTAAAAACATTGGCATCAGTTGCTGATCTGTTAAAATGATGCAAGTACAGGATTAAGAGCTCTTTATAGGACTATTTGTGAATCAGAAATTTTTGGAAAACGGTGTTCCTTTTCTGACCATTTGCATCCGTCATTAGAAAACAGCAGCTTAGGGCACCTGGGTGGCTCAGTCATCAAGCATCTGACTATTGATTTCATCGGGTCTGATATCGTGGATCTCAGCGTCCTGAAATCCAGCCCCAGGGTCAAGCTGCTAACTCAGCATGGAGTCTGCTTGAGATTCTTTCTCCCTCTCTGTATCTTCTCACTGTCATATGCACACTCTCTCTTGTCTCTCTAAAATAAGTAAATAAATCTTAGAAAAGAAAAGAAAATGGCAGCTCAATCCATAGTTACCATTCATATATATTCTCTCTCTCTCTTTTTTTAAAATTTTATTTATTTATTTGACACAGAGAGAGAGAGAGATCACAAGCAGGCAGAGAGGCAGGCAGAGAGAGAGGAGGAAGCAGGCTCCCCGCTGAGCAGAGAGCCTGATGTGGGGCTCCATCCCAGGACCCTGGGATCATGACCTGAGCTGAAGGCAGAGGCTTAACCCACTGAGCCACCCAGGCACCCCTATTCTCTTTTTTATACATAAATTTTCATCTGAAATCTCTGATCTACCAACTGCCATCTCCCCAACTTTCTAGGGATGGGAGAAATCATTTCAAGAAGGAAAGTAAAGGTTATCAATGCTGACAGGGTGAATGTTGCATTAGGAAAAGGCCGAGGGGTATAGGGAGAAGAAGAGGGGCAGTAGTCTCATTTTGCATGGTAAACATTCGAATTAGTAAAGAAGCAGGCAGGAAACTGGAGAATCTTCTTCAGAAGAAACTGAACAGCAATAGAGAACACACCGACAAACACTGCTATTTGGGAAATCCTCTGAATGTGTAGGGCTATCAGTAGATTGCTAAAACAGAGACAGAAGTTTATATCTCTCTTATGCTACAATTCCGAAGTAGAGACATATTCGGGTTGGTTATCTGCTCTGCCCAATGAGGTCATCCAAGGATAGGATCCCTTCCCTCCTTGCCCCTCTAACATCCCCCGGGGCGTTGCCCTCATCACCACAGTGGAAACTGGCTGGCCAGCACCCTGTCAGCATTTCAGTGTGAAAGAGGAAGTGAAGGTAAGCAGCTTCCTTTTTAAGAAAGTTGAGTAGTAAGTTGCACCCGTTAGGCAGTTGCTCCACATGTGCCCTGCTGATATTTAAAGGGGTGAGTGCAGTTCTATTACTTAAAGGAGGTAAATCCTGAAAATGGATACCCGGAAACAATTAGCAGCCCCTCTGTAGCTCCTCAAAAGAAAAAATAGCTTACTGATTAGTCTCCCCAAATACATATAACTTAGATTAGCTTCTGTGGGCCTTGTCCTTAAGAATGAACGTATAAAGGACACCTGGGTGGCTCAGTGTGTTAAACATGTGTCTTCAGCTCAGGTCATGATCCCAGCATCCCGGGAGCCCTGTGTTGGGCTTTTCCCTCTCCCTCTTCCTGCCACTCCTTCTGCTTGTGTTCTCTCTCTCTCTCTGTCAAATAAATAAATAAAATCCTAAAACAAAAATAAAAATAAAAACAAATAAACATGTAGCCTAGAATCATCAACAACAGATGTTTCTGGAGACTAGAAATTCCAAAGAAACTATTATTAATATTCTGTATATGAATAGTCACTATATCCATAAAGAACAGAACACTTTTTATAAAAAATGCTGTGAAGATTTTGTAAAATGTATAAGACAATTAAAATACAAAAGCAAGGAAATATTCCTAAAGAACATGCAGGAGGGTCAAAACAGAGATGATGGGGCGCCTGGGTGGCTCAGTGGGTTAAGCCGCTGCCTTTGGCTCAGGTCATGATCTCAGGGTCCTGGGATCGAGTCCTGCATCGGGCTCTCTGCTCGGCAGGGAGCCTGCTTCCCTCTCTCTCTCTCTGCCTACTTGTGATCTCTGTCTGTCAAATAAATAAATAAAATCTTTAAAAAAAAAAAAAACAGAGATGATGGCATAGGAAACAAACAAACAAAAATACAAGAAAGTTATAGGATTGACAACAAGGTCCAACATGTGACCAGTAGAATATCCATAAAGAAAAAGAAAAGAAATAGAGATGAGAAAATTACAGAGAAAACTATACTCAAGAAAATTTCTAAAAGACAGTTTCAAATATACAGAAGCTCATGTTTTGCTTTCTAGATAATCATTTCCTAGGCAGCTCATTGAGGATGTTCTCTAAGAAATAGAGGAAATAAACCAAAAAGTGGAGAACGTGAGGCCAAGAAGCAAAAGCAAAGCAGGAAAACCAGTGTACAGATGTGAGAGCATGAGAACCCCCACTCATACTGAAGTGTGAAGCAGACACTGCCAAGTTCCTGTTGATATCATTCGGGCTCTACTGCACACTCAGGAACAACTTCAAGATGGTCAGTATCTGCTTTGTTTGCCCAGGCTTTTTCAAAAACTGCTGAAGGTTATTCTGACAACATGACAGCAGATCAAAAATACTAGGTAATTAACACTTCCCAGCTGCAGACCTTAATATCCTGAATATCCATAGAAGTTACTGTATCAATACCCCAGCTCCCTTGCTCTTTGAGTAAGATAACTCTCTGGTATGTCTTTGACATCCTTCAGAGTGTCCCCATGGGTTCAAGTCACCCACAGAGGTCTGTGGATTGACAATGCATCCCTTATTGGCTGCCTTCCCTCCTCTGTCTCACTGCTCCGCTCAATTTCTCAAATATTCGTAAAAACAGTTTGAGCACATATGGAACAATTCAGCAAGTATTGTGAGTGTATAACACACTTAAAATATCAATTATCTAACTATCTAACACTCACTGAACTCAAGAATGAGTTTTTGCAAGCAGAATGCAATATGATACAATACAAAAGGTAAATTAGGTTTCCATTCTATACCCCACCCAAATGTTTATTCTAATGTAAGTGAAGAGTGGACGACCTTGCTTAAGATATAAAACTAATTCAAATGGCACTTACCAAAGAAAAGGAGAAGTGGTGTGTTTAAAAATTGTTGCTTAATGATCGAAGACTTCTGAGTGAGGCTCGGTGGCAACAAGAGGGAGATGAGGAGGGTGTTGACACTTTCACTAGGGGGAGCAGGTGAGGGAAGATCCACGAAAGCAAGTCCATGAAGCAGATAGTTACCCATACCTCACCCTAAGGAACATTAACATCCTCTCTTCCGGGCCATGCAGACCTTGGAAGTTCATAGGAAGCACCACGGCAGGAAGCTTGGTACATAGAATGGGCATCTGTTGGTGTGCCCATCCAGGGGGGTCCCCAGCATCGTGGGGATGGTGGTGGGGGTAAAAAAATATATATATCTAGAAGAGACGTGTTGCTAAGGAAGAAGTACATGAGGCTGTGGAGGGGAGGGTCCGAGAGGACGGCTGGGACGATGAGCAGATGCCCCACGCACCCACCCAGATTCATGCAGGAGGACAAAGAGCCCCTGCTGCACCGGGGCCCCTCAGCGAGGCTGAGGGGGTTGAATGCAACGATTCACGTCAGTTTGTCTGTGTCCAGACAGTCCTAGAGCCAGAAGGAAAGGCGTGAGCTGCGAGTGGACTCCTGGGAAAGAAACGGATTCTCGGATTCTCGCATCAATGTCCTTCCCACCCTCCATCGTGCATCTCATTAACCCCCTGAGCTTTTCTGGTTCCCTCACTGATCCTAATCAGCCGAACCTCTTAGGATCATTACAAGGATTAAGTGAGAAAACTATGTATAAGGGACTTAAATCCGTGCCTGACATAGAATATGGACAACTACTTTTGTTAGTGGGAACTTCCAGTGATGCTATCAAAATAAAGAGTGACATGTAAAACAAAAATGAAATGAAATGAAGTGAAATAGAATAGAATAAAATAAAATGGCCATCTGATTGGATTTCCTTGGTTTACAGTTATAAAGCTCCTGCTAACAGGAGACCATGCTGGCAATCCAGTTTTGTTCTCATTTTTGTTTTTCTGTGATACGTCTGCCCACCTCCTGATAAGGCAAAGGCAACTATTTTTCTGTATGTCCTAAAATCTATTTTTAATGTGTGGTATAAAATTATTCAGGCTCTTTCCCTTCCTTGTCCTCAAAGCATCAGTGAGCATCCGACTGAACAAATTCCTCCTTATAAATTCTTCTGATAAGGCTTTTCTGTGCCTTTCAGTCTCACCTAGAAACTTAGCAGGCTTCTCTATGTTCGTGGATCAGATTTTCAGTAAATAAATTGGAAAATAGTATTTAAGATGCACACGAGAGGTGCCTGGGTGGCTCAGTAGGTTAAATGTCTGCCTTCAGCTCAGGTCATGAGCCCCATATTGGGCTGCCTGCTCAGCTGGGACCCCACTTCTCTTTCTGCCAGTCTCTCCTGCTTGTGCTCTCTCTCTGTCAAAATAAATAGATAATAAAATAAAATAAATAAATGCCCCCTAATCTAAATGACCAGCAGCTGATTTTCTACCCCTGAGAAAATGCCTGAGGCAGCCCCGGGGCTCATGGTGCACCCTCACACACTAAGCCAATAGGGAAAACTGGACATTTGCCATAATGGATTTTTAACTTATTTATAAATTGTAATCAAGTTGTTTTTCAGGCAGGTGTAGTAAATATTTGGTGAGACTGCACATAACAAAAGCCAGGAGTCTAGTGGTAGGTGAACGTCAAAGGACTCTCTAAGAAAATGAAAAGAATTCTGTTGGAGCCAACTAATACCAAATAATGCAGGGGTCTGATGAAGGGGGAGTTCTGAGTAGAGAAAGAGGGACAGGCCAGAAGAGAGGTCAAAGGAGAGCCACAGAGAAGAGGGAAGTACGGCCCAGGCCAGCTGTGATCTGCCCCTGTCCCTACACAGGAGGCTGCTGCTGGCCCCCCAGGGTGCCCTCCTCTACCAGCCTTTCTGCACCTGACCTTGAGCCCTGCCTCCAGAGCATGTTCAGTGGGGCTACAGGGTTGGCCGCCAAAGCTGCTGGAGCCAGGCTTCACCCATGAGAGGACAGAATCGGTGGAAAGATGCCCCATGTCCTCACCCCTGGAAGGACTACACAGAATGTGTCCCCCACACTCTCGGAGCACAGTCAGCCTCCCTGAGCCCCCGTCACCAAACACAATAATCACCCAAGTCAGTCTCCTTCCTTCAGCGGTCCTCCCTTTCTCACTATCCACTCGCTAAACACTGCTTTCCGGGGCCATCCTCCAAGGAAACCAGTGACCCACAAATCCTTGTCGAAGAGGAAATCCCAATTAAAATCTACAGATTTCCTAGAATCAGGAGCAGGCAAATAGCTTTCAGGACTGTCAGCAGAGACCTCTGTGTTGGGTCGGATTCTCTAAGTTTCTGTTGCCTCTAAAGTTCAGGGAAGGCCTCTGAGCCCCCAGGGCCTGTGCAGACTATATTTGGGGAAATAAGAACAAGAGGCCCGTGCTCCCCCAGAGAGGGCTATGAACAAAGAGGGAAGAGACAAGCAAAAGAGCTGGGACACAAATGAGAGATTTCAGAGGAGGCAACCCTTGGACGACGTGGCAAGTAGAAGGAACCGCAGTGTCCAGGGTACCCCAAGATGTATGGGTGATGGATGGGGGTTTCTCCTCATGGGTGGGACACCTGCTCAGGCCATGTCACCTTTCTTGTTAAGGACCAGGGAGGACCTGGGGACGCACAGGTGACTGCCATGTGGACCTCGTGCATCAGTCTGTCAGAGTTGTTTTCTCAAAATGGAAGAAGGAGGTCCAGGCACAGACACAAATCCCTTTCCTGTCAGGCATTCGTCGAGACGTAGCGTTAGTGAGGCAGAGGGCGAGCGCACAGGGGTTTGTAAAGGGCAGGACTCCCTTCAAATGGGGAGAACAAACTAGGAACATGGGGTGTGTTGACATTGACTCTAAATACTGAGGAGTTGAGGGATTAGCACGTGTGCAAGTGTGCAGTGAGGCGACCCGGGAAATGCTTGGCTGTGAGCCCAAGTCCAAGACTCTTAAACTCAGGAAATGTATTAACTTTCTGGAATGGGTGTGTTTAGGGACCTCATTAAGGACAGAGTCCTAATGACCACAAAGGCAAAATCATTTCTGATACATAATTTCTTTACTTGAAAAAAAATTTGCACTTTGTGTCCAGAAAAGGAAATCCATCAGGCACAAGATCATCAATAATTCTACAGTCACAAAGCACTAAATATGAACAAATTATCCTTTCTAGACATTTACTACCATAAATGATGGTGCAAAGGGGATAGTAGAGCTGATGACCTGAAGTGATCTGTATTGTATTGAAGGTGGCACATTTTTCTCTCTCTTTTAGGGGAAATTACAGTGTTGTCTCCATAGTATATTTCTTTTCCTTGTCTCTCCGTAGTTCCAGTAGTTCGATCTCCAAAGACAACTTATACAGCTCCATGGACATTTTCACATCCACTGGGTCAAGGAGACACTGAATGATCTTTCTGCCTTTGCGGACATGTTCACAGTCTTCGGAGATCACCTGAAAGAGAAGCAGAGGATGAGTGTGGTTGGGTGGCTTATCTCCAAATCAAGAAGAAGCAGGGTTGAGGAGGGACTCTTGGCAATGACAGGACTATAGCTCAGAGCCAAGACCAAGCCCAGAACTGCCTGGTGAGCAGGAAAACCAGAAAACATCTTGGGTCCCAACATGGTCCTTCCCGGAGGGATAGGGATCTGTTCTGAGACAGCTTCCTAGGGGGCTTCTGTGAGGACAGAGAGGTCCAGATGTTTCTGAGACCATCCAGAAATGGAGCACAGTGTATTATATAGTCTAGAAAAAGTCCCAGGTTCCTGAGACCCTCTTCTCCTTAAGGGACTTGGTTTTTCCTTCTCCTCCAGTGAGAGAGGAAAGCCTTCCACTCCTACTGAACCACAGTGTTCAAAAAAGAAACAAGTTCCTCTGAAGGACTCAGAACTGACTGCTGACAAGTCAGATCTCACCACCACTGTGGGCTGGAACAGTGCTTGGGGGAAGAACTCAATTTTAGGATTGGCTAACACAGGAGCTTTTCTTGAATCATGTCACTTACCCACTCACACTTGGGCAACTCAGGGTACCAGGTTCTGCTCTCTGAGCATGTGACACTTTGGGGACCAACCAATTCATAGCCAGAGTCACACTGGATGGTAACATTTGAAGATTGAAGATATTGATACTTAACCACAGACAGCTTTGCATGGGCTATTTCTGGTTTTGGACACAGCGCTGCAATGGAAACACAGTTTTAAGCAATATGTAAATCTAAGGAAAAAGACATGACAACAGGCTAGGATTATAAGAATTAACTATCACAGGTGCTGTGAATTGTTGTAGCTTTGGTTTTGGTAACAGTAATATTTGTTAGCATTCTGGTTGAGCGTTGGCCACACATTTATCAGACTCGGGCTGAACATTTTATGTGATTCAGCTCTGTGAGGTAAGGACTGTTATCACTCCCATTTTTCTGGGAGAAAGTTGAGATACAGACAGGTTAAGAAACTTGCCCAAGGTCTTCATACTTTTCAAGAACATGATAGGATATTTTAAAATGCATGTGACCCACGGTCCTCAGCTATCAAAGCAAGTATCCCTCATCTCTCGATCCCAGCAAGATATGAGCTATGAAATGTTCCCTCCTGTCGATTGGCCTCTATGTGGAATGGAGACTATGGTGGCCAGTCATCCCCAGAGTTGCTGATGGCAATGTGCTATTAACCTGTGTGCCTGTAAAAGTCAGACCTGACCTTGACTTGTCCTGTCCCCACAACACAGTAGGAGACCGTGGGGCCTTGCACGAGGCTGTGATGGAAGTCTTTACCACTTTGTGATGTTTGCAATTAGCCTATGAGAGCCCGCATTCATGCTAGTGCAAGCTTGCATGAAAATTTTGCCACAGGTTGTAGATGAACTGGGTCATTTGCAGAATTTTTCTGGAAATATACAGGAAAGTGGGCATAGGGGCTAAATTTTGTGACTGGGAGAAAGAGGAAGGGAGGTTGATGTTTATGTATTCTCTTTGTACTGTTTGCGTCCTGAACACAGTCACGATTTCAAATAAATCAAATCAAATCAAATCAAATGCTTCCATGCTTTTGTGACCCTTCCACCCACCCGACTGAAAAGGGAGCTGGAGTTACCTTTACACTGAGGGGCTTCGGGGGTCCAGTGTGAAGAACTGCAGGAGAGTTTGGCCTCTCCAACCAGAGTGTATCCTTTGTCACATCTATATATCACTTCATTTTGTATGAATACCCGCAATCTTTTCGTTTCTTCGTAATATCCGTGGGCAACCTCAGGAGGGAAATCACAGTCTTGACCTTGAGAGAAAAAAGTGAGAAAACATGAGCTTGTCGAATGTAAAAAATAACTCATTCCATAATTTTTGTGTTTTGTAGGAGGCTCCATTCTGTCCTGTCATCTTCTCTGCCCAGGGGAATACTTAGCCCAACCCCAAGACCTGGGCTGCCCTCCAGTAAGCCTCAGGCTGAGGAACCATTCTGGCCCCATCATTAGACTACCTAATGGTCATCTCATATCTTCAAATGGATAATGGGAATGGTTAAAATTAATACTTTGTTCAACCCCCATATTGAGTTCTTGGCTTTTGGGGTAAGACCTGTCATATCCAAGAAGTCAAGTAGAAGCCATTGATCTTGCTCATCCCCATCCTCCTTCAAGCAAAGACAGCATATTACAAAACATATCATATACCAAGGTGGAAGGGGAAATGGGGGAATTGGTGCCACTCTTAAAGAACTGAAGCTGCCTCCCCATTCCATTGCCATTTACTTCCCCAGTCTGTCTACAAGAGAAGTTAGGATTCTGGGGAATCATAGCCGACTATTCAAAACTCAACAACATTTTCGTTCTCATTTCAGATGTGATATCTTTGCTAGAGTAGATTTTTGTATCTTTGGTGAAATGATAACCAATGGTTTAGCAGATGCCGTCCTTCCATCGCTGTCTGAAAAGAGGGTCAGAGACAGTTTGCATACACACAGAAGGATCAAGTCATGTATTTGTAGTTTTAGCCCTGGGGTCTGATAACTCACTTGTCCCTGTCATAATTGAGTTTGATGATACTATGATTATCAGGACATCCACATTGATCCAATATGCCAATGGTCTCATGTTAATTGCATTGAATTAGCAGAAAGTAGTTAACATGATGATGCTATATGGTATGCATGGTTAAAACAAACAAACAAACAAACAGCAGGGTGGGGGTGTAGAGGAGAATGGGGCTTCCTGGGTGACTAAGGGGTTAAGGGGCTGCCTGCCCCTCAGATCATGATCCCTGGAGACCTGGGTCAAAGGATCATACCAGCATCAGGCTTCTTGCTCAGCGGGAAACCTGCTTCTCTCGCTCCCACACCCCTTGCTTGTGTTCCCTCTCTCACCATGTCTCTGTCGAATAAATTAATAAAATATTAAAGAAAAAAAAAGGAAGAAAGGAAGCAAATTCAGAAAGGTGGCTTCAAACAGATGTGTGTGCGTTTTGGACTGCAGGTTAATGCATAAGGATTGAAGGAAGGGAAGAAGACAGAGCAAACACCAAGAATCAAAGCAATAATTGAAAACGACAGCTGATTAATTAGATGTGGTCTATTTTCATTGATTCAGAAAGGAAAAGAAAACCAGGAAGGTTAAGAGACTGGCAACAAATTCTGGGGCAGTGATTTTTCACAAATCTGTCCGCTCTGAGAACCAGCAAGGTATACACAATCTTTTAGCTAATTTGAAACCTTCCCTTAAGAATCTCCATCACTTTGATACAAAGAAACTTCTAAATTAAGAAGCTTCTTAATTTCATAAGCTCTTACTCTCATCATATGCTGGTGTTTTGGGGTACCACATGTCATCTTCTTGGCATCTTGCTTCAAACCGATGTTTCTTACAACACTTATAATAAACTACATCTCTATAGAAATAAGTACAGCTATTCACAGAGCTAGTGCGTTGTGAAATGATTTCACCATTCTCCAGCTCTGGTACTGAGCAACATGGCTTGAAAAAAAAAAAAGTGAGACAAATAGTTAGTAAAATCACTGCACTGATACTCCCTTGGATAATAAACTCATTTCTGCTTTTCAAAGATTTCACCACTGAAGAGAGATTGGGGGAAAAGAAGGACACTCTGGGTCTGCTCTCCCTGCCCCTGATTGCTAAAGTCCTCCAACCCAGTCATTCCTTCCGACTAAATAATTTCATCAGGAGCCTCCAAACTAAGAAGTTGGATGAAACTTGCATGACAATGTAGATTTTCAGAAGTACTCCGAAGAAATGGCAAAAAGTCTGTGTCCTTATGGTCTCACTGGGACTGGAATCAAATAATGATAGTTTAGAATTATATATTTTCTAGAAACAAAAGTTTAAGAACATGTGCTAACCGTGCGTATTTAGGAGACCCTCTCCTGGCCTTTCCCACCAACGCTTTAACCTTAACTGCTGTTACTTTTTTATATGAACCCTCTTCTGTATGCTAATTAATCCATCTAGGCAAACATGCCACTAACATTCTCACAGCTGTATCTGTGCTCATATCCTCTCTCCTTTTTCTTTCTTTTTAAGGTTTTATTTATTCATTGGACACAGAGAGAGATAGAACACAAGCAGGGGAGACAGCAGAGGAAGAAGAAGCAGGCTCTCCACTGAGCAAGGAGCCTGATATGGGATTTGATCCCAGGACTCTGGGGTCAGGACCTGAGCCAAAGGCAGACACTTAACCAAGCTGAGCTACCCAGGTGCCCCCACGTCCTCTCTCCTACCTAGAATGACACTCTTCTTATCTATTTGCCCTTCAGTTCCATTTGCTTGTGAAGGCTTCTTCTACTGGCCCAGCAAACAGTCATCATTTATATCTCTGAGCTCCTACAGCAGTTATTAGGGAAAAAGTATATATCCTAACCAATTACCTACTGAGATTTTACTATAATCTGGACACTCTGTATACATTATGTGTATACTATGCCAAAATGTACACTATGTAGACATAGTGTACATAGTATATGTATTATGAATATGTATATGTATACATATACATAGTTTATGTATTATGATACTATGTACATGTAATCTGGACATTTCCTTTATTATCTCTTCCAATCATCACAACATCCCCCTATTATCTTCCCATTTTTTATGGCAGAAAACAGATCCTTGGAGAGGGTAAGTCTCTGGTTTCAGATGAGGTAGCTACTTAGTGGTAAAGATAGAACTGAAATCTGTCTTGCTCAAAATCCATGTTCTGTATGGTTTCAGTCTATACTCTCTAGTAATTATTTAACAGTTAATTGATACTATCCATATTCACATGTTTTCCCTTTTGACAGCAAGGAATATGTCCCAAGTATTTCTTTGTCTTTTCCCTTGAACAGGTACGTCCAAGATAAATGTTCCCTGTGTAGAAGTCTATGGTGCGTAAATGGAATTTTCTAAGCCTCAGATCATTAGAAAGCACTTTTTTATGAATTAACTCCACACATATTTATGCAAATTGATCCCTGTGAGACTGTTCTGCAGACATCGAGGCACATTCTTGCAATACCATAAAGACAATAAGTTCTAAGCACATAGATAACAAAACCACTTCAGTCAGTTTATAATAACGTGTTGAATAACAAGGAATGCCAACAAGATAGGTCTAAAAAAAAAAAAAAAGGAGAGAAAACCAAGACAGAAAAAATAAAGTTAACATTTTCTAAGAGAGACTGGAAGTCTATCCTAAGGTTTGGATAAAAGTTACTTTAATGGGTAAGATACAGGCAGGCATTTTGTGTTGGAGTGATGATGTGAGCAAGGGCTTAGGGGCAGCAGCTCGTTGTTACTAAGGATGAAGAAGAGGTAACCTTGGGCACAAAAGTGAGACAGATTGGAGTGTATCTTATCCTGAACATGGACCAGAAGTCAGGTGGGCTTTTGAAGGAATGGAAGAGAAGGGGATAAATAGAGAAAAACCTGAAGGAATTGTGACAAGTCTCTATGACTTGGACATAATCTAACCTCCCTGATTCATAAAGGAAGAGGAGCTAATGGAGCTCCGGGAAGACAATGAGAGTATTGCCGTGCAGTTAAGCTTTGGAAGAATAACAGCCATTTCAATTCCCAATGGAGGAGAAAACTTCCAAAGTAAAAAACTTTAGTATTCCCCTTAGAAAAACAAGTCTGGGGCACCTGAGTGACTCAGTTGGTTAAGCGACTGCCTCAGGCTCAGGTTATGATCTTGGAGTCCCAGGATCGACTCCTGCATTGGGCTCCCTGCCCAGCAGGATGTCTGCTTCTCCATCTAACCCTCCCCCTCTCATGCTTATTCTTTCTCTCTCTCTCTCTCAAATAAAGTAAGAAAGAAAGAAAAAAGAAAAGAAAAGAAAAACAACTTTGAAGTCACTCTGTGATATTAAGAGCACTCATAAAGCCTGAAGAGGAAGGGATCATTCTGGGACCCCAAAAATTAATCTTAATGAAGGATTACAAGATGGCCCCTTGGACCTCCACATTCTCTCTGCTTGCCATGGAATCCTTGTATCATTGGAAGTTGGGGAAATTGCCAACATCGCAAGAGTAGGATACATAAATCTCCATTGAAAAAGACAGAGCTCTTGGGAAAAAACTCTTCTCTGTCGAGTGATTTTGCCATTCCGAGCAAAATGCTCTATGTCAAATGTTCTGACAGACGGTTTAAGGCACAGATATGTAAATAATTTTTATAGTCTTAGAAAGTCTTTCTTTTACGGAAGAAATCACATCAGCAGATGAATAAGAAATATTACTTTCATTGGCATATTTGTCCTTATAAATGGAAAGAAGTACTCATGTCTGCATTCATAATCACACTAACTTAGTGGCCTGCAGGTCCTTGCAAACCCTTTCAGTGGGACAATTATTCCTTGACTTGCAATATAATACCTTAGACTTAATGTTTTCAGTTTATACGTGCTTTGTAATCTTACTCTGATAAATTCACTCATTATTTATAATAATATAAAATTTTGCTTTCCAGATGGCAAAAAATTCTACTCAATTATTAAAGCAACAGAAAAATCATGGACCCTATGGAAAAATTAATTCTTTGAAAATTGGAAATCACCCATTGAAATATAATACATTAATATAAAGACAAAAAGGATTTTTTTGTGACTAGATCAACTCCTCATGGGTTTGTAATATTCTGATTACTGAGCCATTATATCCTTTATGGGAAGGACTAAAATGATTTAAATATATTTCCTTTTTTTAATGTAAATATATTTCTTAATAAATACCCCATTGTACTTCTCCAAAATTGTACTGAATTATCACCATTTGGTTATATTTAACTAATTCTTAACCAGGAATTCTTTCTCATACTTGGTTTAAACTCTCCCCTCTTCCCTGCCACTCGTGTACTCACCGCACAAAATGGACGGGCACTGCAGTAGAAACAGAAGCCCAAGGAAGAACAGTGCAGGGAAAATTCTTTGCACCGTGGGGGACATGGTGGGGGCGTCTCAGAGACAGTGCACTGGGACTCTGTGTCCTCAGATTCCCTGAATCAGGCTGAAGAGAGGTTCTAAGTCAGTAGTAAATCGAGATCTGAACCAAGGAACTAAGTCTTGGTAAAGCCATAGATTCGAGTCACTAAAGGGGAGGGGCAGGGTCTAATGAGGCTCTCCAATTAAGCTCTAAGTCCTGGGAGTATGACATGAACTTGACGTGAAAGCTCTCTGTAATTCTGTATTTACAATTATAACCCTGAGAACTTCTCACTGTTGTGGGGGCACTTATTAGCTTCTTGTCCACATACCAGACATCATTTCTCTCTGAGTACTCGAGAAAAAGTAGGAATATGGTACAGTGTGTGTGTGTGGCAATTTCTTCTGGGATCAGGGCACAGTGCTGAGTTATGTTCTCTGCCATCTTCCAGGGATGTCCTGTCTTCATTCACTAGGGTGAGTTTCCAGTAAGAAGGCAGGAATAAAAAAGACGTGTAGTTAAATTTTCTTTCCAAACACGTCACAGCCTAACTGGAATAGAGAAAGCATGAAAGTCTATATTGTGAAAAGACAAAAAAATAGTCCCAACACAATTATTCTGCCAGTATTTAGTTTCTTTGAGTATCAGTGATGCCAAATTAACTGACTTTGGGATTATACCAGTTGGAGCGTAAAGGGAAATTTCCCAGAGGGATGTTTACAGCACAGATAGAGTGTGCATGGAAAATTAGATGGTAGAGGGTCAAGCGTCCTAAAGGGACAAGGGCTCGTGACAAATGCAAGGATTTCTCAGTGGCACTGGATCAGAGTGAAGGACCTTGAGCCCAGCATTATATTTCTGGAAAAAACACTAAATTATAAATTGTAGAAGGCATCTTTGTCAATGTCAAGACTTCATTGATTAATAACTACCTGGGCTAAAACTGGTCCCTTAATAACTATTTTGTCTTGCACTCAGATTATTTCTTTTAGTCTCTGCAAAGGGCATAGATAAAGACACCAACCTGACCTTCGTGTTTTCCCTCTTGGACCAGCCATAGATATTTGTTGCTTGAAGATACACTGATATTCACCCATAGAGGATGGTGAATACTGGAAAATGTCTGAAAATGACTCACACCACAAGTTGAACTCTAGTGAAAGCAGTATGAAGCATTTAATAGCCAAAGTGCTTAGCTCTCAAAAATAAAGAGGAACGTTGCCCAGAAATAAGTGAGCGGATCCCCCTAGAATACTGATGACAGCACAATTTCATTTCCTTCCTAGAGAGAAAGGAAAGTAAATAAATGTTTCACATGGTTGTTTCATTTTATCAAGAGGAACTAAAATACAATCTGAGTATGTCAGATAAAAGAGGTCATTTAAATAGTTTAACAGAAGATTTCTTTTCTAAAAAGTCCTTCTGCTTATTGACCATTTTCCCAACTTTTACATAAATTGTTGCATTAAATTTCTTCAAACAAAACTCTAACTCTAATTGCATTTAATTTCCTCAAACAAAACTCTAACATTGGTATTACATTTTACAGATGAGGGAATTAGTTGAGAAAGACTGAGTATACCTCCCCAAACATTTTTCATCAGCAGCCATGTCAGATTCTGAGCCCAAATCTGACTCAGATACCACACTCTTTCCATTAGGTCTTTTAGGGAATGTCATGAAAAAGATGAGACCACTAGTTGGCCTGTGAGCTGGACTTGGGCACTCGAAGGCTCCTGACGCCTCCCTTGCCCTTGGAATGTGGGTTCCACTCTCTCTCACTCCCCAGCCTGCTTCAAGGACATATCTTTGAGACAGTGATGTGGTATTGAGAACACCTGCATGGTGTATGTGACTGAGCCCAGCTTAGGCCTCTTTATAGATGGGCAGGTACAGGAATCCATTTGTCTTCTCACCGCCCAAGACAAGCCTCACAGGTAAGTTTCCTTTGCCTATCACACTGGCCACCTATCAACCTGGAGTGGCCTGCCTCTCTCTCTTCTGTCTCTCCCTGCCCTCCAAATAGAGGGGTTGGCTTCAAATTACACCCCTGCCCATGCTCTTTCTCGCTCTCAAATAAATAAATAAATAATTTTTAAATGATTTTATTTATTTATTTGACAGAAATCACAAGTAGGCAGAGAGACAGGCAGAGAGAGGGGGGAAGAAGGCTCCCTGCTGAACAGAGAGTCCAATGCAGGGCTCGATCCCAGGGCCCTGGGATCATGACCTGAGCTGAAGGCACAGGCTTTAACCCACTGAGCCACCCAGGCACCCCATAATAAAATAAAATTTTTAAAAATACATTTTAAAAAGCACTATGTGATACCACTGCACACCCAACAGAATTTCTCAAATAAATAAATCATAGCAAGTATTGTAAAGAACTTGCATGTTCTGCACAGTTAGGATGGGACAATATCCTGCAGCACAACCACAGTGGAAAACTGCTGAACAGACCCATATATCCTTCTTATGCTCCAGCAATTCTATTCTTAGGTTTTTGTTCATCAAAACGAGATGTGCTCAGGGACACCTGGCTGGCTCAGTCTGTCGAGCATGCAACTCTTGATCCCAGGGCTGTGTGTTCAAGCCCCATGTTGGGTGTAGAGATTACTTAACAATAAAATCATTTAAAAAAATAGACATGCTTAGCAAAAGACATGTGCAAAAATGTTCATAGCCAAAAACAAATCGAAAATAACACAATGTTTTTTAACAGTAGAGTGGATAAGTGAATTGTGGTAGATTCTTACAACGGTGGAATACTTAGAAATTAAAATGAATGAATGTCAACTGTAGACAACGTGGACAATTTGCACGAATATTATGGTTAGCAAAAAAAAATTAAGAGACATGGAAGTAAGAATGCATAATGTACGATTCCATTTCAATAAAGTCAAATAACTTAAAACCAATCCATGTTGTTAAAAGTGAGGATAGTGGAATTCTTCGCAGTGGGAGAGCGGTTGTTCAGTAACTACCTGGGAGGGGACAGCCAAGGGCTTTGGCAAATTTGACAATGTTCTTTCCCCATGCACCCCCATCTAGTTTCTAGTTACAGAAGTATGCTTACTTTAAGAATTTGATGACTTTTGTGCCCTCTTCTGTAAAGAAAAGGTAGGAGGTTTTAGATATGTTGGAATGTGGAGTAAAGTCATCCAGGCAAAGATAACAGTATAAACACATCTTGAATTTCCTGACCTACGTTCTTTCGAGGTACAAAAACAACAAACAAACAAGCAAACAAACAAAAAACCAAGGAAGTTAATTGCAGGCATTCGCATACCTTTTTATATCATTTTTTTGAAACATATGAGTGCATTAATCTACTCATAAAAATTGAAAAGAATAGTATTCTTCTGGGTTGCCTTATACTTACCCCTCTGAACACGTGAATTCTATAGTTGAACCAGAAAGAAAATCTGCCTTTCACTTCCAGTTTCCCACTGATTATGTCTCCTGGATTTCTGGATCTCTCTAGGAGAAAAATTAAAATGATGACTAGTGATTAAAATTACTTATAAAATATAACATGAGAAGGAAAATCTGGTGGAGAGTTTGAATTACTACTTCTAGATGAACTCAGAGATTTTTTTTCAATGCTTATCTCTGATCCTGACTTCATGAATTTTACTCTGAGGAAAAATAAGTGCAAACATTTATCCCATTTGTCTGATACATTTTAAGATGAGAGAAAAAAAATGTGCTTAGATTTTTTCATGCAGTTAGATCGGTGTGATAATAAAGGGTGTGATCCATGGACCAGTTATTCATACCAATGTAAGTTCTCAAAAATGTATGCCCTTGCTCACAGGGAAACAAGAAAAGGGGAAATATATTCAATATCCTTACTGTTAGAAAAATATCTCAGTGTGAATTCCTAACTGCCTTCTTCTAAAGAGTATAGGTGATAATGATTTTGAAAACTTTTTTGATCAAAGGTTTTCTTTGGAATTGAAGGATCATTAAGTTTCTAAGAGAACATCCCCAAATACCACAAAAGTACAAGTGAGAAAAATAAATGTTGATCCTGACACAAAAAACACTATGGTCCTATGAGCCTCTGGTATTACAAGTACTCAACTTGAACTGATTCTATTAAAGCCAGGATGGTTGACAGGGCAGTTCCGGATTTGAAGTCTGTCTCATACACCTTGTTTATTGGAGAAGCAAATGGTAGATCAGGTGGAGGACAATCGCTTGGACACTAAAATGACAATGAGCATCAAGTTGTAGAGCTTGGGACACAATGATAGCAATGCTTCAGCATAAGGCTTTTAGAACAGAGACAGACCATGATTTTCCTCTTCCATCAAAAGTCTTTTATTCCACTGTTCAATGAACCCATTGAGGAATCTTAATAATGCATGTTTGTTGACTGATGACAATAACAACAATAATGACAAAAAGACAGAAAATTTTCATCCGCTTTTTACTGTTTATGTGATAATTAGGTATCCTGATAATCATTGAATGGGTTATCTATAAACTTATTATACCTGCAGGCACCATACATGGTCACACAGAAGGCTTCTCAGAATGGGGGCACCTGAGCAGGTATCAGTCTCCTTATGTCTGACTTCCTCTTTCTTTGCCCTTCCTTCTGTATCCTGTGTCAAAGGACACATACAGGTAGTTGTTAAAGGAGTTGTTGCAAGAAGTGTTAAACACTGATGGTAAAGCAAATCAGAGTTATAGGAAAATGTTGAACCAGTAACGTTCAAAGAAGCTAGTAATTAAAGAACTTCAGGTTCAAAGGGCCAAATAGTCTGTGTTCCTGAGAAATCTCCATCAGTTTCTCATTCTGGTGAGTATTTTCACATTATACTTTGCAGCCACAAACTAAGCGGATGTACATTTTTGAGTGTGGATTTATCACTTACAGCTCTGAATTAGGGGACTGTAAGGAAACATGTTGTATCTATGTATTTTTTAAAAAAATCCATCCATGAAAAAGGAGCCAGATGTTGGACTTCAGAACTTCTGGCATCTAGTGGGTTGCAAATAGAACATGGGAAGGGGTACTCTTTTGAAGTTGATTCTTCCTTAAGTGCCCTCCCACAGCCCTAGAGTACCACATAAAGGTATTTTTCATATATATATATATAGGATATATATATATATCCTATATATCCTATAGTTAACCTTTTATCAAAGGTTTTTTTTTTGAAAAGAGAAAAAAATAAAAATCTTTTGGAAAGCATCATAAAATGGTCTTAAAAGAAATAAAAAAAAATTCAACAAAAGGGATGGAATGTAAAGCCAGAGAAATTTTCCAGAAAATGTGTGTAGGGTTGAAGGTAGGAATGAAGACAAAATGTGTAACAAAGGTACATAATCAACAAGGAGGTATGATATCAGGTTAATTTGATTTCCGTGAGGAAACATTATTAAAGAAATTGCATAAGAAAACTTCTCAGAACAGAAGAACATGAGTTTATAGATTGAAAGGGCTCATGAAGGGGCACCTGGGTGGCTCAGTGGGTTAAATCCTCTGCCTTTGGCTCAGGTCATGATCCCAGTATCCCGGGATCAAGCCCTGAGTCTGGTTGGGCTCTCTGCTCGGCAGGGAGCCTGCTTCCCCCACCACCCTCCTTTGCCTCCTCCCTGCCTCTCTGTCTACTTGTGATCTCTATGAAATAAATAAATAAAATCTTTAAAAAAATTAAAAAGGGGCTCCTGAAGAACTGAAAAAATAAAAGATAGCAAAGTGCAGTGACATATTTTAGAACACCGTGGGTAATGAGTATATCCTAAAAGTTTCCAGAATAAGGGGAAAAATCAGAAGTTTGGATGACCTCTTACTTCTCAGTATTGGTACTGGAATTAATAAGACAATTGAGAAATTCTTTTAAAATGAGAGAGAAAATTATTTTTACCCAGTTTTATATACCCAGCTGAATTCTCAGTCGAGTGTGAGAATAAAGACAGTTTCAAATATGTCAGGACTCAAATTTTTACTTCTTATGTATCCTTTCTTGGGTAGCTCCTAAAGAAAGTAACTTTAGGAAAGTTACTTTCTTAAAGAAAGTAACAAAAGCAAGCCTGCAGAAGACAGAACACCCCCTAAGGATGCAGCAGACACTGTCAGATGTCCTGTCCATATCACTCGGACTGTAACAACTCAGCACAGTCTGGAAAGCTTCCAGGTTCTGCCACCCTTTGCCCAGACTTCTTCCAGAACCATTTAAAGCTACTCTGATTTTTACCTGTAAGGATCAAAGGGAGATAATCCATACCTTTCAGAAGCAGATCTTAATTAACGACTGATGGAAACTAGTGTATCAATACCCCAACTCCCTCACCTTATGGCGATTACTTTCTCTGAGTGAGGTTCAACATCTTTACCAGTTTCCCTGGAACTCGGCTCTGGTCATCCTAATTGCCTGGATCACACACCCCTTACTGTTGGCTTCCCTTCCCTACCTCACTGCCATACTCATCTCCTGGTGTTTCCTGCCATTCCTAAACAAACCTTTTAACTTTAGTTCTTGTTTCAGGCTGCGCATCTGGTAGAACCCAAACTAAAACCAAGTGAGAGAATGAACTTTGGGAGAATGATCCATGGGGACAAAAAAGCAAGCTGATAAGGTTCTATTGTCCCTGAACATTCAGACAATATTGGTGGACCAAAAAATCTCTTGGAGCACTTAGGAGGAATTGGAAATAGAAACAAGGTTAACTAAGGAGGCAAACAACATCACTGAAAAGAACACCATCAACACCAGAGTATTATAAGGCAGTTATAAGGAAAAGAAACATGCTCACAGAACACTACTTGGTCCAGTGCAGTGATCATTCCATGCAAACATTATATTACTGATTTAACTAAAGTTGGGCAATAACCATATTGGAAAAAAAATGAAAAACAAAACCAGAAGATTGAATCTTTGGCTATAATCAATAGATTAATGGATAATTTATTTAAAAAGTGGGAAAAAATACAATTTCTAAAAGCATGGTGATAAATACCAGGGGAAAAAATGTTTTAAGAAGTAACTGTGGTTCTCTGGGCCTGGGGAAAAGGAATTGTGTGGGTCTGGTTAGCAAACGATTTTGTTAAATGTATGTATATTTAAAATTAATTTTAAAGATAAGTAGAGTTGATAGGTCAAGAAACAGCTGCACTTCTAATTTGGTTTATAATTTATAGAATTATACACAAAAATTAAAATTTTAAAGATAAAACTTAAATATAAAATGTGAAGAGAAATAGGAAAAAAAGTCTTGGAGTTATTTATGCCCACTTTTACTGTTTCAATATTTGTTTGCATATATATGCATTTATTTTAGATCATTTTAAAGGGATTTAAATGAAAGAATATATTAAAAAATGAAGAACTAATTCATATCTGTGTGATAATAAGTCTCTGCCCTGCTCTGATGTGCTCAGGGAAAATGTTAAGGAAGGAACCATGAAGGACTGATATTTAAAAGCTTCCGCCATGTTTTCTGTACAGATAAAGAATGAAGCCTGAGGTAGATAATTCTTCATGTGAACACATTAGTAATATGAAAATAGAAGCATACTTAGTTAGCAATTCAATTATAATCCACTAATAACGTGATGTAGAAGGTGACTTTTCAGATAGCACAGATACTAATTTTCCTTACGAAACTGGGAAAAACTGGGGCACCTGGTTGGCTCAGTCATTAAGCATCTGCCTTTGGCTCAGGTCATGATCCCAGGGTCCTGGGATTGAGCTCCACATTGGGCTTCCTGCTCTGCAAGAAGCCTGCTTCTTCTTCTCCCACTCTCCCTGCTTGTGCTCCTTCTCTTGCTGTCTCACTCTGTCAAATAAATAAATAAATAATATTTGAAAAAAAATATAGAACTTCCCTATGACCCTGCAATTGCACTCCTGGGTATTTACCCCAAAGATACAGATGTCGTGAAAAGAAGGGCCATCTGTACCCCATGTTTATAGCAGCAATGGCCACGGTCGCCAAACTGTGGAAAGAACCAAGATGCCCTTCAATGGATGAATGGATAGGAAGATGTGGTCCATATACACTATGGAGTATTATGCCTCCATCAGAAAGGATGAATACCCAACTTTTGTAGCAACATGGACTGGACTGGAAAAGATTATGCTGAGTGAAATAAGTCAAGCAGAGAGAATCAACTATCATATGGTTTCACTTATTTGTGGAGCATAACAAATATCATGGAGGACAAGGGGTGTTGGAGAGGAGAAGGGAGTTGGGGTAAATTGGAAGGGAGGTGAATCATGAGAGACTATGGACTCTGAAAAATAATCTGAGGGGCTTGAAGTGGCGGGGAGGTGGGAGGTTGGGGTACCAGGTTGTGGGTATTATAGAGGGCACAGATTGCATGGAGCACTGGGTGTGGTGAAAAAATAATGAATACTGTTTTTCTGAAAATAAATAAATTAATTTAATTTTTAAAAAAAAACAGGGAAAAAAAAAGAAAGAAATGGGGAAAAATTTTTCTTTCCCAGGCCACCTCAATATCCAAACCAAGCTGTTTGTATTGGTAAAACATTATTAAACACAAATACAAAAATATATACCAAGAATTTGAATGTATATAATGCATTTAAAGCATCAACTACCTAATTATATAAGATTCAGTGGACTCGGTAGTGAGGATAATTGCATGCAGTATGCGGGGAAACCCTACAGAACCAGATACAAATTCGGTTTTATTGTATGACTGAGAAAACATGTACTACAGTAAAGGAGTAAAGTCAAATCATGTGATGTAAATAATAATGAACTAGAAAATGAATTCAAACAACTTTAACAGAATATAAGCAAGCAAAGTCATGTTTGTAAAATTTTTGCTTAACGAAGGAAAATTTTCCTGAGTTGGTTTGGTGGCAAAGGAGAGGGATGGAGGCAGAGACACATTTGCTGGTGAAGAAAGGAGAGCCCATGTCTGAAAGAGGAATTGTCGAATATTCATTTACTTTTCACCCCAGGGAAATGGTCAGCATCACCTCGTCCAGTCCCGCTGATGTTAGACGAACAGAAGCAGAGACCCGGTGGCGAAACCGGGACGTGAACTGTTTGGGTTTTCTCTGCCTGCGGTTATAAAGCTCCTGGGAACACCAGACCACCCTGACAGCTCCATTTCTTTGAAATGATCCATCTGCTCCTGTCTCAGAAGGCAACGCAGTTGTGTTTCCACATGTTCTAAATTTTATTTTACATTTTTGGTATAAAATATCCAGGCTCCCTTCCTTCCTCTACTCAAACTCCCTAACGAGCGACAGATCAACCAAGTTCTTTTGTCATAAAATCTTTTGATAAAGACTTTTTAAGCCATTTCAGCTCATGAGCATGGTTAACAATAGCTTCCAATAGCTTTTGTAGATCATATTTTTGGTGCATCCTGTGGAAATAATAGTTATAACACAGAGATATTTAAATGGCACCAGCAGATCATGTGGCAATTCTATCTGCAGAGTGTCTGGGAGACCCCTGGGGCTCATGCCACATCCTCACACCCCAAACCAAAGGCGAGGAACCCATGTTTGCGATAGTAGCTTGTGGACTTCTTGGTGGTTTATACCTGTTTTGTAGGCAGGGCAGCAAATATTCGATATGTGAGAATTCCAATAAAAAGTGAAAGCTCAATGGCAGATAAAGAAATGAACAGCTCACACTAAAAATAACAATTCTGTTTGGGATGACAAAAGCAAATGTTATAGGCGTCTGATGAAGAGAAATGAGAGTTTTGAGTAGAGAGAGAAAAGAGAGAGAGATACAGGCCAGAACAGATGTCCGAAGAGAGCAACAGAGAAAAGGGAAGTGTGGCCCAGGCCAGCTGTGCTCTGCCTGTATCCCTACATAGGAGGCTGTTGCGGGGACCCCATAGTGCCTTCCTCTACCAGCCTCTCTGCACCTGACCTTAAGCCCCCACCTCCAGAGTGTGTTCAGTGGGTCCACAGGGTGTGTCCTCAAGTCCTCTGTTGGGGCCAGTCTTCACCCATGAGAGGAGGGAATTGGTGGAAAGATGTTCCAGATCCTCACCCCTGGAAAGACTACTCAGGATTGTGTCCCCCACACTCTCGGAGCACAGTCAGCATCCCTGAGCCCCCGTCACCAAGCACAATAATCACCCCAGTCAGTCTCCTTCCTTCAGCGGTCCTCCCTTCTCACCTGGTCATCTCACTATCCATGCGCTAAACACTGCTTTCTGAGGCCACCTTCCAAGGAAACCAGTGACCCACAAATCCCCATCAAAGGGGAAATCACAATTAAAATCTACAGATTTCCTAGAAGTGGGAGCAGGCAAATGGTTTTCAGGACTGTCGGCAGACACCCTCTGTGTTGGGTCAGATTCTCTGAGTTTCTTTTGCCTCTAAGGTTCAGTGAAAGCCTCTGAGCCCCCAGGGCCTGTGCAAAGTATATTTGGGGAAATAAGAACAAAAGAGGCCCGTGCTCCCCCACAGAGGACTATGAACAAAGAGAGAAGGACAAGCAAAAGGGCTGGGACACAAAGACAGATTTCAGAGGAGGCAACCCTTGGACGACGTGGCGAATAGAAGGAACCGCAGTGTCCAGGGTACCCCAAGATGTATGGGTGATGGATGGGGGTTTCTCCTCATGGGTGGGACACCTGCTCAGGCCATGTCACCTTTCTTGTTAAGGACCAGGGAGGACCTGGGGACGCACAGATGACTGCCATGTGGACCTCGTGCATCAGTCTGTCAGAGTTTGTTTTCTCAAAATGGAAGAAGGAGATCCAGGCACAGACACAAATCCCTTTCTTGTCAGGCAGAAATCGGGACATAGCATTAGTGAGGCAAAGGGCGAGCTCATAAAGGGCAGGACTCCCTTCAAATGGGGTTCATAAAGGGCAGGACTCCCTTCAAATGGGGAGAATGGACTTGGAACATGGGTGTGTTCACACTAAATCTAAATACTGAGGAGCTGAGGGATTAGCACGTGTGCAAGTGTGCAGTGAGGCGACCTGGGAAATGCTTGGCTGTGAGCCCTAGTCCAAGACCCTTACACTCAGGAAATGTATTAACTTTCTGGAATGGGTGTGTTTAGGGACCTCATTAAGGACAGATGACCACAAAGGCAAAATTGTTTCTGACACATAATTTTTTACTTGAAACAAAGTGTGCACTCTGTGTCCAGAAAAGGAAAACCATCAGCTACAAGATCATCAATAATTCTACAGTCACAAAGCACTAAATGTGAACAAATTATCCTTTCTAGACATTTACTACCATAAATGATGGTGCAAAGGGAGCTGGTAACCTGAAGGGATCTCTATTGTATTGAAGGCAGTACATTTTTCTTCCTCTTTGGGGGGAAATTACACTGGTGACTCCATAGTATATTTCTTTTCCTTGTCTCTCCGTAGTTCCAGTAGTTCGATCTCCAAAGACAACTTATACAGCTCCATGGCCATTTTCACATCCGCTGGGCTGGGGAGACACTGCATGATCTTTTTGCCTTTGCGGACATGTTCACAGCCTTCGGGGATCACCTGAAAGAGAAGTAGAGGATGAGTGTGGTGGGTGTCTTCTCTCCAAATCAAGAAGGAGCAGGGTTGAGGAGGGACTCTTGGCAATGACAGGACTATAGCTCAGAGCCAAGACCAAGCCCAGAACTGCCTGGTGAGCAGGAAAACCAGAAAACATCTTGGGTCCCAACATGGTCCTTCCCGGAGGGATAGGGATCTGTTCTGAGACAGCTTCCTAGGGGCTTCTGTGAGGACAGAGAGGTCCAGATGTTTCTGAGACCATCCAGAAATGGAGCACAGTGTATTATATAGTCTAGAAAAAGTCCCAGGTACCTGAGACCCTCTTCTCCTTAAGAGGCTTGGTTTTTCTTTCTCCTCCAGTGAGAGAGGAAAGCTTGCCACTCCTACCCAACCACAGTGTTCAAAAAAGAAAAAAGTTCCTCTGAAGGACTCAGAACTGACTGCTGACAAGTCAGATCTCACCACGGTGGGCTGGAACAGTGTTTAGAGGGAGGTCCCTATTTTAGGACTGGCTACCACAGAAGCTTTTCTTGAATCATGTCACTTACCCACTCACACTTGGGCAACTCAGGGTACCAGGTTCTGTTCTCTGAGCATGTGACACTTTGGGGACCAACCAATTCATAGCCAGAGTCACACTGGATGGTAACATTTGAAGATTGAAGATATTGATACTTAACCACAGACAGCTTTGCATGGGCTATTTCTGGTTTTGGACACAGCGCTGCAATGGAAACACAGTTTTAAGCAATATGTAAATCTAAGGAAAAAGACATGACAACAGGCTAGGATTATAAGAATTAACTATCACAGGTGCTGTGAATTGTTGTAGCTTTGGTTTCAGTAACAGTAATATTTGTTAGCATTTTGGTTGAGCATTGGCCACACTGATATATCAGACTCAGGCTGAACATTTTATGTGATTCAGTCTGTGAGATAAGGACTGTTATCACTCCCATTTTTCTGGGAGAAAGCTGAGATACAGATAGGTTAAGAAACTTGCCCAAGGTCTTCATACTTTTCAAGAACATGATAAGATGTGAAAAAAGTCATGTGACCCCTGGTCCTCAGCTATCAAAGCAAGTATCCCTCATCTCTCGATCCCAGCAAGACAAGAGCTATGAAAAACAGTCTGAGGGGTTTGAAGTGGCGGGGGGGGTGGGAGGTTGGGGTACCAGGTGGTGGGTATTATAGAGGGCACAGCTTGCATGGAGCACTGGGTGTGGTGAAAAAATAATGAATACTGTTTTTCTGAAAATAAATAAATTGGGAAAAAAAAAAAAAAAGCTATGAAATGTTCCCTCTCGTCAATTGGCCTCTGTGTGGAATGGAGACTATGGTGGCCAAACATCCCCGGAGTTGCTGAAGGCAATGTGCTATTAACCTGTGTGCCTGTAAAAGTCAGACCTTGACTTGTCCTGTCCCCACAACACAGTAGGAGCCCGTGGGGCCTTGCACGAGGCTGTGATGGAAGTCTTCACCACTTCGTGATGTTTGCAATTAGCCCATGAGAGCCCACATTCATGCTAGAGCAAGCTTGCATAAAAATTTTTCACAGGCCATAGATGAAATGGGTCATGTGCAGGATTTCTCTGGAAATATACAGGAAAGTGGGCATAGGGGCTAAATTTTGTGACTGGGAGAAAAAGGAAGGGAGGTTGATGTTTATGTATTCCCTTTGTACTGTTTGCGTCCTGAACACAGTCACTATTTCAAATAAATCAAATCAAATAAAATCAAATGCTTCCATGCTTTTGTGACCCTTCCACCTACCCGACTGAAAAGGGAGCTGGAGTTACCTTTACACTGAGGGGCTTCGGGGGTCCAGTGTGAAGAACTGCAGGAGAGTTTGGCCTCTCCAACCAGAGTGTATCCTTTGTCACATCTATATATCACTTCATTTTGTATGAATACCCGCAATCTTTTCGTTTCTTCGTAATATCCGTGGGCAACCTCAGGAGGGAAATCACAGTCTTGACCTTGAGAGAAAAAAGTGAGAAAACATGAGCTTGTCGAATGTAAAAAATAACTCATTCCATAATCTGTGTGTTTTGTAGGAGGCTCCATTCTGTCCTGTCATCTTCTCTGCCCAGGGGAATATTTAGCCCAACCCAAGACCTGAGTTGCCCTCCAGTAAGCCTCAGGCTGAGGAACCATCCTGGCCCCATCATTAGACCACCTGGTGGTCATCTAATATCTTCAAACGGATAATGGGAATGGTTAAAATTAATACTTTGTTCAGCCCCACGTTGAGTTCTTGCCTTTTGGAGTAAGACCTATCATATCCAAGAAGTCAAGTAGAAGCCATTGATCTTGCTCATCCCCAACCTCCTTCAAGCGAAGACAGCGTATTACAAAACATATCGTATACCAAGGTGGCAGGGGAAATGGGAGGGGAATTGGTGCCACTCTTAAAGAACTGAAGCTGCGTCCCCATTCTATTACTTCCCCAGTCTACAAGAGAAGTTAAGATTCTGGGGAATTATAGTCGAGTATTCAAAACTCAGCAACATTTTTGTTCTCATTCAGATGTGATATCTTTGCTAGAGTAGATTTTTGTATTTTCAGGGAAATGATGACCACTGGTTTAGCAGATGCCTTCTTTTCATCTCTATCCAAAAAAAGGGTCAGAGACAGTTTGCATACACACAGAAGAATCAAATCATGTATTTGTGGTTTCAGCCATAGGGTATGATAACTCCCTTGCCCCTGTCATAATAGAGTCTGAGGATACTATATTATCTGAACATCCACATTGATCCAGAATATCAATGACATTATGTTAATTATACTGAAAGAGCAAGAAGAAGCCAGCATGTTGAGATAGATATAGATAGATAGATAATCCATCTGGGTTCTTCGTGCAGACCTCCTAAACCCTTGTAAATTCCTAAATGCCTAGAACACTAATAGCATCTTTTGTTCTATTGAGGCAGTTGCAGTGTAATTGTCCTCTTGCTTTTAACTTAAGATGCAGCAGAGCCTCGTACATTGAAAGTGGTTATAGTCAGAAAGCATGCAAATATCAATGGGACCATCATAGCATATACCCTTGAGATCCTGAAGCAAGGCCAAGATATATGCTTAAGATATAACTCTTGACATGTTGTTTGGTCCTGATAGAAGCTGTGCCTGATATTCGGTCATGAAGTGAGCATGTGCCAAAATCATGATTTTGGTCAATCAGAACCAAGTTATAAGGCCAAGCAGACAACAAACAATTCATTATAAAACAGAAGTCGTCATCTGGGATTGAGCATTTGCAAGGACCAGATGGCACAAGCAGCCCACCCACATAGGAAGCCTACGTCCTCCTTATGCCCACCCACTGTTGCACAAGTGCCTCTTGAGCTCACACTCATGGCTATGTGGAGTCTCCATTATAACCAACTGACAGAAGAGAGAGAAGCCAAGCCTACTCACAGATGTGTATTTTGGGTATGTGTGAGCTAAATGGATGGGAGCTGCTTTAGAGGCTGATCATGGAAAGACAGTAATAAGGAAAAATCTTAGATGATCTGCTCATTCACTTTGCTGGAAAAAGAAGTGGGCTAAAGATAGATGAAACGAGCCTGGAATGGCCCAGAATGAATGGCTTGTTCGGCAGTGCCCTTAAGGGCACAGATTGGAAGATTAGGCCCAGGGAGATCTGGGGTAGGTAGAAGTAGGTGACCTGATATATGGGAACGACAGGAAGTGCAAAGTTTTATTTTGCATGTTAACACCAGCAGAGCATCCCCAGTAGGGTAGGCATTAAACAATTAAACAATATCTCAGCAACTTAAAGTCAGCCATTTTCTGCCATTGGCCTTTCCAGTGCTGTCACAAGAGGAAGAGGAACAAAGCGGGGGTATGGATGAAGAAGAAGCATGGGCACAACAACATGGACTGACACTTACCAAGGCTGTCACTGAATCTTCAAACTGCCAGCCACAACATTAAGTCTTTAATATGATACCATCCCTTGAGATAACTACAAAGCCACTTGGTAGCAAGTTGACTATATTGCATCCCTTCTACCTAGAAGGGACAAGTATGTCTTTTGACAGAAATACACAAGTGCTCCAGGTATAAGTTTGCCTTTTCTGTTTGTGGGACCTCAGTCAACACTTTTATCTGAAATTTATATTGCTTAAAGAATTGAAAATGGATTACTCTATGTGCAACTATAAAACCCACTCCCAGCAAAAGAGGCGTGATACTGAGATGGTGGCCATAGAATGTACTAGTCACATTACAGACTGCATCATCCCGAACCTGTAAATCTGTTCAGACATTGGAATGGCCTGGTAAAGGCACAGTTGAAGTGCCAGTTGAGAGATAATATTTTATAGTGATGAGACTTCACAATATTACTTTAGAAGATCTTCTGGAACACAGCAATCTGAACCACTTTAGGGCTCCTTCTCACACACAAGGCAAGAAGAAACATCACCGTCCAGCAGGGATCATTGTTCTTGACCATCAATAGACAGGGCCATGGAAAAACAGTGGGAGATGTAGGATTTTGTTGAGCACCTAAATGCTCTTGGTGAGGGAGAGATAGGCATTACACACCGGGGGAGAGTCTGAAGAAGAACTTAGAGACAGTAGAAGGAAGGAAGGAAGTTTGTGGAGGAAAGGAAGCACGTTTAGAAAGATGGGATCAAACAGATTTGGGTGGTTCTTAAACTGCAGATTAAGGCATATGAACAGACAGAAGAGAAGACAAGACAATAAACACCGAGAAACAGAAGGCAATAATTGAAAAGTTCAGCTGATCTATTATATTAGATACTGATTCAGAAAAGAAAAGCAGGAAGGTCAAGAGAAAGGGAGTAAACAATGAGGAGGAAAAAGAAAGTTGGATTGGGAGATGGGCAATGATTTTTAACAAATCTATCCACTCCAAAAATCATGCAGAGTGTACAAATTCTTCCTAATTTTAAACCTTCCCTTAATAATTCCATCACTTTGGTATTCAGAAACATGGAACAAATTGAGCATTGCTGGAGGGGAGTGGTGTGGGGGATGAGGTAATTGGGTGATGGGCACTGAAAAGGACACTTGATATAACCAGGACTGGGTGTTACATGCAAGTGATGAATCACTAAATTCTACCCCAAAACTAATAATACACTATGTGTAAACCAATCTGAATGTAAATTTTAAAAAGGAAAAGAAAAAATAACATAAAATTCCATAAGCTCTTACTCTCATCACATGTTGGTGTTTTGGGGTACCACGTGCCATCTTCTTGGCATCTAGCTTCAAACTGCTGTTTCTTATAACACTTATAATAAACTACATCATCATAGAAATAAGCACAGCTATTCACAGAGCTAGTGCGTTGTGAAATGATTTTGCCATTCTCCAGCTCTGGTATTGGGCAACACACCTCTAAAAAATAAAAAGTGAGACAAATGGTTAGTAAAATCACTGCAATGAGACTCCCATGGATAATAAACTCATTTCTGCTTTTCAAGATTTCACCACTGAAGAGAGATTGGGGGAACAGAAAAGGATACCTGAGGCCCTCTGGGTCTGCTCTCCCTGTCCCTGATTGCTAAAGTACTCCAACCTAATCATTTCCCTTAATTAAAAAATTTCATTAGGAGCTTCCAAAATGAGACACTGGATGAAACTTGCACATAAATGCAAATTTTCAGAAGTATTCAAAAGCAATGACAAGTAACAGTCATTGCTTATGATTTCATTAGGGTTACATCATTATTAACCTCTCTAATACCTTATAGTTCCTCGGCCACAGGAGGAAAAATGTCCTTAAAAGTTTATATCCAGGGCCCCTGGGTGGCTCAGTTGGTTGAGTGACTGCCTTCGGCTCAGGTCATGATCCCGGAATTCCGGGATCAAGTCCCGCATCGGGCTCCCAGCTCCTTGGGGAGTCTGCTTCTCCCTCTGACCTTCTCCTCTCTCATGCTCTCTCTCACTCATTCTCTCTCAAGTAAATAAATAAAATCTTAAAAAAAATTTTTAAAAAGTTTATATCCTGGGGCACCTGGGTGGCTCAGTGGGTTAAAGCCTCTGCCTTCGGCTCAGGTCATGATCCCAGGGTCCTGGGATCAAGCCCCGCATTGGGCTCTCTGCTCCGCAGGGAGCCTGCTTCCTCCTCTCTCTCTCTCTGCCTGCCTCTCTGCCTACTTGTGATCTCTCTCTGTCAAATAATATGAGTAAAATCTTTAAAAAAATAAAATAAAATAAAATAAATAAAGTGAGCTCTATCCCCAGGGTGGGTCTTGAACTCAAGGTCCTGAGATCAAGAGTCACATGTGTTAAAAAAAAAAAAAAAAAAGTTTATAGCCACCTGACAGTTAACACACAGAAATAAATTTAAATTACTGCATATGGTCAGGATTTTTCTTTTTTGATGCCAAATTTAAGAGAAATAGCTACTCAAATTCTTCCATTTTTATTGCAATAAGAGCTAATAAAGATATTTTTAAATTCACTATTAGGAATACTTTCAGGTAGAACTTGATATTGCTTGATGTAAGAGAAAATATCAGAGCAGATTAAAATGCCCTATTCTGGGGCTCAGTGGGTTAGGCCGCTGCCTTCAGCTCAGTTCATGATCTCAGGGTCCTGGGATCGAGTCCCGCATCGGGCTCTCTGCTCAGCAGGGAGCCTGCTTCCCTTCCTCTCTCTCTCTGCCTGCCTCTCCATCTACTTGTGATTTATCTCTGTCAAATAAATAAATAAAATCTTTAAAATGCCCTATTCTCCATATCAGGAGCTTGACTAGCACTACAATGGTCTTTTGGGCATACTCAAACACTCTCACCACTCATTTATTTATGAATTACAATAAAAATACCCAACAATCATGTTTTCTAAATTATAATATTACTATTTATGTAATACCATAGAAAATACTTCTAAATATTTAAGTCATAAGTCCAAACCCACACTGAATCAAATTTTCTGAAAAGTAGGATAAATATCATTTCACTTCTGCTTTTTAAATGGTTAAGTATATCCTTTATTAAGTAATTAAATAAAAAACTATAGTGAGTAACATAAATATAATTTTAAAGTAAGATTTTAAATTCCCAACAAACAAAAGTCCAGGGCAAAATGGTTGCACTATTCACAGGTGAATTCTACCAAACATTTAAAGAAGAGTTAATACTTATTCCTCTCAAACTGTTCCAGAAGTAGAATAGGAAAGAAAACCTCCAAATTCATTCTTCAAAGTCAGTACTACCTTGATACCAAAACCAGACAAAGACACCACACAAAAGAAAACTGCAGGCAATATTCTTCATGAACAAAGATGTAAAAATAAATAATTAATTATTTTTAATTAATTAAAAATAACTAGCAAATATTAGCTAATCGAACATAACAATACATTAAAAGGACCATTCAAATAAAATAAAATAAAATAAAAGGACCATTCAATATGGTCAAGTGGGATACATACCAGGGATGGAAGTATGGTTCAATATTTGCAAATCAGATTAACAAGAGGAAAAAATTTTAAAAACATATGAGCACTTCAAAGGCAGAAAAAGCATTTGACAAAATACGACACTTGTTCATGACAAAATGTCTCAACAAAGTGGGTGTAGAGGAAATATTTCTTAACATGACAAAGGCCACAATATGAAAAACCCATAGCTAACATCATACTTAATGGTGAAAAACTGAAATATTTTCCTCTAAGATCAGAAACAAGACAGGATGTCCACTCTTGCCATTTTTATTCAACATAGTACTAGAATTCCCAGCTGTAGCAATCAGACAAGAAAAAGAAATAAAAAGGATTCAAACTAGTAAGAAAGAAGTAAAACTGTCACTATTTGCAGATGACATGATACTATATATAGAAAACCCTAAAGACTCTACCAAAAAATCGTTAGGACTAATAAATTCAGAACTGCTGCAAAGTATAAAATTAACATATAGAAATCTATTGTGTTTTTATATACTAACAATGAGGTAGCAGAAAAAGAAATTAAGAAAAGAACCCAATTTACAATTGTATCAAGAAGAATAAAATACCTAGGAATAAATTTAACCAAGGAAGTGAAAGACCTCTACTTTGAAAACTATAAGATATTGATGAAAGAAATTGAAGATGACACCAAAAAAAAAAAAGGAGAGATGTACAATGCTAATAGATTGGAAGAATTACCATTATTAAAATGTCTGTAGTACCCAAAATAATCTACACATTTAATGCAATCCCTATCAAAATACCAAAAGCATTTTTTCACAGAACTAGAATAAATAATCCTAAAATTTATATGGAACCACAAGGACCTCTAATCGCCAAACAAACAAAAATCCTTAGAAAGAACAAAGCTGAAAGTATCACAGTCCTGGATTTTAAGAAGTACTAAAAAGCTATAGTAATTAAAACGGTATGGTACTAGCACAAAAATAGATACATAGATCAATAGAAGAGAACAGTGAGCCCAAATATAAAGCCGTGCTCATATAGTCAAGTAACCTATGACAAAGGAAGCAAGAACATACAATGGGGAAAACATAGTCTTTTCAATAAATGGTGTTGGGGAAACTAGACAGCTATGTGCAAAAGAATGAAACTGGATCACTTTCTTACACCACACACACACACACACTCTCAAACTGGACTAAAAACCTAAATGTGAGACCCGAAACCATAAAACTCTAAAAGAAAACATAGGCAGTAATCTCTTGGACATTAAAATCAGCAACATCTTTATGGATCTGTTGTCTCAGGCAAGGGAAGCAAAAGCAAAAATAAACTATTAGGATTATACCAAACTGAAACACTTTTGCACAGTGAAGAAAACCATCAACAAAACAGAATAGCAACCTACTGAATGGGGCGAAATATCTGTAAGGAGTGAATATCCAAAATATATAAAGAACTTATCAAACTCAACACTGAAAAATTGAATAATTGAATAATCTGATTAAAGAACAGGCAGAGTACTTGAATAGACTTTTTTCTAAAGAAAACATACAGGTAGCCAACAGACACATGAAAGGAGAATCCTCAAAGGCGTTTATCTATCTATCTATCTATCTATCTATTTATTTATTTATTTTTATGTGTGTTTGTTTTTTTTATTACATGAAAATCAAGTTTCCATTTTTTATATTTTTAAACTTTTAGTATTATGAGAGTCACCATACTAATGTTATGTTAGTCACCACACTAACGTTCATCATTAGTTTTTGACATAGTGTTCCATGATTCATTGTTTGCGTAATCCATGCCCTCCTTAATGGGTATTAAGGAGGGCATGGATTACGCAAACAGGCTCAGTCAACCTCCCATCAACCTCCCCTCTCAAACCCTCGTTTGTTTCTCAGAGTCCACGTCTCTCATGGTTCCTCTCCCACTCTGATTTCCTCCCCTTCATTTTCCCCTTCCTTCTCCTGAAGTCCTTCAGGCTGTTTCTTATATTCCACAAATAAGTGAAACTATATGATAATTGACTTTCTCTGTGACTTATTTCACTCAGTATAATCTCTTCCAGTCCCATCCATGTTGATGCAAAAGTTGGGTATTCATCCTTTCTGATGGCTGAGTAATATTCCACTGTGTATATGGACCACATCTTATTTATCCATTCATCTGCTGAAAGGCATCTTGGCTTTTTGCACAATTTGGTTATTGTGGACATTGCTGCTATGAACATTGGGGTGCAGATGGCCCTTCTTTTCACTACATCTGTATCTTTGGGGTAAATACCCAGTAGTGCAATTGCTGAGTCATAGGGTAGCTCTATTTTTAATTTTTTTAAGAACTTCTACACTGTTTTCCAAAGTGGCTGCACCAACTTGCATTCCCACCAACAGTGTAAGAGGGTTCCCCTTTCTCCACAACTTCCCTGACGTATTTTGTTTCTTGCCTTGTCAATTTTTGCCATTCTAACTAGTGTAAGGTGGTATCTCAATGTAGTTTTGATTTGAGTTTCCCTGATAGCTAATGATGATGAGCACTTTTTCATGTATCTGTTAGCCATTTATATATACGTCTTCTTTGGAGAAGTGTCTGTTCAGGTTTTCTGCCCATTTTTTGACTTGATTATTTGTTTTTTGGGTGTTGAGTTTGAGGAGTTCTTCACAGATCTTGGGTATCAGCCCTTTGTAGTGTCATTTGCAAGTATCTTCTCCCATTCTGTGGGTTGCCTCTTTGTTTTGTTCAGTTTCCTTTGCTGTGCAGAAGCTTTTTATCTTGATGAAGTCCCCCAAATTTCATTTTTGCTTTTATTTCCCTTGCTTCTGGAGACATGTCTTGAAAGAAATTGCTGTGGCTGATGTTGAAGAGGTTAGTGCCTATGTTCTCCTCTAGGATTTTGATGTCTCACATTGATATCTTTTATTCATTTTGAGTTTATCTTTGTGTATGGTGTAAGAGAATGGTCGAGTTTCATTCTTCTGTATGTAGCTGTCCAATTTTTCCAGCACCATTTATTGAAGAGACTGTCTTTTTTCCACTGGATATTTTTTTCCTGCTTTTTTGGGGACTAGTTGACTGTAGAGTTCAGGGTCCATATCTGGGGTCTCTATTCTGTTCCATAGATCTATGTGTCTGTTTTTATGAAAATCTTGTATTTATTAATACTTTGTTACCTAAGTGGTGGCAATCATTGTTAAATATATTTTAATTCAGTAATTTTGTTAAAACTTTTCATTTTATTGCCCCTAAATGAGACTAAATAAGTAAAATTAAACTTAAAGTCCCAATGTGAAATGATCTTCAGTGAGTTGATCTAAACTATCATTTTTCATTACTTGTTCATTTTACACATTTTTCAAATTCCAACCTGTAGAATAAAGCTCCCTGTATCCTGGGCCTCTGTGTCTTTACCTCTAAAATGGCAAGATTCTGATGTGCAGAAGGAAGCATTGTCTCCCTCTGTTGTCAATTCCGTTGAAACCCATAAAATTACGTCCACCTGTCTCTCAGTTCCTCACGTTCTCTCAAAGAGAAAAGACATCTTGAGATGGCAAAAAGTTCTTTTTCTTTCCCCTCTGAGGGGCCAGAGTACTAGGTCAGGGGTCAGGAGTCAGGGTCTGTCTTCTAGGGGCAGGTCACAAGACCCAGCTCCTGCAGCCCACAGCCCCTCAGCTCAAAGACATAGCCACTTTGCACCTGGCTGACTTAATGACTGTCTCACAGACTTTCCTTCTACTAAGCACCCCAAAGTTGACCGTAGGGAGGAAAGGGCTATGATGGAAGTCTGACTCTGGTAAATGTTGAACCCTATTCTCCATGCTTCTTCACCAGTGGGGAAGCTAATGCTCAGTCTGCTCAACGCTTCACTTCCGCTTTCCCTCCGTGTCCGCATCTCATTTGATTTTGAAATGGGATAAGGAAAGTTATAGTTACAGTTTCTCATCTCCCTCAAGACTTTCATGACCCCTTCTGACAATAATACTTCACTCCTCTGTTGAATTATTATAATCCTAAATGCATCTTGAAAGATAAAATTGCATTCATTTTAAGGAAAAAAAAAAAAAGAAAGAAAGAAAGCCTAGACCATGGTGGGCATCTAATCTACAAAAAGACTTAAAAAGCAGGGACTCACCCTTACATCCTATATGTGGGGTCCAAGTCAAATTTCTCTGACAAGTCACAGTTGTAGGCCCAGCCGAAGCAGGTTTATAGCCAGCAGAGCACGTGTACCTCAACACAGTTCCAATATTATACATTTGCTCTTTTGTTGGCGCATGGTTGTTATATTTTTCCCAGGAGGCATTTGGGATGTCTGGTAAGTCAGTACAACTATCTGTTCATAAAAGAAGAACAAGCGGGGAAAGTCACTGCTACTAGAGATGCAACGGTGATCACCAACAATCCTGTCCTACTAGAGGATCCCACGCGTTCATTCAGCCAGGGACTGTCTTGCCATGGCTGAGGCATCAGTCACTTCAGAAAACAAACCAGCACCAAGTTATCATTATTACTATTAGCAGAAGTTTTCATGATCCACGTGAGTTTATAGTTTCAGAATCATGGTTAGTTTATATAATTTTTTTGTGGAAATTGGAAAAAGGCATTTCTGACTCTCCCAACCCCCCAGGACACTTTACTATGAATCTTTCAATCAATTACCATAATGTAATGATTTTGTTAGAACAAAATAAGTTTGCTACTGTGAGAAAATTGTTGAAATAAATACACTAATCCACAATGTCTACAATGTTAATGTCTCCCTTTAGGGTTGAAGTGTCCACAACCTGCACATATGTATATGGCAACCTTTTGGGATTATATAAGACCTTACCCAGCGTACTGTAATCTTTCTTTTTCCCAAAAATTAGAAAAAATAAAGACAATTATTGATCTAAATTTAAATGTTTACTCTGGTTCTAGTGGGTTTAGGCATACAAATATACCTCCACTGGGTAATTTGGATGCCAAACATTGAACTTCCTGCATGGTCCATACTTACTGAGCTCACAGATGGGAGGAGGGGGATCCCAGTCACCATTTTCTCCACAATGGATTAAACTGCTTCCATTGAGAATAAAACCTCTCTCACAGCCAAATATCATGGAGTTTTTATAAGTATAGATGGTTCTAAACCCAGAGATCACTATTCCATTTTTAACAGTTGGCTTAACACAGACGATTTCTAAAGAATCACAAGAAAAGACAAGTGGGTCACAAAAAAGAAATGGCAATAGGATATCAGTTCCTATTGCTAATGCAGATTCAACTATGATACAAAAGGCTAATACAGTATACGTCCAGTTTATATGAGGAAAACATTTTAAAGTGAATATAATCGCTACTATTACAAGCCTCAGTAAAATGAGGTCTTATTCTATCTGTTCTGTTATGATATGATTGTGAATAACCCCAGCTTACTCAAGAAAAACCAGCCATCTATAACCCAAAAGAAACACATCCCTAAAGATCTCATAATCCTTCCCTTACAGTGGCCTACTTTTCTGCATGATTTCAGTGTGGGTCAGTGGCCAGTGGTGATGATATGGCCGTCATGAGGAAGAGGCAGTCAGGCATCAGAGATCTGTGCTCTCACAAACACAGAACAAACTGCCCTGGGCACCCCAACCCCACAGCAGTCTGTCCTCTTGCCCCCATGTCAGCCCTGCCGCCTTGATGACTCATGGCTATGGCTGAAGCTACCTTCACCACATGGCTGGATGGTTACAACAGGTGCCTATAAGTTGAGTTTTGTCCTCTTTCTTTTGTTGTCTCTTCTATGGCCCGACTTGTCTCTCTGAAATGCAACATATTTATTTCCCATCTGAAGCCTTTCAAAGTTTCCCTTTCACCTTCACTCTGAACTTCTTAGCAGGACACATGAGGCCCTTCGTAATCTGGCTTTGCTAAATTTCTGTCCTCAAACTCTGCTATTTCCACCTCTTGCTATCTGGACTCCTGACATTTTGAATTGCTCGCTGGATCACGCTTTATCACCCCCTGATTTGACTGTGTTCTGTGGTGAATGAGAATATTAAATGATACTATGTAGACACTTAGTCCCAAAGGAAGGAGCCTCAGATTAGCCAAGTAACAATACTCAATAGATTTTCTGATTTTTTTGTGTGTTTGCTTTGTCCTGTAGGCACTTGCAGTGAACATTGTAAGTGCTAACCAATACTTCCACTTCCTCTCCTAAACAAACAAAACACAATGCTTCTCAGTTCCCTTAAGATAGAGTCTACACATTACTAGTTTGGGACAAAAGGCTGTAAACTGATATGTGGTCACTTTGGACCAAAGCTCTTTTAAAAAGCCAGGGCATAATTTACTTTTCTCTCTTCTCCTACTGAAGAGATTTTGAAAGCACATTTTAATGCAGAAGTATCACAAGAGCAAAGCAACCTGGATTGCTAGACTTGTTGCTGAATTTACCCCTAGACTATAGCCAGCCTAGAGAGTCCCCTGGACATGGAGCCAACTTGGTATGAATGAAAATCAACTTTTACTTTGCAGAGCCCAGTGAGATCTTGGTTGCTGTTTGTTACGGCACGCTAGTACATCAAACATAAATACCAGTGGAGCAGATAAATGACTGCATGGTTACAATGATTAGTCTCAGAAGCATTCCCTTTCCCCCAGCAAAGTCACCTACTTTTTTCTTTTAAGCAAACTATTCAGGCCAAAATTCATCACTGTGACTTACTTTTACAAGTAGGAGGACTTGGGGTCCAGACACCTACTGTCTTATTTTCCACTGTGCAAGATATGGAGGCTTCGCCTATCATTGAGAAGTTGGGGTCACATCTGTAGGTGACAGAAGAGCCATATGTGTAGAAATCTTCATCTGCGCCATTGTGCTTCCCATTGATGATGTCTGGAGGAGGCTTACATTTAGCAACTGGGGTGGAGTGAGGAAGAAGAAATCATCAGGGAAGGTACCTTTGCAAATTGAGCATTCATGTTACAAATTCTAATGGAGGGTATGAGAAGCAGCGAAGATGCGCAAGAGTTTTATTTTCTAACATGGTTTAGCTTTGCAGTCAAGCCAGAAGAAGTCTTTACTTACTTATACATTGTGGGAGAGGATCACTCCAACCAACTCCTTTATCTTGGATCTCACAATAACTAGTGGTTTTGCCAATTAAAATATATCTGAATGAAATAGAGTTTAATGAAGAGTTTAATGAAATTCTTCTTACCTTAAATTAAGTTGGATAAAGGGATCTAAACAAATAAACTGTAAAAATGAAGAAATAATGTTTTCCAAATAACACTTCCCAGCATGTAAAACTTCAGTCTCTAGACACACCCCAACCTCTCAGGCCCTCTGACATGCAGACCCCTTCTGACTTCTGGGTGCTTACACTCTCCAATATGCCACTAACTCCCCCATTCACAATCCCCTTTTTTTATGGCTCTTGACAGTTCTAAGCTTCCTTCAGTTTGTCTTACTCCCCTCAGTGTACTATAGTAGTGGAAAGAAAAAGCATTGTTAGTATGTCTTAAAATGGTACTATCATCAAGGAATAAATGTACACTGTGGTTGAACACTAATGGAAATGTTACCTTTGGCAAACTAGAGCCCCTGGGACTTATTTAATACTAACTCAAAGAAAAATGAATCTTTTAATAAGATAAAAGACATTGAGAATTAAGCATTTACTTATTTTGGAATTTCTTGAAAATATGTTTTCTAAGCTACCCAGGAAACCAAGGGAAAAATATGGTTTCCAGTTACTCCAGTAGAAACACTTTCAACATTCCAACAGCACTTCCCTTCTGAATCTTCTCACTTCACATCTCACGAATCATACACCGTAAGGGAATAATGAGGATTACACGTGCGAAAATCAAACAAGAGGAAACAACAGTACTAGGGGAAAATGTTAAACACAGGGGACAAGCAAAGAGGAATCAACACATACTTGGTTGGGGAACCTGAAGAAGGAACACAAAACAGAACAAAATAGCTATTTTACAATGTATTTCAAATAGGTATTGCAGAAATAATAATATACATTTTGATTTATTTTATTTTATTGAAAGATTTTATTTATGTATTTGACAGACAGAGAGATCGCAAGTAGGCAGAGAGGCAGACAGAGAGATAGGAAGAAGCAGGCTCCCAGCTGAGCAGAAAGCCCCATGCAGGTTTTTATCCCAGGACCCCAAGATCATGACCTAAGCCAAAGGCAGAGGCTTAACCCACTTAGCCACCGAGGTGTCTACTTAAGCTAAATTTTAATAGAGCATCACATAGCAACAAAATGGTGAAGTAAATGGTCTGTATCAAAACAACTAAGAGTAAAATTACCAAAGATTATTTTGAGTTAAAGCACTTGAAATAGACAAAGGAAGGCACTCTGAACTCTCCTTTTCTTCCTGAAAGCAGGAAATAAAACTCTTATGTGAAAGATGCTTTCCCCATAACAGAGGAAAGAACAAACTTATCATGAGAGATGGGGAGGTGAAGCCAGGAGAGATCTGTACAAACAGACCTTGTCAAAATGACCCTTATCTACCTGCAACCTTCCATAGGTTACTTCCAGAGGTTACTTTTCCACAGTTGCTACTTTTTCTTCAACCTGGTATATAAACACTGAGGCTTAACCACTTTTTGGGTCTTCATTTTCCTGTGAAGGCTCCCATGGACATTTAAAACCAAATATGTATGCTCTTACCCTGCTAGTATTATGTCAACTTAATTCTCAAACCCAGTCAGAGACCCTAAGAGGGTAAAGGAAAAGTTTTGGGGAAAGTTTCTTCAAAAGTTAAGTTAAACACTAATCCAGTACTGATTTTTAAATATGCCTAAATTTAAACTTTATATCAAAAAATAAACAAGTATTGTCAAGAAAAATTAAAAGAAAAACAATAAGGCAGGACTACTCATACAGGCTATTGAAATATCTTATAAAACCTTGGTAGTACATCACTGTGAAATGTGTACATTACTATGTAGGCAAAACAACAGCATTAAGTAGAAACATATGCAGATACATACAAGATATATATGAGAATTTAATCCAGTGTTAAAAAGCACTCTTAAATCAGCAAACTAAAGGACTTTTGGTATAACAGGAAAGTCATATGGGAAAATATAGGCTAGGATATATATCTTGCACTGTATATTGTATATTGCCTCCAAATGGATCAAAGGTTTCGGCACCAAAAAATATGAAAACATAAAAGTAGCAGAAGAAATCTAGGCAAATAGTTTAAAATTTTGTATTAGAGAAGGGCTTTTAAATGAAAACCTAAAATCCAGAAGCCATTTTAAAAAGAGAGTTTGATAAATATGAAGCATGAAAACAATTTTTCCTTAAGGAAAAAAAAAAGTGAATCAATAGCCAAGTCAAAAAAATATATATATATACTTGGAGGGAAAGTTGCAGCTCCTATCAGAAACAAGATCTAGCAAAGAAGAAGTCAAACTATCACTCTTTGCAGATATTATACTATATGTGGAAAACTCCAAAGACTCTACTCTGAAACTGCTAGAACTTGTACAGGAATTCAGTAAAGTGTCAGGATATAAAATCAATGCACAGAAATCAGTTGCATTTCTTTACACCATCAACAAGTCAGAAGAAAGAGAAACTAAGGAGTTGATCCCATTTACAATTGCACCCCAAACCATAAGATACCTAGAAATAAACCTAACCAAAGAGGCAAAGAATCTATATTCAAAAACTATAAAGTACTCATGGAAGAAATTGAGGAAGACACAAAGAAACAAAAAAAAATGTTTATGCTTCTGGATTGGAAAAACAAAATGTCTACCTAAAGCAATCTATACATTTAATGCAATCTCTATCAAAATCTCATCCATTTTTTTTTCAAAGAAATGGAACAAATAATCTTAAAATTTATATGGAACCAGAAAAGACCTCAAATAGCCAGAGGAATGTTGGGAAAGAAAGCCAAAGTTGGTGGCATCACAATTCCAGACTTCAAGCTCTATTACAAAGCTGCCATCATCAAGACAGCATGGTACTGGCACAATAACAGACACATAGATCAATGGAACAGAATAGAGAGCCCAGAAATAGACCCTCAACTCTGTGGTCAACTAATCTTTGACAAAGCAGGAAAGAATGTCCAATGGAAAAAAGACAGTCTCTTCAACAAATTGTGTTTGCAAAATTGGACAGCCACATGCAGAAAAATGATATTGGACCATTTCCTTATACCACACATGAAAATAGACTCAAAATGGATGAAGGGCCTCAATGTGAGAAAGGAATCCATCAAAATCCTTGAGGAGAACACAAGCAGCAACCTCTTTGACCTCAGCCACAGCAACTTCTTCCTGGGAACATCGCCAAAGGCAAGGGAAGCAAGGGCAAAAATGAACTATTGGGATTTCATCAAGATCAAAAGCTTCTGGGGGCGCCTGGGTGGCTCAGTGGGTTAAAGCCTCTGCCTTCAGCTCAGGTCATGATCCCAGGGTCCTGGGATCGAGCCCCACATCGGGCTCTCTTCTCAGTGGGGAGCCTGCTTCCTCCTCTCTCTCTCTGCCTGCCTCTCTGCCTACTTGTGATCTCTGTCTGTCAAATAAATAAATAAAATCTTTAAAAAAAAAAAAAGATCAAAAGCTTCTGCACAGCAAAGGAAACAGTTAACAAAACCAAAAGACAACTGACAGAATGGGAGTAGATACTTGCAAACGACATATCTGATAAAGGCTAGTATCCAAAATATATAAAGAGCTTAGCAAACTCAACACCCAAGAATAAATAATCTAATCAAGAAATGGGCAGAGGACATGAACAGCCATTTCTGCAAAGAAGACATCCAGATGGCCAACAGACACATGAAAAAATGCTCCACATTGGGACGCCTGGGTGGCTCAGTTGGTTGGACGACTGCCTTCGGCTCAGGGCGTGATCCTGGAGTCCCGGGATCGAGTCCCACATCAGGCTCCCAGCTCCATGGGGAGTCTGCTTCGCTCTCTGACCTTCTCCTCGCTCATGCTCTCTCTCACTGTCTCTCTCTCTCAAATAAATAAATAAAATCTTAAAAAAAAAAATGCTCCACATCACTCAGCATCAGGGAAATACAGATCAAAACCACAATGAGATACCACCTCACACCAGTCAGAATGGCTAAAATTAACAAGTCAGGAAATGACAGATGCTGGCGAGGATGTGGAGAAAGGGGAACCCTCCTACACTGTTGGTGGGAATGCAAGCTGGTGCTGCCACTCTGGAAAACAGCATGGAGGTTCCTCAAAAAGTTGAAAATAGAGCTACCTTATGACCCAGCAATTGCACTACTGGGTATTTACCCTAAAGATAAAACATAGTGATCTGAAAAGGCACGTGCACCCGAATGTTTATAACAGCAATGTCTATAATAGCCAAACTATGGAAAGAACCTAGATGTCCATCAACAGATGAATGGGTAAAGAAGATGTGGTATATATATACAATGGAATACAATACAGCCATCAAAAGAAAAGAAACCTTGCCATTTGCAATGACGTGGAGGATATTATGCTTAGCAAAATCAGTCAATCAGAGAAAGACAACCATCATATGATCTCCCTGATATGAGGAAGTGGAGCTGCAACGTGGTGGGGTTGGCTGGTAGGAAAAGAATAAATGAAACATTTATGAAAAAGATAGGCTCGGGAGGGAGACAAACCATAAGAGACAATCCCACAAAACAAACTGAGGGTTTCTGGGGGGAGGGGTGTTAGGAGATGGCGGTGGGGTTATGGACATTGGGGAGAGTATGTGCTATGGTGAGTGCTGTGAAGTGCGTAAACCTGGTGATTCACAGACCTGTATTCCTGGGGTTAAAAATACATTATGTTTATAAAAAATTTTTAAAATTACTAAATAAAAAAGAAACAAGATCTATATCCTAGTATGCATAGGTTCATGTGTATATTTCATGTGTGTATGTGTATGTTCATGTGTGTAGGTATCTATCCTAGAAATTAGGATTAGAAATTTCAAGAAATTAATTCTTAAAAAGAGGCAAAGGATATGCCAAATAGTTCACAAATAAATACAAATATCTCTTGAACACATAAAAATACACTCAATCTCACTCATGATAAGAGAAATATACATTGAAACTACAGTAAGATTTCATGTTTACGTCTTAATTTGGAAAATTTTCAAAAATTTCACGTTTTCAAATGATTGACAACACAGTTGGGAAGTCTATGAAAAGACAGGTGTTTACATACTCTGAAAAACATTATAACCTCTAAGGAGAGAATTAGGCAGTATCTTTCAAATTTTCAAATATGTATACTCTGACCCAGAAATCTCACTCTGGAAATTCACCCTACAGATATAACTGCATCTGTATGAAATTATATATGTACAAAGTGGTTGATCAAAGCACTCTTCAGAATGGCAAAACATTAGAAACACCTATGGATCCCTCAAGAGACTGTTAATCCATGATACATGACACAATTATATTGTGTGACCTCGTGAAGGCAAATCACTGAGGAACTTCTATGCACAAACGTGGAACTATGTTCTGTATATATTGGCGAGTAAAAATAAAGCAAGACTCGAAGCTACATTTGTTATTGGAAAGGTGTTAAATAAAAATATATACTAATTTTTAGTTTGTGTTTATAAAAGTAAACACTAGAAAGATACATAAGAAACCCATTAAAGTGGATGCCTGTTTTTAAGGACACCTAAGAAATGGGGTGGATGGCAAGAGGGTAGAAGTGAAAATTCTCAGTGTATATGGTTTTACATAATTTTTACTTTTGAAATAATCAGCTATTTATTAAAAATTAAATTAAAACAACTGTTTATACATTGCTTCACACTCACCCTTCTGAACAAACGAATTTTAAGTGTGATCCAAAGATAAGTTCTGTCTCAGTTATCACCTTCCCATTTTCTAATTCTCCTGGGTGTCTGCATCGTTTCTCTGACAGAAAAATTAAAATGATAATGAGTGATTCCAAATACTCAGAGATAAGGCATTAGAAGACTGATTAGCTTTGACCTATGCCTCCAGAAAGATCTGGAGGTTGAGATCCAAATTTATTTCTGATTCTGACTCACTAAATTTTTACCTTGGAGGATAAATGAATACAAAGTTTGATCTCATATTTTTTGGTACATTTCACCCTTAGAGGAAAACACTCAGTTAAATCACTATGGTAATGGAGTCTATGGATAGTTATTGATCAGGGAGCTGTGCTCCACTCTGGATCTGTGGCACATACTTTGTATGTCAGCCACTTAAAAATGCATGTCCTTGGTCACCAAAAGGACAACAGAAAGTGTAGATACCCTTACTATTGTAAGAACATTACAGGATTTACTCTCCACTATAAGTGAATCACAGAACCTTCTTCCAAACACAGCGGATACTTTGGTTGAGGTTTCTTTGGAAACCACATTACCTCTCTCTAGCCACCGAACTTTTTATAGATTTGTAAAGAATGGGCCTTGTTTTCAAAATATTAAAATTGAATTTGTAGTTCACTTTGGAAAGACGTGTTAAGCAAATTACCGTGTAAAGGATAAGCTTCTTTTTCACTGCAACTGGGCAGTTCATAATTTGTTTTGTTTCTTTATTTGTGCTTTTCTAAAAGTAGCACATGTATGTACATTGAAATGAGTGACTTGACAACTGGATGGTTTCTTAGTGATCAAAGATTCTCATTTGCATTGAGAAAATTTAATTCCTGAGACATCTTTGTAAAGAAGTGAAAAGCGTAAATAAGAAAAATAAATGTTCATACTTACTGACGCAGAATTCGTAGTAGTCCCATTTGTTATGCCGACAGGTAATAGTCGGGTTTAGATAATTAACCCTGCCATAGCCAGGACGGCAGGTGTACCTCAGGACAGTTCCACTTTTGAAGTATGTCTCATTCACCACAGTTGTTAGAGAAGCAAAGTATAAATTCGGTGGGAGATCACAATCTCCTAGTCACCAAAATAACAAAGAGCGCCAGAAGTTAGAGCTCAAAACACAGCATCTTAATGTTTCAGTAGTATGATTTTTAGATAAAGGACCATTCTTTTCTTTTCCAATCAAGAAAAATAATAACTCTTATTGTCCTCATAGTTCAATGAATCTAGTGAGTGATCAGTAATACACATTTGCTGATTAATGATAATGATAAAAGGCAGAAATTTTTCATCCCTTCTCTAGTATTTATGAGATAATTTATCTAAAAGATGGTAGATGTGATTTCATCCTTCTTTCAGAGTCCCCGTATCTGCTGACTCAGTGATATCTGGGCAAAGTCAACAATTCCTACAAATTTCCTCAACAGAAGCAGTCTTTCCTGAATAATACCATTATATTAAATTGCTTGTCTCAGGGAAGGAAAACCAGGTGGCTAAGAGGTGAGTAAGAACCACATTCTTAATTTGCACCTTTATGTACATGTTGGATTTGAATGATGCAAACGAAGAAGCATGGAGTCCTTGAAACATAAAGATGTTAATCCTGCTTTCCTTGCAAGAATTAAATAGGAGATTTGCCTTTCAGGAACCCTAAGAGAAGTCTTTACTTATTTCTCCTCTCTCTTCTGGATAGATCCAGAGGCAGTGAAAATTGTTCAGTGGGGCTGATAGATCATACCAACTTGTTTCAAATCATGGTTGGGAGACAAACTGTTTTGGAAAATTCCTGGAGAAGAAATGCTAGGGGGAGATGGGTAGAAAACTTTCTCTTCTATGAATAAAACCAATTCCCCCTAAATCCCAAATAATTCCAAATCCCCTTTAATTCCAAATTCCAAATTCCTGATCAAGTCAACTCTTGTTGCTGAAAGTGGCTTTCTGCTAAAAGTTGAATCATCTGTTGGTGTTAAGCGAGAATGAGTGGATGATCTTGAATGTCTGTCACCAATCTGAACTTACTTCTCTAGTACTCACCAAGAACAGGAGCCATTAGAGCAGCAACCAAGATCATTTGGAACAAAGTTGGATCAGGGGCTCTCCACAGCCTAAAGAAGGACTGGGCTGCCATTTTCTCTTTTCTATGAAGGATCCCATTTAGAGCTCTGGGGTGCATGCCCTGATGATTCTCCCACATTTTTTTTTTCTGCAAAAGACTTCAACTTAATAAGCAGTCATTAAATTTCTAGTCATCATAAAGCACTACAGTAAGTACTATGCAGTCCACATCTTCAAGGAAATTATGACCTACAGTAGAAGAAAGCACATGCACATGAATGTTAAAACATGAAACAGGGAGTGTTAGTCTCCATTCAAAGGAGAGATGGGGAAGCGGTTGTTAAGAAGGGACAGCTTATAGAAGTGTCCAAATGGGATATAAGGGTCAGGTTTAGGAATTGATAGACGCTGCTCTTTAGGGAATAAAGAACCACTGTTTTTCATTTTGGATTTTGTTTCCCCCTTTTTTACTTTAAAGCTAAGGAGTGATTCATTATTGTGCTTTAATTTCTATTTATATATTATGATGATGATGATGATGATGATGTCCAGTTAACCAACATATAGTAGTACATCATTAGTTTTTGAAGTAGTAGTGTTCAAGGATTTATTAGTTGCATTGAACACCTAGTGCTTGTGCTTTTAAAAAAAATCACTGTGGCAGGTGTGTACCTGAGAGACTGAAGTAAACAAAGAGAAGAAACAGGAAGGTTGAAGAAGAAGACTACTGCAGCTGGCCAGGTGAGCCACAGAAATGGTCTGACCATGGAAATGGCAAAGGAGTTGGAGAGGAGGGAACAAATGTAAGACAAAATTATACTGAAAGGCAGGAAAATGATGAAATAGAGAAAAGGAGTCAGATCTGTGTTGTATTGAGAGTTCCTCATGACAATTGTCAACAGAGGCAATAAAGCATGAAGAAATTTGCAATTTTAAATGAATAGTTTATGGAGAGATACATATATCTATACGTATAGATATACATATAACTGTATAAAGAAAAAGAAAAATGTATGTGACAAATTATACTTTCATATTTGATCAGACTATTTGAAGACTTTTTTAAAGCAAAATCATGAAAAACACTTTTCTCTTCACTACCACTACTGTTCGCTTTGGGGAAAACAATATATCTTAAATCTTAAATTTACATTAGAAATAGTCCTTGTCCTCAAAGGAATATATGAAGTTAACTCCAAAGAAATATTGAGTTTTATCTTTTATTCGGATACCTGTTAGATCCAAATGATTCTATATGCCCGAGGTGTTCTTAATTCATACTATGCACATATCTGGTAGTGCACTCAATATTTACCTCAAAGATGTTTCTGTCCCACATTACAGAAAGAGACAAGTTTATAATGACCCTTCACACCACATGGAGAGGCCTGACTTCCTAACTGAGTAATGACTCATTTGATCCTATCTTTCCAAAACTCAGTTCTGATGAAGCCATTCTTCCACCCATCATCAGTTATGGACGATTCCACCTGATAGATAGCGTGGCCCCTGAGTTCCAGACAGGGCCACTAGGACAATTCCACCTAAATAAATAAATAAATAAATTCAACGAGATGATCCACTTCGCAAATGTATTGGCTTACTAAAGTGTGTTTACAGAATTTGTACTGAATACACTGAGGTGGCCTAAAGATGCGTGAAGGAGACCAGCACTGGGGCCCTTACATACCCACTTTCTTTTTTGTTTGCCCCTCCTTCCACTCCAGATCTCTAGACTCTTCCTCTTGCCCAGACAATCTGGATGAGACAGGAGACTAGTGGGAGTAAGTTAGTTCCACATAGTGAAAACCAATCCACTAAATTGTCCATAAAATTTGCAAAATACGATAAATTTCTCCATTCCAGTGAAAACTGTTATGACCTGTAAAAACTATGGAAATGAGTTTCTTTAATTTTTGATGAGTTCATAGCATTGGTTGAATTTCAGTGAAATTGAAGAAAAGGGTTAAAAAATCAATATGTATTTTAAAAATTTTTTAAAATAAGCTGGAAATTGTTTTTAACTTTTAAAAAATGAAATAAAGTAAAATAAAAATACCAATATATTGGCAAAATAGAATTTGACTACAAAAACTCAGGAGACTGATAGTACAGTATAAAGTGATAGTATAGTATAAAGAAATTCCCCATATGAATTGTTGCAGTTATTATGTTCACAATAAAAATATGTATATTGGATATACTCCAGAAAATATTCCTGAGTATATATATATATAAACAGAGCCATAAGATTAAATCTTGACTTTTTAAGAAATTGAATAGAAATACTTAAAATACGGCTACAAAGAACATATTCATTAGCTGTGTTCAAAAAGAAGACATTTACAATCATTGAGTATATTCAAAATGAATATTCAAAACGTTGTTCAGTAACTGACCATTCAACAAACTTAGCAAATTGATTTCAGCAAACTGATCCTTTAGGAATTGGCATTTCCTCACTGGCTTCTAGCAAGGAGCTTTTCTGTCATTTGGTGCTTTGTTGACCCCATGCTTTGGTTGACCCGAACAATCTGGATCCCTGATGGTCCCAAACATTTTCCTATAATGCATCCCTGCCCATTATAACTTGCCCTCTTATCCTTCTTCCCTCTTTGATTCCTACTTGTTCTGCTAGTCCTTTCTCCCAACGTTCCCTCCTTTTCTCCAGGCCAGTCTTCATATTCTAATTACAGCTCGATGTTTCTAACATTTTTTTCCAATTTATTTATTTTCAGAAAAACAGTATTCATTATTTTTTCACCACACCCAGTGCTCCATGCAAGCTGTGCCCTCTATAATACCCACCACCTGGTACCCCAACCTCCCACCCCCCTGCCACTACAATAGCCAAACTATGGAAAGAACCTCGATGTTTCTAACTTTGATTCAGCTGTGGCTTAAAACTGACATTTAATCTCTGTCTTCAACACTAGACCTCAAGGTCCTTATAGTCAGAGGTGGGTTCTTACTTGCCTCTGCCCCACCAGGTACCTGGTACCTGGTACCTGGCCCTGCACCTCACACAGTTAAAGCACTCAAGAAATGTTTGTTGACATTACATTCAAAAGCATCTAGTGATAAAATGTTTTAAAGAGGAATAATACTGCTCCACATCCGTATCTACTCTTAGAGGTTTTGTTTTGTCAAGGTCAGATTTTCACTGATTTTAAAGTTCTTGAGAATAGAGCCTAGTGATTTTACTCTAGGCTCTTCCCTATCCTTATCCTGAAGTCATCATATTCTCAACCATTCAACAGAGGACAGTGAGGAGGGAAGGAAAGAATAAAAACTAGTCTCCTCCTTCCATAGGTTAGGACAGGAGATAAAGGTCACCATATATACAGACCCTACACAGGGCTGAGGAATTCATATCACTCAACTTTACTCTGGAGCCACAGACACAGTGCTAGGGAGCACAGGAGGACAGAATGTTGCCAGACCCCGGAGCATGGGCTCTGAAGTCAAATCCAGGCTATGTGGATTGAATCCTGTCTCCCTCAGATGGGAACTGTGTGTTCCCGGGGCAGGATACTCCACTCCTCTAAGCTTCAATTTCCTGTTTTATAAAGAAGGAATGATAACTATACATGTATCACAGAATTTCTGAGAGGTAGCTGGGCTTGGTGCACAGTGGCACATAGAAAATATTCGAGAGAAATGTTAGAGAAAAGAAGGATGGGATTGGAGTTGGCATGTGACCTTGACAAGACCAGAATTCCTGGAGTCAAAACATCATCATAATAATCATGGGGACAGAAATGTCTGACTCTTGATTTTTGGCTCAGGTCAAGATCTCAGGGTCCTCGGATCAAGCCCCAAGTTGGACTCCGTACTTAGTGCAAAGTCTGTTTATCCCTCTCCCTCTGCTCCTTCCCCTTCTTTCCCTCTTTTTCTCTCATAAATAAAAATAAAATTAAAATGGTGATTTATAATTACAATGATATTTGGCTGCAACACCAAGGTACTTCAATTAAAACCCAGGGCAGAGGAACAACCACTGGACTTGGACCAGGAACCATTGGTTAGGTCTTCACTGTGGACTTTGGTGATGGTGAAACCCACACCCCCAACAGAGACTCTCGTGCACACAATGGCCTGTCCTGGGCATTCTTCTTCCCCTAGTTTTCCCTGTCTTCCAGAGAGGAACTTACCTACTCCCATGACTTTGACCTCTACCCATTAATCACTCACAGACCTTTGGGCCCAACTGTCTTCTTATAAAGTATATAAAAACTTACACATTTCATAAACTCAGTTGCTAATAAAAATCTTAGTCTGCCCTATTCAGTCCCATACATAAATTTTGAGTCGTTAAGCCGACCTCCTTACTCTGGTCACTAACAAGTGGAATTCCAGTGCTGAGCCTTAAAACTGTAAATATTTCTAAAAGTCAGGGAAAGAAATATCAGCAAAATAAGGAGAAACTATTTTGTCTTCCCCTGTAGCTTCACAAAGGCAGGTATCTGAATCTTAAAGGTGACCTTGCAAATGTTATTTCTGGACTTTAGAGATCATTGCTCTGCCACTTGAACAAAACCTTTAACTCTGGAAAAATCTATAATTGTAATAGGTTATCTTCACAAATTATTTTTTGCCCAGGATAATACAAAACTTACATTTCTAATTTTGAGTTTGATAAATACCTGTGAGTTTTCTTTGCAAATCCATAAATGAATTTTTATACTTTTCATTTGTAATCCTGAAAGGAAACTCAAACTTTTCACTCTGTTGGATTTCTCTCTCTTTTTAAAAATGCTTTATTGTTTATTTATTTATTTATGGGGCAGAAGGAGAGGGAGAAAGTGAAACTCAAGCAGATTCGACTGAGGGCTCAATCCCATGACAGTGAGATCATGATCTGAGCAGAAATCAGGAGTTGGATGCTTAACGAACTGAGCCACCCCTGTTAGATTTATTTTTCATTCTTTTTTTTTCTTTTTAAGATTTTATTTTTTTATTTATCTGACAGAGAACACGTGAGAACGCAAGTACAAACAGGGGTAGGGGCACAGGGAGAGGGAGAAGCAGGCTCCCCGCTGAGCAGGGAGCCTGATGCAGAACTCGATCCCAGGATCCCGTGATCATGACCTGAGCTGAAGGCAGTCGTTTAACCAACAGAGCCACCCAGGCACGCTCTTTTTCTTTTTTAATATCAGCTTTATCGAGGTGTAAGTGACTGAATTGCAAGATATTTAAAGTGTATATCATGGTGATTTACATAGGTACTCTTTGTGAAAGGATTGCCCCCTCCCCCACCACCCATCTTGTTGATGAACACATCATTAGCTCACATATTTGTCCTTTTCTTCTTGGTGTGAAGACTTATCTACTCTCTTAGCAAATTTTAATTATACAGTATGGTGTTACCAATATAGTCACCATGTTCTACATTAGATCCTTGGAACTTCATCTTACAGATAAAAATTTATATACTCTTACCAAGCTCTCCCTATTTCCCCTACCCTCAAGCCCCTGGCAACTGATTGTTAGATTTCTTATTTAAGCAAAAATCCCTTTTTTTTTTTCCTCAATTGTAAGATATAGTTCCCAAAGTTCAGATCAGTTTTCCAACTGCTTCCTTTGTATCTCCAATGCACCTCAAATCCAACATATCCCAAATGAAACCCACTATCTTCGCTCCAGCACCCTTGACCTCTATATTTTTTGTCTCAGCTCAGGTAATCATCTCTATCCAGCCTTCCAGACTAGAAGCTTCAGTCATCCTAGCCTCCTCTTTCTTGCCCCCTCCCATATTCAGTCTCTGAGTCCTGTCACATTGCCACAGCAACACTGGAATCTGTCCCTCTCTCCTCCATCTCACTTCCATAGTCTGGGTTTATGTTCTCATGATTCCCTTCACCCACCCTAGAGTACTAAAACGCCTTTATACATCCATAAGCCAGCTTCTAATATGACACTGTCATATTCCTAAAAAGGAATTTACTTAAAAATTCCAATGGTTCCAAATTTGCTAGATTTCCTTACCTCTCCCAACCCTCCCTCTGCTTCTACTCACTTAAAACACTGTAGTTCAACTTCATGGAGGTTTTCAAAATACATCCTGGATTTTTTTTTTAAAGATTTATTTATTTGACAGAGAGAGAAAGAGAAAGTGAGAGTATGCACGAGAGTGGTGGGGAGGGTCTGAGAAAGAGGGATAAGCAGACTCCCTGTAGAGCAATGAGCCCAAGACCCAGGGATCATGACCTGAGCTGAAAGCAGACACAACCAACTGAGCCATCCAGGTACCCCATTCTGGATTTTTTTTAAAACACTTGCAAGAATTTGAATATAATATCTCTTGTGACAGATGCTTTTACCTCCAACCTTCTCTTGATTCACTGTCCAGATCAAATATCACCTCCTTAATGAAGAATTGTCCAACTCCACTGAGAAATATCAGCCTCTTCTAAGCTCCCCTAGTATTTTGCTGAGGCCTTAATTGTAATGGTATTGTTTCTGCTCACGTTTGCCTCCTAAAACAGACTGTGGACCCTTGAAGACAAAGAAGATGTTTATTTAACTTCCTAGTGCTGACCTGATACTATAACTGGTGTGTAACAGTTACCCAATAAATGTGAAATAAGTAAAACTCAATATAGTTTTATCTTCAGAGTGCGAATGACTAACTGCCTTCCTGAGGACCAAATGGAATAATGTCTATGAAGTGCTTCATTAATGTAGACGAGATAAATGATGCAGTGATCCCACTTCCCTCCCTAGTTCTCAGGCTATGTGGTGGCTCAGTGAGACCTGGGGAGCATCTGGAGTTCACCATCACTACTCCTTTGGTCCTCCAGCAGAACCTTCACAGGATTCAGCAGACTACAGAGGATGGGGATGGAGGCTAGGACCTGTGGATTAAGAAGACCCAAATTTGAGCCCCATTTCACTACAGTCCAATCCTATGATCTTGAAGAAGCCATGTGAGCTCCTTGGGTCTCAGGTTCTCATTCTCTCAAATGATGACAGTAAACTTAGATCATCTTTCCTATAAAATCTAGAATGCTATTAGCTGCCCACTAAAAAACTAAGACTTCCCTAGTAAATGCCCTCATATTTCAATGACATCATCACCTTTTAAATTCCTATAGAGGTGAGACCAATTCAAGAGCTATGGTCTTGAACTGGTGACGGGTCTCTGAACATAAATACTGTTGGCATGCACAGTGCAGTACAATTTGAGAGGTGCTGGGAGAATCCTCAGCCCCCAAATTTCTCCTTCCATTAGAGATTACTTTTCAAGTCCATGTATTTATTTTGTCTAAACTCTGCTTGCATGCCTCTTGAAAGGATGATATTCTTCTCCAGTCTCAACTCCTTTCTTGCAGCTACACACTCAATCACATGGCTTTCAGATTCCAGAAAGAACTTGCTTCCACACTTGCACCTCCTTCCTAAAATCTCTGTATCTTTCAGCGTCTTCCTTGTGTACTCATATTATATCCAAGTGTATCACTACACTTAATTCAAACCTTCCCTGATGCTTCTGCTCATTCTGGATGCTCTGTCATTCTCTCTGTACTACTCTATTTTAGGGATAGAACAGGACTCAGCTAAGAGTGGCTGAGGAATTGAAATAAGAACAGTAGTACTGTGTCCTGCCCTACCAAGGAAGAAGGAAATCTCCAGAAGGAAGGGTAATCAGTGTTGTCAGATTCAGAAAAGTGGGGAAGAAAAAGGAGGTGAGAACAGTCAAGGCTTCTAGATTCAGAAAGTAACTGGAGGCTGACCAACATCCTTTTTATTATCAAATCAAAAGATCTTTGCTGGGACACCTGGGTGGCTCAGTTGGTTGGACAACTGCCTTCGACTCAGGTCATGATCCCGGAGTCCCGGGATCGAGTCCCACATCAGGCTCCCAGCTCCTCGGGGAGTCTGCTTCTCCCTCTGACCTTCTCCTCGCTCATGCTCTCTCTCACTGTCTCTCTCTCAAATAAATAAATAAAATCTTTTAAAAAAAAAAAAAAAGATCTTTGCTGTGGATGGTGGAGAAGATGGGGAGGGGTTAATAAAATCTCCAAAGGGCCCTGTTTCAATTTTTAGGATGCAGACTATAAAAACCGGGTCCTCTGCAAACCTCTTTGGACATTCTCATTTACCTCCTGCCCCAACTCCCCTGTGCGGAGAGATGGTAAGGAATCATTGAACCAACACTTTTAGATACAATAACAAAGAGTGACCTTCTACTTCCTTTCTGCTTCAGTTTATTTGTATGCATAATTATTCGCCCATTTATAACAAAAAATTGAGGCTTAGAAGGACTAAAAATACTTTTCAAATAATACAACACCCTAATGCAGGACTCCTGAAAAGATTTCTGCTGAAAATACCCCCAGGGTTTTGTTTTTCTTGCCCTCCTTAAAGGGCCAAACCACCAGCCTTTTCCCCAAGGCACCCCAAATAACTCACTGACCTGGCAGGTAGCTGAGGATGAAATAGAAGACTCAATCGTGGTCCCTTAGGTCGTTTCTCAAGGGGGAAAAAAATTGTCTGGATCTGTAATAGTTTCAGTTCTTCCCCAGATGAGAGTCTCCCGAGTACCCTGAAGCTAGCTAGTCATTGCACCACCAAGAAGTCCCTGAATTCCAGCCATGTGGCTGGCTGGTCACAGATGGGCTAAGTTCTAATGGATGGGCAGAGACTTTTTACTGGCCCAGTAAATGATTAACAATGGAAATAAAGCACTGGTATTAACCTAATCCCCTTCCTGGGCACTAACCCTGCTTCCTGATAACATGTTGCAATCGTTTTTTTCTCTTCTCTGCCAACCGTTTCCCCTAAGTGGAATGGTAGGATGAATTTGATGCCAGAATTCTTTTTTTCTTTTCCTAAATTCAAAACAGACCCATACGATGCAATCCACCTAGCCTAGAAAACATGGATACTGCAGGGTTGAGATTAGGCCCACCTTGACGCATTTTCTAGGATGTGAGGTCCAGCAGGCCTTCCTGGAGCTCCCTGACTGGTGACTTTTCCCTGTACTGGTCTTCATTTCACCCCAAGACAGTACAGTGGTGGGGAATTTAACAAGTTTGCTGACTTCCTGCTATGGGCCCAGGTGCCTGGAACATAATCCATACTTGATACATGTTAATTGATGGGACACAGCTATTAAAGGGCAATTTTTCCTGAAAATTTCACTTTTTCTGTCATAAACACCAAAAGTCTCATAAAGGTCTCAGAAAAGAGTGGCGTAGAAACACCACAGAGGCTTTGACAGAGAATCAGGATTTCATTTCCTCTGAATGAAAAGTGGAAAAATGAGTAGATGAAAATGAGAAGGCTATAAGAGGTAAAGAAAACATGAGCCAAATCAAAAGGTGAGACTGATTTGCCAATTTGACAAGAATGAATGTAGAGGAGGATTCTGAATTGTGCCAAGTCTTGAGAGCTAAATTGAAGGAAACACCACCTTTAAAGTTTTGTCTTCAAAATACCATTTCCCCATCTATTGGAGGGCTTTTCTTTACTTTCCATAGGGACTGTTGCAAATTTTTCTCTCTAGGTCACCAAATGGGCTTCTTCTCAGCAAGTGAGCTTGCCTCCTACTCCCACTAAATAATCATTCTACAGCAGCTTCTATCCACCTCACATTTTCTCTCTTAACCACTCTTTTTTATTTTTAAGATTTTATTTGTTTGAGAGCGAGAGAGAGAGAGAGAGAGCACGTGCATGAGTGGGAGGAGGGGCAGTGGGAGAAGAAGTAGATACCCTGCTGAGCAGGACCCTGGGATCATGACCTGAGCCCAAGGCAGACCCTTAACTTGTAACCATCCCTCAGAACAACATACTGCTTAAAATATAACCCATGAGATATTATACTGGTCACCGAGCATGCTTAAATATAGCCTTAAGAAAAACATGTACTAACAACAGGCCTCTGGGGGAGAGGATGATATGGGTCCTTAAAGCTGAGACTCTGGGAACGCCTGGCCCGCTCAGGGTAGAACGCTGCCTGCTTCATTTCTCTGTCAACTCCCCTTCTCCAGAGATCACCCGCACTTAATCAAACCATCCCTTAGAATGGGCTCATTCAACTCTAAGTTACATACTACGTGACCAGACATATTTGGCCTTTCTTCTCATGTATCTACAAGACTCGTGGTCAATGTGTAACTTAGTTTGGCTCCTTTGTTGGTTGTTATCTACTTTCCAATAAATATGAGACTAAGGAGTTGTTTGGGTGACAGTCTTCTGTACTGTCGACCTCTGCTCCCTCTGCCTTACAGCGGACTTGGTGCCTCATTCTTCTCTCCTGCACCCTCGGTAAGTGGCAGTAACTGATTGAACCACAGGGATACCCCTCTTTTAGTCGCTCTTCCCTTCAGAAGAGATCTGTTTGTTTTCTTATTTTCAATGCATCTTTCATCCTGAAGTGTTCCCCAAACCTTGCCAAAACCTCAAATTCCATTTCTGTTCTAAGATGTTTAACTTCTTATGTTTCCCGTGTTTCCTGCCTACTCTTTCTCATTAAACCCTCCCAGCCATTCCTATCATGGCCTTCCAGTCTGGCTTCCTCCTCCCTTAGGGACACACCTCTTTCAGGCCAGTCCTTATCTCCAAATCCAAGATTTCTTGAACTCATCACGTGATTTCTCGGCAGCCCCAAACACTGCTAATGATCTCCTTTCTGAAATCCTTCTCTTTTGGCTTCCATTACCCTGAACTTCATTGATTCCCCTCTTCCATGAAATGCTCTTTCTTCGTTGTTCTTATCTCTTCTTATTCTTTCTCATCCCTTCCTATAGATATGTCCCAGATTCTTCTTTTCAAAAATTTTTCTCTCCATTATCCTTAAAATTATTGTAACCACTCTCATGGCTTTAACTATTCCTTATAAGAAAACCTCTCCATAACCACCTTTTTATCTCTGATTACTCTCTGAAATGCAGACTTGATGTTTTTTTGTTGCCCATCAGACATCCTACAAGTATATTACATGCCACACATCCAAAGGGGAACTTCTCGTTTTCTGCCCAGAAGCTTCACCTTCTGACCCCTACAATAATCCAGGCTTCCAGGAATGGAATTTCAAACTCATCTTTAAACCCTTCCTCTCCCTCATCCTCCAATGTTCAATGAGTTGATAAATTGTTTTTATTTGATTTTCCCAAGTCTCTTGTGTCTGATATTTTCTCTCTTTCTCTGTTTCTGCTGCCATCATCCAATATCAGTCATCACTGTCTCCTACATGGACTACTGCAATAGCTCCTATATGGTTTCTTTCTCTCTATTCTTTCCTACTTCTACCCATACTACATGCTGTTGTGAGCAAAATCTGTATTCTGTCATTTTCACTTCTTTTCTTGATCTCCACTCACTGTTTACCAAATAAAGTTTAAATTCTCTAATATGCCCTTTAAAAGGCTCCACCAACTGGCTTTAATGTATCTGTCTACGCTTCTCTCTCGTCACTTCCCATGCTTTATCTGGGCCAAACCCGGCCATCTGCCATTCCCTAAGTGGGCTCCATCTTTCCTGCCTCTCTGCCCAACACGTTTTTTAAAACTCACTATTAAAAACTCAATTTAAAACATTAAAGGACTTGGGGAAACTGGGTGGCTCAGTTGGTTAAGCACCTGCCTTCCATTGAAGTCACGATCCCAATCGGGCTCCACATCAGGTTCCCTGATCAGCAGAGGAGTTGACTTCTCCCTCTCCTCTGCCCCTGCTCATATGCTCTTTTTCTCTCTCTCTCTCAAATAAATAAGTAAAATCTTAAAAAAAAATGTAAAGAGCTTTAAGAGCATAAACACCTGGAGTTTCACCATCGTAAGATACTTGTTTTTCTCTGTGCCTGTTACTGCCTCGTCCTCCTTTACAAGAAGAAAGGTTTTATAGAAATGCGATCATAAGTTCTTATTATTCTGTATTCTACTTGTACTTAGGATTTTTTTTTAATTTTCTGTTGGTAATTACAATAAGAGGTTGCATTACATTTGATGGGCCATAATTTACTAAAAACATTCCTAAAATTGGACATTTCAAATGTTCACAAGGTCTCCCCTTGTATGGACAATATATACAATAATAGAATGAATATCTTCAAATTAGAAATCATTTTGCTCAAGTTAGATGAAGCTAAGGAATGGATTTACTTGGTTCAAAAGCTTATGGCTCTTAATGATGCTCTTACTACATTTCTCAAATCTTTCCACTTGCAACATCTTCTCTAATCTTTGTATCTCAATCCTACTCACGTTTAAAAGCCCAAGAAGTGACTCTTCTTAATGATTTTCCTACCTCCTCCTCTTCCAGACAGAGGGTCTCCTTCTTGAAGCTGAACTCCCCCAGCTCACTGTTCTGTGAAAGTTGTTTATTTTGTTCTAACTGCCCTCAATTAATGATGTACATATAAAACCTGTCCTGTGTCTATTAATAGAATGTGGGTTACTTGAGAGTTTCTTATTCCTATTTCTATTCTCCTTCATAATTTCATCTAGGTACATTCCATTATTTCAAGCTCTCTTTTGTATTTTGTTTGTATTTCATCCAGATTTCCTATGTCTTTTGGTAGGGGCCAGAGTGAGAGACAGAAGTTTGTCATATCGTCTCAGTATGACATCATGATAGGAAAACCTATCCTACCTCAGGATTCTGGCTTCTTCTGCCCTCTAAAAAGACAAAAAGAAAATATATTCACTTATATTTCACCATCTCAAATTTACCAGGCAGGAATAGGTTTCATCCCGAGGTGGTAAGCAATATTACTGTGGAAGATTTAGAAATTTGGGTTTCATAAACAAGATAGAGGGGAAACTCAAAGAGAGTTTAAGTCCTAATTCTATTTTTGTCTCAACAGGTCATTTCAAGGATGTAACTGTTGTGAATCTATTTTCTCAAAATGAGAGGTTAATTTTTGCTTCATAGGTCTTGGTTAATCTGAGGTTATGTTTTGCCTCACCATTCATCTCTCATTAAAATATGAGGCATACCCTTAGCTGAGATCTGAGCTTCCCATTCTCCTTACAGACAGGAAATTAGACCCTCCATTCCCCATTGATGTGCTAATTCTGGTCTTAAACAGACAATGGCCACACTTGGTGTTTCCACATTCTGAGAAACACACACACACACACACACACACACACACACACGGTGGTTTATGCAACTACAGTTGATTTCTATGAAGTTGAGTTTCAGTCTAATGAGAGAAAACTCCAAAACTAGTTTTAGAACCAAGAGAAAATTTATTCCTACATGCATTTCTATTACCCAGATTACCCAGTCTGCTCAGTTACGACATGAGGACAACATTTTTGCCTCTAACTCAGCTTTCTTTTTTTCCAGAGAGTATTTCAGTTCCTCCATTGTTAAGTCATTTTCCTTCAGTCTTTGCACAAAGTTCTCTATGGCTTTGCAAAGTTCTTTATTCTCCTGAAAGGCAAACTGAAAAAAAGAAAAAAAAATTAAGTTATAACCTAAGAACTGAGATCCAGCTGTATAGTCTGAAGCTAATGAGTAGTGCTTAGGTCCCTGACTGGGGGCTGAGAACCCGGCCAGCTTAAATACAAATCTGGGTCTTCAACATGATAAATCCTTTAAATCATCTGGCTTTTATATACTTATTATTACCTCAGCAATAAGTATAAATGAAAAGAGGCATCTCAATGAAAATGACCTGATCCATGGTTTTTGGAATCTAGAAGGATTTCAGAGACTTTTCACAGCAATACATATAAGTCTAAGACACGAGCTTAGAAAGCTTGCTCTATAAAGTCCACAAGTCCTTAACTTCTACCAACAAGGTGGTAGAGGTGTTGCTGATGATGGTGGTGAATGAGAACTCAGGTATGTAAAAATGTGAGTTAACAGTTTATGAGCCCCCTTGTAACAACCCTTCAGATATAGACTGAGCATGCACCAGGAGTGATGCCAGGCCCTGGAGATACCACTGTGAACAAGACAGACGACAACCTGCTACTTACAAGTGCCTTCTCAAACGCAGTCTGTGGAATTGGCTTGGGAGCTTCCTGGATCAATTCACAGATGGGAAGTGCACTGCTCCACTCCCCGTCAACGCACTGTTGGTCCCGCGTGCCCACTAAGTGGTACCTGAACAGAAGTCAGAATGGCAACAATAGTGGTGCCTGGGTGCCTCAGTGTGTTAAGGCCTCTGCCTTCAACTCAGGTCATGATTCCAGGGTCCTGGGATCGATTCCTACATCAGGCTCTCTGCTCAGCAGGGAGTCTGCTTCCCCTCTCTCTCTGCCTGTCTCTCTGCCTACTTGTGATCTCTGTCTGTCAAATAAAAAAAAAAAAAAAGAATGGCAACAACAATTTCTAAAATGGGCAACCAATGCTGGTGCTGTATAGTTGTATTTCAGTATTTCCTACTGTGATAGAATCCACTTTCTTGAGCCTTAATGCATGCTACGTGATTTCCGTATACCAAATAGTAATCAACTAAAACCATTCTCCTTGCGGGTAGAGAGGGCACAAGTGACAATGCAACCCATAAAACATGGAGAAGTGAGAAATTCTGAGTATGTGTTTTCACACAGTTGTTGGGTGGGGAGGGAGAGGGAGGAAGCACGTCATCATTCAATAATTTAAAAAAGCATCTGCCATCCACCCTCTAAAGAGGAGTGGAAAGCTAGAGAGAACCCTCAAATAAATCTTACAAAGGAGCTACAGCTTTTAATCAGAAAAACACGAGAGCGGACTACAAAGCCCACTAGAAGTATATAACGAGACTGAAATGCTAATGTGGAGACATGACCCTGAGGTAGGAAGACGGAATGAAGCCAAGGAAAGAGTAGATCTGTAAGGTGGGTGATTAGGTAGTCCAAATTAAGGTCAGACTTCAATTAGGATGTATTAAGTCATTCTCCTTCTTTGACTTTCTTTTTTTTTTTTTAAGGAATATATATACTCAAATATATATATACAAATCTGTTGAGGGGCAGGCTGGAATAATCATTCTCTTTCTGCAGTTTCATATGGTCTATACTTCTTTGAGCTTTTATTCCAAGATTCTTTAGAAAACCCTACATTTTAAGTATCTTCTCTAGGATAAATAAGGGGATCAGTCTATCTTCTAGAGCTTGGGGAGAGCTGGTAGTGAGCTAAAGCAGCTCTGAAAATCAGAATGAGCTCAGATTGCTGAGGCAGTAGAACATAGGGGCATTAGGTGAGATGGACTGGGTCATTCCCCAAAACAGTGCTATGGGTCAATGCGCAAGTTCTTGCATTTGAACGGCTGTGGCATATACTTACTTGTCTTCACAGTGATAAGTAATGGTAGATCCTGAGTTGAAATCTCTTCCTTCAAAATAGCCATGAGCTGGATTCCCAGGAGGGCCACAGTATCCTGAGAAACAAGAGTACAAGAGTGACAGTCGTGAGTTGTACTCCATTAACAGCACCCTCTAAGTATAACCATCCATGTGGGATTTGGGGACACTCTCTCCGTTCATTTCCTTCTGGTCAAATCGTATTTATCCATGGGAAAAACCCCCTCCCCCTGCTTATCCTCTGAGTCATTAACAGTTTGAGAGAGCTTTCTGATTGGCATGAGCTTGAGGAAAGGAAGTTTACGTTGCAGAGACTGTCAGGGGACAAGAATCAAAAAATTAAACCAGAGGTAGACGTAGGAGAAGTAACTCCCTGAGACAGGAGATAAATGGTCTGAGTTCAAAAGGACACTGGCATTCTTGTGGGACAGAATTGTGCAATACGAGAGCTTCAGAAACAGGGAGAACACAGCGGAGAGCAAACAAGAGGAGTCTAGAAAGAGAGCTGGACAAAGTAGTAGATGTTGTGAATTTCAGTTCTGGCTCTTCCACTAACCATTATTTCACCCTTCTTGGCTTTCTTCTAAGCTATAAGATGAGCAACTTAAATAATATTATCTCCAAAGTCCCTCTGAGCTCTAGCATTGAGTCTAAACACAGGGATAAGGAGTAAAGGGTAAGTTAAGAATGATTATGTAGGTGAATACTTATGGAAACATAAATACCTTCAAAACAAATAGTTGAGCAAAACCAGCAAGCATAAAAGAACATGTATTAGTACAGTACGTAGTATATAATACTTTGCATTATAATAATACATACTAATGGAAATGTAATTATAATAGCAGCATATAATACTATTTTTTAAAATACACTCATGCATAATCATATATGAACAGAAAAAAAAAAAACACCTGAAGATTACATATCAAAGTATTCTGTTATTTCTGAATAGTAGGTTTGTAGGTAATTAAATGTTTTCTTTGTATTCTTCTACAACACAGGTGTTTTCTTCAACTTTTGATAGCTTTTTTTTTTAACTTTATTTATTTATTTGTCAGAGAGAGAGGAGCAAGAGGGAGCACAGGCAGACAGAGTGGCAGACAGAGGCAGAGGGAGAAGCAGGCTCCCTGCCAAGCAAGGAGCCCAATATGGGACTCGATTCCAGAACGCTGGGATCACGACCCGAGCTGAAGGCAGCTGCTTAACCAACTGAGCCACCCAGTTAAAAACTTTTAAAGAGCCTAGATGTCCACTGACAGATGAATGGATAATGAAAATGTGACTATATATATATATATATATATATATACAATGGAATATTACACAGCCATCTAAGAAAATGAAATCTTGCCATTTGCAACTACAGGGATGGAACTAGAGGGTATTACCCTAAGTGAAATAAGTCTATCAGAGAAAGACAATTTTCATATGATCTCACTGATACATAGAATTTAAGAAACAAAATAGGATCATAGGAGAAGAGAGAAAAAATAGAACAAGACAAAACCAGAGAGGGAGACAAACCATAAGAGACTCCTAATCATAGGAAACAAATTGAGGGTTCCTGGATGGAAGGGGGCTTGGGGGAGGGGGTAAATAGGGTAAATGGGTGATGGACATTGGGGAGGGTATGTGTTGTAATGAGCACTGGGTATTATATAAAACTGACGAGTCACAGACCTGTACCCCTGAAATAATCCATATATGTTAATTAATTGAATTAAACAAAAAGATCAAAAACTGAGTTTTTAATCAATCGATAAATTGATTAAGGATCTCCAGTTTATACAGGTTTTCTGGTGGCTTTTAAGCATACTGTTTTGAACTGAAGAAGATGATAATAAATCTTGCATCTAAACAGAAAAAAATCTGCTTTAATCAGGGACCTCAGGAGCATCCCCTAAAACTGGGCAATGAACTGACGCAAAAAGACAGAGACTCTGCATTTCCGTGTGAGGATAGGAAGTATTGAATTTAAAGAGTAAAACAGAAAAGTCTGGTGGAAATAAATACTTTAAACTTGTTCAAGCTAATGTTGATGGTATGTGCATGTAATTTCACTGTGTGTCCCATACATGCACGTTTGAAGTAACCACAAACTCCCTAAAAGAGGCTAACGATAGTTCATGTTTTTAAACTGCCTATCTGCTATATCCTTCACAAAAATTAACTCAAAATGGATCATAGGGTTGAATGTAAAATACAGAACTATGAAACACCTAGAAGGTAATGTAGGAGAAAACCTAGACAACCTTGGGTATAGGGAGGGACAACATTTTAGATACAGCTGTAAAGTCACCATCCATGAAACAGTTAATCAACTGGAATTCATTAAAATTTAAAACTTCTGTGCTATGAAGGACACATGAAGAGAATGAGATGATCAGCCATAGGCTGGGAGAAAATATTTGCAGAAGACAAATCTTATAAAGGACTGTTATCCAAAGTACACAAAGAACTCAAAACTCAACAAGAAGAAAACTACCTGATTAAAAAACGGGCCAAAGACCTTAACAGACACCTCACCAAAGACGATATATACAGATGGAAAATGAGTGTACATCATCAAGAAATATAAATTAAAACAACAATAGAGATACCACTACACAACTATGAGAATGGCCAAAATCTGGAACACTGATCACACCAAATGCTGATGAGGATGTGGAGCAACAAGACCTCTCCTCCATTGCTGATGGGAAAACACGATGATATAAGCACTCTGGAAGGCAGTGTGACAGTTTCTCACAAAGCTAAATATCTTAAGATCCAACAACTGCACTCTTTGGGATTTATCCAAAGGTGTTGAAAACTTATGTCCCCACAAAAACCGGCACCTGATATGTATAGCAGCTTTATCCATAATTGCCAAACTTTGGAAGCAGCCAAGATGTCCTTCAGAACTAACCAGGTGACAGATATTAAGGAGGGCACATGGGGTGATGGGCACTGGGTTTCATACACAACTAATGAACCGTTGAACACTACATCAAAAACTAATGATGTACCAAATGCTGGCTAAGTGAACATTATTATAATTAAAAAGGTCAGTGGTTGAGAGGTAGGGAAGGTAGAGAGATGAATAAATGGAACACAGAAAATTTTTAAGGCTGCAAAAACACTCTGTATGATATTATAATGGTAGCTATATGCCATTAAGCATATGTCCAGACCCACTGAATGTACAACACCAAGAGTGAATACTTAGGTAACTATGGATTTGGGGTGATCATGATATGTCAATGTTGGTTCATCCTTGGAGAAAAAAAAAGGCACTACTCTGGCGAATGGTTTGATAAATCTTTAATGTTAGATATGTACCTTTCCAAATAAACTTAATTTTTTGTTTTATATTTTTAAATTTAAAATTCTGCTCAGAGTTACATTGTAATTCCAGTCTGTCCATCCAGGGTCATGGCATATCTTTTCTTTTATTTAAGTATTATTTTAGGTCCTTCAGTAAATTTTCATATAGGTCTCATGAGTGAAATTATTTTACATTTCAGTATTCATCTCATAATTATTAGAAAGTAATACTATTGATTTTTCAATATTATTTAGTGTCCAAGAATAACATTTTTAGTAGAATTTCTTGGATCTTCTAAGTATATTTGACAAATAAATATATCCTGTGACCCACCAATCATTCTAGGAATCCAGACTAAAGAAATAATAGCCTAGGCCCAAAAATATATGTATGTGTATACATTTATATAACATTCACTGAAGCATTATAATAGCAAAAATACAGAAATAGAATAAATGTTCATCAACACAGAGATGTGGAATAAATTATGGCACATCCACATTATTATTTAAAAGCAGGAGATAGAAAAAAAATAAAAGCAGGAGATAGAGCCACATATACTGATCTGAACTAGATTTCCATGTGTAATGTTACACCAAAAATAAGCAATTAAAAATACATAAATTCCCATTTTTTGTACGTATATACATGTGTCAATATGTGTGTATGCTTTTGTTTATTTAAAATGTCTGCATAAACGTAAAAGTCATACAACAAACACATCCAACTAAGTCTTTCTGAGAGTCGTGAATTACTGTGTTAGAAGGAGGTACTTTCTTTCAATTTTTATTTTGTGTAATTTGGCAGTGGATAAGTTACTGTCCTTGCCCCCTGTTTCTGTGTATTCTTCAAATAAGAACTTTAAGTCATTATCATGAAATTTTTTAAAAAAATGTCAGATGCCCCAAACTATCCCATGTTGGACTTAGTAGGATAGGAATCCTAATTTAAAGGTGGGGGCGGCGAGGGTTTATTGTTTGGATGTTGTGTGTTTCACCGGAACACATCCTTCAAGGTGAGGCTTGGCTCTGTGAGCCCCACTTGTTTCTTGGCTGCTTCCTAGCTCCCAAAGCTTCCCAGGCACAGAAAATGAGGTTATCTGCTCAGTGTCTTTGGATTTACACTTATTTCTCTCCTACTTACTGCTTTTGCAGACAGGCAAGGGAGGCATCCACGTGTGGTTGTCCAGGCACTGACTCCAGTTGCTGCCCTTAAGAATGTAGTCCTCATTGCACTTAAAAGTGATTTTGTCATTCACGTTGACAGGACCCGGGGAACTGGGTTCGCCATTCACCAGCACAGGGTCAGGACAGTGGCCCACTGAAGAAGAAAACGGGAAGTGATCTGAAGGGACACCTGCAAAGGCAGGAATTTCTCAAGCTTTGCTGAGAAATCAGAACTAAACCAGAGTTTTTTAATAGGGACTGCAAACTGCACTAGTACATTGTACCAAATCCTACCGACACTGGATGTGAAAAGGGCTGGCTAGCCTGAGAGCGGCAGGAAAGGTCTTGGTCATGCACAAGCGTGAGAGTTGGCACTTGAACTTACGAGAAGTAATTAAGCATAGAACTGGAAATGATCAATAGTGTGTTTATCCTCCTGTCAAGCCCTGCTGAAAACTCTTCACTCTCTGTTTGAGGCAAGGGTTCCCTTCCTTCCATCCAGCCAAAGGTACACATCACTCGTCATGTTTTACTTTGTTTCATTTTGCTTTTCTCAGGTTAAAAAAACAAAAACAGAAACAAACAAACAAAAAATCCAGGAGAAAATGCAGAGAGAGATGACTTCGGTCATATAAATAAAGGACAAACATATTGGTCTGGAGAACAAACCGAGCTAGTCCTAAAAATAGTAGTAATTACGAGGATATTAACTAGTGATTCTCTGTCTCTACAGACAGCACAAATGAGTGTTGTGAACTGGAGCAAGTCACTTGGACCTCAGTTACCACATTTGTACATTGAGAACATAAATTTTTCCCAGTTCAAAAGTTATATAATAGATAAAATACAGCATGACATATTTACTTCAAAATAATAATAATACAAAGCAGAACTGTAGAAGACAGAAGATTAGTTATATGTGGGCAATTGTGGAAGATAAGTGGTAAGTATGTATGAGTTGATTTTAATCTCTCTTTTGTATATGTTTAGATTTTTTTATATAACATAAAAATTTTAAAGGAGTATAGTATTAAACAAATTGTAGCCCAAAAAAGGTAGTTTTAATATACAGAAGAAATTCTTTTCTTCCTGCAGGGTTGATTGTGTCTATTAATTCAATCAATTAATCAATTAATGGAATCAGTACTGAGCAAGAGTCGATCCTGTAGCTTCTAAGAGAAGTTCTACCCAGGTGCTTTAAAAATGAATTCATAGAAATTGAGAATTTTCTCTCTTTTTTTTTTTAAGGATTCTATTTACTTATTTGACACAGTGGGAGAGAGAGACAGAGAGAGAGAGAGCGCACAAGCACAGGCAGGGGGAGTTGCAGAGGGAGTTGCAGAGGGAGAGGGACTGAGCAAAGAGCTGATGCAGGGCTCGATACCAGAACCCTGGGATCACGACCTGAGCCAAAGGCAGAGGCTTTAACCCACTGCGCCCAGCAGGTGCCCCGAGAATTCTTTTCTTATACAGTTTGAACATGGCCAACTGGAAGTAGGATGTGAAAGAATCCAGTAGGATGACAAGATATACAAAGAAACAGGAAAATCAAACTTACGGCGACATGTGGGAACAGGAGCATTCCACTCCACAGAGGCATTGCAAAATAAGGTTTTCTCTCCTACCAGGTGGTAGCCCTTGATACAAAGGCAAGTCCCCAGAATTTGTCCTTCTACCTCCTTTATAACAATTATGCCATTTTCCACAAAGGGAAGTTCTGGACAGCTCTCTGTTGGAAGGAAAAAGATTCACTTGACATGTCACGTGCCATGAGGAAACCTTGTTAGACCACCGTCCAAGTCTTTTTGCTGGATTATGGCTACTCTTCCATGTCTATGTCTATCCACTTCCCTCCCCTCCCAATAATTCCCAAAGTTTTGTTTTCAAAAGGGTAACTGGATTCACTCAAATTCAGCCATAAGTGAGGCGCCTGGGTGGCTCAGTTAGTTAAGCAACTGCCTTCGCCTCAGGTCATAATCCCAGGATCCTGGGATGGATCCCCACATCAGGCTCTCCTCTCAGTGGTGAGTCTATTTCCCCCTCTCCCTCTGTGATCTCTCTTGCTTTCACTGTCTCTCAAATTAATAAATAAAATCTTTAAATTAAAAAAAACCTCAGCCATAAATAAGTAAAATCTTTTAAATAAAGAAAATTTCAACCATAAGTTATCTACCTCTAAAGAAACAATCCCCTTTCCAAAGAATATTCCTGGAGTGTATAACAGATAAGACCTCTCAATATTTTGAAACTGGTACTTTTTGCTCCCAGAACAGAAAAGTTAACTGTTAACCACCCATGTCATAAAGCAGAATCATCATTAAATATTTACTAAGCCCTTGTGGCACCTGGGTAGCTCAGCCGATTAAGCCCCTGCCTTCAGCTCAGATCATGATCCCGGGGTCCTGGGATCAAGCCCCACATTGGGCTCCCTGCTCAGTGAGGAGCCTGCTTTTCCCTCTCCCTCTGCTATGCCCCCCCACTCTCTCTCCTACTCCTTGTCAAATAAATAAATTCTGTTAAAAAAAATATTTTACTAAGCCCCTCTGAGTACATTGCATTAGGCCAAGCAATTTGAGATTTTCCAATAAAGGAAATACATTTCATTGATTAAACTTTCATTAAAACCTTAGACCTGATATCAAGTGCCTTATAAACCAAACTTAAGCATACGCACCATCTGAGGCAGAAATCAGCCACACAACCACAAGATAGCACACAAACCAAAAAAACATCTTGTGATCAGTTGCTTGGCCCAGGCTGGAATGAACACAAACCAGACAACACCTGGTTTGAATCAAAGCGGATCTTCTCACACAGCTTAGGATACCAACCACCTCCCTCCTAGAGAAGAGGTTGTCCTGATTTCTCTCCCTTGGAAGAATTAAAAAAAAAAAAAATATGCTACAGCAGGAAATCTGAACAGCTATGAGGAAATTAGAGCTGGGAGGGATTCTGCAAAAACATGAAGCAGGGGAGAGGCTGACAAGCTGCCAGTTTTAAAACTTGGTTTTAGAAATTACCAGGGTTCCGTTATGCAAATCTAGTTGACCAGTTCCTGTGAACTGCCCGCTTATCCTGCTACCACAGACATGGACCAGAGGGTTTAGCCATGACCTTCAGTTCTGTCAATATTTGCTAGTGTTTACAGTCCAGCTTCTGCAACGCCCTCCAGCTTTGCAGGCGGGGGCGGGTGGGTCAATCTGTAGTGCTTTCCCAACTGAAACCCAGCTCTGAGGGCCATCTCCCCTTCATTTGTCACATACCAGGTGTCCTGGCAGCATCGAACTCTGAAAACTGGCAAGCTCCAGGAAGTGAACTAACCTCACCTTATCTCTGACCTCCCAGATCTACAGCTTCCCAGCAAGGAGCTGATCCTGATTATGTCCAAACCTGAGAAAAAACTCCAAAGTCCTGTAGCAACACGTGTCCATATCTGCCAGGCCTGCGCCCAGGTTCCCATTCTGCGGGTCTTTGGGGGCCAGGGTTTAGCCTGAGTCCAGAATCAACCAAATGAACTAAGAGGGAGTTGAGGGAAAAGCTTTAGTCTCAGGAATTAAAACATGTGAAATTGCTTTGGGGCTCCCACCTTCTTCTTCCTGACTATTACAGCAATTAGCTGGTTGCCCCTGCTCCAGTGATAAAATTGGGAGTAAAGTTCCTCCAAAATTTTAGGTTTTAATAAAATAATATAAAGCATCATAATACACATAAAGCATAAGGACTCAGTAAGGTCTTAACCGTTTTTCTCTTCTCCATTCATTATCATTACTTTATGATGATTTGTTCATGTCTTTTTCCCACACAAGACTGTTAACAACTCGCGCATGAGGGTCCTGTCCCATGTGTATTTCCTTTGCAGGCACTCCATAATGCAAAGGAGAATTGTCTGCTAGGTAAATAAGAGCAATGCGGGACAAATAAAAGAGAACATAATCATACAGAAGCTCTAGTAGAGCTCCTCAAATCCATACCAATAATTTATCATTTACTATATACTGCCTTTATGGTTTTTCCATAGCTTATCCTCACTCAACAAATATGTGAGTTCCTATAGTGCAAGCGTCTTTCATTTTTTTAAGATTTTTATTTATTTATTTGTCAGAGAGAGAGAGTGCACAAGCCGGAGGATCAGCAGGCAGAGGGAGAAACAGACTCTCCGCTGAGCGAGGAGCTCAATGCAGGACTCGATCGCTGGGATCATAACCTGAGCCGAAGGCAGACGCTTAACCAACTCAGCCACCCAGGCGCCTCTGCAAGTACCTTTTAAAGTGTGGTTCTCGAAAGGGTAAATAACATGACACTCATATAAGTATACGAGGAAAATGTGTCAAAGATTTTATTCAGCTCATTAATCAGAGAAACATTTAGATGCTACAACTAATTCAAAGAAGAATTTGAGGAACAGATTTAAATATTCAAGTCAAAGGCCTTCTGAAGTGACTTCTCTAACTGATGTAAAACTGTTTAATATCACACATGACAACAAACTATAATATTTGGAATGAGCTTTTCCAACTGATAGAAATTTATTGAATCTCTACAGGACAAAATGCATTTGCCTTATCAGGAATATTTGCATTGTTTTCAGAAAAGAATCATCTGCATTCCTATCCATTTTCTGCAAATGAACCTCTAGTCTTAGAGTTGTAAAAAAAACCTAAATAGAAGGTCAATCAAAATTACACGCTCCCATGAAATCAACAACCCCAGAGAGGGTCTACAATACTCAGTTACCCATGGAAAAATTTCTTCAGCGATTTCTTTTTTGTCTCTCTTGTCAGGTTTAGAGTAATTTTATTTAACATACCACATAATCTATTTCTTGAAGCATATAAGTTCTCCAGCAGCTAATGTATATGTTTGTACAATAAATGATTTTAAAAATAGTGAAAGAAAACTTTGCTTACTCTTAAAATTAGGAATTTGTTTATTCCTAAATGATGAACTCCTAAATTCCTAATAAAATAGAGCATTACTACAGGAAATAATTGCAAAGAATCCTTCCTCTCAATGGTTTATTTTAGATTCAGATGAGGGCTTTAGAAAGCTACCATATTATGTATATATTATCTTATTTCTCTATGAAATATAAAAATATTTACACTAAGTGAGATATATGGAGACTATAAATATCCTCATGAAGTTTAGGTCATATTTTCCTGTCAAATAAATTGGAAGAAAACTTTGTTTTCAAAGCTTTTTGGAATGGGGGATTACATATAAGGGATTTTAGGATTATACATTTTATTACAAGTGTCCAGGCTTAGCAAAATTAATAAATGAGAATTCACAAATCCTTCTAGACCTTTGGACATTAAGGGCAATTTGATCAATCCAGATTTTCTGGAGAACTGAGGTAACAGGGAAAGTGCTGAAGTTGTACTGACTGGTTTGCTTGCTCAGCAAAAGAATGAGCAGACAGGAAGTGAGCCGGGAAGGCTGCTGGGCTTAGGCTGGCAGGAGGTACGGGGAGTTAAACTTTGAGTGTGTGTGTGTGTGTGTGTGTAAGGTTTTAAGAGAATTGGAAAAAGATGACTTTAAATTCTCTAGTCGGTTATGATTAGATTTCCTTTGGTCTTTGTCAAGGCAATTCAGAAAAAGTTTAAAATATTTTTCCAATGATTTTTTTTAATGTATTAGTTGTTTCCTGAATGTTTCACCAAAAAAAAACTTGGGCCAGAAAACTAGCCTTTATGCAGATTCTATGAGACTAAAACTCATAGAAAATTTTTAAAGCCCTAATTGTTCATGAAACCAAAAAAAAAAAAAAAAAAAGAAGGCTCTAAGAGGGTTTGAGTAAAATGACCCAGGAATTTAAATTTGGAAAAGAATGGTTAATAGACTTTATTAAATTGTGCCCAGATACTATTTCTTTTTCTGTCAAATTCTGAAAAGGCAAAGGACAAACGAGGAGACACTCTGGGGTGAAAATTGAATATAAAATAAGGTAAAAGGGTCAGTAAGGAAGAAAATCCAAATGACTAAAAAAGCTGTTCTCTGAAAGTAGCTGGGATGCTCAGTGAAGGTAATACCCGTTTTGAGGCAAGGCCCTATTAGCTCTGGAACACCGCTTCTCAGAGCGTCCTGTGCTTATGAAATTATTTCCTTTAATCGTGAGGAGAAGCTGATCTCTGGAATCTGACCAAGTCTTCGCAGGGAAGGTACAGCATACCAGCAAGAAGATATCTGGGTGCCCTTGGGAATTCAGAAGGGAGCTCAGAAGTGAGGTGCTCTGCCTGTGGTGACGGGAATGGTGTGATACTGGCTTAATGAGCACAAAAGATGCATCAGGTGCCTTGAGGTGCCTTGAGATTAAGAAAAAGAAATTATCACCCCCTACACTCCTGCCCCTAATGCTCCAGAGGTTAGTGAAGCTATCCTTGTTACAATCCACTCAAATTCCTAAGTATTCTACAATGTCTGGTTTTTAAAAAGTAAGCCTTTCAGAATCCCACAAATTCTTCCCCTCTGCTTAAAGAAGTTAGTATCAAATGGATAGATTTTTTTTTTTTTTAATGTTGAACAAAAGAAAGGTAGATGGGATATGTGTGTACATTATCAACTAACTCCTGCTTTGCTACCCTGAGGTCGGGATGTATGTGAAAGTGATGTGCATCTACCTTTTGTCAGGGAAAGGGGCCTCAGCTTTTGTCAAATTCTCAGATGAGTTCAAGACAATGAATGTAGGTTGGATGGCAGGAGTACTTCAAGACCGTAAAGCATGATGATGGGCCATTGCTGGACTGCCACGGGAAGTGCCAGGGGGCCTGTCACTGACCAGGGCAAGCTAGCAAGGCCAGCCTCCTCACAGAGAGACCCCAGGAAAGATCCTGGAGAGGCTGAAGGCATGGGGGGATAATTAAGGCTACAGAAATAAGCCAAATAGTGACCGTCACCCAACAATGGAGCACTTTCTAAGGAGTCATTCTAATTCTGGTATCTTTATGAAGTTTCTAGCTAGATTTTTAAAAAAGCATGTTATATGTTTGTTGGGCCCTCACTGTTACACTTCTTACCATTTACCTTGTTCTGAGGTATGGACTTTGACAAGAACTCCATCAGTGTCAAGGTAAGTCACTTAATAAGGGTGTTCATTCACGAATTTGTGAAGTAAGAATGAGCCCAGATGTGCTTATCCTTCTACAAATGATGGCTTGATGGCTGGGTAAGACTAACACCTGCAAAAGTGCTTGGAGATCTTTTCTAAGGACAGGGAACAGGGACTGGGTTTTACCGCATAACAACCAACTGATGATCATTAAAGATTTGTTAAATGAATTAACAAGTTCATTGTTAATTCATTTAATTAATAGTATATGGCAATAATGATCCCACGGATATCATTTTGAAATGCCAGTGTAACTTGATAAAGGCAGGAGTCACCAATTCAAACACTAGCTGCAAATATACATATGATCTAAGATTTTGAGAATCATTGTCAAGAAGTTAGTTTCAAAGACATTTTGCATGATGTTGTTAACATTTTGCATGTGTATAATGTACCAAATGTTATCCCATTTTGTGGTGATTTCAAAAATTAATTACATCTTTAAATTAAAAATAACTTTTATTATATTTCTTATTACAAAGAAATACAGATTACTGACATATTTTAGCATGATTTTATTTATCCAGGAGATAAACTTCTCTCCAGAGAAATGCATCTCTTGGTTGATACTTATAAATCAATGAGGAAAAAAAGTACTCAAAGGAAATCCGCCGTGCCTTAACATAGTTGTCATCCTTTTACAGAAGACAGACACATAAACCTTAGAAATTTAATTTAAGGTAATACTATGGACATCACATTTAAAATCTCAAACTACCTCAATTTCTACCAAAAAACAGACAACACCAATTATCTTACATTCTGATCAAACACATGCAAACACTCACATGGGACTTAAAAATATTACACATGAATGAATAAATAACTAAGTAAAAACATTATCTGATCATCAACAGACACCGTGTTTAGATGCAGAAAGAAACCCGCAGTACAAGAACAAAATAGTGACAGTTCTGCATGCTCAGAGAGGCCAGATGAAAATCCCCTGCTACAGAGCAGTCAGGAGCCTTTCTGAAGGCAGCTTTGTGCGTATAAAATAAGCTCCTGGTTCCGGGATGCTGAACTGCCCGCAGCCCAGCTCATCATCACATCCTAGGTAAGGGAGCCCCATATCATCCACAGTATAAAAGAACCATTTGGAGAAAAAATGCGTTTCTTTCTTTTCTTGTTACTTACCCTCTTGCCCAGCAAGAAGGTATCTGCATGAAAGGGAAAAATTATTTAAAAAGCTAAAAAACTTTCTATTCTTTAAAAAAAAAAAAAAAGAATTTTGCTTATAAGATATTTATCTTTTGGAGCTTCTATACCCTCAATTGGAGTATTGACATCAAAATCACATTGACAGAGAATCACACTGATCTAGAGAATTACCTGGCTTATCTTTACAGGAAGCCAAATGACAGATACCTCAAAGACTGGGGTCTCCCCTGCCCACCCCCCGCCCCAGTGTTCTACATAAAGACCAGGAGACCCTCTAGAGACAATTAGCTAAGAGGCAGGCATCCGAAGACCAGCTGCTCTCGAAGCCATATCCGCAGCTTTCATAGAGACCGCATCAGAGTGACAGACCCCACAGAAAGCCATGCCCCCCTGAACCTGGTTTGAAGCAAGAACTCCCTGGTACAGTTGATTCCCAAGGAACACTCTTCACTTCTTCAGGTCCTGTCAATAGCGCCCTACTTTTCTCTCCAACCGTCATTCCCAACCACTGGAGAATGACGCCTCCCTCTGCTGCTGTGAGGGGACGCAGCATCAGGTAGGAAATACAGTAGCTACTTCGGAAAAGGGTACTTTGAAGACAGGGACCCATTCCGGGGAGTCTTGCAGTCAGATCCTGCCCTCACAGGACCTGGAACAAGGAAAAACTTCTCTCTGTGAAAAGGCAGCTGACACTGCCCTTCCACCACCACAGAAGAGACATTACAGGGACTGAATTTCTCAGATACCCTCCACTCACCTGATGAATTTGTCTCATTTCCAACATGACAGAAAAGGGACAGTTAACATATATATATAAGGTCCTCTAGCCTGCTTGCTGGAACAGACGCAGAGACCAGCTCTTACAGCACAGAACAGGCTCGTGGTGGTGCAGCCCTCTCGCTCGGAAACAAGTCTGAAGAGGTGCCATCTGTGTTCCAGAAAAGAACAGGCAGCCAGGGATACAATCGCAGGTAGGAAGTTAAAGGCCGAAAAGGAACAAGACTGGCCAACTGGGGTCACACCCAGCAAAGAGATCATACAAACCGATCGGGTCGGGCTGTTCGATCTTTTGAGGCACAGGGCACTTAAGTTTTCCCGTGCAACACATATTCCCATTAGGCATGAGCGGAAGAGTTGTAATGTTTTTTCCAGGCCTCATTTTGGTGGCCTCAAATGTCCAATCCCAGCTTAACTGACAGAGCCCCCGTAGGGCTGCCATCAACAGCCTTGTAGTAGATCCTGGAGGGGTCTGGCTTCAACCTTTACATCATCAGCAAAGCGGTGTGAGGGACGCCGAAGAGTGCCTGTGCACAGCCAACCCCGCCTCTGCCTGCGAGCCAGAGAGAGAAAGTAATTATGCCACTGCCAAAATCAAATCAAAGTGAAGCAGAACCCTTCTCCCACCCACCCGCTGCTCCCCCACGGCCCACAGCCCCACCTCCGCACACATGCACGGACCCTCAGTTGTGTGGGCACACACCCCTTTACCCTTTACCAAACTCCAACAGTACAGTCACAGGCTCCTTTCCCTGAGAAACCGACCTTTGTAACCATGTTGGACCGGGCACTAAGCTATACACCCAAGATAGGAGGTAGAAGCTGCAGGAAATCCTGTGGTAAAAGGAGAGCACGTAGGCTACTATCAGCCAAAAGACCATGCTGACCAAATGGCTTTGAGTCGGGGGCTCCTTGGCTTCTGAGGAGGGTCTCTACGGTGGTAGCTATCCCAGACCTTCTAAAATTCGTCAGAGCACAAATCATAAACTGATTTCCCATAAACTGACACCGAGTGTTTTGTGAGGATTTCCTCCCCCTAGAGGAGTGCGTCTCAAGCATCAATGAAATGTGCATGGGAATCACTTGGTCATCCTATTAGCCTGGCGATTCTAATTCAGGGACCCTGTGACGAGGCCCCAGAGGCTGCATATCTAAGGAGCTCCTGCTCTTTGCCGGGCTGATGGGAATGAGGGGCGTGAGGCGGTGACACAGTTCCACCCGTATTTCCTGTCCCAGAAGTTAAATGTCATCTCATTCTGTTGACTGTAAGCTCTTTAGAAACAGGCGGGTCATGTTTTAGAAGGAACAGCCCACTAAATTCTAAGAGATCTCCATACTTTTTCCTTTATGATAATGAGTTACATGTGGTTAACGGGATTCATAGTAGGGTTCGGGCAAAGGTAATTTTTTCTTAATTCTTGTAGAGGCGCCAGAAAGTACACACAACTTCTACTGAAGTTCACGAGTCTTCCATAATGTCCTTCCCATCTTTCCCAGAAGGTGGTGGAAGAGAGCCATGCCCACACCAAGGACTCCAGACGCGCAGCCAACTGGCTTTGGCTCCTCTGAGGCCCTATCATGGAGCAGCAGGAGACAGTTTCGGAGGTAGGGGGAGTGGGTGGAGAATACAACCCAAAATACAAAACAAAAAACCCAGAAGCCTTCTGATAGGTTCAAGTTACTCAACATTTTTATTTACCCATTCTACACACACACACACACACACACACACACACAGAAAAGCACATTTCAAATACAGTTATACACACCTTATGTGGCTCTGAGTGGCATATTTTGATATCAATGTCACCAGATTAAATCAGAATGCTGGTAAGGACTCACATTCCTTTTTCACCAGAGCTGTGCCTAGGAAATCGATTTGCAGCATAACTCTAGTATGTGACTCCCCAATTCAGTCCATTCCCTTCAACCATTTCCAACCCCCTCCAAGGGGCATAGCTGGTGATCAGTCTTTCGCTCTTGCCACAGTAAAACCATTACCATATCAGAACGAGTGGATTTTGTTATTTCAACACAATAAAACATATATATATATACAAGCAATTCAAGTACAAAAACACTGAGTTGATAAATATTGGTCCTAGATCTTCAGTGAAAGGCTGACTGGAAGGAATACCTTTGCCAACTCTTAAGATCAATTTTTAAATGCAAAATTTCCTTTGCATTTTTATTTATTAGATTTTATGAATAAAAGCCAAACCCATGGCAGACTGAAAACAGCAGCATTAGCCACTGCTCTATCCTGTGACAGGGAAGCTGAGGACACAGAAGGTTCATCAGCAGACAGTGAAAGGGAAATTCTGCCTAGAGGTGGGGGAGTGGGAGGAATGAATGCAGGTAGAGGTAAGAATTTCTGGCTTTGAGGAGGTATTTACTTCACCACGTTTACAAAATATCACACAGAAGTGAAGTTCAACCTTCGTTTTCTACAAAATGATGAGAATTTGACTGCTACTCTTAAAAGAAACGTCTACTAAAAATCGGTAAGTACAGAACATCCCCCTGAAAAAAAGGTGAAGTGTTTACTTCCTTTCTTTGTAGGACACATGCAACAGACACAAAATTACAATAATATGCCTATATTACTAACTGGTACAATTAGAAAAAAGACAGTCAGATTGCAAGACCCTCCTGGAGTCTGTCAGTCAGTCAGTCAGCGTACAGACTCGCCCAGGGCCTGCCAGTCGGTAAGCATGTGGATGCGACTAGATACAATCTTCCGGACATTATGCATCCATTAAATTCCCGGACATACTTCTGATGACTGAATCACGTCTCTGGGAAGTCAGAGATCCACCCTGCCAATGTCACAACCTGGCTCAAGTCAGATATTTTTTAAACTAAAATATTTTAAAACATGGCCATGTCAAAATACGTGCTAGGAAAACTGGGTAAATTGAGCAAATTTCTTGAAAACAAAAACAACATGGCTTCTGAACACAGGAGAAACAATGGAATGTCTCTAAGGCATCTGTGTAACACAGATATAGTATAGTTTTCTGCATCATTAGACATTCTTCCCTCTCTCCAAGCACCAATGAATTTCTCCAAAACCTAGACCTCCTACTCAGAGAAAAACTGTAAGATGGATTTATTTTCAAAGTTATGTCACGTTTCTTGAGAATACAGGTGCCTCTGCAGATCCATTTGTGGGTTGCAAAGAGGAACACTAGACCTAAAGGAAACACTCATCAGTTCAGCCTGGGAACGCAGACACGTATTCCTAATTCTAACTCCTTGGGGGAGAAACAAACCAACCAACCAACCAACCCAGAGGCAGTAAGATAGGGCAGACCCCTACACAATGCATGTTTTTAAGATTTTCTAGTTCTACTTTGCAGCTGAATGTAAAACAATCCCATTATCAAAACAAAACCAAAGACAATACAGATTATTAAGAACAAAATTCTAATTTGAGGATTAAGAGACAAGCGAAGCTAGTTCTCTAAATCTGCCTCCGATTCCTCTTTCACGTGTGTCACAAAATTCATCACTCAGTTTCCAAGCAACACAATAAAATATACAGGGATTTTCCTCTCCCCATTTACTAGATTAAATAATTTAACAGATGAAATACTAAAGCCTTCACCTATTTCTCCCGCAATGAAACCAAAAGCCTTAGCAAAAGGTGCTCTGGAATCCATCCTTTCTTTGTAGAATCTGTGATGTAGACCTAACTATAGCAGTGTGCAGATGCTACCAATACACATTCAGTAAGCAAGGAAGAGGAGGATGGAAAAGATAGAAAGTAGAAATTCTCTAAAATTTGGAGGAGGAGCTCTATGCCATTCTGTATCCTCCTGGCTTCTTCCTGCAGAAACTTCTCTGGAGGGCTCCTGCTCTAGAACTGAAGAATGTCAAGTTCTAACTCAAGTTCTAATTTCTTGTGTGCCCCTGAGACTAGAAAGATTATCTTCGGCTCCTCTTTTGGGAGAAGCAAACTAGCACAGGGGGAGAGTGGGAAAGTAAGGAGCAGGCTGAGGGCCACAGTGAACATCCTGGTGACCTGTGGCTCTGGCCGCGGTTTACAACAGGATAACACAATGCTCATGAGTTAGAAAATCCTCCTCTCGCTAAGAATATGCACAGCCCAGACCCAAAGTCTTTGGATCAGAATGCCCCTGCTTGTCATTCCTTAGCTCTGAATGATTCTTACGGTGCATGGGGGTAGGGGATGAATGAATAATCACTTGGGCTAAGGGTGCTGCCAGCCAAGGAAGGTTAGATGAAGCCACCTTGTAAAAGCGCCCCACATGCCGCCTAGACCACATCTCATTCTCACTGGGAGGGGAAGGATTCTCACCTGCCACCCCCTTTAGTCTGAAGGAATCTGAACTCCACTTCAATGCCCACAGTTACAGACTCAATGTGTTGCTCGTTCACAAAAATTCATTTATTATAAATTATATACCTTGTCTCTAAAAATAACCTTTTTCAGGGCAACGACCTTTTCTTCCAATTCTATGTACCTGATCACCATCAGCGCCCCCACCCAGCCTGAAGCCCCACAAAGACACCGTGCACGACACCGTGCACCCAGAATACAGTGGCCAAACAGGAACAGCAGGTTAGACGCACTGAGGACCAGAAGCTGGCAAGCAGCCACTGGAAACACTGTGATGCCCTACTCGGGACTTAAGAATGAAGGGGGGCGCCTGAGTGACTCAGTGGGTTAAGCCTCTGCCTTTGGCTCAGGTCATGATCTCAGGGTCCTGGATTGAGCCCCACATCGGGCTCTCTGCTCAGCGGGGAGCCTGCTTCCCTCTCTCTCTCCCTCTCTCTCTCTCTGCCTGCCTCTCTGCCTACTTGTGATCTCATTCTCTCTGGGTCAAATAAATGAATAAATAAATAATCTTTTATAAAAAAAGAAAAAAAAAGAGTGAAGGACTCAAGGTCACAAGTCAGCTGCCTGTGATGATAACCTTTATATCCTACTGGCTTTATCTCTGTGCCTTTCTCCAGAGTGCTGAACACTCCTAGCTATTACCCGAGGACACTTCTTCACCCAGCGATTTGTTCCGCCTCACCCCGCAGTGTAGAAAGTTAAAGATGGAACGAGAACCCAGAGTAACCCTCTAAAGCACAGCAGCCTGCCTTCAAGGGGGTCACGGGGTGTAATACTGTCATCTGCTTAGATGTCTAACTCTAGAGAATTGTCCTTTCAAAGCCAAAAGGAATTCAGAATTCTTGGGTTGATGATCTGTCCAAGGAACTAGTCCAAGTATTTCTCCCCACAGCTAACCTTGAATATGAATCAGAATCTTCAGGGAAGTTATTCAACACATACATGTCCAGACCCCAACCCCAGAGGTTCTGAGTTCGTATTAAGCCTGGAGTGGACTGGAGCATGTATGAGCTTCGAAAATTCTAAAGAGGATTCTAATGAGTGCTCCTGGATGAGAACCATGAGAAAAGGTCTTCTATTACCAAACAAAAAGACCCTTGGCAAATAGGTCACTTGCTCTCGCTGGTTTCTTCCGAAAGACAATTGGTAACTTTAAGGTAGAGACTCATTCCATCACTTTTAAAAACCTCATGAGCAAACTGACTTCTCTCTCAGAAAACTGCAAATATATTCATGTTTTATGTACAGAACTGGGGGGCGGGCACCAAGAAGCTAAGAATCCCCTGCTCTAAATGTTTCCTGGTTAACCCTACAGAGAAAATAAAATGACAAAATTGAATAGGCAATTCCAGATCATTAAGAGCTAGACCCCTCAAGGTCCCAAAGACTCCTGGACACCAACATGAAATAAAAGAATACACCAGTGAGGGAGAGTAAATTCATAGCCAGGTCTTTCTACATTTAGGGGGGGAAAAAAAAAAAACCACGCGCACACACACACACACACACACACACACAACTTTGCTCATGCAAAACTTTTTTAAGTAGAGAGGAGAGTGTTGAACATTACAGGAAAATAAAAAGCTCTAGTGAACTCTTCTCTGCCACTTGCCCTAAGCACTTCCAGTATCAGTGGTGACTCTTTCATCTCTGTCCTTCTAAACATCCCCAGAGGTCATGGCCTCGGCAGGAAAGGTGCTGTGGCTGGCAAAGCTGAGAGCCACTGACAAAAGACATGACTGCCCTACAGGAGCCCTGCAAGAGCTCGAGAACATCCTATTCTCCTAAACGTCATTCCACAGCTGCCAGAAAGCCCCATGTCTCGCTCTTGAAGTGAGTAATACCAACCGAGATATTTCGCACATCCTTGGGCCCAAGTCCCCCAGAGCCTCGCAGACTTAGCACTGGCTCTCGTGAAAGGAGGCCCGAGCTCTCACCCTATGTCCACTTGCAGGCCCCAGAGCATCTGTGGATGGTCTGCAGCCTGGGCTGACCCTTTCAGGACCTGGCTTAAGAGGAAAGGAGAGGGCAAAGAAAAAAAGCTCCCCCAGTCTGGATCCATTGAGGCCCCCTGCAGAGAGCACCAACAGAGCCTAGACTGCTCTCTCGCCAACCCCCCCTTCCCTCCTCGACAGACAGCACGATGACAACGCCATGCATCACACCGGATGATCCAAAGGGCAGGTGAGCAAGGAGGGCACAAAGCAGGCAAGTAAGGACTGTGAGTAAAGCACACCTCAAAGAGACAAAGGTGAAGGAAAAATGGGCTCTGTCTCCCCCTCCATCCCACCCCCCACTTTACCAACACAAGGATGTGAGGAGTTTAGACATCAGGGACAAGAACCAAGTCTATGCAGCAGGCTTAACCTCAGACCCAGCTATGCTAAGCACCCAGGGGAGTGTATCCTTTTTCCTCCTCCTCCAGACCACCCCAACTGAGGACATGTCCTAAAACACCCACTGGTCAAATTGCCCCTGGGTGGGGCCATGTTTCACTCTGGAAAACCGCTAAGATTGGTCTGGAAACACATGAGCTCACGTTCTGTGTTAAGATCCATGGTGGGGTGTTGGGGGTGGGGGCTGAAAGTTAAATGACTCCTTGGTGCTTAGTGACAAGGGCAGGAGGCCAAGCCTGGAGGGGACACACGGTTACACCACCGGAATGCTGACTTGGGTCTTCGGCTGGTCGGCCCCTTCTTGCGTGTCCAGGGCACGGAGAGGGCTGAGGGGCTTGAGGGGCCGGCTCCCAACACTGTAATTTCTTGGACGCCTTATTGTATTCGAACTGGACAGAGGCGTAAAGCTGTTCCTTCTCATCCTTACAGGGGTTTGGTTCTTGGGGAAGTTGTTCTGATTGGAAATGGAGGGACACCACACAAATGAAAGCCAAGCCAAAGCTCACTCATAAAGGTTAAATAATGCTTGTAACCACAACAGTTTCCTCGACTCCTGTTCCTCTGCAGACAGAGTCTCTCCTAAGACATGGGCCACGGCCTTAGCCCTAGTCCCAGGAAGTTAAAGGGTTGTAGAAGGAGCGGCTCCTTAAGCATCATATTCCAGAGGAAGGAGGACCCACAAAAGGAAGGGGCTTACTTAAGATCACACAGGTCATCAGGACAGACCTAGAAATAAACACCTTATAGGCTCTTCTGGGTCCTACTTCTAAAGGGAGCACTCCCGGGGGGGTGGGGGGGAGGATCTGTATTTGACTTCGGCCAAACATTTCCCAAATTTAACTGGATTTCCAGGAGCCAACTTTCAAGGTTAAGACTCATGAAAGAGGGACTAATTTTAAAAAGCAATAATTACAACATCTCTTCCTTTTGGAAATAAGCAGACTACATAGGACATGAGTTCTGGATGTGTTCCCCTTTTGTATATAAACAAAACCCCAGTCTTGTGATGTCAAAGGTTCAAAGACTCAAGGTGGCAGGGAGCCTGCATGTTCATCTGGGGAAAGTACTTACGGTTGGCTTGTCACGGTGTGTGTTCACAGCCTCCACATTGAGCTTAATGGTTTCCACTTTACATCCTGAGGAAGCAGAGGAAAGAGAAAGCTTTCAGGAAAAAAAATCTCCAAGGAAAAGTCCTTAGATTCAGTATGGAAAACATACCATAAAAGAACGTATATATTCCTAAATCTATACATATATCCTTTTTTATAAGATTTTATTCATTTATTAGAGAAAGATGCAGAGCATGAGCAAGGGGAGGGGCAGAGGGAGAAGCAGGCTCCCCACTGAGCAGGGAGCCTGATGTGGGACTCAATCCCAGGACCCGGAGATCATGACCTGAGCTGAAGCAGACACTTAACTGACTGAGCCACACAGGCGCCCCCATACATTCTTTTAAAAATGGAGAGCACTGATGGAATTTCCCTGCTATACAGGGATGATAAAGTTGAACTTCCAGACAAACTTCAGAGAAAAATCAAATAGCCTGACTTTCTTCAATCCCCACCTCCTGCCCAGCAGCTAAGATCATAGTTACCGTAGGCCACAGGAGTAAGTTTGAAGATGGTATGAAGGGGACACCTCAAATATGGTAGCTCATCTGAAAAGAGAAAGACCAGGTGAGAGACGTCTCTTAGTACTATGGATTAAGGTCAAGTTAGCAGGAGAATCTAAGGAGTTCATGAGTTTTTTCCACCCTGACCTAGAATTGTACAGTTCCTCCCCTAAACCCCAGACAATTAATAGGACGGCCACCAAAGAAGCTGCCCACACTACTAAGAGTCTAAGGAAGGAAAGCAAGCCATTTTAGATCCTTCCATGCAGACAAAACAGGAGTGAGTAGCCAGCGCCCGGTGGAAGGGAAGAACGTGGCCCACCTGGGTGTACCCAAGGCCCACATGCAGGCTGCCCAGCAGCTCAGATAGATCAGGAAGGGAAGGGAAGGGTCAGAAAAGCCAGCAACTTCCTTATGGCTTTACCCAGAAACTGTCCTATGATGAATCCAAAGGATGAAGATGCTTCTAAGACACCACCCTCCTTGGAGTCAAATAACAAGCCGCGAATGTTCAACCACTTTCTGATCCTGCCAGGAGGGATGGCCGAACACTGGCCCTTTAGCCAAGCAGGAGTGAGGAGCTCCAGCAGCGGCCACTCTCCACTGGGGGCTTTTGTACCAGAGGGGTCAATTCAGCGAGTAGTTGGCCCAGTGGCTGCTAGGAGCCCCACATTGCTATCTGAAGAATGTACCCCACTCTGAGTGGAGAGGGGGAGGCTCTGTTGCCCGGGATCCTTGTGCCGCCCCTAGTCCAGCCCTCTCCCCATGAATGTGTCCCCTGGCCCTTCCCTCAAATGTCACCTGCACCCTTATCCAAGAAGTAGGCCAGCAGGCAGCGCATGACAGCCTGGTGGGAGATGACGAGGACGTTGCCCTGACGCTCCAGCTCCATGATGACAGGCTCCAGGCGCTGTACCAGGTCCTGGTACGACTGTGGGGGAAGTGAGGCCGACCGGTAGGGGGCCAGGCACAGGCTGGCAGCCAAGTCGGTGGCTGACTCCGGAGTCAGGAGGCTACTTCTCCTTCTTCCCCAGCTGGCTTTCCTCCTGGAGGGTCAGCGACTTCGTGTCGCCTGCTAACCACCCCCCAGCCCCATGATCTCTGGAGAATCCTCAGACCTTTCAAGAGCAACATTCAGATCGAGAAAGCTACAGGTCAAAAAGAGGAAATGTGAACTCAGCCTGTGTCTTTTTTCTTTCCCACAGACGAACAGGCAGCCCTTGAGGCAACGAGAGGCTCCTAGGGGTTTCCTGACCTCTGCCATTGGTTTTAGTTACCTGGGCCTCCCATGGCTCTAGACTACGAAGGCCCTCAGGCCAGCGAACAGCCTCGAACACGCAAGATGACAGGGAGGTCATTCACACCCCACAGACTGACTCGGGGGCCTACACCTGCTTGGGTCAGGGTGGGACTGAGAGAGTAGAATGAAAAAAAGAAGTAAAAAAGAAGATGCTGATTCTACAATTAATCAACATACAAGACATCCTGTCACCCTTTTCCCCGGAGATCTTAATAGACGTTCAACTAAGCCGAATTAAACACACTGTGACCCAAAGTCGGAGGACAAAATGACATGATGGTTTGACTACACTTTCTAGACCCAACATGTCCCATTTAATCCTTTCCCCAAATTAAAGCTAAACCCCCAGCCTCTGCTGGGGCAGTCGCCCCACCTGAGGGGAAATCTCACCTCCCCACCAGGGTACCGGTACAGGTATTTCTCTTGATCCCGAAGCGCGAACTCGTCTGGGTACTGCTTCTCAATCTGCGCGTAGGTCATCTCCTCACATACGCCCTGCAGGGAGCCACACCGGCTGCAGGAGGGAGGGCGACACACACGCCCCCACCCCAACACACACAACGGAGGCGACACTAAGGAATCCTGGCTTCTTACTACATGCCCAGCATTGTGCTACTTCCGGGCCTGTAGTGCCACCAACGGGCCCCGGTGACTGGGAGGGGCAGGGGGAGGGCTACTGCACAGAGGACGTGGGTTCTCGAGCTTAAGCTGCCACTTGCTCCAACTACTTCAGAGAAGTTAAAAGGTCCAAGAAAAGTCAGCACGATAAAGGGAACAGGAAGCAGAGAAGGAGGAGAAACTGAAAGGACTAGAGAATTCTTGCAGAAGGCATAAAAAGGTACAGAGGAAGAAAAGAAAAAGAAATGCCTACTTTTGTGCTCAAGGACAGAGAAAGCCAAGAAAAAATTTGGAAAGGAATTTTCCAGAAGAGCTGACAAATGATCTAAGCAGAAATTAAAGAAATGAGTTGTTAGCTATTTCTTTTTCCCAGGGGAAAAATATCCAAAGGAACACAATGGAGCTGCACTGTCCCCAGACGCCAGAAGTGCTAGGTCCCAGATTGGTCTGGGCCCGTCCCTGGCACAGGAGCTCAAACAGGCAGGAAACCCTGACTAGGATGCAATTGTTCCCACCTCCCCCACTAGAACTACTAGTTTTCTAGTTTTCTAGATAAAACTGCCCCCATTGTGATCTCTGAGAGTTCCTGCCTGAATAAGACTTACTGGCTTTGTAGCCATCAGAACTCCTACTCACAGCATCGATCTCATTTAGAATCTTCCACTGCTCATAGGTCACACCCAGGGATTCAGCGGTTTGGATAGTCCTCTTTAGCTGGCTTGTCCACACTTTGAGGTCTGCTATCTCCTGTTCCTCCAGAAACTTCCTAAGAGCCTGGGCAAACTGGGGTCAGAGATTAAAAATTTTTAAAGGAGAGAAACACGTGCACATGTGCACATATAGACACATACACACAATTGCTAACTTGGCCTACAAGGAACAACGTGTAGGACCACGGTCAAAATCCAAGAGGTGCTACATAGTTCTGATAAACCCAAGAGGAAAAGAACTTCCCCTGGAGCATCCTGTGCTGTGCTTGGCACACAAGTTGTGCCCAATAAATATCTAACGGCTGAGTGAACAGCAGGAGAGGTTCCAAGTTACCACACTACAACACAGCCAGAATTGGTGGACAAGAGGAGGTCTTCAGCATTTGCTTGAGGCTGAAACCACAGCCTCAGCCCCAGCGGGAATGAGGAAGAAGTAAGGTGATAAGAGAGATGACTTCAAAAAAAAAAAAAAAAAAAAGAGAGAGAGAGAGAGAGAGATGCCCTCTACCATGCTCCTTCTCCAACTCTAAGCCTGGGAAATCCAGCCTGCTGCCAGGCGCCTCACCTGTTTTCCCCGCACCGAAAGGCCAGAGTCTCCCCCAATCTTCCCCAAGAGGTTGAACTCGCTCTCTCCATGCCGGCAAAGGTAAATGGTGCGAGGCTGCACGTGGATATTCATGAGGTAGTAGACTATCTTGCTCTGGATGTAGTCCTGGACTCTGTTGACTAAAAAGCGCTGGCCCACATTTATCACCTTGATGAAAGAGAGATCCCTGGGACAGAGAAGGAGAAAAGAGAATCCCTGGGAATGAAAATCTGAGGATAAGAGCGGGAAGGGAAGGATTCCCATAATTACTTGTGGGCTTGAGGTAGCTCTTCCTCCTCTCCTGTCAGAGCCAACCCACATTTAAGGAACCAACTGGTTAGAGACACATCAAATCTCAGACCCAAGATGAAGTAAGATGTCCCAAACTTCCAGCCAGCCTACCATTTCTTCAGTGCCCATACTGTGCCAAGTAGTGTAGAGAAGTAGGTATGGAGAATCGAGGCTTTCCGTCAAGGGTTTGACGAGGTGACCTGACAATTTTGCTAACCCTGGAATCTGGTGAGAAGCACAACCCTCATCTGAGGCAGTCAAGAGCTGGCTGGGGAATGGCATTGCCGGTGGGGAGGGCAGTAGGCAGCAGAACCTTAGAGATCTCTACAGGTCCCCTGCACCAGCCTAATCACGCCTCTCTCAGAGGTACGTCTGCAGTGGTTGCCTCATCAATTTTTCTTACTGTAAAAATGATCAATGCTAATTGAATTTAAATTTTTAAAAAATGATGAATGCTTATTCCAAAAAATTTTCAAATAAAGGTAGAATGATGCAAATAAAAATCACCCAAACCCTACAATCAGCAATACTATCTATAAACACACACACACACACACACACACACACACACACATTGTTCTAGAATGTTTCTCTATATAGAACTTCTATGTTGAAGAATATACAATTACACCATTTCTAGAACAGTGGTTTTCAATCTCCATATTAAGGAACACCTCCAAACACTAACCTTCTGGGCAATCTACTTGAAGGAATTTAAAGACTCAAACATGGGACGCCTGGGTGGCTCAGTTGGTTAAGCAGCTGCCTTCGGCTCGGGTCATGATCCCAGCATCCTGGGATCGAGTTCCACAACGGGCTCCTCGCTCAGCAGGGAGCCTGCTTCTCCTTCTGCCTCTGCCTGCCATTCTGTCTGCCTGTGCTCTCTCTCTCTCTCTCTCTGACAAATAAATAAATAAAATTTAAAAAAAAAAAGACTCAAACATGAAGCAGACCTCTAACAATGGAACAGTGAGCTATGCACACTTATCTTGCCATCTCTTTGGCTGCGGGGCTGTATCTCACTCAAACATAGCTGTTAACTGCGTAGCCACATTCTCCAGGTTTCTGTGTGTACACACCTTTCTTCAACATAGACTTGACATTTTACTATGGCTCTTATACCTCAGGCACATCAAGTTAACCCATACTGCATACCACACTGCCAAGAGACACTACCCCAGTAATAATGGCTAGCACCGATCAGACATTTCTGATGAGCCAGGCATGTTCTTAAGGACTTTACATGCTTTATGTATATATATGTATATATACACACATACACATATATGTACATACATATACATATTTCATATATATTTTCATGTTTGTTACACATTTTTACTTTACTTTATCTATTTGTATTATGTGTATCATATATATACATCATATATATATATCATATATACATATAACGTATATGTATCTATACATGTAACTCACGGTTTATGTAAACATATTTCTATATTATGTTACTCTTTTCTCTGTAATATAAATACACTTATATACTAATAGATGTGTGTTACAGAATATATATATACATATATATGTATACACACACACACACACTAAACTTTAAAAACTGATCAAAAGCCAAAGACACATCTCTGAGGGATATCCTACAACATCCTAGATTAAATTAGAACTACTTGATTTTGCTCCCCGGGGACACCTGGCAATGTCTGAAAACATTCTGGCCCATCGCAGGTTGGGAGTATTATTGTATCTGGTGAGTGGAGACCAGGAGTGCTGTTCAAATCGTACGGTGCACAGGCAGCCCCCGACAGCTGTGATAAAGAATTAGCCAGCACAGCATGTCAGCCATGTGGAGACTGAGAAATCTTGTTGTAGAGAACAGAAAGGAAGAACTGATGCTAAAGACACTTCACGGTTCAAGTGTAAGTTGCAGCCTACATGGCCGCTACAAATCCACTCTTGTTTCTCTGGCATGACGCAAACATGACAGGTCCGGTGGGGAGAGGAAAGTTTGAGGTCAGAGGGAGAAAGACCCTTTTCTCCAATAAGACCCCTGCCTCAGGCCCTTGAAACCATGGCCTTAAACCTTACTTGTCATAGTTGTCTGGGTCAAGGGGTTGATAGGTGACTTTGTAGCACTCAATTCTCTTTAGGAAGTCCTCCATCACATTCTCCCTGTTCCTTTCAGGGTAGTCAGGGCTCGACACCTTTACCTCCTAGAATCATAGGGAGAGTAGGGCCTGGTCAGAGGTGTGCCCTTAAGAGCCCTCCTGCAAACAGCCAATGCTAAATAAAGAGAAGGAAGTGCATAGAAGGGCCCTTTCACTGGAGCTGTTGGCAATCCCCGTTCACTGAGTGCCCCCTCCCTGTCCTGTGACCCTGGCAACCAAGAAAGGAAAGACAACTCGGCAGTCATGTGCCTGCCCTTGGCTGAAGGACTGAGGCACTCACATAGCTCAAACTACTTCTAGGCCCCAATCCCTTTATGTGCCCTGCTGGGAACACAGAATGGGCTTCAATTTCTCCGTACGACCACTCAGAATAGGGTGCTTGATCTGATGCATGCCTGACTTGGACCAGATGCCCCTTCTTAGATGCTTCAGAGTCCCACACTGCTAGGAGAACACTACTATGACACCATGTCTACACAGCACAGTACAACCTATCAAATGGGCATTGGTTTATACTGTGACCATACAGGGCACAAGGTACTCAGTGCACACAGCACTGACCTGAGTGTAAAGGTAGTGGGACAGATGACCTTCCTACGTAGTGGTCCTGACAGAGAGTGAAGAGGCTGATCTACTCTGAGGACAGCCTTAGGTCTCAGGATCCAGCTGGTACCCAGAACACAGGGCCAAAGCCACAGTCTAAGTCTTGGGTTCCATTCAACAGCTCATTCTAATTTTATTCCTCAGAGCCTCAGTTTCTTCTCCCAAGGGAAGACTGTAGAAGTATGAAATGGTGCTCTGGCAGATCAAAAAGATCACCCTGCACTGCTGAATGTGTCTATTTCTTTCTTCATTGCCCAGCTGACTCTCCCCGCTCACCCACCCACCCACACAAAATACGAGGCAGAAAAGACAGAGAGGTGATGGTATGCAGGCATGTCACCCACCAGGATGTTGGCAGCAATGACATCAGGATCATCGCAGACAGATTCCACAAAGAACACCTGGCCAGGGAGAGAAGGTAGTGACAAATGAGTCCAAAGTGCCCAGGCTGCTCATTTAACAGCCTGTGCTCACACCTGCCCCACCACGGCCACCACATCCCCCAGGATTTTCTTTCATGAAAGTGGCCTTCAAGGCCTCTTCATTGAAAAATAGCTCTTACCACATCCCCAGGGCCTTGGACATACAGGCTAAGGGGCTGAGAAAGGACCTGAAAGAAAACACTCAAGGACTGGGGGTATTCCCCATGAGAGGAAAGGATAGCCAAGCCTGTCCTCACTCACCAGAGTCAAAGAGATCCTCACGTCCCTCCTGACTCCCCACCTCCACTCATCCCTTTCCTCCAGTGGGGAGCCAAACCCTACCTTGAAGGAGTTCTCCTTGGCAAAGCTCAAAATCATGTCCCTTCTCTCCCTAGTGGTATTGGTGGCATCAAACACCTGGGGAGAGAAGCCGCGAAGCAGATGAGGGGGCTGAGAGAACTGGAATCCCGCCAAGGCAGACCCAACGGGAGGCTGTGCAGTCTCCTGGACGGAGATCAGGATAGGGAAGAGGCAGGGAAGGCTCACCGCGATCTGCCCGCTCTCCTCAGTGAGATACGCCTTCACGTCTTCCAGCGCCACCAAAGCACACTGTCTGCCATGAGAACAGAGGACACCAGCGAGAATGGTGCCAGACCAAGTGCAGACACAGCCAGAGACTTGAACAGCTGGGTTGCTGGAGGAGTCACATCCCTTCCCACTGAAGTTTTCCCAGGGTCAAAATTTCCCCCTAACTAGACTTTCCAACTTCCCCACTGAGGTTTTTAGACTGTCCTATATCTTTCCCCTTCCCCACGCATATAAAGCATTGCTCTATAGGTTTACCCTAAACATACTTACTTCTCCCTGAGCCTGTTCTTCTACCTACCCAAGCCCAACATGACCTGTCCACCAAATGATCTTCATTAAATTCCCCAGAGGATATTTACTGAGAGGAAAACTGAGCCCTGCCACATCTAGTCTTGTGATGGCAGAGAAAGAGCAGGCCGGGAGGTCAGGCCTAAGAAGACTCACTTGCGGATCTTCATGGCCTCCTCATTGTCGTGCCGAAAGAAGTCGTAGGACTTATAGGACTTGACTGCTTCACGCCGATATACCCCAAGATTAAACACTGCAGATGACATCAACAGCCTTCAGTAGTGAAAAAATACAAAGTCCCCACCAAAGGAGACTTCTTGGTCTAATGTCAGGGTGGCCAAGGAAATGAAAAAAAAAAGCACCATGGTATGTTGGGAATGATAACAGATTAAGAGTCAAGTTAGACTCAAGTTCAGATGTATTAGTCCTTGAACAAGTCTTAAACTGTCTGAGTTTCAATTTACTCAGCCACACAGGCTACTTCATGCAAGTACTGCTAGTATTAGACAAGATGATCTCTATGGAGGTAAAGTCCTATACCATCAAAGGCACGCTGTTAAATCTAGGCCAGTCTACCCAGGCCAAGAGGAAACAAGTCTGTAAACAGGGAATAAATCCAGCAAATCAGGAATCTACCACTATTTCTGCCAGGAGCACATTGTAGTCGTGATGCCAAGGAGAACAGATGTTCCGGAGGCCTGGGAGGCCCAAGAACTAATCATTTCCCTTCCCAAGGAATAAATAACCTGCACCTACCTTTGGTGGGCACCCCAATCCAGTTGAGATACCGTGTGAGTTTCTTGGATACATAGGTTTTGCCTCTGGCTGGCAAGCCAATCATAACGATGAGAGTTGGGGAGTTGGTCATGTAAGATGCCCACGCTAGAGGGGAAAGAGAACAGAACTGAATGGCTAGAAGCTGTGGAAGGTTCATGCACTGGGCTAGTAACATCATTTAATAACCTCATTTAATCTTTCTACACCTCAACAAAGCTAGGGAAAGACTGGGATGGCATATAGAGGAGCTATCAGTCCAATCTCCTAAAAGAGAACTAAAAGGTCATGTAAATTTCCAAGAAGTACCCAAGCTAAGACACTACTTCCCCACATGTGCAAAGTTTCCAGAGAGGTGCGTGGAGGAAAAAGTGGAAAGGATTAGAAAGATAAGAACCACCGGCACCTTCCACGTTAAGTAAGAATGCCTAATAACACAAGAACATTATAGCTGTGGAGGCACACCTTAGGCCTGGAGCTTCTCCAGTGATGAGCCAGCTACAAAAGGTCCCACAGAGATTCTATCCAGAGGATCCCATCCATCCCTTCAGAGCCATGGGCAAGAGCTAGCTTGTCTAGCAAGAGCTAGACAGTATAAAAAGAGCCTGATCTCCAGCTGTTTTGGCTTTTGTGCTCAGGACACAAGCTTAAGTCCGAATTTCTAAACCATAGTGAGATTCAGACTGTGGCAAAGCCTATTTACTTGACACAAGTTCTGACAAGCCCCTCAGGAAGCTTCAGGGTAAAGCTAGCCTGCAAGGCATCCTGGTCAGCCGGCCTCAAAGGCCGTCTGAACACATTCAGAAGCAGGAACAGTCACTGGTCCGTCCTTCCTTATGAAACTTATTTCAGGAATGCCCATGAATGGAGATAGGGCTCAGTGGACAGATGGGGAAAACTGGACAGTCAAAGTCAGGTGACTTGCCTAAGGACACAGGACAAGTCACGGCAGAGCTGGCACTAGAAGCCACAGACCGTGCTCCCTCCCTAGCTTGCTTACAGGGGCGGGCTCCTCCCTGCCCATTCTGTTACAGAGGAGCGGTGGGACGGGGTCTCCGCTGCTGCCAGCTACTTCCCTGGGGACTGGACCCAACCGACGTTGGGTAGGAGGACCCAGGCTCTGCAAGCTCCTGTGAGGGGAGGGCCTGCCCGGGGATGAGAAATGGAAAGAGCCACCTTTGCTTTCCACTTCCCCACACTGTTTTCCGGAAGGGGCCCTGCTGGGTGCCACTGCTTCTCGGCTCTGAGACAAGGTGGCCCCATAAGGCTAAGAAACAATTCAGTAAAACTGAGGTAGTTGCATAGGAAAGTCCCTTTCAACAGATCTCACTGGAGAAGTGAGCAGAAGGGCCTGGATAGGGGACAGATCTCAGAAGGAAGACAGTTTCCTAGGGGTGTTGGGCAAGAAGTACCCAGAAACCAAAGAGTAGACCCAAGTGGTGAGGGAGGAGTGGATGCCCAGACTTGGGGCCAGAGGACTTGGCCTTTAGTCCTTCACCCGCTGAGTACATGGACAATTCCTGGGCCTGGGCAGGGACTCCTCCAAAGCAGGCAAGGAGCAAGATAAGTGATTTTCATCTGTGTCCAAATAGGAAGCACAAGGAAAGGGCTTCAGCCTCAGCTGATATGAATCCCTGAACTCTGACCCTCAACAGGTCTGCCTGGATACGGCTGCTCGCCTTTCAGTAGTAAAATCCTCCTGAGTCTTCACTTTCTCCAGCTCAGCACCATGCTCTGCTTAATCCCCCATGATCTGCCTCATTACCTGCACTTCTGGGGCGGCTTTGCCCACAACTTCCAGCCCATTAGGCGCTTCCCCCAAAGGTCTTCTGACCCTTCCTAAAGCTAAAAATGAACTGATGCTTGGAAGCTGCTCTGAAGCTAAATAGGAGACCAGCTGCTGCATGTTTACCCAACTGGACAGAGAATACTAAGAGCAAAAGAAAACAGGGGTCTCTAAGGACACCCCAAGGCACCACACCTCCCACCTCTGGGCTTCTCATGTTCCAGAGTACAAAACTAAAACACACTTCCTATCTCAAACCGCAGGGTTGACAAAATTAGGAACATTCTGTCCTGCCTGTTACAAAACAAAACCACTACCACCTTAATTTGAAGAGGAGATAGTCCAAGCTGATTAATTTCAGAGACAATGTAACACATCCCTCAGCATATAATGAAGAGCTGTTTCAATCCTGAAATTCTCTCCTACCTTCTTTAAATAAGATTTAACTCACTTTCTCAATCTTAAACTTATTCTCCCTCAGGAACATACTCAGAGGAATTGAGGGCTTGATAACTTCCCTCCTACAAAGAGAAACACGCAAACCTAGGGAAGTGAAGAGCTTGGCCCACAATTACACAGTACAAAGTCAAGGTCAGGGCTCTGACTTGACTCTCAGTTTCATGACTGCCCCATCAGTCCCAGCCACCAGCTCCTGTCAGCACCTGGCCAAGGGAGCACTGTGATAAGTATGACTAAATTCTGTAATCTAATCCTGAAAGGTGGTCTAGTAGTAGTACTAGTAGTACTAGTAGTAGTGATTCCCAGCATAGTAGTACTAGTAGTAGTAGTAGTTCCTGGCCTTTTCATGAACAAGGCCTTCTTCCACTATTTGTTCTAAACAGGCCCAATACTTTTCAAATATGCAGCGGTCATGAAGCTGCTAATTATCTCCCGCTATTTATCTGACAGGCATGAAATATCCAAGTTCTGTGGCTAAACACTGAGAAAATTCATGTTTTCATGAACCGGTGCACCTATAGCTGACGATGCCCAATTTCTATCCATGCACTTTGAAATATTAAAAGCAGCTACCAATACAGAACTTTTTAGGAGAATAAATTCGTAATGTTGATCAACACAGAGCTCCTCTGATTGCTTCTGAAGGAAAAGCTGCTGGTGCAAACATGCTAAGATATATAGGCAAGGACTCCTGCAGCATTGCTTGTGATGGTAGAAAATCTAAAACAGGGCAAGTGTCCATGGGGGGAGGTTGGAATATCCATAGAATGCAATACTGCACAGAAAGAGCTAAATGTGGATTTATAGACACCCCAAAAAAAAGCCCCCCACAATACAATGAGTTAAAAAAAAAAAAAGAGGAAAATAGTGGAACAGAATATGTACAGTGTGAACCTATTTTCATTAACAGAATACACCAGCAGATATTGCGAAGAATACACTTAACAGGGACAGGAGAAATTGTGAGAGGTTTTTTTTTCTACTTTTCACTTCTCTCTGTCTTGTTTGAGTTTTTCACGAACACGTATCGCTTTTGGAATTGGGAAAAGCACATGAGAGCTTGTCTGTTTCAGACCTACTCAAAATCTCAAAAGGATAGAAGAAACAAAGGAAAGCATGTACACACTCGCCCCTGTCCCCACCTGCCTACTTCCTGAGGTGCCTTTAAGATGCCCAGAAACAGGTCATCTGAGCACCTTACAGGCACCTAGGCCAGCAACCGCCCAACACCCCCGTCCCTGGAGCAGCTGAAGTTCCAGTAATGCTCCTTTGGGGGCTCTGGCTCCCCGAAGTCCTTTTCCAGTCCTCCAGCTTGGGCACATCCCAGAGTGGAGCCAGGCAACACAGATGTAATTGGCAGCAAGGGGATAGTGGCTGAGCTATTAATAAAGCAACCACTGTATATGAGCACGAAGCGGGCAGGGGAGCCTGCTCCAACGTAAGGGCCAGCAATGGAGAGAAGGAAATAAACTAACACGAATCTTCACCACTGTATTTCTCCTTTGACTATGGCTGCAGCAGTCTCCCAGTCCAACCCACGAGGGGAGAAGAGAAGGGGGCAGGTAAATGAATGATGATGGAGTCAGGACAAACCCCCCACCCCATGCTCCCAGTAGGGGAGAAGAGAGTGGAGCTTGGAGAGGAGAAATCAGAGTGCAGAGTCTAGAGGATAGAAAGGAGACCTGGGGTTACTGGCTCCTTGACTAGCGAGAGCCCTCAAGGCAGAAAAACTGCAGAAGAGTTTGAATGGCACGGAGTAGGTCTCTCTGGAGAATACAGCTGATGCTGCGCACTGTGCAGCCCATGTCGCCACCTGTTCTCTGTACTCTTTTGGATCAAGTGTCCCAATAACATGAATGCACCTCGCTTTAGTGCTCCCAAGTCTGGGTTAGGATACTGTCGAGCAAGAGAAGAAAACATTCTTTACTGAAAATCTAATTTTTCATAGGTCTCTTATAAATAGTGAGCTCACAGTATAGCTTTTACAGTATAATTCCATTTATATGCAATGAAAAGTCACCAGGGGGTTAAAATACACTTTAGCTCTATAAACATTCTTCTAAGTGCTTTCCTATATTTACTCATTTAATTCTCACATTGCTCTAGGGGAAGATAATATTAGTATCCCATTTTATAAATAAGCAAACTAAGGCACAGAGAGGTTAAGCATCTTATTCAAGGCACACAGCTAGGAAGGAGTAAAACCAAGATTCAAACCCGGGCAGTCTGACTCCAAGGCTGCACTCAAACATCGTGCTACACTAGTTAGCTCCCATAGGATACTCTTCCTCAGTACCTGGCTTCCTGCCCTGGCAGAGAAAGGAGACCCTAATCATACAGGTGTTCCAACCCCAGTATCACATCCAAAAAGCTGCCTCTGTTGCCACGCAAAGCCCAGCAAGCTTCATCAGGGCTAGATGAAAAGAGATTATCATTAATCATGAGACTGACAAGGATATAACATCAAGGTCAAGACTCTGGGGAAAGCTTTGAACATGACACAATTCCAGGTCTCGTGCTGGCTGGCTGTTTCCACCTGCTATATACATGACCAATGAAGTGAGAACTGACGGGGTTCCACAGGAAAAGTGCATCTGGAAGCAAGGGCAAGGATTAGCATTCCTTGAGGTTCCCCCAAAATTGTAGGGGCCAGTTGCCCAGAACTTTTTGCCCATACAAGCTACAATGAGGGTTAGGAATGCAGGTGCCAGGGGAGAAGAAATGATGCTTCATTTCTCTGCAAACCCACCTGCCATCTCTGTCTAAAGAACTGGCATGGAAAGGCTCTGGTGAAACCTGTCCCTAGAGAAATGAACCTGCAGGAAAAGCAGCTTGCAAAATGTGAAGGCTAACCCTGAGGGAAAGCAGGGAGCCCGAGTCAGAGTGAGAGGTCAGATGGCAGACCTAACTCCCCCAGAGGCCTGCCGAAATGAACTCCTACTGGCTCTTACCTGCAATTTCTGCAGTGAGCCGCACCTTCACAAAAACGTAGCCCCCCAGGTAAAGGGAAACTGTTAACAGTATCAGCCCTAAGTAATTCCTACGCCTGCCACTCTGTCTTAATCACTGAGTGGGTAACTTTCAACATCAGTCGACTGTGCAGGTCTCACCACGAGACAGTCAAAGAAAGCAGTAAGAAAATGTGGGGATATAGTCTTGCCCCAGTGACAGACATTTCATGGGGCCTACTTGTTTCACACAAGAAATTCCCCTTGTAGACTTGGTTTTAAATTCCCATGTCAAAGAATTCTCTCTCACTCCCACCAAGCATCAAAGTCTAGGATTACAACTGTATTCCTAAGATAAAATCCTGGGGGGGAGCAGCCCCTCCTCTTTCCCCAGACTCACAACATTTCTTCTCTGACATTCGAAGATTGGAGGCCTTGGATTCATAGCTGTTGTTGTTCTGTTCTGATGAAGATGCAGTATTCCCAGACATGGCAGCTCCTCGGTAGATGTCTGAAAGGGACAAAAGGAACGTAAGGAAGGAGATATCCCTCCAAACACTCAGGAAGAGGACGGGTGCAGTAGAAATGAAAGAATCCTGGGCCAAGAGTCAAGTCCAGCCCTTTCGCTCAGAGTTAATAGCTACATGCCCTTTGATAGTCCTCCCAAGCCCTGTTTCCTCATCTATAGACTGAGTTGCAGTAGAACCTTCCCTTTTGAATGCTGACTTAGGAGTTACATTCACATAAATTAGCTCCTTCAATCCTTCTAATAATCCTTCTATAGGTATTATTCTGCTACCACTGTTACTTTCACCCAGTTTACAGGTTGAAAAGCTAAGTTTGACCAAATCAGGTGGCTTATCCAAGTTCCTTCCTGACCTCAGATTCTGGCTTAAAAAGCTGGGAAGAGTATTGGCAGACGTGGGGGATGAATGAGGTGGGTTGCAAACAGATCGAGTTCATTATCATAAAGTCACCGCCGTCCAATGGCAGGAATTCAGTCCTGGCAGATATGGGAGCAGTGAGGAAATCCCAAACATGTTCCCTGAAGGAAAAACTGTAACTGGACCCCGTGACGACCCTAGCATGTCACCATTTCTCCTCGAGTGTTCTCATTCCCAAGCCCTTGCCCTGCACCCTCTTCCCATCTATCCCTCGGTTCGCAGTCTGTAAGAACACTGGGACGCAAAGAGGTGGTAAATAACTTCCCCAAGGTCACCTGCTGATCAAGAAGTCCTGGCTCGAACCGGGGTGGGATAGTCTTGTGCTCACGCCGCACACCCGGACAAGGGGCTCGTGAGGACCGAAGGTCCTGCTGCTTCAAGGACCTTGCACTGTTCCTCCACTGACCACACAAATCCTCCAACCCAACCACCAGACGCCGCTCCCGGTGCCTGAACGTCCGCACTCCCAGCAATGCCGGCACTTGCCCGAAAACTGCAAAGCATCACCAGCCCGCACCTCATCCGGGTGTACGCAGGCCCCCTCCTCCCGCCCGCCCCGGCCCTTCCAGGCGCCGTACAGCCACCGCTCACCCTACGATCCCTCCTAAGCTCCCTCCCGACAGTGGCCCCGGCACTCGTCCCGTTAGGCTGCGGACAGGAGCTGACACACTGTGGTCGGGGCCCGGCACGCCAGTAGCCGGCAAATCACGTGCCCCTGTCAGGCTCCGCCACCCTGGCGTCGGTCCTCACCTGGAGAGAATCATCGGCCAATCCGGCGCCCGCAGGCTCCCTGGGGCGGGGCTCAAGTCCGAATCGCTGACGCTGGCTCGCGAAGGTGGGAGAAACCGAAGCCTGAAGATCGCAAGCTCCCAAGTTCCCTCACGCTGTGGAGGTTGGTTGCCTCGTTGCTAGGCAACTCCTCGGGCTGGGGGCGGGGTTAATAAAATGCAGGACTTTTTTTCATACTCTCGCGAGAGTGGACGACACGGACGTCTGGAGGGGATGTGACATTTTGGTGACGGAAACCTTGTGGAGGTTAACGCTTTCCTCCCTGAATCTCAGAGAACCTTATTACAGCCATAAATTGGAACGGGATCTTTAGAAGGTGGTGCGTTGCTAACGTGAGCCACCACCGTACTTGAGCTGATGACACCTTAGCTGTTTGCATCCTACGCATCGGCCAGACACTGTAGTCTAAGAAAATCAACTACTCTTTCATCCCGGACACATCCGCATACTCCAGTGGTCTTCTACTCGTCGCCGTTATCCTCGCTCCTACCTCCTATGCTATACCATCTGTTCGGGTAGTTTCGAAAAACCAAAAAAGGAACATAGCTTCAGCAAAAAATTGGATCACAAAAGGGGTCAAAAGAGGCAAAGCTTCCATATAACTTAGAGGTAGACATAGGCTGTTATAGTAGAGGTGAGACTGCATATTTACAGCGAACTTCTCACGTGGCCCCCAGGCCCTTCTGATGATGCTTGATTCTGCTGATAAACCCACTCCATGCAGGCGTGCTTCTTCGGATCCAGGATGGAAAGAGAACAAGGAATGTGGATTTCTTGGAAAAGGGAAATTGAGGAATGTTTTTATGCCTCCTTCAGCTGGGGATTAAATCCATCCTTCAGAACAGCTCCACTGGTGTCTCCTTCTGGAGCTTTTTACAACTCCCAGCGTGTTGCGTTATGGTTGCCTTATCTGCCCCAGAACAACTGCCTTTATCCATTCGGCAGGTTTGTATTGAGCACTTCTATGGGAGGCAGAGTCCTTGGTTCTAGGGACACAGGGTTGGAAAAAGTCACATAGTCTAGCATTATCACGTGGCTGTGAAATTCAATGGTTATGGACCTTTTACTCCCGACCCTCTGTCCCGATGACAGTACTTGCAACACTAAAGTCAAGAATGGAGTCGTCTTCCTATCAGTACACCCAGGGCCTGAACTGGAATCCTGATGACACACGTTAGTCCGCTTCCCTCCTCCTCCTTATACTGCTACCACCCAAATGTAGCAATTGCCCTAGGCCCAGATGCTGACCTCATACTGCGCTTTCTGATGTGGCAAATGGGCCTTTTCAAGTTACGGCGTCAAGGTGGCAAGGCCAGTCTGGTTTCCTTAACCTCAATGAGTCAATGTTTGCTGCAGCCATGAGCCTGGTCACGAGTGTCTGGTTGTTTGGGCAGGTCTTTTGACTCACTGGCCATTCCTGGGATTCGTTTGCGTTCTGAACGATGACTCTATTTTTGCCGTGTAATTTGGAAGCCCCAAGTTAATAACTTCCGACGTAACGCAAGGTTACATTCCGATGTATCAGATTCAGGACTCCTTCCTCCGCCCTCTTTCCTTGAGCATATATGCTGCCAACGCACAAGGCACCGCACTTACTCTACAGGTAGCAAAGCCACTGGTACTTTAGGAATACGGATAAATCTTCATCCTTTGGCTCCCTAGGGTTGGCCGCAGTGAGTTAGTTGTCACTTTAAGAGAGTTCGCGCTCCTTAAAGCCCTAAAGCTTACGCTACCGGAAAGTATCGCGAGATCTGTGGCCACCAGCGATTTCTCGCGATGTTTGGCCCGGCAAAGGGTGGCCATTTTGGAGTCCATCCGGCGGCAGGTTGCCCCGGCGGCGTTGGCCGACCTGCTGCCGGGACCAAAGCTGGCCCCACGGTTGTGGGGCCTGTGGGCAGCTGGACCGACACGATGTGGCGGCTCCGCTGCAAGGCCAAGGATGGCACCCATGTTTTGCAGGGGTTGTCTAGCCGGACCCGAGTGCGGGAACTCCAGAGCCAAATTGCCGCCATCACCGGGATCGCCCCCGGCTGTCAGCGAATCCTCGTCGGATACCCGCCCGAATGCCTGGACCTCAGCAACGAGGATACCATTCTTGGGGACTTGCCCATCCAGTCAGGTAAGGCAATTGAGCCCGGGGCCAGGGAAAGCCCTGGGAGGACGAAGAGGGGCGTGGGGGAGAACAGAGAACTGGTCTGTGGGTCATTTGGGGGGTTTGAGAACAGGGCTAAAGATAGGTTAAATAACGGAGAACTCTGACGGAGGCCGGGCAAGTGGCTAGCAAGTCCTCGACTTTATATATGATTGGAAGAGAGAGCGAGGACCCAACCTATATGAGAAGCCCAAAGCCTCGGAGCCCCCCTTTCTTCAGTCTACCTTGAAAACGTCCCATTCATTTTGCTTTTCCTTCTGCATCCACAAAAGTAAAAAAAAGAAAAGAAAAGAAAAAGAAAAATGAGATCTATCTTCTGTGTCCTGGTGGCTCTTTCCCCCATAATCTGGAAGAAGATAGCAGGCTGAAGTGTTCAGGACACTTTTCTTTTTTTGCTTCCCCGGCTGTTTTTTTTTTTTGTTTTGTTTTTTTTTGCAATCACCTTCACGTATACTTCGATAAACAGGTATACTCATTTTAGAGTATGGTTTTACACATCCACTGGAGGCCCTTTCAGATTCTGAACAGTAGCAGTTATTTCTGTGCAGTATTAAAACTTGAATAGCAATATTGATCATTAAACACTTTTCTGCTGTTGTGTCAAAGATCCTGTAAACACTAAACAGGGTGGCTATGGTTAAGTTTCAGAAGAACGAGAACCCCCTAGTGGTCTAGTCTAGGGTAAACACTTTTTGGAAGATTGGGCTTTCAGAATGCAGAGAGGAAGCATTAAGGAAATTTTGTTCTTGAAATGCATCTTTTTAAGTAAGCATAAAGGTGGGCTCCTTCACTGAATTGGAATGCAGCCAAAGATGTTTTTCTTCTTCGTTCTGTTTTCATCTTTATGGAGAAGGAGTGAACAAGAAGTGTTACTGGTTGCCTGTTTGCCTGTTCATATTCTCCTGAGTAACCCAGTTTATACTTCAGCTCCTTCTGTTTGTAACTTAAAGACTTGGCTAGTGAACAACCATTTTCATCAGTAATTTCTCTGCAGTTCTGGATTTGTTTTATTTTTAACAGGCGATATGCTCATCGTTGAAGAAGACCAAACCAGGCCCAAAACGTCACCTGCATTTACAAAACATGGTGCTCCTAGTTACGTCAGGGAAACTTTGCCTGTGCTTAACAGAACTGTGGTCCCAGCAGACAACTCTTGCCTCTTTACCAGTGTATACTATGTTGTAGAAGGTGGAGTCTTGAATCCAGCTTGTGCCCCTGAGATGAGACGCCTCATAGCACAAATTGTAGCAAGTGATCCAGACTTTTATAGTGAGGCAATCCTGGGAAAAACAAATCAAGAGTACTGTGACTGGATCAAAAGAGATGATACTTGGGGAGGAGCTATTGAGATATCAATTTTGTCTAAATTTTATCAGTGTGAAATATGTGTAGTGGATACACAGACAGTAAGAATTGATCGTTTTGGGGAAGATGCAGGATATACCAAAAGGGTCCTGCTTATATATGATGGCATCCACTATGATCCACTACAGCGTAACTTCCCTGACCCAGACACCCCACCTCTGACCATTTTCTCTTCTAATGATGATATTGTTCTTGTACAAGCACTGGAATTAGCAGATGAAGCTAGAAGAAAGAGACAATTTACTGATGTAAACCGCTTCACCCTGAGATGCATGGTATGTCAGAAGGGATTAACTGGACAAGCAGAAGCAAGGGACCATGCCAAGGAAACAGGCCATACCAACTTCGGAGAAGTGTGATCTATGCATGATGAGGATTGCCGCCAACTACCTCACAGATCCAGAAGGCTCTGGGTTTTCCAATAAGCTATTCGTAACCGTAAAGAACAAAAGGACACAATGCTTGAACCGTCTTTTTAACTTAAAACCACTAAGACACTGAAATTCCTTGTTAAGATTAAAATTAGTGTGCAAGTTTACAGATGTGTCTACAGTGGTGATACATGCCCTTTCTCTACTTGGGTCACAGAATAGGTGGTCCTTGCTACCTACTGACACTAACCTGAAGATTGGAATTTTAGTACTGTAAACTAGCACCCAGCAGCATTAACCTGTAGAAGAAAATAACTTCATATTTTGAGTAACGCGGAAGGCCTCACTAGAGGCCACTGGACATTAACCATGATGTCTCCATAATTGAGTCCTTTTAAAAACTCTGATTGAGTTAATAGTTTCTAAATTATGAATTGATTCCTCGAATGAAGATACTCAGAATTGTCAAAACCGATTTTATATTACAATTTGGTAGACTTTATAAGTATGTGCTTAACCAGTTATAAGTACATTACAAGCAATTTTTACAGGGATGAGTGTGTTCCCTTGAGAATGTTACCTAAGGAACTGACAGTGCCCAATTTAGGATTTCTAGTGTATAAAATTAGAATGTATGAGGGAAAAGGTGCCTGAGCAGCTTACTAAAGCTTTAAAAGACCGTTGGCCTCATGTTTTAACGCAACTCATTTATTGATGTTTGTCTCGTTAGATAAAACATTTAAATTAAGCAGGGTATTTATTTTTTAATGCAAGTTTCTTGAAATCGAGTGCTTGATTTTTGTTTTTTTACATAAAGATTTGTCTAGGGGGGATTAACTTTCCTCAGCTTTTTTCTCAACACCTAAAAAACAGCCTTCGTCTAGAGTGATAATGCTGTGCTTTGATTTGGTTTTTGTGAGATCTTTTGCTCAACTAAACAGTATTTTTTTCCATGTTAGCCTTATCTGGCCACTAATGCTCTTTTGAATAATTTCACATTTCTGACAATTAGCACTTTGCTTATCTACAATCTTTTACTTTGGCTTTTGAACAGTTTTAAAGTAATTTGGATAATAGCATTGAATTTATTTCACTCCCAAAATACAACAGTTTTTAAATCCTTGCCTTATTCAGCTTTTTTGGAATTCTGCTTCTTCCTAATATTAGATATGTAGTCATTTGCTTGGTGGGCTAAACTGCAAGGCACACACTCTAAAATTAGCTTCACTATGAGATCTTCCAGATAAAAGTTTTCTACCTCTTTTCTTAATTCTTCCGAAGATCAGGGATGCTAAATTATAATTTGTTATGTATTATCTCACAAAATGTGAAGAGGCTTGTTGTTGTGAAGTTTCGTTATCTTGGTCTCATTTTTTGATGAAGTATCTCACTTTCAAAACCAATGGTATACTTTAAAGCACTTCTTTCTCTTTCAGCATATCTTCTTGCAAATGTTTTAAAATTGAGATTTACTTTTAGCACTTTCCCTTGGCGGAGGTGGTCGTATAAATTTAAGGAGCCCGTAAACAATTTAGTGGAAAATTCTTTTAAGGAAGAATTCATGAAGTATGCTTGAAATCATTCGATGACGTTTCTTAAGTACCTATTTTGTGAATAGCTGCTTTAGGCATTATAAGTTATGGTCAGTGTAACATAAAGGTTTAATTTTCTATTTTTACTGAGCCTTAAAAAATAGCACTTGTAAGCTTGCGATACCTAATGTTTGGCAATCATAATATGTACAAATGAATATGTTTGAAGATCTCTTTGTACCTGGCTGTCATTTTGATCTAAAGATTTTTGTATCTCTTATTTCCCCCAGAAAATAATTACCTTTAAAACTAGAAGTTAAGAATATATCACTGGGTAACATGCATCAAATTGAGCTTTACATGTCATTATTCATGAAGCTTGCCTTCCTGTCTTAGGTACTTAAAGAGCCAAACTTGACATTTGCTTACTGCAATTTTAGAAAAGTTTATTCATGCAACAAATATTTACTGAGTAATTTATAATGTACCAAGCATGTATTGATATGTTTTCCAACATAAATTTCTGTCACTTTAAAATTGAGTATATTTTATCTACATTGGATTAATTTAACAAATAGAAATAGAACCTGAGAGCACCTGGGTGGCTCAGTTGGTTGGGTGACTGCCTTCGTCTCAGGTCATGATCCTGGAGTCCTAGGATTGAGTCCCACATCAGGCTTCCTGCTAGGTGGGGAGTCTGCTGCTCCCTCTGACCTCTCCCTCTCATTCTCATTCTTTCTCTCTCTCAAATAAATAAATAAAATCTTGAAAAAAGAAAAGAAAAGAAATAGAACCTGATATTTTATCAAATTAAGCCCCTTCATTTTAAGTGTTTTTGTTTCCATATTTAAGCTTATACTTCCATAGCAAGTGTCAAGTATTTATTCCAGGGATCTTACTCTATTACCTGTTACCTGGGTTGTCCATTCACCAACTGGACACCGATAACTCAGTCAAATGGCTCTCAGTAATGAGTTATAAATTAATCCGTTGCTGAAATTCAGCACTAGACTTGAATGTTCTGATCATGGAAAATCCAAGATGATGCATTATTTGCAGACAATTTGGTTTAGTTCTTGAGGATTCAAAACCTAAACTTGGGCTCTTTCTAAACTCAAGTTTGTAAACCTCACAGAATCTAAGGATTTTTTTTTTTTTTTTTTTACTGCACTTAGTATAGTCTTGAGATTATTTTATTAATGTATATAAATTCTAATCTTCAGAATTTTGAAAACCTATGGATTTAGTACTTGCAGCAGGATCAAAAGAAACTTTTTCTTTAAATTTGCACTTGAGCAGAATGAAAACCTTCTATTCCATTTTTGAGTGCCACGCAAGAATTTTTTAATTCAAATGAGGATAGTTTGCATTAGTGGCTGAATGAATGAGAATTGCGCTTTCCTGTCCCCTACTCCTCTTTTCTTTTTTCCCTTACTCTTCTCTGGACTTAGAGATTTGGTGTAGGGTGGTAAAGACACACTTCTAGGTAGAATATTTTCAGAGATTAAAATTACTATCCCTGGGAATTTTGTGATGTGATAGCTATATAAGGACATCAGTGTGGTACATCTTTTGTTAATCATTCCTAGTTGGTTTCTTAATTATTTCCAGTGAAATATGATTAATATTATTTCCTTGAAAAATGAGCATAGTCAAGGGGTACCCTTGAAAGTTTGGCTGCTGGTCAGCTTGACCCTGTTGGCAAAAACTAATATAATCATGTCAGTTGATTAATCCATGAAGTTGAAGCCCAGCAAAGTCATCATCAGGAATGCATTTCTGTGTTATCTCTCTATAAATGCCCCTAAGTGCCCACACCTAACTTGCTTATCTAGCATATGCTTTCTATGCTGTGTAGGCTTTAAACATGGATGTTGCAAGTTGCCCTAGGTAAACATGGTTTTCTCTGTCTTTTTTGAGAAAGTTAGAATGAGGAGTAAGTAAAATTAGAGTAATTGTTTTCTTTATGGATCAGGTGGCCTTCTTAAACTTTCATATATTAAGATTTATGTTCTGTCATATGTTGAGACATGTTTGTTATTATTTGCAGCACTTTAAAAAAATACAAAGTAAAAGTTTACATGTTCGCCCTCTCCGGGGATCTTGCTCAAGGCATTAAAATATAATTCTTGAGCTGCTAACAATCAGCTCTTCTTAATCAACAATTGCCATCAATGTGTATTGTATCCAGTGGTACAACATTCTGGTTTTTGATAACAGTGGAACTTGGTTTCCGTAATTTAGGAGCATGCTCTGTGCCCTAGCATTCAAAAAGTTACCTGTTTGTATAATGTGATTATTCTTTCTCATTTTACAGTGCAGTATTCAAATTTGTCCTTGTAGCAAAAAGATGACTATACCAACTTGGAAAAGATTAGATTCTTAAAACTCTTCATTTGTTTCTAAGCAAACTTACTTTAAGGGAGCTGATTTTTTAGCCTTAAAAGTGTCATTTTTAAGTCTAAAGTGAAACACTTGATTTGAATAAGCTAGTTCATTAAAGATGTTTTCTTACTAAGAGTTATAATATTTCAGCACATTTATCTCAATTTAGACTATAAACCTTGCCTGATTGTGGGAAAGGGTTTTATTTGTTTCTTTTCCAAAAATTAGCTGGCATTTTGTTTACAATGCTTTGAATATTTGACTTTGAAGAAATTGTTGTATTGATACTGAGTTGTGGGGTGCTGATTTAGGTATTGCTCCATGTGAATTTAAAGGAGACTGCTATTTTAGATTAAAGAGAAAGGGGGATGAAGTACCACTTAAACAGAAGAGGTCCTTAAATGGATACATTCCTTAGTCATGAACATGCTTTGAAAAACTTTCAAGCAATGCATTGTGTCTTCCTAACCCTTCTCACTTATTTCTTGGCATAGAATGTAGCAGGGCCATAACTGAGAAGCTTGTCATTAATATATAAACCATGAATAGAAGCATTTTGCTATGATACCTTTTTATACTTTCAAAAATAGCCACATCTAGTTGCTTAGGGATATAATATGATATGAAGATATGATATGGTTAAGTTGTAGGTAACAAGTTAACCTAAGGAAGGTATAGAATTTCTACTAAGATTACATGAGCCTGCTCTTAGACCTGGTATAGGATATGCAGTAAGTTGTAGCCCATAAGTTACTTAAAGGACCAGGGCACCTAATTCTTGTCAGGTTTCTAGTTCATCTTGGTGCCATTCATGACTCCAGCTGTTTACAGGAAAAACAATTTCCTTAGCAAAGAGTAATGTTTTCCCTTTAAAAAAGTATTGAATTCAGCTTAAAATGCAAAATAAATACATATAAGTTTGTCAAAAGGGATAGAGAATAACAGTAGTCCTCTATTTCCTGTATTGATGGAGGGGAGGCGAGTGAGGTGGAGGGTCCTGAAGCAAAAAGGAAACCACGATTATCAAATTCAGAGCTTAGCACATGACTTGAAAAAGTAGTAGGTAAGGGCAAAACAGAAGTTCTGTTTCTTGGCATATGTTTCTTCATTAAGATAGACAGTGTTGTCTTGTTTAAAAATTGTTCTTTTGTCTATTTGCCAGCATTTTTTCAAAGTTCATGCACTGCTGCTAATTGGGAGATGTCTTACTTCATTTTGTACAACTCATGTGATTTTGCCATTGTCATTAAGATGAATTGATTTTATTTATGAGGTCTATGATTTTAAATACCTGATGCTGTATGAAGTGACTTGTTTTGAAGGAATAAATGAAGTGAAAATATTGTTGTCTGAGCATATTTTGGGGTGAGGACAAAGGACCAGTGGACGGCTGCCACACTCAAGTTACATTTTTATTACCAAAAGCCAATGGGCCACTGATTTGACTAGGGTACCAACATCTGCCAAATCTTATTCTGTAGGTGGAATCTTAATGGCTTTGACAGGACAAACTAAAATATTTCTTCTTTTTGATACTGGAGGACATTTGAAATTTTGCCTTCCTTGACCACAAATTTTCTGGTATGCATTCAGCTCCCAAAAGACATAAAGTCAGTGTCTTGCTGAGTAATTGTGGGAAGGCCAAATGGTGCCTTTCATTTATAATAGACTAAGATCTATGTGAACTTAGATCTCTTCGGATACTGCAACATCTCTATGGGAAAACTTCTCTAATCTTATTTGAAACAACACTGGAGTTACTGGAAACAACACTGAAGTTCCTGGAATTGACTTAATGGAGTTTAAGACTCTAACTTGAACTACTTACCCTTTCCTTCTAACTGAAGCTTTAAAAATCTGGAAGTGGAACCACGATGTAATCTAATCTTTGTGCACCAGGACAAAATCCATTTGGGGGTAAGGGGTGGTCAGCATAAATCCAACCTAAGAATAAGTCAACCAAACCTCATTAAAAAGGTCTGTAAGGAATCTCAGGGACTGTGGGATGGCAGCTTGTTAAACAAGTAACTATACCCATAAAGCAATGCTTCTTAAAGTGTGCTCATCGTATTACCTGGGAACTTGTTAGAAAAGCAAATTCTCAGAAATCAGAAATGAGGCCAACAATCTGTTCAGATTCTGATGCATGATAAAGTTTGAGAACCACCACTATAACCACAGTTGTTTAAATGAGTCCATATCAACTTCCAGAGACCTTTGATGACTTAGGTCAGTCCTACATCCTTGGCCTCACGCAATCCCTTTCCATCCACTACTTAAAGACAGTTATTAAATTTGCAGATAATGTAAATCCAGAAGAGGAGTGCCTGGGTGGCTCAGTCGGTTAACCATCTGCCTTTGGCTCAGGTCATGATCTCAGGGTCCTGGGATCGAGTCCCACATGGGGCTCTCGGCTCAACAGGAAGTCTGCTTCTCCCTCTGCCTGTCGCTCCCTGTGCCTGTGTGCTCACACGCGTGTGCTCCCTCTCTCATAAATAAATAAGTAAAATCTTAAAATGTGTGTGTGTGTATATATATATATATCTACCTCCAGAAGAAACTGATACTGATAGTATAATGAATGACAATTCAAAACTCTCAACAGGCTGAAAAAGCCCAGGATTGAATAATCACAAATGTGAAACCCTGCCCTGAAGTTCTAAAACAGTCTATTATATGGGTCCAGCACAGGTAAAACCACTCTGTAGTTGATGTGGTGAAGAAATAGCAATGATATTTTAACCTGAAATCTATCCCAACAGGGTGATGTGATGTGGGCTGCAGAAACAGTTGCATTTTAATAGTTAAGAGATCTGGAGGAAAGGGAAGCAGTAGTGTTCATGTATACTGCTTTAGTCACATTGCATTAGGGGTTTGGACGGGGAGGATTTCACATTAAAACATCATGAAAAGCTAAAGTTTGAGAACTCGTGATAGCTGAAGGAACTGGGGAAGAGAAAAGAGATCTCAGGTTGATTGGACAACTTCACATCCTGGGAAGCATTGGGTGAAAGTGAAGTAGATTTATGCTCTAAGGCTCTAGAAGAAAGAACTCAGACCAATAAGGGGTGAATATTGGAAAATGAAGCTTACCACGGAAACCTATACAAACAGGAGGGGACGCTTTAACACCGCAGCTCGAGTGCTGTGATAGAGCCTCCTGCCTTGTGAGAAACAGAGCTAGAGGTCATTTAGTCCCTGACATCTTGAAAATTCTGTTTCAAGGGCTAGTTGTGAAATAAATAGATACTTACACAAGGAACTTCTTCCCTAGGGGAAAAACAAATTTTCTCTGTTTTGTGTTTTCCTCTGTACTATCCCATTAGTGTTTAAAATGGAATGACTTGGGTTCTGATTTAGTAACCCAGCAGAGGCTGCAGAGCAGGCCTTAGATGTGTGACAGAAGTCTATACTATGCTTATCTTATGATATCGCTAAGTCTAAAGTGAGAGGTTCAAGAATAGAAAGGTAAGCATCCCAAATACTTTTTCTATTTAAAAAAAATTTGTTCTAACGCGAATTGCCTTTGTCTCTATTGTGTTTATAGACAATTTTGACTGTATCTGATGGAATCAAGTGCCAATCAGTAACATACTTCCCTAAGCTCACTAAAGTTACGATTTTCCTATGTGTGAGTTTAAAAAAAAGTCAAGAATTTGTGAGCAACAAGCCATGAACAAATCCTTTCTCTCCTTTTGTGACTGCCTCTTTCTTAACTGTTGCTCTGCCTTTCTGTCCTCTAAAATTCCTTCTGCACACCAAGAAGAGTTTTCTGATCTTCTTGATGGCATTTCTCTGTATTACATCGATGGGCTTCATTAGTGAATCTTAAGACATCAGAGCAGGTGTCACAGTGACTCGGCCATGTTCTAAAACCCTGGAATTGAATAATTGCAGTGGCTTGAAAGCTATGAATTTTAAGTTTGAAGCTTACTCAGTTCAAAGTCAACACTGAAGTTAAATACGAAGTATGGACAAAATTTTTCCCGATAATCCCTTAATTGGCTCATAAAGTAGAGTATATAGACATCAGCACAACTCTAAGTCCGACGCAGCTAGTGTTCAAAGTGTTCATGCTCACTCCTCCAGGGCAGCTCTTTGAATTCCCAACCTACAGTAAGGGTGGTCCACTAGGTCCCATCCATTGGTGGATCCCGGACTCCCATCCCTGATCCCCTGCTTATGTGAAACTGTCAGAAGCACCCCTCAGGATCTCGGCCACACATTCTGGCAGAGAGAAGTATCTCCAGGGGAAAAGTTGTCCCAAATGTTGGGGCCCCACACCTGTCTTCTATTGTCATCCTGTTCCTTGCCTGGCAATTCTTCAAATTCACTATAATTTTAGATCCACACTGCTTCAGCAAGGGAAGTTTGTTTGAATTACCTTGTCCAATGTTACAGGATATGGAAGTCCTCAGCAACACCTTTTCCATGATAATCAAGAAACAGCTGCCATAAAATCTATATTTAAAAAAAGGAGAAAGAAGAGAAGAAATAATTTTGAAAATATCAGGTATGAAACAAATGATGTAATAATAAAATTTTTCTATCATCAATGGTGGGGGATGTAGTAAGAATTTGTCATTGTTTATTTTTAAAAGTCCAGAAAGAAGAAGCACCTTTTCAAGTAACCGTGAATATTCCTAGCACAATTCATTTCAGTTCTGTTGGATATTTATACTGAATTAAGTAGAAAGTGTGTCCCTTGTGGAATAACAATAGTTGTCTATAGCCATACCTATACCTGTAACCATACCTATAACCATACCATACCTGTGCCTGATCTCATCGCGAATAAGAATTTTTTAGAGTCCTTTATATTGGATATTTCACAAAATTACTCATCCTAATTGTGCATGGGACATTACATTAGAATTAGAATGAAGAATTAGAATTAGAATTACATTAGAAATTAGAATTCCCAACTTCCTTCTACTATAACTTAAGTCTTCCACATTGGAATTGATAACTCTTTCTCTTGGGAATTTTATTGCCTTGAATTACTTCTCTTGGAGCTTGACTAGTATGTAGCAAACTAATCAAACCAAGGTTTTAAACCAGCAAAACTATGGAGCAGACTCTGAATTATATTGACCTTCTGCCAAAGTGACACGTCCCATTAGATCCATCCTTTATGATCCAGCCTTATTTTTCTTACTCTTAATGCATAACAATGAAGAATGGGAAAACCATCTTGGATTTGGCTAGAAGCAGCTAATGTCATAATTTATCTGTGATAAATTGTTAAGCAGTTTAATTTAACAAGCCCTTATCGAGCTATTTCTTGTATGCTGTCAAATACCTTGGGATTTGACAAGGATAGTCACTCATTCACTAAGCATTTTTGAATGCTAAGTTTCAGGAACTGCCCTAGGTGCTGGGTATACCTGGGTTGGGGGAACACAAATAATGCCATAAAGAATTAGAAATACAGGTGTTAGGAGGAGAATAATGTGGGGGGGTCTAATTAGGAGATGAATAATGTGGGGGGCGCCTGGGTGGCTCAGAGGTTTAAGCCTCTGCCTTCAGCTCTGGTCATGATCTCAGGGTCCTGGGATCAAGTCCCGTATTGGGCTCTTTGCTTGGCAGGGAGCCTGCTTCTTCCTCTCTCTCTCTCTCTCTCTGCCTGCCTCTCTGCCCACTTGTGATCTCTGTCTGTCAAATAAATGAATAAAATCTTAAAAAAAAAAAAAAAGTGGTGAATCTGGGAATGTCTTTTTGAGAAAGTGACTAAGTTGAAACCTGAAGCATGAATAGGAGTTAGTCATTTGAAGAGTGGTACAGCATTTGCAAACACTACACTGCAGGAGGAAATGAAACATTTTCCAAGCTGGTCTAGCCATTGGTGTGTCCCCAAATAGTCTGTCCACAAGGGCAGGGATCAGTTCTCCCTTATTACCACTGTATTCTCAGACCTAACAAACTCCTGGACACGTAGGGAATATTCATTACATATTTGGATGAACGAGCCTATGAATGAATGAAATCAATGTATAACTGAAGAATAAAGTTATCCTCGGGTGCCTGGGTGGCTCAGTTGTTTAAGTATCCAACTCCTGATTGGATACTTATCCAAGGTCATGATTTCTGGGTTGTGAGATCGAGCCCTGTGTCGGGCTCTATGCTGGACATGTAGTCAGCTTAAGATTCTCTCCCTCTGTCCCTCCACACCCCCTGGCTCACACATTCTCTCTCTCTCTCTCTCTAAAAAATAAAAAATTAAATAAAAATGAAAAATCAAGTTATCCTAAGATAACTGGGAGGACATCATAGCACATTAAGTAAAGCATCCGATTTAGGTTTCTCCCAAGTTCTTTGAACTGCCCTCAGGAGAATGGATTGAAGGGGTCAAGAATGGAAGTGGAGCACCAGTTAGGAGGAGGCTGCTGCAGGAACCTATTTAAGTGATGGGATGGCAATAATTATAATAGTATTGTTGAGTGCTTACAATGTTATAAGCATGTTTCATGTATTACCTCATGCAATCTTCACAGTAACTCTCTAAGAGTTATTGGAAGGCATAAAACTGAAGGACAAAGAGATGGTGGGATGAAAAAAGCAACAAAATTTTGGAAGCTAGCTGGCAGTTGGGTGAGTATTAAGTGACCCAGCACATTTGGAAAAGCTGATCCTAAGCCAGCAACCCTACTTTTTCCATGAAGTTCCCCCCTCAAAAATTCAAGGATCGGTGGCATTAGGACCCCTGAAAACAGAGGTGGGAAAAAAATCAGGAAGATGATTGAAGAGTCTGGTTAAGACACAGTAAGACCTCTCAGATCTTCTCTTCCTCTCAGAGCAGCTAAGAGCTTGCTTGCTACATCCCCTTTCGGGGTAAATAGGGTCTCTGTGCTAAAGCTAAGGGGATGAAGTGACATTTTTATACACTAGATGCTGGGACCAAATAACCTTCCTCTGCCAATAGGATCCAAGAATGCCAGCTGCCAGAAGGATGCCCTACAGGAAGGATTTTGGAAAACTCCTCTCTGAGGAATCCAAACAGGCCATGGTGGGCATCAAAGATTTTCCAACCAAATGGTCCTATGAGATCACTCTTTAGCAAAGTCTACAGTCAACCAGGCCCAGCTGTGCCTCAAAACTTAGCTTTTTGTTGACAAATTCTTAAATTGGGGTGAATAGCCAAAAATTATCAGACATCGGAATATATTCTTTAATAAGAAACACAGAATCTGGGATGCCTAGGTGGCTCAGTTGGTTAAGAAACACAGAAGCTAAAACAAACAAGGAAAAAGTGACTTAAAGAAATTAGAAATTATAGAGGCAGGAAAACACTAACATTATGTTTACATATAGATTCTTAAAGTAATAAGATTTTGCATCAGTAAAACTGGAGAAAATGTAATAAAAATTCAGAGAAAAAAACAATTCTTAGAAACTGAAAATACAATAGAAATTGTAGATATTTTGAGAAATCTCTCAGTACCAAAACAGAGTTTGAGGTCCAGGAGGTTGTCCAATAACATCCAAATAATAGAAGTTCCTAAAGGAAGAACAAGAAAAAGAGAAAGAGAGAAAATGCATAGTTGGAATTCATCAAAGAAATAATTCAAGAAAATACTGAATGTCATGAATTTCCAGACTGGATTTACTGAGTACCCAGAATATAGACTCCACTCCAAAGCATATCATTATGAAAACTCAGGATACTGAAAACAAAAAGCCTTAAACTTAGAATCACAGATGCTTTGGGCTTTGCAATAGCAGTACTGAAAGCAGATGTTACTTAAAATTCTATACCCCGACAAGCTATCAATCAAATGTGTAGCTAGAATATTGATATTTCAGGGACCCCTGGTGGCTCAGTCATTAAGCGTCTGCCTTTGGCTTGGGTCATGATCCGAGGGTCCTGGGATAGTCTCTCATGGGAGGTGGGGGGGGCGGGTCCCTGCTCAGCGGGGAGACTGCTTCTCCTTCTCCCATTCCCCCTGCTTCTGTTCCCTGTCTCGCTGTCTCTCTCTGTGTCAAATAAATAAATAAAATCTTTAAAAAATAAATAAAATCTTTTTAAAAAATAAAAAAAAAGACATGTATGATCTTATGCACTTTCTTGGGAAACTACTGGAAAATGTGTTTTAACAAAACTGAGAGCGCTAACTCAGGAAAGAGGAAGATATGAGACCCAGTTAGTCCAACAAAAGAGAGAGGTAAAATGATTTTTCCCAGTAGGATGATGAAAACAGATATGAAAATGACAGCCATGCAATGGTCTAGAGAAAAACCCATCCAGATGGAAGTAAATCGGAATGCTCTGGAAAATCTTTCTTCATGATAAAACTAATCGTATACTGTATTTGAACATATTGAGAAGAGACCTACACAGTGGGCAAGAATGGAAGGACAAAAAAGATAAATAGAAAAGGAAAAGTAAACATAGTATATCTCAAAGCCCATCTGTCAGTAGCATTTTTTTATGTGAAAAAACAGAGAATCAAACCAGACAGTTTGACTTCAGAAACACTACACTTCAGTGTTGTATATTCAAATGCTGATGGGCATTATTATTTTTTAACTCTTTTTAAAAAGATTTTATTTATTTGATACAGAGAGAAAGAGCACAAGCAGCAGGGAGGAGCAGAGGGAGAGGGAAAAACAGACTCCCCACTGAGCAGGGAGCCAGAACAGGGCTCCATGGTCCCGGAACCCTGAGATCATGACCTGAGCCCAAAGCAGACACTTAACCGACTAAGCCATCTAAGCAGCTCCTGATGGGCATTACTTTAGTAAAAAGGTCAGAAAGATGATGTAAGAGAGAAAAATAAAAGGATAGAGTTTCTGAGATGAGATCCAGAGCACACATGGATTTTACTGGAAAAACATTTTGTGTTGCTGTTGTACCAAAAGAGAAGAAGAAAACAGGTGCAAAGGAGAGTGGGCTTGTAAATGTGATGGGAATGGGAAGGTACAGGGTAGTAGTATGTCAAAAGACAAGATTCAGAAAAAATAATAAGCAAAATTGTGGCTGTAGATGACTTGTCTACCAACACGATCTCCAAAAATGAAGTTTTTAGGGCAACTTTCTTAAGTAAAGCACCTCAGTTTCCAAAATGTTCGTCATCAGTTTTGGCATTAATATATAACTACTATAATACAATTGAGGAGTTACACCCAGAAATATCTGATGATCTTCATGAATTCAAATTTTACATGGAGGAAAAAGAGGACAGTTATATCCTAGTGGGTTAAATTCAGAGATGTATATGCTGTGTTAGGAGATTATAGTGAAGCAGCACCTAACATTCCATTCCAAAAGAAGGTGGTACTTGAATTGAAACTTGAAAGAAGGATAAGACTAAGCCAGGAATTCATTCAAAGGAATGCGTACAAGCAGAGGGTACAGCATGTGCAAAGTCCCAGAAATATGAAAGTATGGTAGTTCCAGAAATATGAGATATGACTGTAATAAACAAGATGGCTGAATATGTGAGAGGAAAGACATGTAGGGCCTGCTCATGAAGGTCTTTCTCTGTCACATGGAGACTTTGAATTTAATCCTGAATGCTATGAAAATGCATCCAAGTATTGAGAGGATTAACAACTCAGATAATCTATAAATCCACCTATAAAATGGAGGATGTGAAACAAGACATTCCTGTAGTCTTGTCACATCTTCAATGGTCCACGATCCCACAACTAATGCAGTCCTGAAGCAGAATAGAGAGGAGGAAGAGCTGGAATGTTCTCACAGCAGATAGCAGAGGACTGCTACGAAGCACGGAGTCTGCGAGAGAATACGGTGATGCGATTAGCTGGCATGGGGAGAGAGAACATGTTTGGGGTGAGCGTGGGGTGACAAGATGAGCTCAGTTTCAGACATGTTAAGATTTGGCATTACTTGCAAAACGGTCTGATCCTAACAGATGATCTCAGGTCTCAAACTTTCATTAGCACTGGAAAGCAAAGGACTGCTGAATCCTGCAAATTTCCATGGTAGGTGGGCCAAAGAGACACCGATCTCAAAAAAGAAAGGAAAAAAATCTACTCTCAAGAACTACTTCATGATTAATTTCAGAATTTCTTCATCCAGCCCACTTAATTAGACCCTTTATTTCCCCTCTAATTATTTTAGACTTAACATTAATACCGCTTTGGTGAGCGCTTGATGATCTATTCAATGTCTTAATATGGACTATCAATTCCATGTCTTATAGCCAAATTATAATCACCCTCATCTGAACCCTTCCCTTAGCTGTTTTCTCTTTAAAGCCAGCTCTTGCTACTACTTGAGGAATAAAATCTCCTCTGCCCCTAATACGTTGGAAAAACACTCAGGCCCAGCATATAGTATCATGCTCAATACCGTGAACTTGGTGGGCACCCTTTGTTTCTTAAGGATGATGGTAACACATGTTCAAAGTCCCTTCATTTTTCCTTTGGAGAGGAAAAGGAAAAGAGACACTGACAGGATGTGACTATAATGTAAATGAATAGGTATCACGAATGGTTAGAATAGAGGTCTCCAGCTATTTTGCAGAGAGCTCAATTTTATAAAGGACAAAGGGGGAATGATTAACCAATGATTGTACATTCTGGTTTTGAAGTAGTGTGTGTGTGTGTGTGTGTGTGTGTGTAGGAGAAATGCCCTTGGGTAGGGGAAATGAGATGCCTCTGTAGGAGGTTGTATGGAGGAAAGAAATCATACACTGGCCACTTGTGGTCAAGGAGATGACCATACCACAACAGCATATGAAGGAGGTAGAACATAGATGAGTCAGGCCAACTGGATTCTAATTAGTCCTCACACAGTCAGGTCATCAGACAGGAATTCAAATACAAAAAGCAATGACACTTTTCTCCTCAAATGGTGACCTACATCAACTGTGCAGCCTTAGTCTTTAAGTGTTTCTGATTTTGGAAGGCCTGTCTTTCCTTTAGTCCAGGTCTCCTTTCCAATTCTCTTAAAACCTTTAGAGACTTGGTATTTTTCCAAGGAAAAACAAAATAAGAGCAAAGCAAAAAAGATTCCAGGATAAAACATTTAAAGATATGGAGAAGGAAGAACATCAAATTCAGGATAGTGGTTCATTTCAGCAGGGGCAGATGTGTGTTTTGAGGAGGTAGAAGAGAGGGGGGAGGCAAAGTTTGGAAATAACTTCAACTGCAATGTTCTGTTTCTTGAACTGGGTGTTCGTACAGTGGTGTTTGGTTATGCAAGGGTATTGGAAATATTTCATAATTTTCAGTAAGAAATGTGTGTCTAAAAGGAAAGAGAGGAACAGAACAATCATTTTGTCTATGTCCCTAGTTCTACCTGTGAAACGATAGGAACCCTTCCTGATTATACTAATTTTTTTTAACTTTTTTTTTTTAAATTTGTTTGACAGACAGAGATCACAAGTAGGCAGAGAGGCAGGCAGAGAGAGGAAGGAAAGCAGGCTCCCTTAGTCTTAGTCCTGAGCAGAGAGGCCCACGCGGGGCTCGATCCCAGGACCCTGAGATCATGACCTGAGCAGAAAGCAGAGGCTTTAACCCACTGAGCCACCCAGGCGCCCCATACTAATTTTATTATAAACTGAAAAGCTGTGTTCGTTCATATCATCTTTGAGGTTAATGCTTCTAAGTCAAATTCATTTTTCTAGCAAATGTTCAAATCGCACGTCTTCGAAGCTGGATCAACTCAGTGATTCCATCCACGGGTGTAACTCCAATTGCACTGAACTCCTGTTGATGTGGATAGAGGTGTCTTTCCTGTTTTGTCACCACTATCACATCATACATGTTTGAGTGACACACCACGAAGAGAGGTCACCACCCTTCAGTGCTCAGTCAGCTCGTTACCCATAGGCTGCTGAGAGGTACTTGGTTATGCCAGACTTCCTCCTTCCTCCTCACTAGTCCTGCCCCATTTCTTCTCTGTCTTGGCCCCAGGATCATTGCACTTCCTACCCAACCACAATCACAGGAAGAGAAAAGATGGAAGGCATGTGTCATCTTGTTAATAGAGTTATGAATCGCTACAAGATGGAAATGAGATGGGAAAAGATTAATTTAATTGTTAGAATTAAGCCTGCAAATTAGCTGTGGGTTTCACATATCCTACTTGGGAATTTCTCCAAAACAGAGGCAGACTGACATCATACCGATGCATGGCAAGCTTGACGTCATGCTGCCTGAATTGAAATCCCTGCTCTGTTACCTCCCAGCTAGTGCTCTTGTCCAAGTTATTTCACCTCCCATAAGATTTGTGTATTACTGTGCCCGCCTTTTGAAGTTTAAATAAAGATTAAGTGAAATGATGCATGAAAATGCTTAGCACAGCATAATACCTGGTACATAGCAAGAGCTCAATAAATGTTGGTGATTATTATCTGCTTTGATTTTTACTTTTCTTCCTGCCCTTTTGGTATCAAGGATAGCCTCTATCCAGGAAAAACCAGCTTCCAGGCAAAAGTCCTATGTGGTAAAAGTGGCCTCCATACCTGGAGGGAGGTTTTTTCCCTGAAAGCAGTGATTTCTTCCACCCACTCCCTTCTCCCTATTCTCTTCTGGTTGTTTTAACAACAGATGCAAAGAGTCTGCCTATGGAAAAAGAAAGGTTGCTGCACAGTTGGAACCTTATTTTGTTTTTATGTCTTCATATTCATTGCTACCTTCTAGGAACAGCTAAAAGAGACCAGAGACCCAAATGACAGCATCCATGTTCCCTCCCCCGAGACTGTCCAGTCACTTTCTCATCAGCACAGGGGCCTCTTGGGGGAGAAAATGGTTTCATGCCCCCCAGAAATAAATGAGGTTAAGAAGGTCATTGCCAAGCAGTGGCGCAGGGGTGTCTCAGCTCCAGCGAGCTCAGACACCTTTTCTAGCAGTCCTGAGTGGAGGTGCCCGTCGTAAGAGCTGACGGGAAAAGGCTTGACGGTGAAAGTGCTTCTGAACAGCCAGAAAAGCTAAACCGGCCACAGCGGATTTTAACTCGGAGAATTCAGGAGACCACTTAACCTCCAAGTAAAGGAAAGCCGCTCTAGGTAGAGAATCGAGTTTCAAACAGACACAAAGAAAAAGCACACTGCCTGTCTGTGTTTCTTTATATTGAACATTTAAAAAATAATATCTTTTCCTACTCCTTCCCTGCCAACTCTCGTCTTCCAGTCTGAGCCCAAAAGTGTCTCTTCACCTTCCAACTTTCCTTTTTCTTTTTCTTTTTCTTTTTTTAATTGGCTCTAACGGAGGAAGGGGAGGGCAAGAGATGATTGGCTCCGCGAGGGCAGCCCTGCCCTGCCCATTCCCCTCCCCCACCCTCCCCGCAGAAACAGCTGGAATGAGAAGTAGGGAGGGAAGGCCAGGATTGGCTGTGAGTCAGTGGCAGGGTGGGGTGGGGCAGCCCAGATGAAGCATTTACCTGTCCAGGTAAGTCTGGAGGAGGTCAAAAGAAGAAAACAGAGGAAGGCAGGGGAAGCAGTCTGTGTCTCCCGTCTCTGCCCTTTGAAATAAAAGGGTATTTCTTTCCTCTCTTCAGCCCCTCATCCAGTGAAGGTGAGTTAATCACTAACCAACTATTGCTCATGCTTCAGCAGGAAGGGGTGCTTCGTGGGAAATGAGAGCCACAGGGTTGTGGGCAGCCCTGTGCACCCCAGCCAGGGGGCTTTCCTCTCTGTTCCTCAACTCTGTACGTCCAGTCTGGGATCAGAGCAGGCTGATAGCTTCTTAAGACTGGAATGATTTTGTGGAGACCAGGACTGGGATGCATATTTTTTTCATCTGCCTATTTCAGTTGGATAAGCACATTTTGCAGTCGAAAATACAATAGGCTTGTTTTGGAAATTTCCATCTCTGAGCAATTGAAATTGAGTGGTGCTTCTTGGAAAAGAATAGTTAGAGTGCAGGGAGTCAAACTGGGGGCTCTCCCAGGGGAGAAAAGTGACTTAGTTTCTCCATTCCACTTCTAACAGGACATTTTCCCCTGGCTTTATCGACTCAATGTCTATTTTTATTTAAATAAAGGGTGCAGTGGATGTGTGTGTTCAGTAATGGTACCGTGACAATGGAGCTCTCTTCGGACAAGCGTGTAAGGCTGTTTGTTAGGCGATGTGAGGCTCAGAAAACCCCACCTCGGACTACCAGTTCATCTCTGGAAAACCCACGGATAATCCAGGTGCAAAGCTGAGTTTATTTGGATTCAACTCAGTTAATGTTCTGACTCTGCCTGCTGTTAGACACAGAGACTGGCAAACCAGAAGCCGCTCGCTGGGCTGGGCCAGGAGCCCACCGACATTAATATTTCATGGTAGTCCTTGAAACTGGTAGGCGTTCTCAGTGGGGCTAGGACCAAAGTAGGGTGGCAGCGTCCACAGAGAGGAGAACCAGACTGCCGTGGTGGCTTGGCTTTGTTTTCTTCCGGGGGTGCCCACCGACAGCGTGCGTGGCAGGTTATCGGCACAAGGAAACTGGATGTCGAAGTCAATTCAGAGTAGCAAGTCAGCTCTCCACGATCCACCTTGGGCAGGGAGGAATTTAACGTTCCGGTCCCTAACTGCGCCTCTTTTCCTCCTGCTGCAGGAAAGAGCGAAGTGGGAAGACCCCCGTGCCAGGCTCCTGGGGCCTGGCACCGGCCAGCCCTGAGCCAGTGTGCCGGGTTTCCTAGTCCTGGCAGCTGGAGCTTTTGGTTTGAGTTGAGCCCAAACCACAGAACCAGCCCACCAAACTCACTGAGTGAAGGCTGCCATTGACGGTGAACTTGTCAGCGATAAGATAACCTGGAGTGTTAGCAAAGCTCTTCTGTGCAGAAGACAGGTCCACTGAGCCTTTGCCTGAAAGCCACCTGTGAAATAGAAGATTGTAACTTTGACTAAACACACTCAGAAAGTTGACCATGTGCTCATGGAGAAGCATATACATGCAGTGCAGCTTTTAGCCCTCCTGGCAGTTTTCTTCTGATGTTCCCCAGCCAGAGGTATATATCTGGATAGTCAGCAAGCACATGGTCTGAGAGAAATAGGACAACTCTTTGACTAGTGGGGAGAGAAGTTGAGCTCTTGAGAGATATGGGGGGTGGGCTCACAGAAGGAGGGTGACAAGGGGGCCTTGGGCCTGTTTAGAAGATACAGTGAAGCCAAAGAGGAATGGGGCGGAGCCCCCCACCCCCACCCCCACCCATGCCAGAACCCCACATGCTCTCTATTTACTCTTTTCCAAGACTTGGCTGGTTTCAGCAGTGTAGTTAATGTTTAATGTGCTTTGGCACGGATGGCCCTGGCTATAGGCTGTGCCTATTTCATAACCCATTTTCTCCTCCCTTCCAATCCCCCAAAGAGGTCAAGGGTTAAAAGCTATCGAACTCTCACCTTGAGTGTTTTTCTTGTTTCTCAGACTTCTTATCAGGTAGGAATACCTCAAGTTTCGATGGCTGCCCTGAAACAGTCCCCAGGTTTCAAGGTTGTAAAGTTGGTGGAAGGAAATGCAGCATCCAGGTCTGGCCACAGTGGCGAGGGAGAGTGGAAGGGTGGGTGGGGTGAAGAGAGGAGACTCTTAGGGTTCTGGCTCTTTGGATCAGAAAATGAGGCCTGGAGATAAGACGCAAGCACCTTAGGGCGCATTTGGCCTGGGTTGAGGTTCAGATTCAGCTCTGCAGGGGCCCCAGTGCCCAATGACACAATCTTCAGTGACATTTGTTGTCATTTGTTTACTCTGGAAACATCTACTGTGGGGACATACAGCTGGCCTGGAAGCATAAAGCAGAATCAGATGATTTCAAGGGTTTAAGGTGTGAAGTAGAAAGAGAAGGGTGATCTTCGGGTTTTAGTGTTTAGTCAGGGGTGGCTGATGAGCCCCCTCTTTAGGTACATGGCTCTCTCGAGTCCCAGGAAGGGCTGGACCCAGAGGCGTCCTCTCTAGGCCATGAGAGGTCATCCCCTGCTTCCCTGTGGAAGGGGAAGTGGAAAGAGCTCCGGATTTCTCATCTGTCAAAGAAGAAAGTATCACGTCTTGCCTCAATTATAAGGCTCTTCTGAAGGTCGCAGCAGCATGTCTGAAAGCACTTTGTAAGCTGAACCGGGCTGTGTGTGTCTGAAGCAGCGCTGTTCATGCTGTTTCTCTCTCTTCCAGCTGCTTGAGTTACTTCCCGCTACTTAGTCCCGAAATTGTGAGTGTGACAGGTTGCCCCAGGAGGAAGGAGAGCTAGCAAGCTACCGTACAGTCCGAAGAGTACTTAGAAGAACAAGGGTAGGAGCTGTTTCTGAAAGGAAGAGGCAACATCTGGTCACCCATTCACGGAGAATATGATATTAACTACAGTGATTAATACAGCATCAATAATTACTGTATTAAGTACAGTATTAATAATTAGCAATTACAATTGTACAGAAACTTTTTAAGAGAACTAGAGCGAAAAACTATACCCTTGGATTTACACTGGCAGCTTGGAAACAATGCCCTTGCCTTATTTTTTTTGCTTGTTCCATGCCTCTTAGGTGCTCATTAATGTTAGTTTAACTGAAGCATTGGCCCAGTTCCATTGAGCCATATATCCTCAGGGAAATATAATACATAGGAAAGACTTTATAGTAATAGGGTAAAAGTTAAAAAAAAAAAGAAAAGAAAAAGAAAAAGGAGGTCTTCCAACAGCTTAACTCAATAGTCATTTGTCCAGCATTTTTTTAAAAGATTTTATTTATTTATTTGACAGGCAGAGATCACAAGTAGGCAGAGAGAGAGAGGAGGAAGCAGGCTCCCCACTGAGCAGAGAGCCCAATCCGGGGCTCTATCCCAGGACCCTGGGATCATGACCTGAGCTGAAAGCAGAGGCTTTAACCCACTGAGCCACCCAGGAGCCCCATGTCCAGGATTTTTTGAGTGCCTTCTGTGTGCCTAGGCTTATGAGCAATGGACCTCTTTGGCTGTAAGGACCTCAGCCCTACAGAATGTTAAGAATGGGTACCTTCTGGATCTAGACAGTCATGAATGGAGTGGATAGCTGAGGTGACTGCACATGATTTCTCACATTTCTGTTTCTTTGGAGTTCTGAGGTTGGGAAAGTAACCTCATGAGTAAACTGAAGGACTGACTGCCTTACCCAATGTTGATTTGTCACTGTGCTTCTTTGGTGTCCCTGTCCTTTCTGGTCCTGTCTCTAACTCCTGAGAGGGTCTGGACATTTATGAACTCCATGCATCTGGCTCACTGAGATATTTTCCTCTTCTTTCCCCATTGTCCTGCTCCTCCCTACCTGCCCCACTTGCCAGCCTCCTCCAAAGCAGGAGAGGAGCACCATGAGGCCACGTGCTTATCGGCTCCACAGGGCTGGCAGGCGGACTCACCCAGCACAGCCCAAACCTGACTTGGCACTGGAAGCAATTGTTGGAAGAAGCTGAAGGGACAGCCTCCCCGGGACCCAAACCCCAGGCCCCAAGATCTCAAACAGAACACGTTACTGCTAGGACATTTTACCTACGATTGGGAGGGTAGGAAAGGTAGTTGAAAATACAGCATGGTGTCATGGAAAAATATGGAGTCAGAACCAGACAAACTGGATTTCAATTCTAGCTCTCCGCATATTCTCGACTTGACCTTGCAACTGTCTTTTAAACTTAGTTCTTCCAGGATTTCATTTTAACATAAGAGAGTCACCTGGGACCTTTCCAGACCTTGAGATTTTCAGAAGGAAGATGCCACTGCCTTCCTTTGCTATTACTATTGGTATAGTGAACTGGAAACTTATTTGCCCCTGTGAGCTGGAGTCAGGAGGAAGCTATGTAGGCCATTTCTCTTGTTCATTGGACAAAGGTTAGGGAACCTCACTGGAAATTAGCACAACATCAGAGGGGTGGCACGCAAGAGGGAAACTGGCTTTGTATCAGCCTCTGGGGTCATGTGTGTGCCCCCCAGACTAGGGAGGTGATTGATGATGGCCGTGCTTGGGGTGGGAGTAGGTGCTGATGTTGATGGTGTTGGCTTGGATGACAGCTAACTCCTACTGCACAATGTGTTTTATGTGGTGCCTATTGTACATGTTTCTGACAACCCTATGTGGCTGGTACGATTGAGGACCCTGTTCCTTCTCTCCCACTTAACCCAAACCCCTCTTCTCTAAACTCTTGCCTGACTTCAATTCATTTTGATCCTAGGTGGATCTTGTCTTTCTCTTATTATAAGAACAGTAGCAGATCTTATCTTACTCATTAAATGAGCATTTACTACCAACTAGGCTGTGCTGTTCTCATTAACCCTACATTCGCCCGATTTAATGGGAAAAACGGGGTAGAAGAGTACTTGGCCTCAAGTCCCATAACTGGCCATGGTGGAAGTGGGATTTGAATCCAGACCTGACTACCTCCAGAACCCATGCTATGGGCCCCTTACTCTGTATTGTTTGTAGTCATGGAAATGTAGGTTAAGCCCCCAGATTGAGAGAAAGAAGGCCACTAGGAGAAGTGATGGAATTTCCTCTCCAACCAGACTACTCCTCCCTGCCACCCCGCCCTCCCCACCCCACCTCCGCTAACGCCGCCCTTCTGCCTTCTGCATGCGTGCGAGCCGGGCTCTGTGTCCTTCCACACAGGCTGGGAGGTTTGGGGGACCCCTGTGCACGGCCTCTTCCAGCGCTCTGCTTGCTGGGCATCCCCGCCGCCACGCTGCTCCAGGGCCTGGGCAGAGCCTTGCCAGAGAGCCTCAGCTCGGCTCACAAGTGGCTTTGATTCTTGTCTTTTCAGGCCAGCTTGGGACATTCTTCACTTCCCTTCGCTTCCCCTCTGGGAGCCCCTTTCACCGCACCCCCGCACCTTGCTTCGGGCGATGCCCCAGAGCGAGCTGTGGCCGGCGGGGCCTGGCTCAGAACCCGTGACCCGCATCGGCAGCTGTGACAGCATCATGAGCACCACGTCCACCCGCTCTGGATCTGTACGTACCTCAGTCCTGCCAGTACCCTCAGTCCTGCCGCCCGAGGGCTCTCTGCACGCCTGCCCTGCCCGCCCCGCCCTTGCCCTGCCCTGCCCTGCCCTGCCCACCGCCTGCCAGCCTCACTGCTCCTCAGCTTTCATCTTCCTCATCAGGGCATGAATCACCCCCGTGAGCATTTGTGCCTCTGAGTCAGTCCAGTTTTCTAGAGAATAGAGTGGGACCGGCCCCAGAGAGCAGGAGGGCAGATGAGACTTGCTCCCAGGTTTCATTCATTGGGGGCTAAGTTGAGGTGAGAGTGAGGGCCCGTGATCAGAGGTCCTGGTGGAAAGGATGGATGGTAGATCCCAGAGCACTGGTGTTCCCGAAATCTCCTGCAGCAAGCAAGCCGCATTCCTTCTGTGAAGATCAAAGAGAACAGAGTAATTAGGAGCCTGGGTTCTGGAGCCGAGCAGGTCTGAATTCTCCACCTGTAAGCCAAATGGCCTTGGGCAAATTACTTAATTTCTGTAAACTTGAGTCTCCTCAGTTTTAGAGTGGGGATAAGGTAAACAGCGAATTCATAGGGTCCTCTGGAAGAGTGCAGGACAGGCACAGACAGCACTTAGCACGTGCCTCTGTGTGGAAAAGAAATAGCCTATCTCCATGAGCAGAGATTCCGAATCTTCCAAAGTCATCATGTTTAACAGAGAGTGGCATGTAGTGCACTGTAATTCTTCTGGGAATGAATTTAAATCTCAGTTGCTCTAAGGCTGGTGTGAAAGAGTCAAGTCCGCCGTATGTCCGAACGTAGGCATTCTTTGGTTCTTGGTGTTCATCACATACATAGTAACCTTGAGAATTTATGCCCTATTGCTTTATATCCTGTAGAGGTACTTGGAAATTTAAGGATTATAAGGATCTCTTCCGAATGTCAAGGATGTTTAATATCGTCTGTGAGTTTTGGTATGTAAAAATCGAATAGAGAAAGCAGCACACTCACACACACACACACACACACACACGTGCGCGGGCACACGCACACACACATGCAATCCAAAGTGCAGACAGTCTGTATATCATTTCTTTTTGACCTGAGAAGATAAGACCCCAGAGACCTCTTTCTGTTTCTGTAAGGCTGAGGCCAGTATGGGCAGTTCCATACGACCGGACATAGAATGTGGCAAGGATTATAGGTTTTCAAAGTGCGTCATCCACAAAGGAGAAATTCAGAGTTGGCTAATCTTTGGCAAGGCTATTTTAGGAAGAAAAGGGCAATGAAGAAGATTTTGTTCAGGGAACCCTTGGAATTGACTTCAGGGCTTCCAAAGGCTATACCTGGGGCTTCCTTTGATATGTAAGCCTCGCTTTTACCAACTGACAATGGCTCTTTAAGGAGCCCTGAGAACTGGCAGTGTTCCAACAACCATCTCCCAGGATGTATTTAGGGCTGTCTCAAAATCTTCCCTGGCCATCTGACTGGGTCTGGAAATATATAACTCTGAAGTATCTCAAATATTAGGAAGAGATTTGAGATACATGCCAGGAAGGGACTTAGGCCAAATTTCTCACATTTCCATTTCCCTTCTGGTTTTCCCTTCAACCTTCAACTTCATAGAGCGACTCTTCTTTGGATCTTGCCAGCCTTGTAGAACATAAGCAATAACCATTTAAAATGGCCATAACACTTATTTCCAAATACCCCTATGTGCTTTTTCATCATGACAATTATTTACTTTAATAGCTTCTTGATATTTCACACTAAGTTGCTTTCTCCTCCTCCCATACCTATCCAGTTTCTCTACCCTCCCCGCTTCAAGTTAATATTTGCTTAAGAAACGCACACTTACTTGACTGTTAGCCAGAGCCAAATGCCATCAAGAAAGTAAATACACAAAGGGAAAAAAAAAATCCTGTATGGAATGCATTTCAAAGTCAAGAGTAAATTATTTAGTAAATGTATCTGTGGCTAGTCCTACCACTGTTCCCATTGGCCTGACAGCCAGTGGTTGGCTGCAGTTTCTTGTTTGTCCTCCTGCTGTCCTTGACATACCAGATGGAGTATGCAAAAGTCCTTTGGAAAGTTAAAAACGATACCATCAAGTTTAAGGTCAAATCATTTTGTTGTCCATCTGATTTAGAGCTAAATCGGAAACATAGAAAGTGAAATGCTTGACATAGTACACACAGAAGAATTGGAATTAGAACCTGGGATCTGTTCCTCTAAGCCTTCCATGCAGGACTGGGCAAAAAAGGTCAGTTGCCATCTGGCTGCCTAGCACTGGGAACTCGCGGGCCAACAGCTCGGCAGCCTCTGCCCGGTCCGTGCCTGCAGTTTCAGGAAGCAATGCCCACAGGTTTGCGGAGAAGCCTCTCAGAAAGGTTTCCAGCTCTTCAGCATTCCTTCAGGACGCAGGGTGGTTCTCAGCCCCGCCAGTTTCTGTGGAGCTGCCTCTCACAGATCCCTCTCCCTCTCTGTTCTCCACGCCTCATTCCAGAGTGACAGCAGCTACGACTTCCTGTCCGCTGAAGAGAAAGAGTGTCTGCTCTTCCTGGAGGAGACCATCGGCTCACTGGACACTGAGGCTGACAGCGGACTGTCTACTGACGAGTCTGAGCAAGACACAGCTCCCCAAGGCCCCCGAGCTCTGCCCATAACCCAGGCTGCTCCCCAGGGTAAGAGAGACCTTCTGGGGTGACACCTTTCACAAATCCAGAAAACCAGTACATCTTTATGGCTGCTTTGCACCTTATTTGCCCTCTGCTCTAAGGGTCACGGGCAGAAGGACAACAGCACTCCTTTCCACTCTCCTGGCTGGAATTAAGGTCTTGCCCTGGAGAGGAGGAGGGACTGAGGACAAGCCAGCTGCCTGTCTTCCTATGAAGTATCAGAGGCCTGGGAGGGAAAAGGGTTTGGCCAGCTCCCATTCTCTCACAGAGAAATTCTGAAGAGACAGGACCACAAAGGTGGGGGAGGGATTCCGGGAGGGGTGGGTGGTGGCTCTGGGGACACTAAGAGACCTGCGAGACCTAATCGGGATGACCCAGGAGGATCAGGTTGCAAGAGATAAGAGGGAAGCGCTCCCTTAACTTCAGGGTGGTACCTCAAGGCTCTTGTGCAAGAGTGTGGAAAGCCAGTGGTATTGAGGCTCCGTAGAAAGGGGGACAGGATGGCACGCAAGTGTGGCCATGACTGTCTCAGAATGAGGGGGGCACTTTACTCCTGAGGACAGCCCCACTGGTATTGGGACCACAACCGCATGTTCATTCATTTAGCAAATACTGATTGACAATGTGTTAGACCCTCTGCGGAGATAGAACAGGAAATGGGGGCAAGGACTTCTCTGCCCCCTGAGACTGATTCCCTGGCCCAGAGGGCCTGATGCACTTGCCTAGCTTGCTGGAAGGAAAGAGCCCATGTCACTCTCTCGTATGGGGACAGCTGTGGCGTCACAGAATCATTCAGGTGCTTATAGAAATTGAAGGTGGGGGCACATGGGTGGCTCAGTGAGTTAAGCATCTGCCTTCGGCTCAGGTCGTGATCCCAGGGTCCTGGGATGGAACCTTACATAGGGCTCCCTGCTCAGTGGGGAGTCTACTTCTCCCTCTCCCTCTGCCGATCCCCTGGCACATGTTCTCTCCCCTAGCCCCTCCCCTATCTCAAATAAATAAATAAAATCTGAAAAAAAAAGAAAGAAACTGAAGGTGGAGGAAGGCAGAGGTCTGGACAAACCACATCGGCTGCTACTGCCATTCACATTCAGTGCTTCCCCTGGACTCAGTGAGCCGGGAGCCCCAGGATAGTTGGAGGGGCTGTCCTGACGCCCTTTCTAACCCTGCTCTCTCTGTAGACAGTTAGGAAGAGCTCGAGGCAAGGACATGGAGTTACGTGAGGCTGCTCTTTCTTCAACCATCATGAGAAACGAATTCGTGGTTGTAGGGAATCCGCTGGTGTCCATCTGTTGGTCTAAATGATATCCAGGCAACAGTGCGGCCCCTTTAAGAGCAAAGAAACAACAAAAAACAAAACCCATTGCTAAGTGGAGATCAGAGTTCAGGAAGCATTTGTTTTTCAGGGGGCAACAGGGTTCTCACCTCTGTCTGCTCTTTTTTGCCTCTTCTCCTGCCCCCTTGCAGGATATCCAGGGGAGAAGATCATTCAGCAAGAACCAGAGCCAAGGAGAGGGACTCAGCCCAGCTCAGCCCATCTTCCTGAGCTCCAAGACCTGGGCCTCAGGTCTGGGTCCTATAGCCTTCCCAGAAATATCCACATCAGCATCAACCAGAACCTCAGGAAAAGCACCACTCAGACTCATAGCCACAGCCCGGGGGAAGTGGAAGGCCTTGTCCCGGAGCCTGAGACAGAGCAGGTCAGCCAAAGCAGTGAGCCCAGCCAGGCTCTGGCCAGCCCCCAGCCACCTGCCCCAGCCCTGGACACAGTGCCCATCCCTCCACCAGAGGCTTTTCGGGACACCCAGCCCGAGCCGCAGGAGCGAGGCCGCCTGCCCACTGAGCCCAGGCAGCAGACCCACACGTCAGTCAGCCCCCAGGAGAGCAAGGAGACTTCCTCAGAGGCCATGTCCCAAAAAGCCAATGAGGAAGGCTCAACAGGCGGCCCAGGACAGTCTAGGCCGCCTTCAGCCACCTCCACCTCGTCTCAGAATATGAGAGCTGAAGATGCCCCCGTCCCACCAGTGGGGGACCCCGGTGCCCACCTGGCCCCCCTCACAGCCTCTAAGCCCCGGAAACTGCCCCCCAATATCGTTCTGAAAAGCAGTCGCAGCAGTTTCCACAGCGAGCCCCAGAACTGGCTGGCCCGCCACGCCGAGGCCGGCCCTGGAGACCCTGGCCTGGGCCCGTCCTCACTGCAGGAGCAGAAGAAGGCACGCCGAGAAGCACTTGAGAAGCTGGGGCTACCCCAGGACCAGGACGAGCCCAGCCCCCACTTAAGTAAACGCACCAGCTCCACCTGGCTCCAGGCCCCCCTTCCAACTCCAGCACCAATCCGGCCTGCGGTTCCAGCTCAGGGCAGAGCCGCCGCACCAGCTGGAGGAAAGGCTCCAGCCCCAGCTCCGCCGCGGGGAACCACCCCAGGGAAGGCTCCGAGTCCCACTCCAGCTCAGGGGTCTCCTCCAGGCAGAGGTTGGATTCGAGCCCAGGAACCTACTCCAGGGAAGGTTCCAGCGGTCAAATCCGTGCCAATTCCTATCCCTAAGGCCCCGGGGGTAAGTAAGCCCCTGACTCAGCCAAAGTCAGACTCAGGGCTGACTCTCCAGGAGAGCGACATCCCGGGCCTGAGACAGATGAACTTCAAGTCCAACACTCTGGAACGCTCGGGCGTGGGGCTGAGCAGCTACCTCTCGGCTGAGAAAGACCCCAGCCCCCAAACCAGCACCTCTCTGGGCAAAGGCTCCTTCTTGGACAAGATGTCTCCTAATGTCTTGCGTAACTCACGGCCCCGCCCTGCCTCCCTGGGCACGGGGAAGGACTTTGCAGGCATCCAGGTGGGCAAGCTGGCCGAGCAGGAGCAGGAGCAGAGCAGCAGGCACCTGCCCTACCGAGGACAGAGCCCTGACAAGCTGCCTCGACCCCCCTACGTCAGTGTCAAGATCTCCCCAAAAGGCGTCCCCAATGAGCACAGAAGGGAAGCTCTGAAGAAGCTGGGTCTGTTGAAGGAGTAGCCGCCGGCCACCCCACAGCCCCTGCCTCACCCCTGCCAAACAGGAGGAGGCTCGGAGCCTTTCCCCCACAACAGCTCGGAGCTTGGGGACGAGCAGGCTTCCCTTCAGTGCGCTCCTCTCTCTGAGGCAAAGGGCAGGAGGAGATGGGATTCCAGACACACACGTACGTTTATATTCGGAGTGATTGTGCCAATGCTTGTGCCAATCCTTGCCCAAACCATCCTGAAGATGATTTCCACAAGACAGAGTGTGTGTGTGCACACGCGCGTGCGTGCGTTCGTGTGTGTGTGCTGTAAACTATATATATATCACTGAAGCTATTTATATGACACAAGGAGTCATTGCTCAGAGTACTGCTTGTGTTGGAGATCATCTTACCCCAGGGAGAGTTCAGCCAAGCCAGAACTGAGGGGACTGGGTGGCTAAGCCTGAGAGAAAAAGGCAGATGAGACAATGGCTGTGCCGGCGACATTAGGCAAATGCAGGGTCTTATGAAATGTGGATCTGCCGAAATCCCAGTATGGAAGGGGACTGGTTCACCTTGCAGGATCCCTCTCTCGCTTCTGAACTTCTGGGCAGTGGCCTGGAGGAGCAGGTTTGTCACTGACTGTCCCCAGTGACCCTGTCCCCTTCACTGTCCCCTTCTTACTGTCCCCAGTCCCAAGGACAGGGCACATCCCTGTAACTAAAACTCTCTGAGGACTGGGAGTGGGAGGGCTCTGGTTGGCCTGAGAAGGCAGGACAAGTGACCACCCGGCACGCTTCCACCAGGGACGATCCTGGTCTGTGCACTTGACGAATTTGGAAGCATAAACTCAGTAGTGGTCCCTGACTCTGCCGTTCCTACCTCAGCCCAAACAGGGCTAACCCCAGGGCTGGGCCAGTGCAGAGACGGGAGTCTAAGCCCTGAATCTTTAGAAATACCGAAGAGCTATCTGAGGCCTTTGTCCCTGCTACTGACTACCGCACGTAGTTTTTTTTCTGTTTCTATGGGAAGGCAACCCAGTACATTCTCTGTGAGTTATTCACAGACTATCAGAGCTGGGAAGAATCTTAGAGATGAGCCTCTCCTGTCCCACACTGTTGGGGAAGGCAAGGGACTTATCTGTGGTCACTCTGCCATGCAGTAACGGAGCGGGGTCCCCAGCTTCTCATTCCACGCTGCGTGCCGCCTCTCACGTGGCACCCTCAGGATCTGCGGTCGCTGTCAAAGGCTCAACCCTCAGGCCCTTCAAGATCCTGAAGTGTCTTCTCAAACGTCAGAGATTAAACATTGTTCAAGACCATACTGAGTATTGTTTTTTTTCTATGATGTCTTTGGAAAGTAGCACTTTAATAACTTACTAGAACCCTAATTCCCTGACCACGTTGTGCAACTTGGCAAAATGCCAAGAGAGGGTAGGTACTAGGAGTGGGTGGTAAGGGCTTGTGGATACACGCTTGGAAATCAGGCAGAGCTAGACATGACCCCTGCTTCCCCTGAGGAAATAAATATCATTCGTGGCTGTGGTTAGAAGGCAGGATCCCCAGATCTGAGGGACAGATAAGGGGAGCTGTTATTGGAAAGGTGTCTATTAGGTCGGCTGAGCATTTCTGGGCTGCGTCCCTAAGGACCCAGCACTGTCAAAGCATAGTATTTCTGAAAATGATGAAAAGATTAAGATACAGACAACATGGCTCCACCCGGTCATGGTATGTGGGGTGGGGTGTGACGGTTTCTGTATACACTCTCACCCACACACACCCAAAATCCTGCGGCTTCCCTGGCCCTGGGTCAGGACCGGGTCTGTCAGAGCAGATAGGGACTCGCAGAACTGGCCAAGCCATTCTCTATTACAGACTCGCCCAGAGAGGGAAGGCCCCTTCTGGAGGACTGTTTGACACGTGCTGTGTTGGGTTCAACTCCTTCATGTGCGTTTTTCAGGAGGACCGAGGAACGATCACTTTATTATTTTTTTTTTATTGCTTGATTAATAGGGAAACTGGGTGCTACCTATAAAGAAAGACATGGTAGGAAAGTGGGGGCCCTCGCATCAACACAGGTGGGTGAGTTTCTCCTCTTAAATCCTTACTCCCAGGTAAAGGTAAGTTCTCCAACACACGTACCTCAGCTGGTGACATGCCCGTTCCCTGAGCAATTCCCTTCCTGCTTCCCCAGGTCCTTACCCTCTAGAGGGCGTGTCTGACTCTTAGGATGGTCTTTGCGATTCAAGAATAGGATATCAACCCAAACCCAGCTGTCCTCATTTTGAAGAGGGACATCTGCCATCCTGAAGATGAGGCTAGACCCACGGGAGGAGTTTTATCCAGCCTCGTTTCTCCATGAAGGATCGCTCTTCTTTCAGCTTGGACCAGTGGGGTGGAGGCAAAGTGGGCTCACTGTTGTGTGTGTCCCTTCTTGAAAGATTTTGGATGGAAGTTTGTAAAGGCCATTCCTTTGATATCAAAAACCTGTGTGACAGCTCTCCGTCCACTTGGCCTTGTAACTCTGCTCCAGCCTGCTGCAGTCTTGAGGCTACTGGGAACACACTCTCTACCAAGAGAGGAGCTGGCTTCTCAGCCTGGCCTGGTGGGATCTGTGTCCTTAAGTGTGTTGACAGCTGAATCACCCCTCTTGTATTACCCTGGGAGTGCCGTACCCTGTTCTGGTGTGGCGGGGCCAAGCGCTAGCCTACACAGAAGTCAGGGGAGGGGCCCGGTTTCGTCGCAGTTGCCTCTCTCCATCGTGGGAAGAATGGTCTGCCAGAGGCCGCCTTGAAACTTGGCTTTGCACACGTGTGCAAAAGGAGGTATTAATTCCATGGAAGAAATGGCAGGTGAAGAAGGGGAGAGCACACCCTACTTGATGTTATGAGTTAAAGCTTGAGCTGAAGATTTAAGATCTACAATCTGTATGAGTGTGGAAGATGGACCACTCCATCCCTGATCTGTGATCATATGTGTAGGAGGAGGAGGAGAGTCATACTGTCAAAAGGTGAAACTCACAGACTAGAGAAGGTGGAGACCAGTGGGACGAGCAGGAGAAATCATGTCCCACTCGGAATCTGAGGAGCCATGCTCTTTTCCTCATGTGAGGGACTATAAAGCATATAGATCTGGGCTCAATTTGACCTCTATCACTTGCCAATTTGGGAACCCTGGGGCTGGCGCTTCCAGAACTTGGAGTTCTTATCTGTAAAATGAGGATAATAATACCACCCTTTCGATATCATTGAAGTGAATAAGTGACATAAAATATGTAAAACTCAGTGCTTGACATACTGTAGATACTCGATAAATAATAGTATTGTCCTCTGCATCTTATTTCTTCCTTCTCAAAGGGGACCAAATGGAGACAGGGTTGGAAGCCGAGAGCTCAACCAATTCAGGTCTGAGAGGAAATGGGAGAGATTTTGCTGCAAGTAAAAGTCCAAAGTACCAACTAGGGCTCTGGCACCCCTCCCGGTGACTCAATTTCACCCATGCCAGGATTCCTGGAATTGGGAAAGAAAGGGATCTGTGTGAATATGGTGTTTGTGTCTCAGTGAAGCCAGCGTCTCTGTTTCCAAACCCAGCTTTCAATTTATCGTCAATGTCTTATTGCCCATGAACATGTACTTTACTTTTTTTTTTTTTTTTTTTTTTTTGCTTCACTCAACTCCTTTTGCTGTGTGGTTCAGGGAACTATGTGCTATTCAATAGGTATTCATTTTTTAAAAGGATAAAAAGAATAAACACAGAACAGGAGGGAACGATGGCTCAAATCAGGAAGAGATAGAGACTAGGTTTCAAGCTTCCTGGGACATTTTAAACGAGGTAGACATCTTTCAGGAATGAATCAGGCATTAGTTGGCAGGAAGCAAGAATCCATATCCCTGTTGATATAAGGGCTCAGTGAATCACAGGAGACATTGCCTCATCACCATTGCCACCACCATCATCATTGTCATCATTGGCCCTTGGCATATAAGTGAGATAAAAACCAGATGATGTTCTGATTCCAGGCTGCCATTCCCTCTTGCTCCTGGCCTATCTGGATCGTTGTCCTTATTCAGCACTCGCCATGTAGCCATGGTTCAAAAATAATCTGAAACAGAAGGGTATCCTGGCAAAGCTCTGGACCGGATGAGCTTTAGTGAGTCACTTCGTCTTACAAAATGGCGAACTTGGACTGGGCTATCTCCTAGACCCATGCCAGCTCTGAAACATATGTTAAAATGAATCCGAGCAACTTAATTAGAAAGTCAAACGCCCTGCCCAAAATAAACACAATTTAGTCTAAGGTAAAATATACTTCATAGAACCTAAGACCTGGAAGAAAAGTTTTAGATTATCTAATCTAACCCCCCCCACTCAAAAAAGAATTATATCTGTAAGTGGATAAGGATATAGTCAGAAAGGTGTATGTCCAAATGGATGGATGGAAGGATGGATGGTTGGATGGATGGATAGATGGGTGGGTGGGTGGGTGGATGGATGGATGGATGGATGGATGGTTGGGTGGATGGATGGATGCATGGATGGTTGGGTGGATGGTTGGATGGATGGATGGATGGATGGATGGATGGATGGTTGGGTGGATGGATGGATGCATGGATGGTTGGGTGGATGGTTGGATGGATGGATGGATTGTTGGGTGGATGGATGGATGGATGGCTGGATGGATGGATGGATGGTTGGGTGGATGGATGGATGGATGGTTGGGTGGATGGATGGATGGATAGATGGGTGGGTGGGTGGATGGGTGGATGGGTGGATGGGTGGATGGATGGATAGATGGGAGAGAGGATTGAGAACGTACAGTGGCCAAGAGTGCAAGCTTAGGAGTTAAGCTGTCAGGTACTCTGCACCTCAGTTTCCTTTTCAGTTTATTTTGATTTCTTTAACTTCCTTGGGAAGTTCAGGGAACTATACACTATTCCACAGTTATTTAGTCTGAACATGGAGTAAAAAAAAAAAAAGAACTTATAAGAACTTATAATAGGAATGAACCCTGTAGAGGTAGTAATACTACTTACCTGTTGCAGTTGTTATGAAAATAGAATCCAAATGAGATAATACATATGAAAAACATAGAGCACATTCCTCGATAAATAGAAATTATTGGGAGCCTGGGTAGCTCAGTCAGTTCAGTGTCTACCTTTTGCTCAGGTCACAATCCCAGGATCCTGGGATCAAGTTCCACATTGAACTCTCTGCTCAGTGGGGAGTCTGCTTCTCCCTCTACCCCTCCCATGCTTGTGATTGCTCTCTCTCAAATAAATAAGTAAAATATTTTTAAAAATAAAATAAATGGAATCTATTAATATTAGTATCATATACATATGTGATTCAGACACCAATGGGTGCCCTTGAAGATTGGATTAATATTATCCTACCCCTGAATTGCTCAGCTTGAAACAGTCAAAAGCCTTCCTCCAATTTCCAGAACCTGCAGCCAACCTATTCATGATACTATGTTTTCTGGGTCTGGTGTGCTGTGCTAGGGCCTTGCCACAATGTTTTCCCTCGCACTCCATGCACTGCTGCCCCATTTCAGTCTCACTGTCCCCATTCCCAGCAAGTTCATCCCAGTGCATTTGAGGCTGCACTGGGCCAGCCTCAACCTAGGCCTTTCATTGATTCTTATGGAAAATCAAGTTACTTTAAGGGTGTTTATTGTATTCTGAGTTTTTAACTAAATACTGGAGATAGCAAAGGAACTAACATAAGGCACACACCTGCCACCACCTTCCATGCCACCCTTTCCATCTTGTTTTCCCCTCCTGCTGTGCTCTTGGTCAACCAGGAAGGTCTCCCCGCCACCTACCTACTGTCAGAGATCCCTCATAATCTGAGCATCTGCCCCAAGAGACTTTTCCAAAAAATGTCTTACCCACTATTAGGTAAGACATTAATAGGTAACATTAATAGACACTAATAGGTAACCCCACTAATAGGGCTATCTCCTTGAAATGAACTCTGGAATATTCTTTACCTCCTTACCTTCAGTCCTGAAAACAGGGAGGAGGAAACAACATAAGGTGACTATTGGCATCTATACCTCCAATGGATATCGACCCCCACTACACTAAGGAAATCAAAGGGCCTAATTTTGATTGCAACCTGCTATGTCCTTCTGCTTGCATATGGAGAGAGGTTTGGTCCCCTCTCCCAGTGACTCCTCCAACCCCAATCCCTTGGCAGGGGCCCTATAATAACCAAGGTCCTGTGTAGGTCTTGTGAGCCGTGGAGATGTGTTTTAGTTGAAATTAGTTCAAACACAGCATTGTTAACTTTCTAGGGTGACTTGAAATCAAGCATGATTGCAGCCCCAATCTTCTGTCATCCCACCTCCACCTAAAGGGGCGAGGATAGCCCTGTGCCTCTGACCTCACCCACTGGGAAGGCACAGTCTTCACCAGCCCTTCACCAGGGCACACTGCCCTGAGTAGCGAGCCTCCCGTAAGGAGAGGTTGGAGCAACCACTAAGGTTTTGGTTTGGGTTTTGTTCTTCCGCATGGGACTGGAATATCTTCCTGCAATATTTTGGTTTGTAATAAGAAATACACATTTGGTTTTTATTTCTGTCCCTGTTTCTGGCATTGAACTCTTACAAACCCTTGGGATGGGGCGCCTGGGTGGCTCAGTGGGTTAAAGCCTCTGCCTTCAGCTCAGGTCATGATCCCAGGGTCCTGGAATCGAGCCCCACGTTGGGCTCTTTGTTCAGCGGGGAGCCTGCTCCACCCCCCTACCCCGCCTGCCTCTTTGCCTACTTGTGATCTCTGTCAAATAAATAAATAAAATCTTTAACAACATCAACAACAACAAAAAACCCCTTGGGATTTCCTGTGATGAAAGAGATAAAGGTATCTTTTTTTTATATTAATGAGGCGACTTTGGGAAAGCCCCTAGAGGAGCACCTGGGTGGCTCAGTGGGTTAAGCATCGGCTTTCAGCTCAGGTCATGATCCCAGGGTCCTGGGATGGAGCCCTCATCGGGTTCCCTGCTCCTTGGGGAGACTCCTTCTCCCTCTCCCTGCCTGTGTTCTCTCTCATTCATTCTTGTCCTATCACAAATAAATAAATAAAATCTAAAAAAAAAAAAAAAAAAGGAAAACCCCTAGATCACCTAATGGGGGGGCTGGTTCCCAGAGGAATCAATCCAGAAATTACAGGTTGGAACTTTCATTCCCACCCCTACCTATCTCCCATCTCCGGGGAGGGAAAGAGGGGCTGGAGGAGGACAAAGTTGAATTGCCATTGGCCAGTGATTTAATCAACCATACCTATGTAATGAAACTACCTTAAACCCCCAAAGGACAGGATTTGGAAAGCATCCAGGTGGAAAACCAGAGCACACCCACCATGAGGATAAAGCCTCTTTGTTTGGGACCTTGCCCTGTGTATCTCTTCATCTGGTTGTTGATGTGTATCCTTTCATATCTTTTGTAATAAACCGGTTCTCTCGGGAGGAAAAGGGCTTCCTGAGTTCCGTGAGCCACTCTAACACTTCAGTCAGATCCAACGAGGGGTGCTGGAAGCCTCTACTGTATAGCCAGCTGGTCAGGAGCACAGAGGACCGACGAGCTGGACTTGACACTGATGTCTGCAGTAGGGGGCCGACCGGTAGGACTGGACCCCACCCCCTCCCATCCCCCACCCCCTGTGGAGTCTGATGGTGTCTCTGGGTAGTAGTGTCAGAGCCGAGCTGAGTTACAGGACACCCAGCTGATGTCACAGATTTGCTTGGTGGTGGGGGAGCACCCCCCTACCGGAACTGGGTGCAGATTGTACTCGCTGGGCTTCTGCACTCTTATTTCCTGACCTAAGTGTCCGGAAAACCAGGGCAGAGTTGGTGCAGCTTAAGACTTTTCTGCTCAGACCTCCCCTCTGTGCTGTACGCCTCAAGTGTCTATTCTGTTTCCACTTCAGATTCAGCAGGTCCAAACCGACCCCGGTGGGGGACCCTACCCTCAAATAGGATCCTTTTACAACATCCTATATCTCAGCAAGCGACACTAGCAACCATCCAATCTGTAAAGCCAGAAACCAAAACCCCGTCTGACAGGGCCCTCTCCCTGACCCTCATAATCAGTCACCAGATCAGGGCAATGTCACCTCCCAACACTCAAACCTGGCCTCCTTTCTTTTCTCCCACTACCGTCACAGCCGCGCTGGGGCCCCAGCTTCTCTCTCCTGGACTTGGGTGGTGGCTTTCTGGTTGTTCCCTTTACCTCCACTCAAGCCCCCTCCAGCCCCCTCTCTACCCAGGAGCCAGGCTTATCTTTTCATCAGTCATGCACTACTTCTTGTGTAAAGTATAAAGTTCTAAGAAAATACGCCTATATCTGCACATTCTTGCAGAAGAAATGCAGCATAGGCAAACCAAAAACGAATGGGATTGACTGCCTACGGAGAGGGGGTGGGAAAGTTGTGGAACCGGGGAATGGGAACAGGGTAGGAGGGAGGGGGGAGATCAGTCCTTCTCTGAGTTATACTGATTTGCATAGCCGGATTTTAGAACTGTGGTAAAGTTTCATATATCCGGGAAGTAAATATATAAATGATAAATAAATAAGCAGAATGTGTGTGTGTGTGTGTGTGTGTGTGTGTGTGTTTGGAAGAGGAGGGTGAAAGGATCCCAAATGAAATATGAACATCAAATAAGCCTAATTATTAAAGATGAATGTCCCACCACATTCAAGGAAATGAGGAAGAAACAAATCGATCTAACTTTGAAAAAAAAATGAACTTTGACTATGTGATTGTTCCTTGGAAGGGAAATACATGCAAAACTATCCCCAAAGGCCAAAGAAGGTCTAAAGCCCAGCTGACATGTCCAGCGTGATGAGAAATGGTTTAGTAGGGACAGAAGCATGTCTTGGGCGGCTGCAAGACCCAACGCACATAGTCTCCACAACCTCAGCTCCCTAAGACCTGCTTTTATTGCTCTAGAGGCAGGGGAGTAGCAGCGGGGAGACCACCAGATGGGAAATGTTGTCTCTTCTTAGTGTATTAAGGCTATTATGCCCCAAGGGTGCACTTTAAGGGTGTGGTTAGACAAAAAGGGAAGAATGTGGAAGCAAGGGCTCTTCTGGAGAAGGCTTCAGGCCACAAAACAGTCATCAGGACACGTTTATGTGAGTCGGGTTCACGCAATGATGTCCAAGGCTGACGACAGATCCTCGTTGATGAAGGCATGTTTCACATTGACAGGATCGCATTCTGAATTTACTTTGGGTGAATTACAGGACTGGGCAAATAAGTGACTTTATTATGAATGAAAGCACTAGGTTTCTCACTGTTGAAGAAGAGAGTTATAAATAAGAAAATGAGGAAACTTAGAATAAACCCTGTGATTTTGGATTAGATTTGGAGGTATCAATATGAATTCATAATTTTTAATATAGATACAGACAGGAACGCCTCGGTGGTGTGGTTGGTTAAGCATCCAACTCTTGGTTTTGGCCCAGGTCGTGCTCTTGGGGTCATGGATAGAGCACCAGGGTGGTGTCCCCGCTCAGCACAGAGTCTGCTTGAGACATTTCCTCCCTCTCCCTCTGCCCCTCCCCCTTTCCCTCCACCCCTGCTCACTCTCCCTTTCTAAAATAAATAAATCTTAAAATATATATAGGAACCATGTGAAAATTGTCCAACCTCAGATGTTTCAGTGGGAAAGGTCTCCTGAGCTCCCTCTCCCGTGACCTCTGCTATGCTTACCTGTCACATCAGGATAGGACTATGCCCTTTTAACAGCATCTGGAGACAGCATCTCCACTGTTGACCTTTAACTGGTAAGTGAGTACATGGCAGGAATTTGGGCCCAAGAAGACTGGGCACATGGTCAAGAAAGAACCTTCTGGCTGGACACCTGAATTGCATGGGAAGCAGACAGTCCACCCCAACTCTGGGGCCAGTACCTTACCTCAGGTTCATCTCAAAGAAGTGACTGTCACCTGATAGGAGGCTCAGGACTGGTTCTTGCTTCCTGCTCACCTATGCTAGTGATCCTTTTCATGAGCCTCCGATGACAAGCTCTCTTTCCCCTCTTCAGTCCCCTTCTTGTGGTCCTGGTAGCATGGGCTGACCATGAGCAAGGCTTCCTCATTCCCCAGGAGCTCAAACCTTTGATTTCTTCTCCTGAAGTCTTGGAAGAGGGCAAGTAAGGAAAAGCTCCAGCATATGGAGCTGTAAGACCTGATTCTTCCATCACGTGGCTGCAATGTGCTCTTGAGCAAGTCACATCACATGGCTACTACCTTCTCGATCCACAGAGTTGCTGTGTAACACGAGATACATATTTAGGGAAACACCAGGAGGTCTTTTCAGTGCTGGGCATATGTTCATAACTCTTCTCACTCCTCTGCTCTGGTACGGAGACCCAGAGTACTTCTGCACGGAATTGCTGGCCTGGCAGCCGCAGCCTGCACAGTGAGAGGAAGCAGAGTTCTCTGGCTTCGGCTGCCCAGCAGCATTTGGATTGCAGCTCTTCTCCAGGCACCGGGTGTCCCTGGTGGGGGTCCCACAAAGGCTGACGACCTGCTTCCTTCCCCTCCACTTCAACTAATATTTCTTGAGCCCCTCCAATATCTGTTTAATTCTCACAACAGCCCCCACACATTTAGATACAACCTCCTGTTAGGAGCCTGAGGCTCAGAGAGTTTCCTTACCCAAATTTGAGTTAATAATTAGTACAATCATGGATTTGAACTTGCATCTGCCTCTCAGCAAGGCTAGTCCTATCTCTGCCATCACAGAGCTGCCACAAACAAATGATTTCATCTGAACCCCAGACAGTCCTATGCCCTATGTAAAGGTAGAATTATTAATTTCGCTTTACATAGGGAGAAAATGAGTTTTGGAGCCCTCATGGGGTTATAAGAAATAGAACTGGGGATAGAATCAAGGTCTCCGGTTTCAGTGCACTCATTCATTCTTTCCTTCATTCATTTTACAGTTTCTCTATCCAATGTTGGAAAAACAAATCCAGATTAGAAAGGAGTTAATATTCTAGTGAGAGGAAAAGACAATAAAATGTGATTACAATCTTTTTCTCCTTTTCCTCTGGAAATGCTCCATGAAATAGTTCCAGATTCTCATTTCTCTCCTGCACCCTCTTCAAAGAAACATCTGTCTCCTCCATGCCCCCAAGTCTGCACTTGTCAACGTCACCAGTGATGACCGTGTTGGCAGATCTAATGGTCTTTCTTGCCTTCATTTTATTCTATCTCTCAGCAGTATTTCACACAGCTGACAACTCTTGTTTTCTGGGTGCTACCTGCTTCTAAGTCTGTCGGCTCATGCTTTTGGGCCCCAGGGCTTTATGCACAACATGTTTGCATGTTCTTCAAACACATCAAGTTTGACCCAGCTCTGAACTCTGGGTTGGCTGTTCCTTCTGCTAGAATTCTCTTCTCCTCATCCTTATATGGCTGGTTCCTTCTTTCCCTTTATGTCTCTGATTAAATTTCAGATCTTCAGAGAGGCATTTGCTGAAGTTCCATTTAAAAATGACCCCCGGGGCACCTTGGGGGGCTCAATGGGTTATGCCTCTGCCTTGGGCTCGGATCATGATCTGAGAGTCCTGGGATGGAGCCCCACATCGGGCTCTCTGCTCAGCGGAGAGCCTGCTTCACCCTCTCTCTCTGCCTGCTGCTCTGCCTACTTATGATCTCTCTCTCTGCCAAATAAATAAATAAAATCTTAAAAAAAAATAATGACCCTCAATCTTTTCCTTCATCATACCACACTTCAGTGCTCTGCCTAGTACTCAACACTATCTCCTATTTTCTTATTTGCTTTCTCATTCCCTCACCCTCAACCAAAATTAAACTCTATGAAAAACCTGGGCTTTTCCTATCTTGTAGAAGAATTCTTAGCCCATAATAAGCATTTGACAAATGTCTGTTTAATTAACACATGGAAGGTGTTCTCTGAAAGACAGGAGAGAGAGAGGGAGAGAGAGATTCTGGAAGCTAAAAAATGAAAGTTTTTAGGAGGAGATATGGTCAACAGTATCAGATGCCCGAGATACATAAAATATGACAATAACTAAAATGTTCCCATTGGATTTGGAAATCTAGAGGTCACCAAAAATCTCAGCAAAAGCAATTCTGGTGGAGAGTTGAGTATGGAAAGCCAACCTGAGAGTTGAGTAAATGCAAATGAGACAGGGAGCATAGATTTAAGCTTAGCTCTAAAGGTGGAAGGAAGCTAGGGAAATTGATAGGTCATCAGGGTCAAGGAGGGTTGTTTTTGTTTTGTTTTGCTTTGGCTTTGAGATAGAATAAATTGAGCGTGATCATATGCTAGAAGGAAAAAGTCAACAGAAGGACAAATTAACTATGTAGGAAAGGTGATCCTTATAGAATGAGGTTCTTGAGAGAGAGGAGGGTTGGAATCTAGTGAACCCTAACACCAAGCAGAATCCAGGCTCCTTGACATAAGTGGGGAGGTATGGAAGGTAGAGAAGCGTGTTTCAGTTGGGGCAGCAAGTGGGAATGCTCTGTAGAATACTGAGGCTCCGTGAGAGTTGTGCATCTCATAGAAGATGTGGGGGTATGAAATGAGGAACTGACTGAAATGCTTGAGTCCAGGGCCTTCCTTAGTGCCCAGGCTGAGGTCTTTCCTAGGTGGCGTGCATGTTCAAGGAGTCTGGGGGTGTGCACAGCAGAACACAGGCTGGGAGGAAGTTCTTCCCTCTGAAGTTTTCACTTCTTAGCCCAGTGGAGAGGAGGTGATTAACGTCTTCCTGAGTCATGCAATTGCCTTCAAGGCTTGGAGGAATCTAATAACCCCATTTTCTACCATTTACTATAGTCAATGCCATACCTTGTTGATGGGTGATGGTTAATCTACATGAAATAACATGCAGCTTATGTCCAAACCTGAGAGAGAAAGAGAAACTTTCCACACAAACCTTTCAAACCCTATCCATGGGAGAGCGGAGGCTAGAATCGGTATTTAACAAACCCTTTAAAGAACAGGACTTCTCATACCCAGGCTTTGAGTTGCCAAGAAGGGAGTTCCCAGTCTAATGCAGGAAACAAAGATTGTGGCTTCCAAAAGGATTCCAATGTGAGAGCCAGTGCCCGCAGGTGAAAAACAGCGGGCACTGTTTTTCAAACAAAAAGAGCACAAACGAACACACACACACACACACACACACACACACGATTAGGTGAGATAAGGAACCCCTGAGGGGATGGGGAAGAGTGTTGATCAAGCAAAGAGAATGCAAATGGAAGCAAGAGATGTTGAACTCCATCTTTAAAGGATAAAGTGCTTCATCTGAGAAGCAAGCAGTAAGGAATACTTGAACAGTCTTGAGTTTAGAAGGCAGGAAGGAAAAGATGTGACCCTTATCCTGAAGGAAGGTAATCGTGTCATTCAGCTGAATCCCTGTCATCCCGGGACCAGAAGCCCTGAGCAAAGACGTCATCACGTCAGCCAGTGCCCGGTTCCTCGTTCCTGGGTGTTCTTCCCAGAGCAGGGCTGCTCTCTTCCCCCCTCACCACTGCATTCAGAGCCACACACAGACCGGAGGCTCTGGGCCGCCTCCTACCTCCGGAAGGGGCCAGGAAGAAAGGTAACAATGAACCAGTGTTCATTAGCGCAGGAGACAAAAGGCCCTTTGATAAGACCCTGGCCTTAGCAGACTCCTCAGCTCTGCAAATAAGCTTGGACTGTGTTCAGGAAAAGCAGGAGCAGGAAGCAGTGGTCAGTGAGCAGCCCCCTGCCCTTCAGACACCGTGGCTATGGTTCAGATCCTGTAGTTTCTATCCTGGCCTGGTGGTCCTCCTGTTCGTCCCCTCTGATAAGGCCCTCCTTACACCCGGGAATTCTATACTTGCTCTGGTGAAGATGGGAGTGGGGCCAGTAGCCACATGGAGAGAACTAGGACTTGCATCTACTCCGGGCTGCCTGAACTGCAATGCTGGGATCAAGACCTGTCCTTGAGTTAGTCCCTGAGGCTGCATTTCTAGAAGGCCATCTCCTCGGCAAATCTGGTACTTTAGCCAGTCACCTTTCCAAGGCAAAATTTGGATGTACATCTCTGCAGGGAAAAGAGGTCCTGAGCAAGGGCTTGAGAAGCAGAGCCCAGTGTGTGGTTGGGGGGCAGGGCATGGGGAGCCATTCAGGGGGTGCTGGTGGGGAAGGAGCAAGGCAAGGGC